>NC_138749.1:52260538-52880193 GCF_965113315.1 Podarcis vaucheri
CCCAACAAAAATGACTCCGATTTTTATGGAAAGTCCTTTTAAACATTTTTTTCAATTCATTATGGATTATTTCCCAATACTCTTTTACCCTTTTGACAGGTCCACCACATATGAAAGAACTTACCCTCAACCTCATTGCATCTCCAGCACTTATCTGATCCAGTCTTATACTTCTTAGCAAGCCAACTTGGAGTTATACCATCCGTAAATCATTTTCAAATAGTTCTCTATTAAGTAGTGGGTTGACAAAGCAGACGACACAGAGATTTCTCCAAGTGGTTCTTTATAGTAAGCTGGAACTGAACTGAACAGCAAACAGCTCAGCCAGCCTGCTTTTATTGCCAGCTGGCTGTCAACATTGTAACAACAACAACCCAGGGTTTCCCACCTAAAGTAACTGACGTGGACCTGAGTGAAAACCATATACATGATACTCCTGGTGGCCAGGGTGAGAACTTCAATACATAACATTCTCCTTCAAAGAACAGCATGCTGTAAACTTCAGATCTCTCTTCCAGAGAGGAAGAGGACAGAATGATGTGGCTGGCTGAGCTGCCACTGAAAGGACAATGGCAGCAGATCCATGACTGAATTGCATGGTAAGACATGCTTGCTCAGTTGCCTTGAAAGTGAGGACACAACCCCATAAGGCTTGGCAGGAGTGGAAGAAGTTGAGCCAGTGGCTGTGGTTCTTGAGGCCCCAAGACCTAGGCAGGAAAAACAAGGGAGCCCTGGCAGCTGCACTGAAGGATTGGGAGACAACAAGCTAAGGAAGATCCCTTTGTGGCTTAGCAGGGCATCAGTAGCATCCATTCCAGTATTATGGGTTAGTGGGGGAGCAGAGATCCCCAAGTGCCAGATTTCTTCCTCTAGATTCTTGGGTATTGGGGTTTAATCAGTGGGGGACCCCAAAAATCTAGAAATTAATAAATGGCACTTTTTATTATTTGGGATGTGAAGGGAGAAATACAAGCTGCAGAGGAATACCTGGGCTAGCCTGTGCAGAACAATCTGGCCAAACCTGGGTCATTAAGAAACAATACAAGGACATTGGGGGTCATTGGCAAGAGAGCTGTCTTTCCCTCTTGCTCTGAGGTGTGAACAGGGGTTTGGAAGGTTGCCAAGGTGTGAGGTGATAGGAAGAGAGCCAGTGTGGTGTAGTGGTTAAGAGCAGTGGACTCGTAATCTGGTGAACCGGGTTCACATCTCCGCTCCTCCACATGCAGCTGCTGGGTGACCTTGGGCCAGTCACACTTCCTTGAAGTCTCTCAGCCCCACTCACCTCACAGAGTGTTTATTGTGGGGGAGGAAGGGAAAGGAGATTGTTAGCCGCTTTGAGACTCCTTAGGGTAGTGATAAAGCGGGATATCAAATCCAAACTCTTCTTCTTCTTCTTCTTGCTCGGAAGAAGACGCAGGAAGATGGACTGGGAGCCATCTTGGGTAGGCCGGCTGCTGCGGAGTACAAGCCCCTCTTGAAATGACCATACTGTAAGATCTGGACTCCCTCCATGCAGGCTGAAGGTGCAAATAGGTGAATAAACCATATTTCTTAAAGCTACAACAATCTCCACTGTGTGTCAGCTCTTCAAAGGACCACAGACCCTGGGTGAGTGTCTGGAAACCCCTGGGCTCTTGCCATTGCTTGGCAGAGAGAAGGGGAGGCACCCAACCGGGTTCGCATCTCTGCTCCTCCACATGCGGCTGCTGGGTGACCTTGGGCCAGTCACACTTCTCTGAAGTCTCTCAGCCCCACTCACGTCACAGAGTGTTTGTTGTGGGGGAGGAAGGGAGAGGAGAATGTTAGCCGCTTTGAGACTCCTTAAAGGGAGTGAAAGGCGGGATATCAAATCCAAACTCCTCCTCCTCCTCTTCTTCTTCTTCTTCTTCTTCTTCTTCTTCTTCTTCTTCTTGTAATGCTAACAGCCTGAACTTATATTTCTGCCCGGCAGAGGGGCAGAGGAAGATGATGGGCCACCGCAAAAGCCAAAAACCCTACCGGTAACCCAGGGGGAGGTTGCCAGGGCAACGTGGGAGTGATATCACAGAGGGGGAAAAGTTGTGCACAGAGGTTTTCTGGCAAGGTGTTCTGGGAAGAACGAGGAAATTAAGGCAGAACTGCATGGGGCGCTGGCTGGAGGAGGCTGCGTCGAGAGACCAGGGGCCATGACTGACAGCTGCTTTAGGCCAAGCTTGCCGAAGCTGTCAGGGGAGCAATGAGGGACACTCTTGAGGTGTAATGTTTCTAACACCAGTTAGGAAGAGTAGAGCGGGAGTGACTGCTAAGCTGCTTTCCGCCTGAGGCCATTCCTGGTGACCCCTGGCCTTCAGTCAAATGACCCCTCTTGTGCGGTCCACGGAAGCGCGGCTACTGAAAGTTCACCCTGCTGCCGAGAACTTCTGCCAATTTATTTACGAGGGGTTATGCAAGGTTGTATACGCGCCCTGGCAGGAAATTTGCTCAGCGTTTGCCAATCAATGGGAAGGCATTGTTATTTTCAAACATCTGACATCTTGCACAACAGGAGGCTTCGAAAAGGCTCATCCCTAGCAGGGAGGGTAAAGTGTGAGCTGAAATCTAGCATCCTGTTTGCTTACAGCCCTACACAGTTCTCCCCCCCTTCTCTCTTTGTTTCCTTCGGCTAATTGCATATTCCTTTCGCACAAAGGTTTGAGAATAATCGTGTGTACCCTTTTCGGCACAGATTTTGAGGGTGTCACGCTTTCTTTACTGTTGCTATGGAGAACAAGGAAGAGTGAGAAAGAGGACTAAGTATAATTATCATTCATAGAGCCTCCTCGTGCTATTTAATAAGGAAAGCTGCAACACTTTGTTTGATAGGTGAACTGTTGTTCCATCTGTTTTCAGGTGAGGGCTCTTCATCTCTCTCCCCCCCCCCTCTCCATAACACACTGTCACAGCCAGGATGAATCATGCAATGATTCTTACGATGGGATATTGAAATCTAACTGAAGCAGAAAGCAATATTTGTTCAGTCCCCAATATTCTACGCCACAGAAGTGTGCAGATTTTATTCAGCCTGCATTTTTACATGAGAGTGTCTGATTCACGCTTTCCAAGCTGAAAGGATATAGATCAGAACAGAAGTGACCCTTCCATTTTTATAGGTTTCCACATTTTACAACCCAGCTCAAAAAAATACCAGAACGTGTGCAGCTTTCAGGTTCAGCTGTGTACAAAAATGTGGATTTTAAGGTTAAATGTATACAAGAATGCAAAAGTGAAAAGGTTATGAATAAAGGTCTCTCTGACAATTATTGCCATCTATTTCTTACAGGTAAAGGGGTAGATGAAAAACAATATAAGAATGTGTCAATTGTGTTGCAGAAAAGGGAACTGACAGGAAGTGACACCCGTGTTGTTATTATTATTATTATTATTATTATTATTATTATTATTATTATTATTAAATTAATTATACCCCACCCATCTGGCTGGGCTTCCCCAGCCACTCTGGGCGGCTTCCAAAATTTTTTTTAAATACTGTAATACATCAAACATTAAAAGCTTCCCTAAACAGGGCTGCCTTCAGATGTCTTCTAAAAGTCTGGTAGTTGTTGTTCTCTTTGACATCTGGTGGGAGGGCGTTCCACAGGGAAGGCGCCACTACCGAGAAGGCCCTCTGCCTGGTTCCCTGTAACTTGGCTTCTCGCCAGAAGGCCCTCGGAGCTGGACCTCAGTGTCCGGGTAGAACGATGGGGGTGGAGACGCTCCTTCAGATATACTGGACTAAGGCCATTTAGGGCTTTAAAGGTCAGCACCAACACTTTGAATTGTGCTCGGAAACGTACCGTGTTGAACCTAGGGTTTTTTAATCAAAACATACAGTTTGGGTTAAAAATATCGAACTTATCATGGACATGAAGCCATCATTCATAAACATCTCCAGATATAGATCCATCATGCTTTCTACACCATCCAATATTCTCTGCGTTGAGACAACATTACCAACGGTGAAGGCAAGGTCCCAGCAGATTCAGATAACAAATAGAAAATGTATGTACGTAGGCAATAAACATAAAACAAATGGTGTGCATCCTGTAACATCACCTAAATGAATCAAAAATCATTAACTATAAAATGGTAAGCAATGCAAAATAGTCTCTGAAAAATGTTACTGTCAGAGCTGCTTCCAGATCCCAGCTCACATAGGCTCACGCTAGCCAGCGGTCACTTTATAAAAGTCTTTATTGAGTTACAGATTCCATTTCCAAGTTGCAGCGTGCAGCTCTACGTCTTAGAAGCTAGACCGGCGAAGCTCCGTCTGAGTCTCCGCCCCCTGTACACCAGCTAAGTACACTAGCCTTACTCCACCTTTTCCGCCTGACCGTTCTTCTCTGGGTCCCTCTGCCCCCCGTGGTCTCTTCCTTCCTGGACTCTTCTGACGCTGACCCCCCGGATCCTTCTGTCTCCTTGCGGCGGGCTTTAGGACCTGGCTCCCTTTCCGGGCTGCTTACTGTGCCGCCTTCCTGTGTATTTGAACTTGGCGCACGCGCCCAACTTTCTACTTTCCGCTTGACCGTTTCTTCGCTCCCCGATGGAGGTGTGGCCACTCCTGACTCATGCCCTCCCTCCTGCGGCAAGCCGCCGGATCCCGATGCCTGGCGCCCTTCCTCCCCACTACGCTCTGTTGGGGACGCTGGCCCCGATCTCCAACTGCTGCTCTCTGAATCCCCTCTGGTCCCTTCTTCCTGGGGTGTCCCCGTAGGCTTCCCCCTTGCTCTGGCCACTGGCGCTCCTTTCTGTGAATCTTCCGATTCACTGGAAAGACTCGGAGATCTCGGGTCGTCGTCATCACTCATCTTTCGTTCGGACTCCTCCCCCTCGCTCTCTGTTTCCTCCCTTTCCCGCGCCTCTGCTCCTGAACCCCTGACAGTTACATTTATAAGCGGCCTAATATTAACATTGAGCATTCATAGCCTGAAAATAAACTTGCAAATGTCTTGGTTGCATGTAGAAATTGATACTTTATTATCAAGGTATAAATATGATCTGACACGTACCTAATTTATTGATCAACTGGGACTCTAGAAATTTGTTCTGTTTGTCGCATATGTTCTGTGATTACCGTTATTCAAGTTGAATTATTTCCAAAAGCAATGTCCTTCATGTTAGAGATGAGTGAAATCCGGTTTTCAACATTGCAATATATAACCAGCTAAACATTGCAATATATTGATATATGTCTGAAATAAGGATGGAGCTATGTAGAGGCACTGGCTGGCTTCATGGTATTCCCCACATTGTGATTTTTTTGCATAGCACACACAAACACACACTTCATGATTCGCGAAATATTGCCAGCTCAAAAATTATGAAACCGATATCATGATACAGACTTCAAACTGGCAAGGAGCAATGCAGTCAAGGCTGGCTTGATGAGAAGTCCCAGCAAAGGAAGAATGGATACAAAAACTTACAGAATATGCAGAAATTGTGAGATTTACCGGAAGAATAAGAAATCAAGATAACAAACTTTTTATAAGAGAGTGGAAATGGTTTATTGAATATTTACAGATAAACTGTAAACAGATTAAAAACACTGGCAGGATTGTTGTAATAGCCTGCAGTTACATAAGGGTATATATTTAAAGAAGATAAATAAATGAGTAAATTAAGTGAATTAAAAATAAATTTAAGGAACCGCAGAAAGAGGGGGAAGGAAGTCAAGCTTTAAAATGTCAAAATGATTGTAAAATCAGTGAAATGTATATATCTGAAAAGTATAAATATTTTTATTTTAATTTTAAAATAGGCTGACTTGTTGCACTTGCACAGTCTTCTTATGTATACTTTCTTGCAGATACAGTGTGTCTGGTCATAAACCTTTTCATTAGCTTGGTGAAGAGCTGTTCCCTTTGGTTGTCCCCGATACCCAGTTTTCCTATCCCAAAGCCATTCTGCAGGTCTTGGAAACTTTGGATCTCTTTGAAATCTCTTCCCCCATAAATGTCTTTCCTGATAGACACTGTGTACTCTTTGCAAGCCACCTGTGTTTTTGGAGCATTCTCCAAGGACCATGACTTTAAAAACAGATGTTGCCTTGCCTCACCCGCTTTGCACAACTCACCAGTGCTATCATATAGAATACGAGAAACATTCCAAATAGCCTAATACTATTTCAAGAGATATGTGCTGGGTCTTCTGCCAGCGTCGCAAATGCATCTGTAACATCTGGAAATAAGTTTCGTGTGTCCCAGGTTGACTTTTCCCCTTGCTAGCAAAGAACGAGGGTACATTACACCCAGTGAATGCACACAGTTAACAATTTTGCTTTCCCTAAGTCCAAAATGACTGAAATTTCATGCCCTGTGCTATAGCTGTAGTGCTTGACTACACCAAAGTATACCCAGGGTGGATCTACACACCGGGGGGAGGGGGGACATGCTGTAAATGTCAGAAATTAAATTATTATAACAAAAGAAAGAAAGAAAGCTATGGAAAATCGCAAAGATTTATTTTTGCTCTACAGCGCCATCTGCCAATGCATGTTTATAATGCATTCAAAAGGCTGTTTTTGGACCAATGTAGCTGAGTCCATACTTCAGTCACTGGAATGTCTTGTGAGTTGGATGTAATAATAACCAGGACATGTGATTTTTCTGCTCCCCTCTACATGCTCCATCTGACTGATCAGACACATATCAACTTCCTTATTCAAGCACAGCTCAATGTACCTTTGTACTCTGTGCCAGGTGAGCATAATAATTGGACTATGCTGTGCCATAGCTGTCAACTTAGAGATTTGAAAATAAGGGACCAGCAGCCTCGAAAATAAGGGATAAGCAGCCCAAATAAGGGATTTTCCGGGCACAGTTATGTTCAGCTTCTGAGCCCCTTCTGAGCGCAGCAACCCGGCAAAGGGGATACAGCAAGCAAAACCACCGTCACCTCTCCGCTGGGAAACGCTGAGCAAAGGCGAGTCCCCAGGCAACGCGGCCGATTTGATCAGCACAAAGCATGCAAACTCCACCCCCCCAGTCATTCTTAGACTCCTTATTGGGTGAGCAACGCAGCCAAGCAACACAATTGGAGCCTCCCTCCTCCCTGGCCGGCAGGGAGGGAGGGAGAGGAGCTGCTTCCTTTGAAACCTGGGAAATTTAAGGGACACCATCAATAAGGGAGAGCAGCAGGACACGGCGCTGGGATAAGGGAGTTTCCCGCCAAATAAGGGACAGTTGACAGCTATGTGCTGTGCTCGTTTGCCTTTTTTCTCTCAACGGAGGCAACATGTTCCACCAGCACATTGAACAGATCAATTTTATTACATTGACTTGACGGAAGATGTGCCAGTTGCCTCCCAATATTGTTGGACTGCAACTCCCATCTGCCCTGCTGGCTGGGACTGTTGAGAGTTGGCTTTCAACTGCATCTGGAGGGCCACCTCCCTGAGCTAAAGGGTTGCAGTTATTCATTCATTCATTCATTCATTCATTCATTTTTATTAAATTTGTATATTGCCCTATACCCGTAGGTCTCAGGGCTGTTCACAACACCAAGTTACAACATACGAAGCACAAAATACAACCTAAAGACAATCAAAGCACAAGATACAGAATAAAAACAATTGAAAGATAATCAAAACAAGCAACAATACTAATGTATACACACAAAAGTACACTCCCCAACAAAATCCCCTAAACAATGCCCCAGCCCACAAGTACAAAAATCAAATCATCATCATCATCAGTTATTCAATTTATACACGGAGGTCTCAGGGCGGTTCACAAACAAGGCTGCAACATATAAAATCAAACCAAAAACAATAACCCAATTTTTAAAAACCCCAAAAGAACCACATTCTAAAGGGGTGTTGGATGTCAATAAGGCCTGGTTAAAAGGTCCCAGTAGAAAGAAGACAGTCACAGAACCAAGAAATTACACAAAACAAATGAAATACCATGAAAATCCCTGAAATGAGAAGTAATCGACTAGAAATATTATCTTACAGAAATAAACTAAATAATAAAAATTAAAAAGTTTAAGGGGAAAAATTAGGAAAACCTAGAATTGTACAAAGCCTTAACGGGATGCCGGCTACAAACCTCATTTCACTGAACTATTCAGTTTCCTCAGAAGGAAATAGAAAAATCATAAACCTTAAATGACCAAAATTCAAAAAAGGGGGTTAAAACTCCCAAAAATTCTGAAATATTATAATCCTAGCGCAACCGAGGTGAAGCAAAGCGAAGTAATAAATGATTGAGGACTCAAAGGTACAGTTTCTAATACTAAGTTTACAAAAAAGGTGTGAAAACCTAAAGGGCAAGTTTTAGATCCAGCCCAACTTAAAGAAAGCCAAACACAGTAATAAAGAGTTGAGGACTCAGCTGTGAAAGTTCTAGTATTGCCTTTACACAAAGGTTTAAAAAAAAACCCTAGTTGGCACAAATTCAAAGAAAGGAATACAAGATAAGCAGTTTTAGATTTTAAACAAACTCAAGAACAGGGCTGAACCACTCCCCTGAGTTTACAAAAAAGGTTTGAATCCTAAATGGCAAGTTTTAGACACAACCAAACTTAAAGAAAGCCAAGCACAGTAATAAAGAGTTGGGGATTCAGCTGTGAAAACTCTAGTATTGACTTTAGAAAAAGGTTTAAAAAACCTAAATGGCACAAATTCAAAGAAAGGAATACAAGAGAGGCTGTTTTAGATTTTAAACAAACTCAAGAACAGGGCTGAAACGCTCTCGTGGTCTAGATGTTACTGCTGATGTTAAAGGTTAAAAGGTCCCAGCTCCTGCCAACCTAGCAGTTTGAAAGCACACCAGGGCAAGTAGATAAATAGATACCGCTGTGGCGGGAAGGTAAACAGTGTTTCAGTGTGCTCTGGTTTCCATCACAGTGTCCTGTTGCACCAGAAGCAGTTTAGTCCTGCTGGCCACATGACCCAGAAAGCTGTCTGCGGACAAACACCGGGTCCCTTGGTCTGAAAGCGAGATGAATGCCGCAATCCCATAGCCGCCTTTGACTGGACTTAACCATCCAGGGGTCCTTTACCTTTTACTGCAGGGCTGCAGGTCCAGGTAGCTTTCAGTATCAGAAAAGCAGATACCTCTTAGTTATCCTCACAAAACAGCATTTTAGGACGCATCTATACTGTACATTTAAAGCAAGTGGTTTTCCCTAAAGAATCACGAGAGCTTCACAGAGCTACAGTTCCTAGCACCCTTAACAGATTGCAGTTCCCAGAAGTCTTTGGGGGAGCCATGCACTATTAATGTGTTGTGACCTTAAGTAAAGGATTGTGACATTATGTGAATTCCTAAAAGACCAATGAGAAGCCTGCTGGGATTAGTCTTTAAATACTATACCTAACTTCACCCTTGGATTGCTTGAGCTTGCGTTTGGCCTGGGCATTGCAGTGGTTCAGAAATCAATACAGCACTGTGCCAGCTTTTATTTGCTGGCACAGCAAGTCTTGGCATTGGCTGGTAAGCCAATAATTAAATAGGAATAATTTCCTTTGGATGAAAATCCTTCACAGAAATTTCCCCCAGGATGCTGTTATTGTGTTTGATAGAGAATTTTAATTTTCCTTCCCATTCGAAAACTGGCTTGTTATACAGAAAATAAATCAATATTTTAGAAGTTCAGTCACTGAATGCTCTGAAAGCAATAATACAATGCCAATATTGCACCTGGGGCTTTCATTTTATGTCCCAGAAAGAGCAAGGAAAGAAATAGCATGACTCTGCTGAAACAAAGAAAAGGTCTAAGCAGACTGAGTGAGCAATAATAATAATAATAATGAGGTCTGAGTTTTTAAATCTATGATTATTGTACGGTAAATGAAAATGTGATGCTTGTGATGGATAACCCACAATGATTTATTACCTTGGCACTTACCCTAATAAAAATGTGTTGCTTTTCACTATGTCAGACCACCAGCAACCTGCATTTTCTAAATATTGAGATCTTGGTAGCTCAGCGTTATTATGTTAGGTATACCATATTACTTTTGCAAATTGTGAGGTGTCAGATATTTCCTTTTTAATAGCTGTGTTTTGAGAGGCATGTACAACTCCAACATCAATCTTCCCATAATCAATAGTAGCTCAGTACAGGAATCTGAATTTCTTAGCTACCCAGACTGCACAACTGATGTGGAGGCAGCTTCTCCTGCACCAGCACTGAAATTGATAGTTGTCTAAGTATGTGTGTGTTGGGGTGGGGAGACGAGGTCTCAGAAAACAAACCCTAACAAGATCCATCTAATTCCAAGTGCATGAATTAAAACCTGATGTGCAGTCTGATCCGTTGTGCTCTTGTAGTTGTTGTTTAGTCGTGTCCGACTCTTTGTGACCCCCATGGACCAGAGCACGCCAGGCACTCCTGTCTTCCACTACCTCCTGCAGTTTTGTCAAATTCATGTTGGTAGCTTTGAGAACACTGTCCAACCATCTCGTCCTCTGTCGTCCCCTTCTCCTTGTGCCCTCCATCTTTCTCAACACCAGGGTCTTTTCCAGGGAGTCTTCTTTCCTCATGAAGTAGCCAAAGTATTGGAGCCTCAGCTTCAGGATCTGTCCTTCCAGTGAGCAATCAGGGCTGATTTCCTTCAGAATGGAGAGGTTTGATCTTCTTGCAGTCCATGGGACTCTCAAGAGTCTCCTCCAGCACCACATTGCAAAAGCATCATTTCTTCAGCGATCAGCCTTCTTTATGGTCCAGCTCTCACTTCCATACATCACTACTGGGAAAACCATCGCTTTAACTATAACAGACATTTGTTGGCAAGGTGATGTCTCTGCTTTTTAAGATTCTGTCTAGGTTCGTCATTGCTTTTCTCCCAAGAAGCAGGCATCTTTTAATTTTGTGACTGGTGTCACCACCTGCAGTGATCATGGAGCCCAAGAAGTAGAAATAATCCTCATATTTCAGTTGGGCTTACTTCCTCATGGTTGTACTACCAACCTTACTGTATGCTTGTGAAACGTGGACCACTTATAAATGCCATCTCCAACTCCTCAAAAGATTCCATCAATGGTGTCTCCGAAAAATTTTACACAGCACTTGGGAAGACAGGCAAACTAATGCCAGTGTACTGGAAGAAGCAAAAATCACCACTGTCGAAGCGACAATTCTTCAACATTAACTTTGTTGGATTGGCCATGTTGTTCGGATGCCTGGTTATCATCTTCCAAAGCAACTCCTCTATTCCTAACTTAAAAATGGAAAGCATGATGCTGGTGGTCAACAAAAGAGATTCAAAGAGTCTCTAAAGGCAAATCTTTAAAGAATGTAGTATAAACACCGACAACTGGGAAACACTGGCCTGCAAGTGCTCCAGTTGGAGAACAGCCTTGACCAAAGGTGTCATAGACTTTGAAGACGCTCAAACTCAGGACGAAAGGGAGAAATGTCCTAAGAGGAAGGCACGCTTGGCAAACCTTCCCCATGATCAACTCCTGCCTGGACACCTATGTCCCCACTGTGGAAGGACGTGTGGATCCAGAACTGGCCTCCACAGTCACTTACAGTGTTAAAACCATGTTCATGGAAAACAATCTTACTCGGCTAAGAGTAATCACAGATGAAGAAGAAGAAGAAGAAGAAGAAGAAGAAGAAGAAGAAGAAGAAGAAGCAAGCTGATCAAGTTAGAGCCCTATCTGCACACGTACCCTTCGCTGGATTGGGAAGAGCACTCATAACAGTGCTATTACTTTGTCTAAATAAATAAAAATAATGATAAAAAAACCAATGAGAAACTTGTTCCAAAGATTTTTCCTGGTCTGATATTTTGCCCAGCATGCACAGAAGCTATAAACAAGCTGTTTCATTAACGCTCTGAGGCAAACATTTCTACTATTTACAGTATATGATAGCTCTGATTTCGTTGTGTAAGAATCAATACAGGTTTTCCGTGCAGCCTTGATTTACTGATGTCCTGTAAATGGAATACTCTCTTAAACCATGCTTGGCCAAATCCACCTCGGATTCTGTTTTTCATCCAATTAGATTGCTCTTCTGTATCCTGAAGATTTAACTGTTCAGCCTCATCTGAATGCAGTTGAGATTTAATTGTTTAATTGAGATTTAACAGTTAAGATTTAACTGTTCAGCCTCATCTGAATGCAGTTGAATGCAGCTGTATTTCAATATGGAACGGGCTCCACCTTTCACTGTGCTTGTTGGAGAAACTGGCAAAGGAAGGTGAGTCCCTGTGCCTTTAATGTCGGCTATGTAGAGGAGGCAAGTTCAGCTTGTGTCACACAGGAAGGGAAAGATAAAATAAGACGACATTAAAGCAGTATTTGTCAACTGTTTTTCAAAGGGGAGCAACGATAGGATAAGAGAAAAGAACTGACAGTGGTTCTTCAAAAAAGCATCTAGGGCTTTATTTATTTAGTTAGTTGCCAGGTGCTTTTTCAAAGGTGAAGGAAGCAGAACCCAGAGACAGGCATGTAAAGGAGAATTTCACACAGACGCCTTCCACACAAAAATCCCAACTATCCATCATTTTAAGGCATAATTATGGGTTCCCCAAAGAGCAGGCAGTCCTCCAGGATTAGTATCCTCGGTGCTCTTCTGAATTTAATCCACCTCTTGAAAGGCAAACACTCCATTTCAGATTTCAGGGTTTATGGAGGAAGATTCTCAGCAACATTTCTACGTCTGCTCTTTGCTATACTGAAGAGTAAATTGGGAGGGATGGAGGGAGGGAAATGGGTGTATTTTAAGAGCATTTGCTATGCTTACTCTTTTTATATCACACAGTAACTATAGCAATGCGACCAACACAAGTCAAATGATCACCTTTTCTTGAGGAAAGGGATTTGGCATGCAGGCCTAGCACAAATTCTCAGCGCACAGGCATATCGTTCAGAGCACAACCTTATACTCAAAATATGTCAACTGCAGAATTGTGTCTCAGTCGGGAGATAGTTTCCTGACTGACAGAACGGCCAGCCAATTAGTACTGTGCAATGCCCTGTTCCAAGAAATGGCAAGAGGTTCTTTATAACTGAGATAAGGGCCAGGTAATCAGTGCTATGCAAATCCGGTTGGAGAATATGTGCACACTGAAATTGCAGAGCACACACTTCCAAAGTCAGATCACTTGTCTCCAACCTTGTTCAGTGTTTTGGAAGGAGGCTAACAGATTCCAGAGTCCCCATTATGTTAGTAATGACTAGGGCTGGGCAATATATCGTCCCAAACTAGGTTAAAGTCTACATCATGATACCAGTTTCATAGTTTTTGACCTGGCAATGTATCATGAATCATAATGTGTGCTAAGGCTGCAAGATATATTGTTCAAAACTGGTTTCGAGTCCATATCGTGATATTGGTTTCATAATTTTTGACCTGACAATATATTGCAAATCATGGTGTGTGTGAGAGAGAGAGCTATTCATAAATAACAATGAGAGAAAAACCGTGAAGCCAGCCAATGCCTCTACATAGCTCCATCTTTGGATCCAGCTACATTAGTAAAGAAACAGCGATTTGAATGCAGTATAAGCATGCAACACCAGATGGTGCCAAAGAGCAGGAAATTTCAAAACACGATTTTCCATAGAGATTTTTTTTCTTTTGTTATAACGATCTAATTTCTGACTTATTAATAGCAGGTTTTTCCCGTGTCTAGATCCACACCTTATTTCAGACCTTGTGATATATCAGTGTATCGCGATGTTTAGCTGGTGATATATCGTGATGTTGAAAACCAGACATGGGCCAGCCCTAGTAACAACCCAGCTTTCCACGGTGTCAGAGAAGATCGCAGTGTGCAGAAATGTGGCAAAATCTCCAACCCCTTTCCTCACAAATTGTCCCATTTACTGTAGCCTGACTACTACGGAGTAGGCAGACTAAGGAATGTAGCCTTCATGTGTAAAACTCTCCTCTTTGCATCTGAACAAAAGAGACTCATTTGCAACATCAACCTGATATTTTCCTGGAATATGCAACAAAAACTGTAGAACTAAAAGTCATGGTAGCCTTTCAACAATGCTCTTTACAGCAAGTGCTTTAACTCCTACTTTAGAAACAGTGCGGAGACATCTAACTCCGAGATAATTACCTGTCTCCTTTCTGGATCTCAGAAGGTGTTTCTTTCTGTTCATTTCACTGTCAGGGAAAGAAGCACTGTCAGTAAAGTTCTAGTCACTTCCACTTATTAAAAGGAGCTCTGTTTTCTCACACCTGTTCTTAAACTGTGGAGTGCTTAAAATAATACCGACACCATCCATACATTCTTATTTGCTAGATTAACGGTCTCTATGCACATCATACACAAAAACAATGAGAGTCAAGAACTGAACCCAGATGAAGATGTCAATGGCGCGTCACACAAGATAACTGAATTCTCTTCCCCGCATCGCATCATTTAACCACCTTGAACCTGTACGCAAAAAAAAGAAATGCGAAAGAGGCAATCATTGCCCCTCTGGATCTGTCTTTAAATCTCAGCAGTCTTTTCTTCTTTTGTACTAGAACAAAGGATGTAAACGTGACAAGAAAGAAGATAAAACCTGAATTGAGAAGAATCAGAACACATTGCTGCCAAATGATCCCAAAGATGAGTTCTTAGTCCTGTTCAGGCGTTTCC
This sequence comes from Podarcis vaucheri, assembly GCF_965113315.1. Taxonomy (NCBI): domain Eukaryota; kingdom Metazoa; phylum Chordata; class Lepidosauria; order Squamata; family Lacertidae; genus Podarcis; species Podarcis vaucheri. The sequence continues at coordinate 52,275,114 of NC_138749.1, forward strand.
TCGCATGTTCACTGAACATGTTAGAGTTTGAGGCAGGGGGCAGGACTCTATTCCTGGCCGACATGTTGTTGTTGTTTAGTCGTTTAGTCATGTCCGACTCTTCGTGACCCCCATGAACCAGAGCACGCCAGGCATTCCTGTCTTCCACTGCCTCCTGCAGTTTGGTCAAACTCATGTTCGTAGCTTCGAGAACACTGTCCAACCATCTCATCTTCTGTTGTCCCCTTCTACTAGTGCCCTCAATCTTTCCCAGCATCAGGGTCTTTTCCTTAGGGAGTCTTCTCTTCTCATGAGGTGGCCAAAGTATTGGAGCCTCAGCTTCAGGATCTGTCCTTCCAGTGAGCACTCAGGGCTGATTTCCTTCAGAATGGAGAGGTTTGATCTTCTTGCAGTCCATGGGACTCTCAAGGGTCTCCTCCAGCACCATAATTCAAAAGCATCAATTCTTTGGCGATCAGCCTTCTTTATGGTCCAGCTCTCCCATACATCACTACTGGGAAACTGACCGACATACCTTCAGCTGAATGCATGAAAAGGGCCCTGATGTGCACAGGACATTTTCCAGGGACAGTCCCGGATTTACAAAGCCGTTCCGGTTTCTGATTTGAACCCAGAACGTCCCATTTTGCCTTAGGACGTCCCTATTTTCACTGGAGAAATGCTGGAGTGTATGGAGTTATGCAACCCCCGAGCCAAGGAGATAACTAAGTAGACAACTTTTGGAAGACATCTGAAGGCAGCCCTGGATAAGGAAGTTTGTTTTAGTATGTGTCTATATATGTTGGAAGCTGGCCAGTGTGGCTGGGGCAGCCCAGTCAGATGGGCAGAATACAAATATTATTATTGTTTTTGTTAAAAATAGGATGCCCCTGTTTCCATCAGAAAAATGTTGGAGGGAATGGTAAAGGTAAAGGGACCCCTGACCACTAGGTCCAGTCGTGACTGACTCTGGGGTTGCACGCTCATCTCGCTCTATAGGCCGAGGGAGCCAGCGTTTGTCCGCAGACAGCTTCCGGGTCATGTGGCCAGCATGACTAAGCTGATTCTGGAGAACCAGAGCAGCACATGGAAACGCCGTTTACCTTCCCGCCAGAGCGGTACCTATTGATCTACTTGCACTTTGACGTGCTTCGAACTGCTAGGAGGGAATGGTAGGACGTCTCTATTTTCATTGGAGAAATTTTGGAGGGTATGGAGTTATCCACCCCCAAGATATCTGAAGTACAGGAAAGTTTTTTAATGTTTAATGTTTTATTATGTTTTCTATACAGTGGTACCTCAGTCTACAAACAGCCCTATTAACAAATTATTCGGTATACGAACTCCACAGGTGTTCTGGTTAGCGAACTTTGCCTCAGAAGCCGAACGGAAGCTGAATAGTGGAAGGGCACCGGCGGCTGGAGGCCTCAGTAGGGAAAGCGCGTCTTGGTTTAAGAATGCTTTGGTTTAAGAATGGACTTCTGGAATGAATTACCTTAAGTTCGTAAACCGAGGTACCACTATATATACAATTTTAGAATCCCAGTAAAGTTCTGGCTGGGGTCATGTGGCATCCAGTTAACTCTCCCCTCTTTACTACAGACCTATTTAGCCTGAATCTACGTGTATATGCCACGAAAGACACTAAATTGTGTACTGGCCTTCACCCAATATTGTCAACATCAAAATGATGGTTGGTGGGGAAAGTCGTTCTGAATGATCCAATTAAATAAATGCATCTCGAAGGGTTTCGTGCCAGATCCCTCAAGGACAGGACAAGGTCCTCTAGAAAGCTACAACAGATCTTGGGCACTAACTTAGAAAGTCCCAGCAAGCAAATTACAAAGCAATTCGCAAAACACATCTTAAATGCAGGAAATCCCTGGTTGCATGCTGACATGGGCAAATATCATGCTAAAGCCTTTCCTACTCCCAGGAGGGAAGGGATTGTGAGCGGGAGATGATTCCTGCATCATGCAGGGGGCGCTCCGCCCCCTGCTTCAACTCCAGGGCTGGCGCCACGCCCCTCCCCGGTTGGGCACCCAATAGGGAAGCTCGGTGGGGGCGTGGCTTGCTGCTCAAACACAGCCGCGCCAGCCCATCCCCACCATTGCACACACATTTTCTTCGAGTCACCCACCCTCCACTCCCTTTAGATTAGCTGTTCCTGAGACTTTGCTATGGACCTCTGGTTGGTCGCCCTGTTTAACCAGGGGGCCTGGTAGGAGTTTTTTCCCCAATTGGCTAAATTGGCCCGGCCTCTTGGTTTTTTTTCGCCTACCTCGTAGCAACCATCACAACTTTCGTGGTATTTGGCGGTTAGGCATTGGAATGTGTTGTTGGTGTGTGGAAGGGCAAGGTGTGGCCATCGCCTTCCCCGACAATTTTGGGTATTCTGCTAAAGGAATCCGGCGGTCGTGGATCCTGTCCGATGCCCTGTGTGGCTGGGGGGCCATGGCACGACCCTCGGTGACATCAGGAAGAGAGCCTATAGTTGGATTAGCATCAACAGGCTCTCCCTACTGGTGGTTAACCCCTCCTCAGACTCACCCCTCTACGAGTAGGTGGAGTCTAATGTTCCGTGGTCCAATGCCTAAGCCAATACCTTCTCACATTCTGTAATCAATAAAGTTGTGGCCTTTACCTTACCCATTACCTTTACATTCTGTGTCCACGTGTCTTTATTCCCCAAGCGGGGATCGGGTCCTCGAATCACAACCAAGTGATATGGATATTGTAAACAGTGATTGCCACAAGTGCATGCTTTTTGCAATGTGGAAGTCACAGAAATTGAGGAGGGAGGGTCCTGGTATGTGGTCTGGACTGGCTGAGCCTTTGGAGGCCGGATTGTAAGGTCTCTTCCATACCATACGAGGAGAGGACATGCCCATGAGGCTCTGGGCAGCAGGAAACAACAGAGCATACCCTTCTTCACTGCCAGTATTAAATAGACATTCGAGCCAGGTTTATCCAGCCCATCCTATATAAATTCCCAGGGCATTCAGAACAACACAACATCTCCCTACAGGACGAAAGCCCAGAAGTCACATATTCAGTCACCAGATTCTGAACTGCCATGACAGATACTCGTCGAAGGATGGTCTATGCCACAAATCAGTCCTAAAATAAAGGCCCATATTGTTAGATCTGTATCACTGAAGCCCCACCTCATATAGCTGTTTTAACTGATCTTTTTAAATTCTTATTATTAGTTTTTATTCATCCATTATTTATGCTTAATCAAGTATTCTGTGTAAATGTTTTAATCTACGGTTGGTTTTTGCTCTCATTTATTTAATAATTATTCGCTTAGATTCATACCGTTATTTATTTAGATGTTTTGCTTATGCTGGTCTGTGTCCGAATAAAGTAAATTCATTCATTCAAGGTCTCCTCCCATGAGTTTTTCAGCCACGGCTCAGAAGCTGCTTTGAAAGCCGTTGAAACAGTGGGGAAGAATTGATGCCCATTAAAGTGGCAGTACCAGAAGCCTCACATAGATAATTATATTTGCTGGGATTTGTGTAACCAAGATCTGCTTGCTTTTTTGAAGAAGCAAACCAAGTGGTATAAATTGCTTTTAACTTGCCGTGCTTTTGACTTGATATTTTCTATACCAGTGAGATCTTTGGGTTCCCTTTACAGAGCTAGCACAAGCTCCTGTTCACATTTCATACTTTGGTCGGACATGAATTTCGGGTGACTGGCACTGCTCATATGGATCTGCTCCCAGAGAAGACACAGTGATCTGTCTTTCCCTGTAACGTGCCCTGTTTCCTTCAGTGAGAAGACTTATTCCTGCCCCACCTTTAGTTATAATCCCTTTTCAAGCCTCCCGCCAGTCAGGTGAATATTTCCATGCTGCTTTCGAGAGGCAAGGAAATCCAAACCATCCAAGAGTTACCAGCAATAGTCTTGCTCTGCCCTCGTGTGGCCAATTCAACAAATGCAACAATCACATAACAAGTCTGTAATAACACATCCAAATACAGTGGTGCCCCGCAAGACGAATGCCTCGCAAGACGAAAAACTCGCTAGACGAAAGGGTTTTGCGGTTTTTTAGCTGCTTCGCAAGACGAATTACCCTATGGGCTTGCTTCGCAAGACGAAAATGTCTTGCAAGTTTGTTTCCTTTTTCTTAACACCGTTAATACAGTTGCGATTTGACTTCAAGGAGCAACTCACAGAACGCGGTGTGGTAGCCTTTTTTGAGGTTTTTGGTGATTTTTGAAGCTTTTCCAAAACTTTTCCGACACCGTGCTTCGCAAGACGAAAAATTTGCTAGACGAAAAAACTCGCGGAACGAATTAATTTCGTCTTGTGAGGCACCACTGTAAATTAGGGCAAACCAACGATAAGGCAAAACAATAAACTTTACCTTGTATAGAAATGAAATATAAGGGGTGCTTTCTAATACAGTGGTACCTTGGTTTACGAACTTAATCCGTTCCAGAAGTCCATTCTTAAACCAAAGCGTTCTTAAATCAAGGTGTGCTTTCCCAATTTACAAATGGAACACACTCAACAGAAAGTGGAACATGTTCTGCTTCCAAGGCAAAGTCCACAAACCAAAACACCTACTTCGGGTTTGCAGCATTCTTAATCCAATAGTTCATAAACTAAGCAGTTCTTAAACCAAGGTACCACTGTATACCATTTGTCACACTGTAGTAGTGTGGTGCTGTGGTCTAAACCACTGAGCCTTGGGCTTGCTGATCAGGAGGTCAGTGGTTCGAATCCCCGCAACAGAGTGAGCTCCGCTCCCGTTGTTCGGTCCCTGCTCCTGCCAACCTAGCAGTTCAAAAGCACGTCAAAGTGCATGTAGATAAATAGGTACCACTCTAGCAGGAAGGTAAACGGCATTTCTGTGCGCTGCTCTGGTTCACCAGAAGTGGCTTAGTCATGCTGGCCATATGACCCGGAAGCTGTCTGCAGACTAACGCCGGCTCCCTCAGCCAGTAAAGCGAGATGAGCGCCGCAACCCCCGAGTCATCCATGACTGGACTTAACAGTCACGGGTCCCTTTACCTTAATTGCTGTTTGCCCTGATGTTTTCTGTCGCAAATCTTGGAGTGGGTCATCTATACTACGGTGGTACCTCAGGTTATATATGCTTCAGGTTACAGACGCTTTAGGTTATAGACTCCACTAACCCATAAATAGTTCCTCGGGTTAAGAACTTTGCTTCAGGATGAGAACAGAAATTGGGCTCCGGTGGTGCGGCGGCAGCGGGAGGTCGCATTAAAGTGGTGCTTCAGGTTAAGAACAGTTTTAGGTTAAGAACGGACCTCCGGAATGAATTAAGTACTTAACCAGAGGTACCACTGTACAGTGGTGCCTCGCAAGACGAAAAGAATCCGTTCTGTGAGTCTCTTCGTCTAGCGGTTTTTTCGTCTTGCGAAGCAAGCCCATTGACGGATTAGCAGATTAGCGCTATTAGCGCTATTAGCGGCTTTTAGCGGCTCATCGGCTTAGCAGATAAGCGGATAAGCGGCTTAGAAAAAGGGGGGAGGGGAAAAAACCCGCAGGAACTCACAAGACATTTTCGTCTTGCGAAGCAAGCCCATAGGAGATTCGTTTTGCGAAGCACCTCCAAAACAGAAAACTCTTCGTCTAGCGAGTTTTCCGTCTTGCGAGGCATTCGTCTTGCGGGGCACCACTGTACTGTGTTTCTATTCTTTAGAGTATCATTGCAGTTTCCTGTGTCCACAGCAATGATGGAATGTGTTCAGACCGAGAAAAGTTCTGTGGTTGTCTTCACACTCAGTTCCAATCCCTGCTTCCTCCAACCAGCAAATGCCAGCATTATGAGCATGTGCACCGGATATCAACGGTCCTTTCACAGGGTTGCTAGTTGTTCTTCTTCTTGTTTGGCATTTAACTAGCTGCTATCCTGAAATTCTGTTTGTGACAAAAATTAGAAAGCAGGACATTGACTCTTTTGACCAGAGCTATGACCAGCTCCCATTGTTCTAGGGACGATTTGTGACTGGGAATTTCATCAGCGAGAGTGGTTTCTGGGAGCAGCACTGCACCTAAAATTTCAGATTAAAACTGCAGAGTGGAAGGAAAGGAGGAGCTTTTTCTGCCTCCCCACTTCCAGCTACTCTCTGAAGGCGGGAGAAGAGACCCTTTTAAGAATATTAGGGGGTTGCCTAATAATTGCCACATACAGGAAGAACAAGGATATAGTCTGAGTGCCTCACTTGTAGTTCTATAAATCATTTAATGTGTCAACACAAATAGAAGGTATTAATATTGCAGTTGTTGTATAAGTGATTATTATTTTGACCGGAATGTAATTGAGATTAGTAAGATTTTGGAACGCAGAAATAAAGAAAATCATCAATTCTAGCATGCTGGGGGGGCACCTAAATTATATAATTTGGTATTTGAATGATTGGCATTAATAACTGTATTATAATTTGGTATTGAGGCTATTGCTGGATGGTAATTGAAAATTAATAAAAAGTATTATCAAAGAATATTAGGGGAGTGGGCAGGGGAAGGACAAGACCATGTGAAAAATGAAGACAATATTTTAACTGCAGTTCATTCATTTTCAGCTTTGTACTCGTTATTAAAAAAAAAGTGTGCCTAGACATTCCGTTGTTGCGCCCATAACCTAGATTTAAGGTGTCATTTAGCTCCTAGCTTTCATGTCTCAGTTTCTAACACTGGCTATGACTAACCTCCTGTCAAAGAAAAGCTGGTGGAGGGGTGTTGTGAAATGAAAGTTACTCAAGGCAAAATGCATAGTATTGTGCAAAAAACCTTCTACGCCTTGAAAATATCGCAGAACCAGTCCAGACCTTTCAAAAATGCCAGGTGGTTTCATGACTGTGATATTCAGGCATAGCAATGGAATGACGACAGCATCTTGTGGAAACATATAGAATAAAAAACAAATAAAAAACACTGAAATAAGTGCTAAAAACAGTATGTCTGGCAAGGCCAAAAGTTAGGTAAGCGCTAAGGATTATCAGAGTTCGCCGGTACAACAGACTAGTAAGGGGGTTTGCATCAGTATTAAAAAGTCAAACTGCATTTAAAAACAACAATCAAGCAGTATATAAATTTTGTAGAATAAATTGGCTAGAGCTGAAATATTGCTCCACTATCTGGTATCTTGCCAGGGGAATTTTGAGGGGGTCAAGCCCTTCTTGAAAATTCTCCACCGCCATGGCAATTTTGTTTTTCTCTTGATTTTAATGCATCTATGTGGTTTAGGTGTGTCTATTTGTTTGGTTGTAAGTTGCTTTGGGATGCCCAGGACAAGATAAAACTGATAAATTTAATAAATAATAATTTATCTTTGCAGAAGCTATGCAGATTCTTATTCAACAAGTTTTGATATGCTTAATAATTTCAACTTTTTGATTTGTACTGAGGTAATTTACCTACCAAGTAATATCTCTGGGTTCTTTTCCGCATGCGGGCAAATTATTACACTGGCTGGTTTGCAGTTATCCAGTAAGCTATTTTTGTAAATGCATATTTTCATTAGAACATTAAGAACTCAGGTGTGTGATCTTTAGACACGAAGTGTGTTTTTCATTTGTTAATTAACCCCAGAACTTCACCTCCTTCTGAAGAAAGCAGTTCAGGCGTCATTATTGATCCAGCATTTTCTGCACTGGCGCAGAACATTCAATCAACTTCTGGACAATCTCCATACTCCCTTCCAACCTTTGTCATATAATGAATGGCCCACCTCCCACCCTACCCAAGATGCCCATGAACACACTTTGTTTAAGGCTGTTAGCATCACAATCCTCACTCTATTGGCTTCCCTGAATCTCAATTTGGAGGAAAGGTGGCATATGAATACATTATATAAAATACTTTCCCACCTGCTTGGCAGATCACGCAAAGGCCTTTAGGTGATATGGGATATATATATATATATATATATATATATATATATATGTAGGTTTTGGTGTCTTCGGGTGTCTTCCCGTGTAAGAGTCGGGGTGTCTGGGCGACGTTTCGACGAGGTCTCACTCATCATCTTCAGGCTGGTGCTTTCGGCTGAAGATGACGAGTGAGACCTCGTCGAAACGTCGCCCAGACACCCCGACTCTTACACGGGAAGACACCCGAAGACACCAAAACCTACATTCCTGTACCCGTGAAAATCTACGAAAGCATATATATATATATATATATATATATATATATATATATATATATATATATTTCTATATGAACTCTGCAACACTCCAACCATTAACAAAGTAATATTCAGTTAATATTCAGTCGCTTTTTTTTCTCTGGATGTGGGCAAGTAGAATTTTTTCCTTAATCAGGGGAAAAAATAACCTTATACTGAATTGAATACCTAGCTTGCGCCTATTTTTTCTTCTTCTTAATGATGCTCCAAAGGATTCAGGAAAGCCTACAGCTTCAGTTCAGGGGCAGAGTTCAAATCCCTGACCATTGCATTTAGGGAATGACCTGGAGCAAGGCACTACCCCCGAGATTTCGTAACTCGTTTGTAAAATAGCAACAACTCATTACAGAAGGTTGCTGCGAGGAAAGACATTGCGGCACATGGTAAAGGTGGAAAGGCTAAAGGCTTCAGCTGCAGTAATGCTATACCAAAAGCATACAGTCTTACTTTGGGTTGAAGTTGCTTCAGCTTGAGCGCTTTCGGGTTGCACTCCGTGGCGACCCGGAAGTAACGGAACGCGTTACTTCCGGGTTTCGCTGCTCGCGCAGACGGTCAAAATGATGTCGTGCGCATGCACAGAAGTGGCGAATCGTGACCCGCGCACATGCGCAGACGCAGGTTGTGTTCGCTTCAGGATGCGAATGGAGCTCCAGAACGGATCCCGTTCATATCCAGAGGTACCACTGTAGTCAGTACCTATATGAGAGATGATCCAGGAATCTCCTTATACCACCTTGACTTCTATGGGAGGACATTAACATATTGAAGGGATAGACTACAACTCCCATCAGCCTCAGTGAGCATGGCCAATGGTTGAAAACTGCTGGAGGTCACCAAGTTGGGGAAGCCTGTGTTAGACAATGTGGAAGAAGAACACAAAAAAGATGAGCCGACATGCTTGTAACTTTATTGAACAATGATTGTGCAAACTTCTACTGTACTTCACAGGAAAGGTTAAGTGGCTGAAGGTATTGATCACAGTTGGATTTTGAAATTATTTGTTGAGGGTGTTCAAGAGATAGTTGGGGGGCAATATCCTTTATTCCCACCTTCTTAACCTGGAGGCCAACCCATCTGACGGCCACCGAGGACATGGAGATGCACATGGTAGACAGACTGACCACCATCTGGCCCTTCGTTCACCACCATTCGGTATCCCCTCGTCAAGCCTAATTCAGCTGCACATTTCTTGCCCACAATCATTAAGTGTCCGAGAAGCTGGGGAAAGGAAAAGAAAAACACACCAATAATGCAAACATTCAGATTTTATGGAGCAGCTAAAGTAAGAGTTCAGTTGGAAAAGTGCACACATACACCATCACCAGGAGTTTCAGATATTCAACATCCCTCAATGGACGTCAATTCACACCTTTTCAGGCGCTGCCTAAAGTGGGACTCACAGATCTTGCCTCTAGCTAGAAACATAATCTTTAAAGTTCACACACAGGTTGATCTAACAGTCCCTAATGTTTTGTGGTTTTCCACACCCTTCTTGAGAAGTTCCTGAATCACTCCTGGGGTTCATTCATTGTTCAAAATAATGAAAAAAGAACTTGAGCCAAGACTTTGTGTATACATATATCAATAAATACACATTTCAGGAGCAAATATTTCAGAGACATCTAGTTGAGTTTTCAAAGATTTAAGGGTAACTATCTAACTGCCATATGTCCTCCTAGTCAAGCTAATAATCTAAGATACTGTGGATGCAAAAGCAAATTTACACCAACACTTATTTTCCTTTTTCAAGTATCACATTCTTTGCTGTTAGTTTATGATGCAAAGGAGCCAGAGAGGAGGATGCACTTCAAAATGTTAGCCTAAGCACACTTCCGGAGGCGGCGCGAAACAAGTAATGGCGGTCCTCTTCGCGCTGCGAAGAGGGGCTCCGCAGAAAAGGGTCGTTCGCTGCGGCAAAGCGACGACCCACTAAGAAAAACCACGAGCAGAGTGAGCTCGTGGCCGTGGGATCCGGCGGGCACCAAGAGCAACCCCCAAAACGAAGAAGGGACCCCGTAAGGGGCTCCGGAAGCGCGGAGGGGAAGCGGTGCTGTGGATTCATCGCTCTTTCTGCGGGAGTGAAGCCGCGCGGCTGTTACGGATGAGCGCCGACCTTTCTTCCTTCTACATTGGATTACAGACCAACTACTCGTGAGTAAGATCTACCTGAGATTGGATTACAAAATTTAAGAATTTGGCTGAAAGCGGGAGACGAGAAAAAGGAAGTCCGTCTCCCGATGGTGCTTAGTGATCAAAGGCAAAGGATTTGACAGGCTGGAAGCAGCACAGAAGGGCTTTAAACCAAGAGAAATCATACGCTTAGAGAAGCTGGAAATTGAAAGGCAAGTTACCTTTATTTCTTTGGGACTGATTCTATCTTTCTTTATGGGGACTTCCTCCTCTGCTAAACTTATTAAAAAATTCTAAAGGCTTTAAAAACCCAAGCCCCGGACTTGCAGCGGGACAAAAGGCTGTTTTGCAGATACACTTACAAATTTGAAATGGGTATTTAGAGGCATCACTGTTGGATACAATTTAACAACTGTACTTTGCACCTTTTAAGAGACTTGTGGCAACATTGTGAGAGCTCTGCTTGAGGGAAAAGGTCTTCCCCAAAGACTATTGTTAATTTACTTAATTGCAGGAACTTTAATGGCGACTGAAATTTTGTTTCTTCCTTCCTGAACTGCAACAGTACTCCCTCTAGTGGAGTTTGGGATTTACAATTTCCTGGGAACCAACTTTGCTTTGTCTCTCTGTGGTTTGGTTGTTTACTCCAAGGCCTGCCTTTCCCAGGAAATTTTTGACAGCCTGACCTTGAATCCAAAGACAGGTGGGGAATGAGCGACAGAGTAAAAACAAGAGCTGCGTCGAAGGCAGGGAAAGGCAAACTGACACAAACAACCCTATTTTCTCAGGGACGTAGATCTTCAGTCCCTGCCGTTTTGCAGACTGCACCCTCGCCAACAACTCTAGCTGAAGAAGCTGAACAATTAACAGATGAGGATATGGCATCTGGAGGGTCTAACACTTTGTTAGAGGAAATGTTACAACAATTCGCAATTTTGAACAAAAAAGTGGATGACCAAACTGCAAAAATTGATTTAGCCACATCCTCAATTACCAAACTTTCAGAACAGGTAGCTAAGCATTCACAAGACATTGGAAATCTAAACGACGCAACATCTGAAAATCGAAAACTGGCGGAGGCTGCGAACCAAAAAGCAGAGGCCGCAGCAAAAGGAGTGGAGGAACTGAAAGGAGAGGTAAGACCCCTCCACAAACATATTACAGACCAGCAGGCCTACCTGTCTTTGGTGGAACTGCGAAACAAGGAAAATAATCTGAGATTACGCTCTATCCCAGAGATTGAGAAAGAGGACTTGATAGGTTTTCTAACAGCAGAATTCTCTAAATTCTGGGGTATTAATGAAGATACAGACTTTAAAATAACAACGGCATTTAGATTGGGAAGAGTTGTTGGAAAGGACAGGCCTAGAGACTGTTTGATCATCTTAAGGACTAAACAGGAGAGAGACAAGCTACTTGACCTACATTTTAACAAAGCACTCGTGATACAGGACAGAAGAGCACAAATCTACAAGGACATCCCTAAGCAATTATTGGATCTCAGATCTAACTATACTGACCTAGCTGGACTTTTGAGAGGTAACGGAATATCATACAGGTGGGAGTTTCCACAAGGCCTTTCATTCAAATACAAAGGAAAGAAGATAAAAATCAAAACGAAAGAGGATAGCCAGAAGTTCCTACACGACAACGGAGAAGACTTGCAGAAAGGAGCAGCAGCTATTTGGCCACCACCAGAGTTTGGGAAAGAGCCACCACCTTCGGACCCGGACAAAAAAGAAGACACCCAATAAAGAGTGACAACAGATCGATACAGGATGTCTCTACAGCTGTATAGTTGGAACATTAATGGTGCGAATTCCCCAGAAAAACGCAAAAGGATCTTCCATATTCTAAAGAAAGAAAATTTGGATATAATCTGTTTGCAAGAAACTCATGTGACCAGGTTACACAAGAAGGTGTTAATAAATAAAAGACTAGGCCAAGAATTTATTTCATCAGACAGAGTTAAAAAGAGAGGCGTGGTGATCTACGCCAAGGAGAACCTTTCACCAAAATTCTTATTCAAAGATGAACAAGGAAGAATCCTGGCTATCGAAATATCGACCCAAGGAGAGAAAATATTGATATTAGGAATCTACGCACCAAATGAGGGGAAATCAGAATTTTACAAGAAGCTGCATGAGACATTACTGGACTATCTGGACTACTCTAACATCATTATGATGGGAGATATGAATGGGGTTGTCTCTACTTTCATGGATAAGTCACAGAACCAGAATTTGACCAAAGATGGAAGACTACCAAAAACCTTTTTCGAATTAACTGACAATATGGATTTAATTGATTTATGGAGGACGAGAAACCCCCTTGGTAAAGAAGGAACTTTCTTTTCTGAGGCCCATCTGTCATGGACAAGAATCGACCAAATTTGGACAACTAGAGGGCTGGCACCTAAGACTACAAAAATAGAAATCTGCCCAAAGACATGCTCCGACCATAACGCTTTGAAAATGGAAATGAGACTAACCACTGCCGATTCCTTCAGATGGAAAATGAATGACAACTTATTAAGAGATCAAGAGATTGTAAAGAAGGCCCAAAAAGCTTTAAAGGACTATTTTGAAATTAATTTGAATACCTCGGTGGAAAAAAGAATAATCTGGGACGCGAGTAAAGCTGTCATGAGAGGGTTTCTGATACAACAGAATACGATCAAGAAAAAGTTCTGGAATGGTAAAAAGGATAAGATATTGGAGAAGATAAGGGATGGTGAGAAAAAATTAAGATTAAACCCAAAATCAAAGGAGACTCTAAGAGAAATTAAATTCCACCAGTCACAATATGCGAAACTGATTAATCAAGAAGTGGAATGGAAGATTAAACAAATGAAACAAAGATCCTTTGAGTCGGCGAATAAATGTGGGAAACTGCTAGCTTGGCAGTTGAAAAAGAGACAAAAATTAAATTACGTTACCAATCTAGAAGTTGAAGGAAAGAACATTCAGAAACCGGGAGAAATTAGAAAGTGTTTCCAGAAATATTTTAAAAAATTGTATACACAAGGATCCGAGGATGCGACTGAGATAGAACAATTCTTGAAAGAAAACGGCCTTCCAGAATTATCACAAGAAAAGAGATCAATCTTGAACTGTAAAATAACACAACAGGAAATTGAGGATGCCATTCAGAATATGCAGCTAGGCAAATCTCCAGGCCCTGATGGACTCACCTCCAAATATTATAAGACTTTAAAAGATTACTTGATACAACCATTAATGGAGGTTTGTAACCAGATTATGGGGGGAGGGAGGGCACCAGATACGTGGAAAGAAGCATTCATCACACTGATACCTAAAGTGGAAACTGAAAAGACTCAACTTAAGAACTACCGACCCATCTCACTCCTAAATGTGGATTATAAAATATTTGCGGATGTTTTAGCAAATAGATTTAAAAAAGTATTAAATGAAGTAATTCATAAGGACCAAGCAGGCTTTCTCCCAGGCAGACATTTGTTTGACAACACTAGGAACATTATCGATATTTTGGAACTTTTACAAACAAATATTAATACCAAAGCAGTGTTAATTTTTATTGATGCGGAGAAGGCCTTTGACAACATTTCTTGGAAATTTATGAAGAAAAACTTGGAAGGGATGGGAGTGGGAAGGGGGTTTGAGAATGGAATAGAGGCAATCTATTCTGAACAAAAAGCTAAGTTGATAGTGAACAATGTGGTGACAGAAGAACTTCATATTGAAAAAGGAACACGCCAGGGGTGCCCCCTATCCCCTCTGTTGTTTATTTCGGTTCTGGAGGTTTTGCTGAATATGATAAGGGAGGATCGGCAGGTACAAGGAATACGGGTCGGAGCGAAACAATATAAACTGAAAGCATTTGCAGATGACTTGGTTTTAACATTACAGGAGCCAGAACCTAGTACAAAAAGAGTTTTGGAATTGATTCAGAAATTTGGTCGGGTGGCGGGTTTTAAGTTGAACAAACAAAAAACCAAGGTGTTAGGGAAAAATTTGACGGCTATTGAAACAGAGGGGTTCCAGAGGGAAACGGAACTAAACATTGTTAAAAAAGTGAAATACCTGGGGGTCAATCTGTCTTCTAAGAATTTGAATCTATTCAAAGATAATTATGAAAAATGTTGGTCAGAGGTTAAAAAAGACTTTGAAATTTGGTCAAGACTGAAACTATCCTTGTTAGGCCGAATTGCAGTTATAAAAATGAACGTTTTGCCAAAAATGTTGTTTCTGTTTCAAGCCTTGCAGGTCGTGGACAGAGTGGAATGTTTTGGAAAGTGGCAGAGGGATATCTCTAGGTTCGTCTGGCAGGGCAAAAAGCCCCGAATAAAGTTTAAAATACTAACTGATGCAAAGGAGAGAGGGGGGTTTGCCCTGCCGGACTTAAGGTTATATTATGAAGCTGCGGCCTTCTGCTGGATGAAGGATTGGATCTTATTGGAAAACACTGATGTCCTAGATCTGGAAGGCTTTAACAATTCGTTAGGTTGGCATGCGTATTTGTGGTATGACAAGGGGAAAACATATGGAATGTTCAAAAACCATATTGTCAGGAAAGCAATATATATGGTCTGGAAAAAATACAAAGACTTATTGGAAAGTAAAACTCCGAGGTGGATCTCACCAATAGAGGCCAAAGCTCGGAAAACAGCCAATATGGAGGCACACTGGCCAAAATATTGGGAAATAATAGAAAACATTGGAGGTAATTGGAAGTTGCAGAGCTTTGAAAAACTAAAGGATAAGGTGCAAAATTGGCTACACTATGCCCAAATTAATGAGGTTTTTAAGCTAGATAAAAAGGTAGGATTCCAGGTGGAAAAATCGAAACTTGAGACGGAGTTGCTAGAACCAAAGACCAAGGTATTATCGAGAATGTACAACTTGCTGCTTAAATGGAACACTCAGGATGAGACAGTCAAGTCAGCCATGATAAAATGGGCTCAAGACATTGGTTACAATATTATGTCTGAAGACTGGGAAAGGTTATGGACCACCGGTATGAAATTTACGGCATGTAGTGCCTTGAAAGAAAACATTATGAAAATGGTATACCGGTGGTACATGACCCCAGTCAAACTTGCTAAGATATACCATTTGTCTGACAATAAATGTTGGAAATGTAAGGAGGCTGAAGGGACATTCTTTCACCTCTGGTGGACTTGTCCAAGATTGAAGGCCTTTTGGGAAATGATTTATAATGAGTTAAAAAAGGTGTTTAAGTACACCTTTCCCAAGAAACCAGAGGCCTTCCTTCTGGGCATTGTCGGCCAGAAGGTGTTAAAAAAGGATAGAACTTTTTTTATGTATGCTACAACAGCAGCAAGAATCCTTATTGCTAAGCATTGGAAGACCCAAGATTTGCCCACACTGGAGGACTGGCAGACGCAATTGATGAACTACATGGAACTGGCCGAGATGACTGCAAGGATCCGAGACATGGGAGAAGAGGCAATGGAGGAGGATTGGAAAAAATTTAAAGACTATTTGCAGAAGTATTATAAGTTGTATGAAACATAAGACGTCGTATGATTGGGAACGTTAGCCCCAGCAATGAAATTTTATTATCTATGAAATTGACAATATTCATGAAAGAATCAAAGTTTAAACGGGTAAAAAGGATATTATGTTATATTTTTAGAGTAATTGGAGAATAAGAGATTTAAACTTAAATTGCAACTGAAAATGTAAAGAAACACATGAAATAAGGGTATAACTTGCTGGCAAATTTTATTATCAAGAATGCACTCATGTGGGAGATGTGGGGAAGTCCAAAGGAAATTTGAAATAAGTTGTTGAAATGGTTGAGATTTTCTGTTTTTTCTTCCTTTTTGTCTTTAGCTCTGTCTTTCTTTTTGTTTTCTCTGTAATTTGGAAAAAATGTAATAAAAATTATTATTAAAAAAAAAAAAAAATGTTAGCCTAAGCACTGAAGAAATGTGTAGTACCCGTTTCCCTATTTTATTATTCTTGCTGGAATTTTGGCGTTAGTTTCCAAACCTTTCATGTCATTGCCAGGGAGATTTTAATATCAACCTATTCATTTCCCATCCCATGTTAACTTTGCAAAAGGGTAATAAAACACTGTGCATTCCACCATTCTGAGCCACATAATACACATTTTAATACCATTTTGTTTTCTGTTAACCATTTCAAATCAATTTCACAACTGCATCAATTCATGACTCGGGTTGCAGAGATGAGTTCTCACATTTCAGCATATGAAAGTGAGTTTTATTTAAGTCTCCTCTTTCCTGGCATGCACTGAATAGTTGTATAGTGCCAACCAACTATACTTGCAAAATATATTTACATTAAAACTATTTACATTATAGTGCCTCATATCAGAGCAATTGATATTTCATGTCTCCTGACTTTTGTTTATTAAAGTAGTGATGCAAGCTTGTCCAATATAAATGGATTGTACACTTTTAAGCTTGACCACGAGGACATAATCGGATCGTTTTAAAATTCATAATTATATAACTAAAAACAGACAGTAAGATTTTATTTTTGCGTTTATATTCCACCTTTCCTTCATGGAGCTCAAGATGGCATATATGTGCCTTCTTCCACCATAATATCCTCACAACAGGCTGTGAAGTAGGTTAGGCTGAGAATTGGCGACTGGCCTAGGAAACTTAGTGAGCTTCATGTCTGAATGAACATTTGAACCCAGACACCCCCAAGCACTACACTACACTTTCTCAGAATGGGTTCAAGGCAGAGACGGGGAACTTCTTTCAGCATGGACAATTGTCAGGAATGATGGGAGGTGTAAGTCCAACACCTCAAGGAGCACAGGTTCTGTATCTACCTATTCCCAATTTCAGGAATTTCAAGGTACATCCGAGGATAATTTCTGATGCAATAAAGTTGTCCCATGAGCAAGGATATATGGTAATTCTGATGGTAACACCAGAAGTTAATCCACTACCTAATTTCTGCAATGGAAGCACGGTAGAATAGAAATGCAAGCAAATAAAAATAATAAAAAATAGAGCAAACTATAGTCCACAGAGCACCAGGAAGATGCAACCTCTGTTGTGGTTCTTATACGCAACACAAGAGCAAAAAAGGTTTGAGGCATGCAACAGAATGGTTTTAGGATTTGTTTGGAAAGCTTGTAATGGGAAGCGAGATAAGAGCAGCATTTATTCTTAGCTTTACTGAAAAGTCAAAAAGCAGAACACCACTTAAAAGCCTTTGTGCGATACTTACAGCTTCATCAGAATCTTGCGCTTGAGATATCTGAGCAATAGGCTTCTTCGGAACTACTAGGAAATGGGTTGGAGCTTGTGGGGAAACGTCGTGGAATGCAAGGCACTGCAGGGGAGAGGGAAGAGAAAGAGAGGATCAATTTTTTTAGACACCATTCTTTTAAAAGCCAAGGATAAGACACATGCAAGAATTATTTTCAAGCAATTTTAATTCTTCCCATAACTAGAAACTAATTTTTTACTAGAACACAGTTTTACGGAGTCTCTCAAGCTCATTACAGTGGTACCTCGGTTTGCCTACGTCTTGGTTTGCATACGTTTTGGATTACAAATACGTCAAACCCGGAAGTGCATGTCTCAGCTTGCAATTTTTTTGGATTGCAACCCATTTTTTGTGGATTACGAACACATTTTTTTGGGAAGCCCCATTGGCAAAAGCGCACCTTGGGTTACAACCTGTTTTGGTTTACAAACGGACCTCCGGAATAGATTATGGTTGTAAACCAAGGTACCACTGAATATGGGACTGGAGTCTCTTTGCAAGGCAGAACAGACTTGGCATCTTAAATGATGACATAAGCAGTTGATCTCCAGAAATACTGTAGGCTAAATGTAGCTCTGGTTTCTAGTTTCACACCATTATTTATTACTATTACAGCTGGCAAGGATGGAGATCCTAACTCTCAGTGCTTTTTCTGGGGGTACCCAAGGGTACTCAGAACTGGCACTTTTTCCAATTGTTAAAAGTGTGGCACTTACTGTAACAACTTCGTGGTATCAGCGAGGGCTGGGCAATATCTGCCCAAGGCTGACACACATTTCCGGGGCAGATTTTTTTCAGACTCATCTAGTTGCGTTTTCAGATTTCAGGGTAGCTATGTAACTGCCATGTGTCCTCCTAGTCAAACTAATAATTTAAGATACTGTGGATTCAAAAACAGTTACATCAACACTTATTTTCCTTTTTCAAGCATCACATTATTTGCTGTTAGTTTATGATGCAAAAGATTCAAAGAGGAGAATATGCTTCAAAATGTTAACCTAAGCACTGAAGAAATGTGTAGTAGACATTTCCCTATTTTATTATTCTTGCTGGAATGTTGGCGTTGTTCAAACCTTTCACACCACTGCCAGGGAGATTTTAATATCAACGTATTCATCTCCCATCCCATGTTAACTTTGCACAAGGGTAATAAAACATCATGCAGTCCACCATTCTGAGCCACATAATACACATTTTAATACCATCTCGCTATTAATCATTTCAAATCAATTTCATGTAGCTATGACAACTGCATCAATTGTAACATGACTCAGATTGCAGAGATGAATTGTCCCATCTCAGCAGATGAAAGAGAATTTTATGTAACACTCCTTTTCTGGCTTGCAATTATTATTGCTGTTGTTGTTGAAAGTGAGTTTTATTTAACTCTCCTCTCTTCCTGCATGCAATTATTATTGTTGTTGTTCATTTGTACATCGCTCATCCGACTGGGCTGCTCCAACCACTCTGGGTCAACTGCATAAATTTTAAGATTCACAACTCTCCTCTTTTCTGGCATGCAATTATTATTGTTGCTGTGGTTTATTCAGTGCCAGATTTACGTATAAGCTAAACAAGCTGTAGCTTAGGGCCCCACTCTCTTGGGACCCCCAAAAAAAATTAAAAGAAAAAAACCTGGATGTACATTTCAAAAATATGATAAAAAAGAAATAAAACCTACATAAAGTAACAGTGTTTTGTGTTGTGTGGCCTTTATTTTGTTATGTGCAAATAGCTTTAGATAACTATTAGGTCCATAAATTACCACATAGCGGTTCCCTCACTGTGAGAAGTTACAGGGAACCAGGCAGAGGGCCTTCTTAGTACTGGCACCTGCCCTGTGGAACGCCCTCACACCAGATGTCAAAGAGAACAACTACCAGACTTTTTAGAAGACATCTGAAGGCAGCCCTGTTTAAGGAAGCTTTCGATGTTTGATGCATTAGTGTATTTTAATATTTTGTTGGAAGCTGCCCAGAGTGGCTGGGGAAGCCCAACCAGATAGGCGGGATATAAATAAAGGAAAAGGTAAAGGGACCCCTGACCATTAGGTCCAGTCGTGACCAACTCTGGGGTTGCGCGCTCATCTCTCTCTATAGGCCGAGGGAGCTGGTGTTTGTCCGCAGACAGCTTCCGGGTCATGTGGCCAGCATGACTGAGCCGCTTCTGGCGAACCAGAGCAGCACACCAAAACAGCGTTTACCTTACGGCCAGAACAGTACCTATTTATCTACTTGTGCTTGATGTGCTTTCGGTTGGCGCCACCCGTGTCCCTCCCCAGCATATATAAAAACATAAAGGAACATGGGTGGCACTGTGGGTTAAACCACAGCGCCTAGGACTTGCTGATCAAAGGTCAGCGGTTCGAATCCCTGCGACGGGGTGAGCTCCCGTTGCTCGGTCCCTGCTCCTGCCAATCTAGCAGTTCGAAAGCACATCAAACTGCAAGTAGATAAGCAGGTACCGCTGCGGTGGGAAGGTAAATGGCGTTTCTGTGCACTGCTCTGGTTCGCCAGAAGCGGCTTAGTCATGCTGGGCACATGACCCGGAAGCTGTACGCTGGCTCCCTCGTCCAATAAAGCGAGATGAGCGCCGCAACCCCAGAGTCGTCCACAACTGGACCTAGTGGTCAGGGGTCCCTTTACCTTTATAAAAACAGGAAAACTTTCTTAATTGCACATTTTAATACAGCGGTACCTCGGGTTAAGTACTTAATTCGTTCCGGAGGTCCGTTCTTGACATGAAACTGTTCTTAACCTGAAGCACCACTTTAGCTAATGGGGCCTCCTGCTGCTGCTGCACCGCCGGAGAACGATTTCTGTTCTCATCCTGAAGCAAAGTTCTTAACCTGAGGTACTATTTCTGGGTTAGCGGAGTCTGTAACCTGAAGCGTCTGTAACCCGAGGTACCACTGTAGCACCTCATTTTTCTCCTAACCATTCCATTAAATCTGAAGGAGCCTTTTGGCGCCCAGCTTATATAGCTGAGTTTCGTCCCCTGCGGCCGGAGCCGCCGTCCCCCAGCTTCGAGGGCGGGCCTTTGGTCTCCCTCAGCCGCTGGCCGTTCGCGGTGCTGCCAGGCCCCGCCGGGGTCTCCGCTCAGCCCGCCGCCCTCCTCCTCACCTTCTCGTCCTCGAAGATGATCTTCGCCGGGATCTCTTTGCGGATGATCTTCCCGAAGATGGTGTCCCCTCCCGGCTGCGCCACCTGCGCTTTGCTGATCTCGTCAGCCATCGCGAACCGCCGCCTCACGCGACCCTCTCGCTCGCTCGCCCCGCCTTCCGTATCCCGGTCCTACCCCCTCGGTTCCATCCAACCAATGATAGATCTTCACGAGGTTAGCCGCCCACTCGCTAAGAGTCACGCCGGCGTCTTATTGGCTCGCCTTCCCGCCCGTCAACTTTCTCCCCGGCTTTCGCGCCGTTTTCTAACTACGCGTCAATCAGGACGCCCGCTCGCGGGAAAGGGGCGGGGATAAGGGAGAAAGGAGCCGTCCGCATTGGTCGCTCTAGTAATCCTTTTCTTCTCCGTGGTTCGTTCTCCCCCCTTCTAGCGCCCAGCTCTATGGCTTTAACCCTTCGCTTTCCAAATAGGACTGTTTCTAAATAGATGTTGCCACTTTGCAAAGGCGCCTCAGTCGAAACGGAGACGACGGCTTATGGGAGGCAAATGTATGTTGCCCTACGTCGTGGTCCCCATGAAATATCTACCCCCGATTCTGATTTTGGGACTAGGGAAAGGGGCCTGGCTATTCCTCCAATAGGGAGTAATGCTTATCTATGGAAAAGGGACCCCACTGCTTTTTGCTTCATTCAAATCATCTTCAAGGCAAGTTGAGAAAAAGCAACGAGCTCCTCCAGCCTGCATTTTAAAGCCAATAATGTGTGCACAAGCCAGAAGCAGTTAGCTAAAGACAGGGCTTATCTTTGGTTGCAGGCTGCGTCTCCCTTGGGGTGAGCATCACAAAAAAGGAAGACAGTAAAGTCTGCATAAGCTAGCACATATGTAAGTGTAGAAATAATAATTATTTTTAAATGCAACACATCTCCTTCGGGAGGGAAAGGTTATGACAGTGTGACTCGCTCTCGGGCTGCTGTCCAGGTGCTGACCGGCAACTCCGAGGCCCCTGCTCTCCCTTCTGACGGTGCTTTAACTTTAGGCTACGGTCGGAAAGCTCTGCAAATAGAAGTCACCTTAAAGCAGAGGACCGATGCCCTCTGGAAAGCAGGACCTAGAGCCATGCTGCTGTTTCCGGAGGTCTGATCCTCCTAAGCACCACAAGGCCGCTGGCAACAACGTCTACCTTGTACAGTACATCAACCAAACGCGGTTTCAAAAATAAAAAAGCAAACCAACCCCACCCTAAGTCTCCTGGGATTCCCGCAATTCGAGGCAGCGTCGGTCAGTCTAATTTTCTAGCTCTATGGCTCCTGCGCCGCGCGCAGCCGCTTGAAAGCGGATCGGAGGGTAGGGGCCGTCCTCAAGAGGAGGCGCTTCCTATTGGCTGGCGGGGAAGCCGCAGCGTGCGTGAGTGGGCGTGGCTTCGCCTCTGCCTTTAAAGCGTTGGCTGCTGCGCCTGTTTGCTGCTGCTGCTGCTCTTGCGATGAGAAGCCGGGAGGTAAATAGGCCCCCTCTGCGATCACGTGACCTGTGACATGACCCCTCCCCAACTTGGTACCCCACTCACCCAATTGCATTGCTTAGAGTGAGGTGGGGGGGCTGGTTTGAGAGCCTTGCAGAGCTGGGCTTCGGAGTGGGAGTCCCATTGGGAGCTGGGGGGCAGAGGTCTCACCACCCCATATATATATATATATATATATATATATATATATATATATATATATATATATATATATATGCAGGTTTTGGTGTCTTCGGGTGTCTTCCCGTGTAAGAGTCGGGGTGTCTGGGCGACGTTTCGACGAGGTCTCACTCGTCATCTTCAGGCTGGTGCTTTCGGCTTCTTGTTACTGGAACAGAGCAGAGTCTGGTGTTTGAGTTCCTATAAATACTGTTGAGGGGTGTGGTGTATAGCCTCCAACGTTCTGGGCAGAGAGGAAGTTCCTAGATTAGTGTGCCTTTTCTTCTTTTGTTCCTTAATTACTTGAGGGATATCTTGAGTGATTTCATGAGTGATATTCTGAATACCACTGGGTGGGTCATTAAGTGTAGATTAGTTGCTAAAGCTTTCGTGTCTTGACCTCTTGAGCTTGTGAAGAGTTTTTCTGAGAAGATGGCTGTGCTGCATTTAGTTGTGCTCTGGCTTGGCTTCGTGTATAGGGGCGAGCTGTAATTTTGTGCCTTGTGCCAGCCAGATCTGTGTAGGGATTGCAGGGGGGTGCAGCATCCGGAGGTGCCACTATAGTTTGGCTACTGGATGGAGTCTGTAATATGTCTGTGGAGAGGGTCTGGGTTTGGGTCTGGTGTGGTTGATTGGTGACGGCGTTCTGTGTGCCTCTGGTTCTGGTGTCGGTTTTTGTGGGGAGGGCTAATTTCCAGATGTCAGGCAGGCGGGACGTGTCGTCACGCTTGTTCATGTTGTGAGGGTGTTTCTCTATCTCGATGGCTTCCATGATTATTCTCTTGTGGTGATGTTCCATGTTAAAGAGCAATTTGGAATCTGCAAAATTAATTTCGTGTCCTGTTTCTTTCATGTGTTGGAAAAGAGAGGAAGTTTTTTCTTCTTTTTTGACGGCATTCTTGTGTTCTGCGATACGTGCATTTATTCGTCTGTTTGTTTGTCCAATGTACGTGGCTGGGCAGACTTTGCAGGGTATTTCATAGACCCCTTGGTTTTCGAGCTGGATTTTGTCTTTTGGGTTTCTGAGGATATTGGCTATTTTTTGGTTGGTGCAGAAGGCTGTTTTGATATTGTGTTTATGGAGGATTTTGCTAATTTTGTCTGTAGTGCCCTTGATATAAGGAAGGAGGGCCATGCCATTGTTTTCTTCTGTGTCTTGGTTTTTGGGGGGTGTTTCTTTTTGGATTAGCTTCGTAACCTTGTTTTTCTGGTATCCATTGGCGATTAACACATTTGAGAGATTCTGTAACTCAGTTGTCAAGTGGTCTTTGTCAGCCAGGCGTTTGGTTCTGGAGATGAGAGTCTTGGCTACCAGAGGCACACAGAACGCCGTCACCAATCAACCACACCAGACCCAAACCCAGACCCTCTCCACAGACATATTACAGACTCCATCCAGTAGCCAAACTATAGTGGCACCTCCGGATGCTGCACCCCCCTGCAATCCCTACACAGATCTGGCTGGCACAAGGCACAAAATTACAGCTCGCCCCTATACACGAAGCCAAGCCAGAGCACAACTAAATGCAGCACAGCCATCTTCTCAGAAAAACTCTTCACAAGCTCAAGAGGTCAAGACACGAAAGCTTTAGCAACTAATCTACACTTAATGACCCACCCAGTGGTATTCAGAATATCACTCATGAAATCACTCAAGATATCCCTCAAGTAATTAAGGAACAAAAGAAGAAAAGGCACACTAATCTAGGAACTTCCTCTCTGCCCAGAACGTTGTAGGCTATACACCACACCCCTCAACAGTATTTATAGGAACTCAAACACCAGATTCTGCTCTGTTCCAGTAACAAGAAGCCGAAAGCACCAGCCTGAAGATGACGAGTGAGACCTCGTCGAAACGTCGCCCAGACACCCTGACTCTTACACGGGAAGACACCCGAAGACACCAAAACCTGCATTCCTGTACCCGTGAAAATCTACGAAAGCATATATATATATATATATATATATATATATATATATATATAAATATATATGAGGGGGCTATCCCCCCAAAAAAAATAGTTGATGGGAATTCCCAAAGGGTGTGCCATGTGATTGATTATGTGGGGCGGGGCTTACCTTCCCCCAAAAATATTTTTTTTATTCAAGTTGGCATCCCTAGCAATGGACATGGGTGTAGCCAGGATTTATGTTGGGGACCCCCACCTCTACCTGCCTCTGTCCTGCAGATTCGGAATGAAATGTCTCAACGATCGGTGGTTTTAAATTACTTTCTTTTTTTATTATTGTAATAACCTGCAGCTTGGAACTACAGAAAGAGGGAGAAGGAAGTCAAGCTTTGAAATGTCAAAATGATTGTAAAATTAGTGAAATGTATAAACTTGAAAATTAGTGAAATGTATAAACTTGAAAAGTATAAAAAAATTAATTACTTTCTTTTGACCCCAAGTGCTCAGAAAAATCTGTCAAAATCTTTCCACAATTTCTACCGTTAGTTAAGAATTTGTATTTTATTTGCTTGCTTAAAAACTTCCCTAAACAGGCCACCTTCAGTTGTCTTTTAAAAGTCAAATAGTTGTTTATTTCCTTGACATCTGATGGGAGGGCGTTTCACAGGGCGGGTGCCACTGCCAAGAAGGCGCTCTGCCTGGTTCCCTGTAACCTCACTTCTCGCAGCAAGGGAACCGCCAGAGGGCCCTCGGTGCTGGACCTCAGTGTCTGGACTGAATGATGGGGGTGGAGACGCTCCTTCAGGTATACAGGACCGAGGCCGTTTAGGGCTTTAAAGGTCAGCACCAAGCACTTTGAATTGTGCCCGGAAACGTACTTTCTGCTGATGGCCTCTTAGATGGAAATGCATTTTTACTGTGCAGAAGTGGAGAAGTACTCACCATCGTACAGTGGTGCCTCGCAAGACGAAAAGAATCCGTTCTGTGATTCTCTTCGTCTAGCGGTTTTTTCGTCTTGCGAAGCAAGCCCATTGACGGATTAGCGCTATTAGCGGCTTAGCGGATCAGCTGATAAGCGGCTTAGCGGCTTAGAAAAGGGGGGGAAGGAAAAAACCCCCGCAGGAACTCGCAAGACATTTTCGTCTTGCGAAGCAAGCCCATAGGAGATTCGTTTTGTGAAGCACCTCCAAAACGGAAAACTCTTTCGTCTAGCGAGTTTTCCGTCTTGCAAGGCATTCGTCTTGCGGGGCACCACTGTACTGCCTGTGGGCGTTTATCAACCAAGTAGTGCATATTGTACTGCACTGTTAGGTGTCCATGTTGTTACTATGAGGAAGAGTGGCAAGAAACAGCACCATCACTGATCTTGCATATTTGAAAAAAGTGGAAGTTGTTATTTTTCTTCTTTAGCTGCCTACCTCCTGCAAACACACACACACATCTACCTGTCTCCATACTTGACAAAGGTTTATGGTGCTTATTTAGCAATGTAAAGTGAATAGTCTCCTGCTTATGACAATGCAAAAACAAACAAAAAA
Source organism: Podarcis vaucheri (assembly GCF_965113315.1). NCBI lineage: Eukaryota > Metazoa > Chordata > Lepidosauria > Squamata > Lacertidae > Podarcis > Podarcis vaucheri. The sequence goes on from NC_138749.1 coordinate 52,300,906, forward strand.
CCCACAATATTCTGTTGCATTTTCAGGTCTTGAAGCTTTTCAAAACTTTGCACAGAACGAGACAACACGTTTTCAAAAATGATACTAGAGCCCTAGAAGGTAAATAAAATCTTTGTTATCTTGGCACTAAGAGCTGTCTTTGGGCACCTTATTAACATCATTGTGGTATATGCTTTTGCAGGGTTTACTACATGACTACTCTCTAGAAGTTTGCTTTCTTGGGGTGTTTGCCAGACTAATAGATTTGTAACTAACCCTGCAAAAGTCATTGGCCTGTCAAAATTTATAATAGTTTGTTAGAGGCTGGAGGAGGGGGCTTCCATTGTCGGGCACCTTTTTCGATTTCTAAATAATAATAATAATAATAATAATTTATTATATATACCCCGCCCATCTGGCCGGGTTTCCCCAACCACTCTGGGCAGCTCCGAATAGAATATTAAAAACACAATAAATACATCAAACATTAAAAACTTCCCTAAACAGGGCTGCCTTCAAGTCAGATAGTTGCTTATTTCCTTGACATCTGATGGCAGGGTGTTCCACAGGGCAGGCGCCACTACTGAGAAGGCCCTCTGCCTGGTTCCATGCTAGATTCAGGGGAGGGACTGAGTGCTGTGTCACTCTCCTCAACAACCCACTTGTCAACATGCAATTTATTACCGCCATTGGCAAGTAGAATTACAAGACTGGTGTTAAGGCCATTTCTTCTGTGACAAACTGTCTGATGCAGCTTGAGGTTAGCCGCAGTATTCCTTCCCTTTGGACTTCCATGTAGCTGATACATGGTGTGAATAACAGGAGGGAAGCTTATTTGAATGAAATACATTTAAATACATGGGAATATAAGTTGTTTAGTCGTGTCCGACTCTTCGTGACCCCATGGACCAGAGCACACCAGGCACTCCTGTCTTCCACTGCCTCCCACAGTTTGGTCAAACTCATGTTAATAGCTTCGAGAACACTGTCCAACCATCTCGTCCTCTGTCGTCCCCTTCTCCTTGTGCCCTCCATCGTTCCATCTTTCCAGGGAGTCTTTTCTTCTCATGAGGTGGCCAAAGTATTGGAGTCTCAGCTTCAGGATCTGTCCTTCCAGTGAGCACTCAGGGCTGATTTCCTTCAGAATGGAGAGGTTTGATCTTCTTGCAGTCCACGGGACTCTCAAGAGTCTCCTCCAGCACCATAATTCAAAAGCATGGAATATAAGTTGCTACAGTATTAATGGAATAATTTAGGCCAGCTATACATACACCAAACTATTTACCTGGCTGAGGAACTAGGGACATGTGAGACACAAACTTTCTTATACTGGGCTAGAGCTCTGGGGTAGACCAACTGCTTTGCATGCAGAAGGGTTCAAGTTCAATCCCCAACATATCCTGGTAGGACTGGAAATGTCCCTTCTGAAACCCTAGGGAGCCCCTTCCAGTTAATGAAGAAAACACTGAACTAGAATAACTGATGGTCAGGTTATTACTATAGCATGATTTTAATATAGCATGTACCGGCATGTAATGAAGCAATGTGACTGACTCTAACATATATGCAGGACTGTTTTCTTCTGAAGCCTTGCCTACCAAAAGCATCTTGCAGTATTGTTGCAAAACATTCTTTTTTTTCAGCTGACAACAATACCATAAGAGATAGTGGTATACAGATGAAACTGATGAAAACCCCAAATCTCTTTTCTGATGAGAGCAGCTTTTGCATCTCATTTGGAAACCAAGGACCCAGAGTCTGGAGGAAGAATGGGGAGGCACACAATGCCAGATGCTTGAAGTCCAATGTGAAGTTTCCACAGTCTGTGTTGATAACACCTCAGCAGTGCCACAGGCTGATAGCATCCATGCCACGCCGCATTGAGGCAGTAATTGATGCAAAAGGGGCCCAAACCAAGTACTGAGTACATGTGCATGCTTCTACTTCTCAGAGGTCCAATATTGCTCTATTTGCAGTCCTTGTTTTGCTGATTTCATTTAATACTCTAATTTTCTGAGATTGTTAATTTGGGGTTTTCATCAGCTGTACGCCATAAACATCACAATTATAACAAATAAAGGCTTGACATATCTCGCTTTGCATGTCATGAGTCTATCTCATATATTAGTTTCACCTTTTAAGTTGAATTACTGAAATAAATGAACTTTTCCACAATATTCTAATTTTCCGAGTTTCACCTGTATTAGCATACTGCTCTATATTTGCATGATGATGTTTGACTGACAATTAATACACAGTTCTTATCACTAGCAATTTTATTACACATTTAAAATGATGCGAGATAGAACCAAAATAGCATATTCTTCTTAAACCGGTGGATTCTACAAAGACTGATTAAATTTGGTTGGTTGTGTGAATTGCGTCATGTAGTGGAATTTGTAGCTAGATTTAAACCTGTACACTGAAGAGCAGCATTTGAGTTTCTCGAAACACATCATGGTATCCTGTATTATCATTTGTCTGTTGGGGAAATGAACTAGATTTTTACCCCAGTCCTACTGCATGCAAATATGACTCTGGTAATAATAATAATAATAATAATAATAATCTGGGTGGCTTCCAAAAGAATATTAAAATACTATAATACATCAAACATTAAAAGCTTCCCGAAACAGAGCTGCCTTCAGATGTCTTCTAAAAGCCTGGTAGTTGTTGTTCTCTTTGACATCTGGTGGGAGGGTGTTCCACAGGGAAGGCGCCACTACCGAGAAGGCCCTCTGCCTGGTTCCCTGTAACTTGGCTTCTCACAGTGAGGGAACTGCCAGAAGGCCCTCGGTGCTGGACCTCAGTGTCTGGGTAGAACGATGGGGGTGGAGACGCTCCTTCAGATATACTGGACCAAGGCCGTTTAGGGCTTTAAAGGTCAGCACCAACACTTTGAATTGTGCTCGGAAACGTACTGGGAGCCAATGTAGGTCTTTCAAGACCGGTGCTATGTGGTCTCTGCGGCCGCTCCCAGTCACCAGTCTAGATGCCGCGTTCTGGATTAGTTGTAGTTTCTGGGTCACCTTCAAAGGTAGCCCTACGTAGAGTGCATTGCAGTAGTCCAAGTGGAGATAACCAGAGCATGCACCACTCTGGCGAGGCAGTCCGCAGGCAGATAGGGTCTCAGCCTGCGTACCAGATGGAGCTGGTAAACAGCTGCCCTGGATACAGATTTGACCTGTGCCTCCATGGACAGCTGTGAGTCCAAAATGACTCCCAGGCTGCGCACCTGGTCCTTCAGGGGCACAGTTACCCCATTCAGGACCAGGGAATCCTCCACACCTGCCCGCCTCCTGTCCCCCCAAAACAGTACAGAATTACAGATTTTTGCATGAGGGTTTTGTGGAATCAAGTCTGCGACTGCAATGGTATGTTACAGGTTTGCATATTGTTAGCATATAAAAGTAGAATCCGTAAAGGACAAAATGTAGAGAAATTAACGTTTCCCTTTCCCCCCCTTTATCCAGCTGCAAGACTTAAGATAAATGAAGAATTCAAAAATAATAAAGATGAGACTTCTTCTGAAAAAATAGCTGAGGTACTTTAATAGAAATCCTTAACTGTCACAGGTACCACCTCTCCATTTCCAAGCTCTTTAATGCACAAATTTGGGGGATTTCTAGCAGATAATTCTCAGTGACTTCATAAAACTTTATTTTTGCCACCACTAGGGGATACACTAGTATGTTGGAACTCTTCCTTTTTTTCCCCTGCCACTGTTGAAGCCTGTGTGTCTTGCTCCTTGCTACGGGAGCAAGGGACAACTGAACCAAAAAACAAAGCTAAATCGCTTACAAACTCTCCTTTGGGTCACGGAACACATTTCTAAATAACTTACTACTTCAATTATGAGCTGAATTATATTGAAAAATTAACCATAGGTGTTCTGTTTTGCCACCTGTAGAGGGCGAGTGAATAAGTCTTTGTGGTTCCCCTTCAGGAAAGTTTTTCCATTCACTGAATTATTTCTTTACAAAGGCTTCCATTTATAAATGTACACCAATTGTGGGAATTCGTAAAGAAGAGCTCTTAAGAGTGGCATTCCTGAAGGTTCTTTTTTTGAGGGGTGGTAAAATAAACCTAAATCAGCCTCTGTAGTAATTTGCATTCAAAACTAGGACAGGTACTCTCATACAGACACAAGATGGGTAAAATGATACCTTGCACTGACCAAATGTTCATGAGTCCACTTGCAGACTCTGGAGCAATGGAAGAGATCACTTTTTGTAAGTTCCCCTCCCCACCCAGTAACAGCTGTGTTTGAACCAATTCATCATAGATGTTTGTGCTTCCTAACCAGAGGTGACCAAGGCAGCTCAAAACCAGCCCTTGAGGATGCATTTGTTAGTCTTAAAATCCCATGGTTTTGTTGTTTTTTAATCCGATAATGTTGAGACCATATCGGGGGGGTTGGGGGGTTGGGTGGGGTGATCACTAAAATGTTAAGGTTGGGAGCAGAAGAGCAAGGATAACCTGTGCTTGAATTTCCTAGCGCGATTCTTTCAATCAGTATATAAAGGTCCTTTTAGGGACCCACTTAAGGGACGCTGGTGGTGCTGTGGGTTAAACCACAGAGCCTAGGACTTGCTGATCAGAAGGTTGGCGGTTCGAATCCCCGCGACGGGGTGAGCTCCCGTTGCTCGGTCCCTGCTCCTGCCAACCTACCAGTTCAAAAGCCCGTCAAAGTGCAAGTAGATAAATAGGTACCGCTCCAGCAGGAAGGTAAACGGCGTTTCTGTGTGCTGCTCTGGTTTGCCAGAAGCGATTTAGTCATGCTGGCCACATGCTCAATTTATTGTTCCCAAATGTGGAGCTGCCTGGAAGTCTGTTGCCAACTCTGGAAAATCAGTATTCCTTTTATTGACATTTGAAATAGTCAATAGTCCTTTCGTTAGTCCTCTTTTGAAAGTTTAAGAGATGAAAGGTGCTGTAGAATTATAAGTGATTTGGTACTTTGTTCTCAACAAGCATAGATGATGTCTTCCAAAAATAATGCTGAGGTGTTCAAACAATTCTCTTTTCCCCCTCCCCTTTTATGAACAGCTTGTGAAAATAGGTTCAGATGTAGAATTTATACTCCGAACATCTGTCCTTCAAGGTGTTCATGTGGATTCCAACCAAGTATGTAAGTAAATAATATTTTTAAGTTGGAAAGTTGTAAATGCTTCATGTCTGCTTTAACACCAAACACTCCTACTTCCTTCTGGGTACATAGCACACTAAATGCATTCAGAATTTTGCTAACCTTTCAAATGATGAAACCAGGTTTCAGGATTAACTGTTGTTTACTTCTATTATAAGATTATCTTCAGCATTTGTGCCTGGTTTGTTTGGAATGAGCAAGCGGTACCATTAAATGCTCAGAAAAACAATGTTGGTTATGAAATTTAGTGAGATTCTAAATAACGTTTAAAAGAAGCAGTAGATCTTGGGAGAACTACCAAAATAACTTTGAAATTATCTTCTACTTCCACAGGAAGAGCACTTGGGTTTTCTTGGTTCTGTCTGTAATTGCTCTTCTTTGCGTAGTTTGTACAGTGGTACAATCTTGGTTCTCAAACTTAATCCATTTTGGAAGTCCGTTCCAAAACCAAAGCGTTCTAAAAGCAAGGCGCGCTTTCCCATAGAAAGTAATGCAAAATGGATTAATCCATTCCAGACTTTTAAAAACACCCCTAAAACAGCAATTTAACATGAATTTTATTATCTAACGAGACCATTGATCCATAAAATGAAAGCAATAAATAATGTACTGCAATCACACAATCAATCAATCAATCAGTAGCTGAACTGGGTTCCACACAGTCACAAAAACAAAAACAATGAACCGCAAAAACAAAAACAGACCTCAAAATAAATAGCAAAAACAGACAGATCTCAGCGTAACACTCAAAACAGGCGTGTGGCACTCAAAATGGAGCACATTCAACTTCCGAAAAAAGTAAAGAAACTGGAAAACTTACTTCTGGGTTTGCAGTGTTTGGGTTCCAAGTTGTTTGAGTACCAAGGCATTTGAGAACCAAGGTACCACTGTATATATGTATTTTTCAATTTATCTATTTTGTTATCTGGGGTAGGGCATTGCTGATTTCCTTGATATTGACAGCTGTTATACTTTTCCCACTAATATCTTAATCTAACAGTGGATCAGAACCAAGGTAGCTCAAGCAGGTCTTCACTCACACAACAAGGTTTGACCTCCTTGCCCTATTTTACCCCAAAATCTGCTCTAGAGGATTGGAGGATCCTCTGGAACAGATCTGAGGAGTGTGCAGGGCACTCGGGGATGAAAAGAAACTGGTGTTCCAATTGCACAGGTGGGTGGACAACATAGGATGCTACCCAATATGTTACATTCATTTGAACAACATATCAAAAACTCGTATATAAAAGAAGAGTGCATGTATTTGCTGTAGATTTCCAACCTCTGCTTTACAGTGAACATGAGATATATAAATACACATTGCATTTCAAAACAGAAATTATCATGTTTGCAAGGAAACAGCCCTATCAACTTAAAGCCAAATCGACACAAATTCGGTTTTCAGTTCTTCACCTGCAGACTTTCAACAACACCTTTGCACCGGCAGGTAATAGCGCTTCGAACTAATAGAGGCCAAGAGAGCAAAACTGAGCCGCTCATCATGCTTCAAACTCCCACTTTGTAATTGCAAGTCTTACTGAGTAGATGCAAGTCAGCTCACTGTCACACCAGTATAAAGGGAAAAGAGAAAGGACCCCTGGATGGTTAAGTCCAGTCAAAGGCAACTATAGGGTTGCGGCACTCGTCTCGCTTTCAGGCCGAGGGAGTCGGTGTTTGTCCACAGACAGCTTTCCATGTCATGTGGCCAGCATGACTAAACTGCTTCTGGAGCAATGGGACACCGTGACATAAACCAGGGCGCAAGGAAACGTCGTTTACCTTCCCGCCGCAGTGGTACCTATTTATCCACTTGCACTGGTGTGCTTTCAAACCTCTAGGTTGGCAGGAGCAGGGACAGAGCAACCGGAGCTCACCCCGTTGCGGGGATTCAAACCGCCAACCTTCTGATCGGCAAGCCCAAGAGGCTCAGTGGTTTAGACCACAGCGCTCTGGTTTGGGAGAGAGAAAGAGAAAGTATACATTATCAGTTGGTGTCGCCCTAGGGCATGCTGCTATCCAGATTAACTCAAAATTAGTCATGCTTTTCTGTATTTGGGGATTTGTTTCCAGCCCCTCTCTACTTTGACCATCATCAGCCCTACCCTCCTAGAACCAGAATGATAGTGGAGAAGAGTTTCCCACCAGGCACCTTTAAGCTAAATTCCTCACCCCTAAGCCATTTATGTTTCAAAAGAGTTTATTCCCTGACCACTGAGAAATAGCTTGCACACATGTGTAGGGACATGTATGCTGTGCAATTGTGGCAGCGTGGCAGCCTCACAGAAGCTCAGTGAACTAGGGCTGGTCTGTGTTGGGGATGGGAGACTGCTCAGGACCCCTGCGCACCCAGTCTTGAATTTTGTCATGGATATAAATGTATGAAATAAGTCAACACTCATGGTATTCACTCTGCTAGCAAGCTTTTTGTCTCTTGGTTTTTGATTGTGGCTTTCTAAGTGGCCCTACTTGCCCGGTTCTTCACAATATCAACTAAATGGATATGTCAGTCAGCAGCCATTTAGCATATTGGACATAAATGTGGAGAAAGTCCAGGACTCTGTTCAGTCCTGAAACTCCCTGAAATGTTTTAGAAGCCTCTGCCGCTGATCACAACCTGAGCTTAACTCACTGGGCAGTGGCAAGGATAAAAGACTGTTCTGGGATTCTTGAAGAGAGAGTGGGATTCAGATCAACACCCTTAAAAAAAAACAGTACACAAACTGGCCTTTTCTCAAAAACAGGAATAGGATTTCCTTTGCTGAAAATGGGATCAGAGTATTTTGGATCAGCAAGGGAGAAGAAAAGAGCCCTGTATAACAAGAGTAAGCAAGAATCACTTGAAGAAGTCGCGTTTCTCCAAACCTCTCATTGCTTCCCACCCGCCTTTCATAACTCCCTGCTCTGACATTTTTCCCTCTTCCCTGCCTTCTCTCCCATCTCCTTGGCAACCGGCGACGTTCCCTTCATTTCTACACCCCTCCCAACTGCCTACTCCCATATAAGGCTCGCTACAACCCATTATTCCTCTTGTCCATCCTGGGCTTCCCCCACATCCCTTTAAAAAGCAAGACAAAAACCTGGACTGAAGATGCAGGGAGGTTGCAACTCAGCTCGACAAATGAGTCATGCCACGCTGCATGAACGCCAAGAGTCTTCCATATAGAACCGGAACCTTTAATATCAGAGCATAGGCCTTATGCCTTTTATTTTCACGTATGGGATACATTTGTTCATTGCGTAAAAAAGCAATGCTGCACCTCTAGGCCCACAACCATAGCAAATCTTCCTTCTCGCATCGTGACATCTATACCTTTAAAAGTGTTCTTGCTGATGGTCCTGTTTGGGGGACCGAATATACAGTGGTGGTGCTGGATTATGATCCCCCCCCCCATGCTGAAATGATTAAGTATCCTGAAATCCATCTGATTCACCATTTGGCTGCATGCAGTTTCCTTCCTGAACATATTCTCTCCTCCATGTAAGCTGGACTTCAGAAAGGGCTCTTGCGTTCCTACAAAAGCGGGAATCTATCGCGACCGGTCTAGCTATGGATGTCTGTCATGGCCCATGTGGAACATAAAACTTCATAAACTGTCTTCTGCAGGGTCAGGTCCACCTAGTCTCATAGTGTCTGCTCCAGGAACTATTAGGATGCGGGTGGCGCTGTGGTCTAAAACATGGAGCCTTTTGGGCTCGTCGATCAGAAGGTTCAGGTTTCGAATCCCTGCGATGGGGTAAGCTCCCATTGCTCTGTCCCAGCTCCTGCCAACCTAGCAGTTTGGAAGCATACCAACTCAAGTAGATAAATAGGTACCGCTGCAGCAGGAAGGTAAACCATGTGCCTGCGTGCTCTGGTTTCCATCACAGTGCTCCGTTGCGCCAGAAGTGGTTTAGTCATGCTGGACACATGACCCGGATTGCTGTCTGTGGACAAACACCGGCTCCCTCAGCCTGAAAGCGAGATGAGCGCCGCAACCCTGTAGTCGCCTTTGCCTAGACTTAACTGTCCATGGGTCCTTTACCTTTACCTTTTTTTACTCCAGGAGCTATCAATATGGCCCATACAGGTCCACGTGCACCCACATAGGCCTTTCCTGGCACTCAGATCCCCTCCCTACATTGAAATTAGTTTTGAAAGAAGCAGTATATTGCAGTTAACGTAATAGACTATGATGTGTGCTTGGTTGCAGGGTGTGTGGGCATCCAGAACAGTTTCTCCAGTTTGCAAGTGTGCCCAATTTTGACTCAAATCCATCAAACCTCCTTTGGGGAAGGTTCCCAGGCAGGGTGGAAGGAGAAAGAACTTGCCCAGGTGAAGACCACCTGGTGGAAACCCTTACACATATGGTTCTTATTTGTAAACTATATGCTGATCTCCGCCAACAATTTCTAGATCAACTCTGTATCCCCAAATGGAAACCATAGTTGGAGGTCATACATTTTCTATTACTGGGGAATGATCAGGAGCTCACCAAGTTAGTGGCTAAATTTCTCTATTTGGTTGTTTGTCGTCAAAATACACTGCAGACGTCTAGGTCTCCCTGGAGACCTAGAGATGTGACGATAGATTGTTCTGACTCCTTTCTTTTAGCAAATGTTTTGTGCCACTGGGGAAGTGGTAATTCTGTATTGATTTGTTTTGGATGTTTGTATGTGATGCCAATAAAAGGTTTGATGATGATGATAACAGACCCTTTCCTTTTGCTGGTGATTCCAAAAAACGAAGCTGGGATCTTGTGTGTGCAAATGATGGACTTTGGTACTGAACTGTATCCCCTTCCCTATTCCCTTGGTCCTAACAGGGATATCTCGGCCTTTTGATTTGTGCATACTACCCTTAGACTAAATGCTGGTACAAAGGAGGTGTATATTAGGGTAGCAGCCTTTGTCAGATTAGGTTAAATAGCCTAGAGACCAGCTCTTGAGCGGGTGCTTAAGGTGCCAGATGGTCAGAACTACAGTAGAGACAAGGGCAGATAAAGGACAACGCAGTCAAGCAAAATAAACTGGCTGCCTTTTTCTCTTGCCCTCCTCCTACCCTCCCACCTTTAATAAAACTGCAGATAAGTTGGCAGCAAACCTCCCTATACAATCGAGCACTTGAATTAAATCAGGCATAGGCAAATTCCGGCCCTCCAAATGTTTGGGACTACAATTCCTATCATCCCTGACCGCTGGTCTTGTTAGCTAGGGATGATGGTAATTGTCATGCCCAACATCTGGAGGGCCGGAGTTTGCCTATGCCTGATTTAAATGCAAGGCACTTGTTCAGTAATGCTAAAATTTGTTTTTCTTTGGGCACAGTTAATTGGCACGCTACCAGAGCAACAAGTCGGTCAAGTCCTAATTATACTTATTGCTGTGGCACAAACATATGGATGCTTCTAACACACAAGATATAGGTATATATCCACTCTGCAAATGCCTTTAAGAAAAAGAAAGTTGCTATAGTTTGACAAACGGCTTATCTCCCTTTGTAAAGATCATATGAACTCTTACAAGTAACCCTTTTCTCTTCTAGTGCTTGTACCAAGAAAAGAACTGCTGCTGGACAACGTGCCTTTTAGCGACACACCGAAGCAAAAATCATGAATTGGGGAGAATAAAGGTTTTTTGGTCATTATTAACTGCAGTGTGACTTCTTTCCTTGCATATTGAGATTTCTTTCCTGGGGAACCTTCAGCCCACGGGCCTAATCAGGTCCAGCCTGTGTCCCCATAGGTGACATCCTATGTGACATCAGGTAAGAGGCAGAGGTGACAAAACTGGCAGGAGAGGCTTGCTCTCTTGTGATTGGCTGTGAGAACAAGTCAGCTAAGATTCTCTATGCAGGGGAACTGTGCAGCCAGCCAATCACTGAAGGGGCTTACAAAGAACCCTCCCTAACACTGTACCCCCTCCAAATGACATTTCAATTTAATTTCTAGTATCTGTGTGAACAGATGGTTGAGAAAGTCTTGTTCTAAAATCTTCTCAATTTCTACAGCAGGTGGTGCTCTTCGATATTTATATTCAGAGAATGAATTCTGAAATGAATTCATAACTGCTTCCTCTGCATATTTACACCTAGTAGTAAGTAGCTGCCTTTAATTCAAAAGGTGAGTTTGGGAATATTTGATTAAACAAGCTGGTCCATCTGTGTTCACGGAAGCTTACTTCCAAGAAAGGGTAAATAAGATTTAAATTTCAGTCCAATGGCCAGGAATGGTGGAAGTTCTAGTCCAGCAACATCTCAGAGGGCCACAGGCTTAAATTTCATTTCATTTCACTTTTAATTTGTATACACAAGGCAGTTTGCAAGCTGAAGAAACACAAAATAAACAGCTACGGTCAAACACATAATAACAATCTGATCCAATGCAGAAAAAAAGTCACAGTAACTTTAAAATAAACAACTTATATCAAATAAAGCAATATTCAGTAATCCATTAGAATATAATAGTAAACAGTAAAATCAACTATGAGCAAATAATAATTGAACTGTTTAGTAACTCTTTATTGTAACTGATAAGTGTAAACTATCATCAATAAGAATAACGGCACAAAATATCACAGAACATACAAAACCATGTGAAAGCATCAAATTGAGAAACAAGGACACACAACTTATAAATTATTTTTAAGCCCTCTTCATTCCTTTGCAGGCATTTGGTGCCCTTTTTGTTTTTAGCTCCTTAATCTCTAGCTATAATTAACAGCGTAACTGAAGCCCCATAGACTATTATTTTTGTCGCTTGTGTCTTTGAGCATCAAGAAGTATTTGCTGGGGAAGTGATAGAGGATTCTGTCCCCATGAATGGGGAACCTGTAACTCTCCAGATGTGGCAGTCCCAGTCATCCTGACCAGTGGCCAAGAATGGTCCAGCAACATCCCAGAGGGCCACAGGTTCTCCATGCTTGATTTTGCAGGATCCCAGCAACAGACACTCTCTTTTCCTCAACCCTATATAGAATATATAGCATGGGTTGACTTGCACAGCCTTTTTGCCCAGTGCTTCCCAACAACAACTACTACTACTAATAATAATAATAATTTATTATTTATACCCCGCCCATCTGGCTGAGTTTCCCCAGTCACTCTGGGCAGCTCCCAATCAAGTGTTAAAAACAGCATTAAATATTAAAAACTTCCCTGAACAGGGCTGCCTTCAGATGTCTTCTAAAGATAGGATAGCTGCTTATTTCCTTCACATCTGAAGGGAGGGTGTTCCACAGGGCGGGCGCCACTACTGAGAAGGCCCTCTGTCTGGTTCCCTGTAACCTCACTTCTTGCAATGAGAGAACCGCCAGAAGGCCCTCAGCGCTGGATCTCAGTGTCCGGGCTGAACGATGGGGGTGGAGACGCTCCTTCAGGTATACTGGACCGAGGCCGTTTAGGGCTTTAAAGGTCAGCACCAACACTTTGAATTGTGCTGGGAAACGTACTGGGAGCCAATGCAGATATCTCAGAACCGGTGTTATGTGGTCCCGGCGGCCACTCCCAGTCACCAGTCTAGCTGCCGCATTCTAGATTAATTGCAGTTTCCGGGTCACCTTCAAAGGTAGCCCCACGTAGAGCGCATTGCAGTAGTCCAAGCAGGAGATAACTAGAGCATGCACCACTCTGGCAGGCCAGTCCACGGGCAGGTAGGGTCTTAGCCTGCGCATCAGATGGAGCTGGTAGACAGCCGCCCTGGACACAGAATTGACTTGCGCCTCCATGGACAGCTGTGACTCCCAGGCTGCACACCTGGTCCTTTAGGGGCACAGTTACTCCTTTCAGGACCAGGGAATCTCCCACACCTGCCCGCCCCCTGTCCCCCAAAAACAGTACTTCTGTCTTGTCAGGATTCAACCTCAATCTGTTAGCCGCCATCCATCCTCCAACCGCCTCCAGACACTCACACAGGACCTTCACCGCCTTCGCTGGTTCTGATTTAAAGGAGAAGTAGAGCTGGGTGTCATCTGCATACTGATGAACACCCAGCCCAAACCCCCTGATGATCTCTCCCAGCGGCTTCATATAGATATTAAAAAGCATGGGGGAGAGGACGGAACCCTGAGGCACCCCACAAGTGAGAGCCCAGGAGTCTGAACACTCATCCCCCAACACCACTTTCTGGACACGGCCCAGGAGAAAGGAGCGGAACCACCGTACAACAGTGCCCCCAGCTCCCAGCCCCTTTAGATGGTCCAGAAGGATGTTATGGTCAATGGTGTCAAAGTACTAGCTGATGGTTGGCCATTTGGGAAGCTGTTCAAGAGGTTTTGCAGTGCCTACGCAACTCCTTTGAGCCAAGGCCCACTTTTACGTGGCCCAGAGGTGGTCATGGCTCCCCTGAAACAACTCATGGGCACAATGGGGAGGCCCGGCAGGCCAAATTTGGCCCTTGGGCTGGCGGTTCCTCACCCCTAGCCTAACTCTTGTTTGCAAAAGAAGCTTGGGCATAAGACCTTAATTTGAAAGATACTTCATGGCTGTAAGGAGAGAAAATATCCCAAGGAAGCTTCAGCATAGAAATTCATTATGTTCCATATTTTTCATATGTCAAGGCCTGAATTTCCATAAGTATCTTTTATATCTGGGTTTCTTGCGTGGGTTTTTTGTACTGACATCTGTCAGCAATTCAGTTTGCTGAAATATGTGCTATAGGAGAAGAGCTCTGTGCAGGAGCTTGCAGTGGACTAATCGAAAATAAGATTAAGATATTTTAGCCTGTGGCTTTCTTACTGCATTTAACGTCTACTATTCTGTCATCACCTCATCTTCTTAAAAACGGTGTATAATTTAATAGCCCTGTGGAGGCAAAAAAGAAAAAAGGCTGATATGTCGATATGTGCTTGCTACACACACAAACACACACTCACTTGTGGTTAATGTGATTTGCCTTGAAGAATGTGCATAAAACCAACCATTGTGCTGAATCATTGGACTGGAGAATGTGCACAAAAGAACAGCATAAATTTTGATTTCCCATTTTAGCCAAGCTTAAAATGTTGGGTATTTCATGTGGGGCATTTCATACATTGCTTGATTTTTCAGTCTATTATTTTCTTGGGCAATGTATACCTTTACTTACTGAGGTGTGAAACACTCACGTATTTTCAATATTAATTGGAAGTTATGCATGTTGATGTGTCCAATTCCCTATTTTTGCTTCGTATACGTGCTCATTATTCTTCCTTTCTGGTGAATGTGCACAATAACAGGCCATCGTGCGCATTCTTCGGTCAACTTGTCTTAACCCCAGCCATTGTTTTTAGCTTTGCCCTGGGGGCAACGGGGACAGCCACTGTTGCATATGCTTATAAACCTGATCTCCAGACTTTAAAGATACCATATCTGGCTATTAGACCATCCTCTTTCAGAACTTTACCTCATAAATCTATATTTTCACCCCAAAGATCAAGTATGAAATTTTATCAAACTCCCTCTCTGAAGAATTTCCCCTGTTAAGGAGATGTGTCACATTTCATCCAAAATCAAGTTTTTGAAGTAAAAATGGAAGTGTCATAAAATCTAATTTAAAACACACATAAAAAATGCTGGATTCTAAATTATTAAAAGTGTGCCATCCTTATCAGTGAATCTTATTGGGCTCCTCTAATCATGTTAAGGAGAACTTTGATTTCATGGTGTACAGTTTGCTCTTCTAGCTGGGAGGCAAAACCCAATTATTATTATTATTATTATTATTCCCATGGATCTGACCCACAATGCACCTTTTTATGTTTTCTGACTTTGGTCTTGCTTGCTTGTTTGCATAGTGCTCTATATAGCACAGTCTATATCTATCCATATAAAATCACCAGTGTTGTCTAGGAGAGCAGCAGAGAGCAATTCAGTCATCGGAAGAGACTAGTTAATAGCATCATTTTTCCGATGTATTCATTAAATGATTGGTTAGAACAATCTATGCTATTGCTTATTCTTCAATCAAATTTGAGCAGTTGTATCTTTTGATAGCAACTGCCAAAAATACATAGTGTTCTTGCTCTTGGCGTGTCTACTGAGAGACCAATGAAAATTCACAATGTGTTTTTTAAAAAAAAAAAATTAATAAAACTATAAACTGTGAGTTACCTAGTACTGATTTAATGAACAATTTAATTCAGCTTCCCTTGGTCTTGGCTCTGAGGACAAATACCACAGCACCTTTTAAAATATCACTTCAATATGCATGAGCTTTCAATCCTGCAATTTTTCCCCCTCTGAAAAATGCTGGATTGCTGTCAACCGTATGAAGCCAAAGTGCAACGGTTTGCATTGTATTAGAGTTGTAAATAAGGCAATTTAATTTCTAGTACTGGCAGTTCCTTACACTTCCTTTGTAAATAGGGGGAAGGTATTGGCACTGGAAAACTAAAAATAAGGCCAATCAACCTTTGCAGGAAGAGCAGGAACTTTTATCTTTCACTACATGGGATGACTCTTTCCGAAAGATTTCCTATTTCTTAGCATAAAAGCAATTCACTCTGTTATGATGAATGGGAAATGCATAGTCATGAATGCAATTACGCATCTGTGTAACCTTATTGCAGATAAACGGAAATTAATGGGCAACCTCCAATGATATCCACCCTTTTCTGCAATGGGACCCTTTGCAGCTTGGCAAGCTCACAAGAGCCAACAAATCTTTTTGGGCATGCCACATTGTCACAATCTAGACATGACAGCTGAGAATGCATTAGGTTCAGCACTTAATTACATCTGTGGGTTCTTCAGACATTTCCATATTATCCAGGTATTGAATATTACCTGCTTGGCTCCATTGTGAAATATGTCTACCAGCTCCATCTGGTATGCAGGCTGAGACCCTGCCTGCTTGCAGACTGTCTTGCCAGAGTGGTGCATGTTTCTAGTTCTCTCCTGCTTGGACTACTGCAATGCGCTCTACATGGGGCTACCTTTGAAGGTGACCCAGAAACTACAACTAATGCAGAATGCAGCAGCTAGACTGGTGACTGGGAGCGGCCGCCAAGACCATATAACACCGGTCCTGAAGGACCTACATTGGTTCCCAGTACGTTTCCAAGCACAATTCAAAGTGTTGGTGCTGACCTTTAAAACCCTAAACGGCCTCGGCCCAGTATACCTGATGAAGCATCTCCACCCCCACCATTCAGCCCAGACAATGAGGTCCACCTCCAAGAGCCGTCTGGCGGTTCCCTCACGGCAAAAAGTGAGGTTACAGGGAACTAGGCAGAGGGCCTTCTCAGTAGTAGCACCCGCCCTGTGGAACACCCTCCCATCAGTTGTCAAGGAAATAAGCAACTATCTGACTTTGAGAAGACATCTGAAGGCAGCCCTCTTTAGGGAAATTTTTAATGTTTGATGTTTTATTGTTTTTAATATTCTGTTGGGAGCCACCCAGAGTGGCTGGGGAAACTCAGCCAAATGGGCGGGGTAGGTATAAATTGTTGTTGCTGTTGTCGTTGTTGTTGTTGTTATGTTCCAATTTTCATCCACTTCATTCCTCTATATAGAGTACACTTGTTCAATTTCTAACACTCATTTGGAACAGAACAGGGAAACATCACTGTTTTCAGGATTATTTCCACCACCACATTCTTCAGTAAAAGCACCTAAGGCGGCAAATGCACTCCTATGTAAAGGATCACTGTAGGCGCTGCTTGAAAAAATAGCCAGTTTAAGCTTTGTGTTCCAAAGCTCCTGAGATTTTCACTGCAAATCAGTCTTCTCTTGTCCACTTGTCCAGGGAATGGGTGGTGCTGTGGTTTAAACGACTGAGCCTCTTGGGCTTGCCAGTCAGAAGGTCGGCGGTTCAAATCTCCGCGATGGAGTGAGCTCCCATTGCTGTGTCCCGGCTCCTGCCAAGCTAGCAGTCCAGAAGCACACCTGTGTGTTTGAGCCCCACATTTGGCAAAAGATTCCTGCATTGTAAGGGGTTGGGCTAGATGACCCTCATGGTCCCTCTCAAACTCGATTCCCTGATTCTCTGATTCCATGAAACCAATATCCCCCCCCCTCCCATGGGTTCCATCTATCTACCTTCCACACATCACATTTGTGCACATGCAAACACCATTCGGCCTCAACCACATTTGAAACTTCCCATGTACTCACACAAACATATACCAGCCGACATCCAAAAACATGACACCCATTCATGTTTGTGCCCTGGCTTCCATCCACAAATATCCACTGGCTTCTGTTGACTGTCTTCCAAAGGTGAACTTCCATCAGCCAACATCCACAAACATCAGTCTGCTTTAGCCTTGTACCCTCCACCAACTTCCGAATCCAAAAGCCACTGGCTTCCATCCACCAACATCTGCCAGCTTCTCTAAGGTCCATCATGAGACGTCCACCAGCTTCCAAACACAGATACCAGCAGCCTTCAAGCAAGCAAACTTGCCTTATTATCACTCCCTAGCATCCCACTGCCAGAGGATTGCCTCCTTCCATTCTCCACTTTGCCTCCTCCAAGTGGAAGAAACCTGGGCAGTGCTGAATGTCACATCCATTGCCAGGTGTGTCCTGTTGGAAATAAAAAGGGGCTTTCCCCTTGGCCTGCCTTTATATCCACTCAGTTGCCAAGTTCTTTTGTGACATCACAAGAAACCCACAGCCAATGGCAACAGCTGGGGAGGCATTGTCTTCATTGCTTTGAGCCTCACAGTGGTGGGTGGAGCTATCAGTGAATGTGTGCTTGTTTATTCAGGGCATGGGTGGAGCTGTGGTCTAAACCACCGAGCCTTTTGGGCTTCCCAATAAGCAGGTTGGTGGTTCGAATCCCAGCAATGGGGCAAGCTCCCGTTGCTCTGTCCCAGCTCTTGCCAACCTAGCAGTTTGAAAGCACGCCAGTGCAAGTAGATAAATAGGCACCACTGATCACGTATGATCTGATAATACAAAGCCATGCATCTGTTTTCTGTTTCCCTAAATGCTTTTTCAAACCCTAAGTTGGGAAATAGAACATTGAACTTGGCCAGGAAGGAGCTGTAAGTAAATATGGCTGTAAGTAAGTAAATATAGCTGCAAGTAAATATGGCTGTACCGTGAAGACTTCCCAAAAATAGTGGCTTATCAACCTTCTCTTATGGATCCTTCATCTACATAATCTGCATTAGCGGTTAAGAGGTTTTTATTCATTTTAGCAGGCATAATAACAGGGTACTAAAATATACACGATAACCAAATATGACATTCTAAAGTGAGACTGCAGTTTTTAACACCAAAAAAAGAGAGATCAATTGCTTTTTAACTGGTGTATCCCCTGACAAGACAGCACAGCTGGTTTGATTGCTGTCTACATGGATGGTTCCTATGTTATTGCCTACATGGTGTCTCGGGCCCATATGAAGCCTGAGGTCAATTCTTGTGGTTCCGATGCAGTGCATGAAATTCAGTGCATTAGGGAGGGTGAAAAGAGGAGGAGTAGCATCTTTCTGCATTTCAGAGGATCTCTGAGACAAACCAAAAAAGTCATCAGGATGCAGCTTCCCCCTGCTCCTTTCAAATTTTGGCGTAATTTGCTGCCAATAGCAACTGACCTATCATCTGACTGAAAACAATGACAAAGTTATGTCCTGATAAAGATTCATATTGGGAGAAGAAAAATAGTTTTACTGTGCATCTGGAAAGGAAAGTTGCAATGGTTTCCTTTTTATTGACATAAATAGTCAAGCCTTTAGTTCCAGTATGGAGTTTTCTCTACGGTTCTTCATGATTATTTCAGTCTTGATTTTGGAGATGGGAAGAGGTGTGCTTCAGAAACTAGCGCTATGGTCCAGTGCAAGTCTGTAGCAATCTCCTGTTGAAAAGAGAATGGTAGTCATTCCTTCAAAACAGGCAGCTCACCAAAGAAAACAGAGCTGTGGCATGAACAGTAATGCAAAACAAATGAGAACATGAATGAGGATGAGGACATTAACATTCGGAGAACAGGAAAACAAGAACAGACCAAAGAACACAAAATAAAGCATTGTCATCGTGCTGCTTTTATTTTCAGAGGCTGCCTCGTCTCTTTACTTCCTAACAGTGTGGAAAGTGGATTCTGTGGAAGTTGAGGCTGAAAATCATCCTCTTATTTTCCTTTTTGGTGTCAAGAGTAGTTTATTGGGGTGTTTACTTTGTTATGTGTCCCTGTACTTGTAACAGCGGGGAGCCCAGACATGGTAGATGACTCATAGGCCCTAAAGGATGGAATCGCAAGAGCAGCAATTCCAAACTGTGGCCCATGGCATATTAATATGCCCCAAGAGACCTGAAGTATGCCAAAGCCCAGTGGTAGAGCATCTGTTCTGCAGGTTCAATCCCTACCAAAGCCTTCTCTGAAATCCTGCCATGCCCCTGCTATTCACTACAGACAATTCTGAACTAGATGAACCATTGGTCTGAAATAGCAGAAGACAGGGTCTTAAGTTCCTGAGTCTTGAAATGGGGGGCTACAAAAATGGATACTAGGATAGCAGCTACTCATGATGGTGAAATGTGAATACCACTTCCTGGGGTTAAAAAAAAAAGAATAAAGGACCCCTGGATGGTTAGGTCTAGTCAAAGGAAACTATGGGGTTGTGGCACTCATCTTGCTTCAGGCCAAGGGAGTAGGTGTTTGTTGGCACGCAGCTTTACGGGTCATGTGGCCAGCAGGACTAAACCGCTTCCAGCAAAACAGGACACCATGATGGAAGGCAGAGCGCACAGAAACGTGGTTTACCTTCCCGCTGCAGCAGTACCGATTTATCTCCTTGCAATGGCATGCTTTCAAACTGCTAGGTTGGCAAGAGCTGGGATACAGCAACGGGAGCTCACCTCGTCGCAGGGATTCGAACCACCAACCTTCTTATTGGGAAGCCCAAAAGGCTCAGTGGTTTAGACCACAGCACCACCTGTGTCCCGAATAAACAAGCACACAGTCACTGATAGCTCCACCTGCCATTGTGAGGCTCAAAGCAATGAAGATGATGCCTCCCCAGCTGTTGCCATTGGTTGTGGGTTCCTTGTGATGTCACAAAAGCACTTGGCAACAGAGTGGATAGAAAGGCAGGCCAAGGGGAAAGCCCTTTTCTGTTTCCAGCAGGACACACCTGGAAATGGATGTGACATTCAGCACTGCCCAGGTTTCTTCCACTTGGAGGAGGCAAAGTGGTGAATGGAAGGAGGCAATCCTCTGGCAGTGGATGCTAGGGAGTGATAATAAGGCAAGTTTGCTTGCTTGAAGGCTGCTAGTATCTGTGGTTGGAAGCTGGTGGACATCTCATGCTGGACCTAATAGAAGCGGGCAGATGTTAGTGGATGGAAGCACAGAAGCCAGTGGATATTTGTGGATTGAAGCCAGAGCACAAACAGGAATGGATGTCGGCTGGTATATGTTTGTGTGAGTACATGGGAGGTTTCAAATGTGGTTGTGGAAGAATGGTGTCTGCATGTGCACAAATGTGATATGTGAAAGGTAGATATTTATGAATAGATGGAACCCATGGGAGGGGGGGGGATATTGGTTTCAAGGAATCAGATAATCAGGGAATCGAGTTTGAGAGGGACCATGAGGGTCATCTAGCCCAACCCCTTACAATGCAGGAATCTTTTGCCAAAGATGGGGCTCAAACCCACAGGTGTGTTTCTGAACTGCTAGGTTGGCAGGAGCTGGGGCAGAGCAACGGGAGCACACCCAGTCACGGGGATTCAAACCGCCAACCTTCTGATCGTCAAGCCCAAGATGCTCACTGGTTTATACCACAGTGCCACTTCCTGGGGAACAACAGCTAGAGAGGGCTGAGAGTTTTCCAGAGGCTTCTAGTTGGCCACTGTGGAAACATGTTGGAACAGATAATCCAGCAGATCTCTTCTTATGGTTTTCATGATCACTCTATGCCCCTTAAAGTTGGGACGCTCCATGCATATTTGCCAATATATGGGCAGTGGCATCATCCCAAAGGCTAGAGTAATGAAACACAGGATTTCCTTACGAAGTGTATGCTACAATGAGAGATGTAGAGAAATGTCAGTAGGATCACTGCTACCCAGGAAGCATGGTTTTTCCTCTTCTTATCCCTCAACCCTGATGCACTGGACAAAAGGGATGGGCAGATTACTGTATCAAACACAGTATGGTTAAACCCATAGATTTAACTGGGCTTAAATACACTAGCAGCCAAAACTGTGGAAACCTTTTGGAAAAGGTGTATTTCCAAGGTTTGATGGCTCATAACACCTGATTGGCTCTCTAAACACTCATGCTCATTGGCTACATTCAAATGAAGGAAAGCTACTGCGTATCAACCTAAGCAGGTTATGCTTCCTTTTTCTGGTTACTTGCTATAACTTTTGATAGAATACAGATAATTGAACAAACTTTGTTGCATTACATTCTTCATTAAATTATCTTTCCATTGATTTATACAGAGGTGCCTCGCAAGACGAAAAGAATTCGTTCCGCGAGTCTTTTCATCTTGCGATGTTTTTTGTCTTGCGAAGCACAGTCCGTCGCAACTGCACCTCTTCAAGTGGCTTTAAAAAAAAGTGCAAGACGTTTTCGTCTTGCGAAGTAAGCCCATAGGGAAATTCGTCTAGCGAAGCAACGCAAAACTGAAAAACCCTTTCGTCTAGTGAGTTTTTTTGTCTTGCGAGGCATTCGTCTTGCGGGGCACCACTGTAATTTTATGGTATTACTAAAAAAATTATAATGGTGTTAAGCGCCATCACACCTCAGAAATACACTTTTACCTAAAGGTTTCCACAATTCTGGCCACTAGTATATGTCCAGGGACGCAGGTGGTGCTGTGGGTTAAACCACAGAGCCTAGGATTTGCCGATCAGAAGGTCAGGGGTCCCTTTACCTTTACCTTTATATGTCCAGCAGTGCAGTCCAAATCAACAATCTGCTAGGATGATACAACAAATTGTTGGACTGTCCCAGCTCAGTCTGGGCCTAAGTCAACCAGCCAGAAGAATTTGCACTGGCATAAGTTCCACCCCTCAAAGTGGGTGTTTTAAGGATGGGGTTAGGAAAGGGCAAGGAGAGACTTAGCACCTATTCCAACCCCCTTTGGACTTTGTCAGATGATCTAACAACCTGGTAAATCTTAGCCAGCAGAAAGGAAGAATTCAAAATTATCCATATACCCCATGAATGGAGTTTGGAATAGTTGTAGCATAAGCCAATGTAAGTTGGGGGGAGGGGCTTGTTATATGCCTGCTGCCCACGCCACATGCCTGCACTGTATTTGTCACCTAAAATCTGGTTACAGTGGTACTTCAGGTTAAGTACTTAATTCGTTCTGGAGGTCCGTTCTTAACCTGAAACTGTTCTTAACTTGAGGTACCACTTTAGCTAATGGGTCCTCCCACTGCCGGCGCGTCGCCACCCCACGATTTCTGTTCTCATCCTGAAGCAAAGTTCTTAACCCGAGGTACTATTTCTGGGTTAGCGGAGTCTGTAACCTGAAGCGTCTGTAACCCAAGGTACCACTGTACTATTAACAAGCTGCCCCACAGCTGCAAAGAAGAGGACTGCATGTATCTTGTAAAGGTGAGGTTTCCTTCCACCTTTGATTCAAGGTGCGGGGGACTGTTCTTTGGGTACCAAAAGTTTGGGAATCTATCTTAGAGTAAGGGCTGGAACCCTTCCCAAGAAAGGATAATAGACTTTGCATAAGCTAAACTAGAATGTCCAATGTATCTTATCAGGAGAAATGTAGCTACCAGGACCAGGACAAAAAAGGAGTAAATGGGTCATTGGTTACAAACAATGTTGAATAGGTTTAGTCTTGAGGTTTTGATCCAGAAAACAGCCATTGTAATTTGCATGAGAGAGGTCAAAGAGATCCTGTGGTTACAATAGTTAATGGCTTTGCTATAGCTAAGCAGAGCTACAAATATCCAGCAGCCACATTCTCTCAAGTACCTTGTTCACGCTGCTACAAAAATGTTTATTGTTAGTAGCACTAAATGGCTGAACTCAAACTACTGATGCAGCAGGACAAAAATTAGAATAAAGATTACTTATGTGGTTTTAGCCTTTAGTAGACCATTGATGAATGTTCATCTGTAGTCTCTGACAAGCTTCAAAATCACACAGCCAGGAGCAAGTTCCTTCCTGAGTCATTTAAGCAATATTTGATAGCACTGCAACAAATCATAAGATTGACTCCTGGATAGTACTTTTATCGCCTTCAGCAAGTGATAAATGCATGCCTTCCTGGCCCGATAATGATAAAGAATTTTTATTTAGAATTGCCTGCCAACTGGCGATCAAAAGCTGATAATAAAAAAAATAATTGTTCAGATTCTGATTTAATGGTTCTTAAAAGAAGCAGATTGGGACGTGGGTGGCACTGTGGGTTAAACCACAGAGCCTAGGACTTGCAGATCAGAGGTTCAGCGGTTCGAATCCCCGTGACGGTGTGAGCTCCCGTTGCTCGGTCCCAGCTCCTGCCCACCTAGCAGTTTGAAAGCATGTCAAAGTACAAGTAGATAAATAGGTACCACTCTGGCGGGAAGGTAAACGGCGTTTCTGTGCACTGCTCTGGTTCGCCAGAAGCGGCTTAGTCATGCTAGCCACATGACCCGAAAGCTGTACGCCAGCTCCCTCGGCCAATAAAGCAAGATGAGCGTCACAACTCCAGAGTCGGCCACGACTGGACCTAATGGTCAGGGGTCCCTTTACCTTTATAAAAGAAGCAGATAAATATCAAACACTATTGGTAAGTAAGGACCCACAGAGTTGGGAGTTGATAAGCAAATGTGATTATATTTAACAAGAATTAGTGAGTATCGGTGGGTCTCGTTACAAAACATTAATGGTTTCCCATTTGCTTACAGACTGTACTCGTGATAAATTCAGTCTGGGAGTATTCTGTATTCCAGTTATCTCTACTTCACACCCAGTTAACAGGGCATATACTGCAATGTGTATAAAATATGCACACTTAGGTATGTATACATGCCTCTTACAACTCATCCAGAACGCGGCAGCTAGACTGGTGACTGGTAGTGGCCACCGAGACCACATAACAGCGGTCCTGAAAGACCTACATTGGCTCCCAGTACATTTCCGAGCACAATTCAAAGTGTTGGTGCTGACCTTTAAAACCCTAAACAGCCTCGGCTCAGTATACCTGAAGGAGCATCTCCACCCCCATCATTCAGCCCAGACACTGAGGTCCAGCTCCGAGGGCCTTCTGGCAGTTTCCTCACTGTGAGAAGTGAAGTTCCAGAGATTCAGGCAGAGGGCCTTCTCGGTGGTTGTGCCCACCCTGAGGAACACCTTCCCATCAGATGTCAAGCCCTGTGTAGGGAAGTTTTAAATGTTTGATGTTTTGTCGCTTGTAAAAAAGTTATTATTAATATTCTGTTGGGAGCTGCTCAGAGTGGCTGACGAATCCCAGCTGGATGGGTGGGGTATGTATGTATGAATGTATGTATAAATCAATCAATCAATCAATCAATCAATCATCTTACATTCTTAGGCGACTTCATGCATCTGGGGGAGCAGGATGCCGCAATAATGTAATTTCACTTTATTGGTAGCATTTTAGGCAGCAAGAAGCATTTTACAACCAGATTGCAGTAAAAATGGTTCTCCTGTTACTCCCTGGAGATCTCTACAGTTTGCAACATAAATCAGCATGTGTTTCCAGGGACTACTCCGTTTTTCACATAATGATCTAAGGGTTGCAAGTGTGTTTTGCCACACAAACACTCCCTTTCATGGATGGTCAGGTAGCGATAGCACCACCAAGTAGTAATAGGGTAAAGTCATTTTTCCCCAAAGTATTGCACATTCCCCTGGGTTTCAAAGGGTGCATGACATATTTTTTAATCGTGATTTTTTTTAGCTGCAGAAAACAATTCAAAGATAAAGTATTATTATTAAAACTACCCCCAAATAATCTTTGCCCAAGACTAAGCTCTCAAAATAGGTGCACAATATGTAAATTTGGAAGCACCAGGGTAAGGGATTCACAGTTATGTAGCACATGCCTCCAGATATTACTGTGGTATTTGAAAACCATCAGCAAATTTGCGCTGCACATTCTTAAAATGTGCACCACACTTCAGAGACTGATCTAGGCAGGAGCCACCAAGTCCTTTGAACCTTTCCTATCTGCTAGAAATGGTGGGAAATATTCCAACACTCCCCATATTTATCCTGCAAGTTTTTTGTACTTGGCCTCTTTAATAAGTAGAAGTGAGAGAGGTGGGAATGATTTCTTTCAATATTCTGAAGAGCAACAGCAGAGCATTTCCTAGCCACAGAAGCAAACAAGTGAGACCTGCGACAAAATGTCGGAACAATGAGCTCTCCCTGGTTAGCGCTCCAGCCAAGCCCACCCTCATCCAGCATAATCCATCAGAGTTCTCTGCCCATTTTTCTGACAGTCAATATTTAACGCCCCTCCATTTTAGAGGGGGGAGTCTTTTTAAAAATTGTACTTCTACAAACTTACTTTTATTAAATGTACCCCTGCAAGCCTCCAAGCCTGCTTCTGTTTCCCTCTTGAGTTTCCGACTGTGCTATTGGCTATGTAAGGATCTGCACTGACAGAACTAGTTCACTATTAGCCTATAGGCCTAGGAGACTGCCTGATGTGCCATAATCCCAGGAGCTCCCACTTCAGGAAAACATCCTTACATATTTACTTTCTGGTGCTCCCTGCACCTCTAGAGGAGACACACCGAGGGTCTCCTCACGACAAGGTTTAAGAGTGATCTCTGCTCCCTGTTTTCTAAAGGTACAACCTCATATATATATATTCCTTTTTGCGAGTGTGACTAAGTTTTCTATATGCACTCAGTGTGCATGCAGTCCCTTTCCTTGTCTGCCCCACTCCCCCTCAGCAATTTCCTTTTCCATACTTTTCCCAGGGTCTGTCTGAGGTAAAGTTGGTTTCTAGCCTATTTGGCTGCTGCTTAGCCTGGATAAGACTGACGCAAGATCAGCTGAGAGAGAAAAACAACTAGAGGAAATGGAGGAGGTTATAATTGCTTCCTGGACCAAGAGAATGCACCCACCTTTTGTTTCTCAGTGAATCAGCTTTGCTCAATATTTAGCTTGGTGTTTTTGGCTTTTTTCCAATAATAAACTCAATCTGGCGAAGCTACATTCCCTACAACAAGTGTCATGGGAAAGAATAATAGTGTCTAAAAGCAGCACCCCCCAAATCCAGTTCCATAGAACTTTTCCTGCCGCATACCTCCTCAAAACCAATGTGTACATCTGGTAGGGATGCGAGTGGCGCTGTGGTCTAAACCACTGAGCCTCTTGGGCTTACTGATCAGAAGGTTGGCAGTTCGAATCCCCGCAACGGGGTGAGCTCCTGTTGCTCTGTCCCCGCTCCTGCCAACCTAGCAGTTCAAAAGCACAGCAGAGCAAGTAGATAAATAGGTGCTTTTGTGACATCACAAGAAACCCACAGCCAATGGCAACAGCTGGGGAGGCATCATCTTCATTGCTTTGAGCCTCACAATGGTGGGTGGACCTATCAGTGGTTGTGTGCTTGTTTATTTGGGACACGGGTGGTGGCGCTGTGGTCTAAACCACTGAACTTCTTGGGCTTGCTGAGCGGAAGGTCAGCAGTTTGAATCCCCATGATGGGGTGAGCTCCTGTTGCTCTGTCCCAGCTCCTGCCAACCTAGCGGTTTGAAAGCACACCAGAGCAAGTAGATAAATAGGTACCACTCCGGCAGGAAGGTAAATGGCATTTCCGTGCGCTGCTCTGGTTCTTAGCTGTTCAGTGGCAAGCTACTTTTGAAGTTGTAGCCCTTAATTGTCATCAATAGTTCTGTCCTCAGAAATGGAGAAATCTACATTGCTCAAGTTAAGAGAGAGATTTTGTTAGAGTTGAGCCAGAGGGAAAGTAAAAAAAGGTAAAAAGGTAAAGGACCACTAAATGATTAAGTCCAGTCAAAGGCGACCATGGGGGTGTGGCGCTCATCTTGCTTTCAGGCTGAGGCAGCCAGCGTTTGTCCACAGTCAGCTTTCTGTGTCATGTGGCCAGCATGACTTAGCTGCTTCTGGTGCAAAGGGACACCATGACAAAAGCCAGAGAGCACAGAAATGCCGTTTACCTTCCTGCTGCAGCGGTACCTATTTATCTACTTGCACTGGCATGCTTTCAAACTGCTAGGTTGGCAGGAGCTGGGACAGAGCAACGGGAGCTCACCCTGTTGTGGGGATTCGAACCGTGAACCTTCCAATCAGCAGGCTCAAGGGGCTCAGTAGTTTATACCACAGCGCCACCAATGTCCAAGAGGGAAAGTAATGTGTCTTCAGAATAAACATTCAGGCTGGCGCTTCTCTTCTGCTGCTTAATGTTCTGAATTTCAAAAGGTGTTTGCCATGCTCTGTTTATCTTATATGAACAAATTTAAAGGTGTCTGTATTTTATGTGGCAGCAGGAGATTGTTGCCAGAGCTTTTTGCAAACAGCTTCAAGGGCAACAAACAATTTACTGCAAAATCAAATCCATCTATGACCACTGAAGCCAAAACAAAAAAGGCAAGAGAACTGATTGATTAATACCAATTTGTAAGACCTTGCCCACAGATTGGAAGTACGGTCCCTCTGTGTATCTGAGCCTTGCAAAAGCGAAGGAGATTGTTATTGTTGCCCTGTTAAATCTTAGCAATATTTTGCATTGCATTTCTTAAAATCTATTTGATCCTTGGGTAGGAGGGTGGATAAATTCAAATTTCCCCTGATACAATTTATTTGGCTATAAAGCACTCCTTTGTCTTCACTATTAATGGCAAGTCTTTGTTCTCACAGACGGCTGAGGGAGGGAAGCGTTGAATGAACTCAGTTCATCTTGAGGTAAAAATCCCACCCAATGCTATCTCACAAAAATTGCTTAATAATAGCATGGGGGACTCAATCCCTTATTTAGTATTATGTGCATCAAGTGGCTGTTATTTCCCTCATTTTTGTTGTTGCTCCTTCCTGTGACACCACCACTCTTTCACAAAAAGGCCTGACTGCTGGACAGAAACATTTAGAAATAGATGCTTTGTGGGGGTGCTCCTCTTGTCACACTTTAACAAGAGCTGCCACGGTCATTTCACAAAGCCCTCCGTAGACACGCAGCAGCATGTTTAATGCTTAGACATATTGCTGGGGAGGAATTTGCCCATGGGGACAGCACACTGCTCTAATCTCTTTGCGGTCCACAGCAGGAACTTCAGATCTATAAATTGCTTGCTAAAAGCTGCTGCAATCAGATGCACAGCAAAAGCATTCATAAACAGAGAGAGAGAGTGAATTGCGTAGAGATGCTATCAGTCTTGTGTTAGGAATTAATCTTGGAGTATACATTTATTTTAATTTATGATAAATATTTGATTGTATCTTTTTCCAGTGTGTGCTGCTTATTATTATTATTATTATTATTATTATTATTATTATTATTATTATTAAATTGAATACCTTTATTGGCATCACAGTATAAAACGTTTCGGGTAATTGGAATAATTAAAAAGACAAGGGTGAAGCTATCAAGGGTTATAAGGTCACGCTATGGTTGTGTGCATTTGGATGTTCTGCTACGCCCTGTCTGTTTCCCGAAAGGATAGTTCATTGGGAACCCTTTCGGGTAAAATTGTAGCTAAAAAGGAAGCTACTAAAGCAGTAATATCTCTGTCCTAATCTGCCAGGAGAAACCTTATTTGGCTTCTTCTCGGAGTTATGGGCCGGAGAGCCAACATTTTGCTCAGCATCAGTTGGCGAGGTCTGCTGTGTAAAGGGCACTCTAAGAGAATGTGGTCCGTTATTATTATTTATTAAATTTGCATACCGCCCTATACCCATAGAGCTCAGGGCAGTTCACAACCTAAAACCACAATATAAAAAAACAGAAAAGACATAATAAAACAACTCAATAATCTTGGGTAGAATAGTGCATCAGGTATATTTTTAAGGGTAGTTCTAAGGTATGCACAGATGGTTTTGACCCCGGATTGATTAACGTAGAGCACAGTGGTACAATAATCAAGTTAAAAATGAAAATAAAATAGTATTGCCGTTGGCTCTCTATCATTTGCTGTGCCATTGCTACCTTGCTCAGCATACATTAACAGATTCTGGAGGAGGTCAGTTTTAATCCACCGATGGATGACAACAAGAAAAGCCTTGGCTTGGTCCTGTTTCTCTCATTGGCTTTCAGATCCCTTGCTCAGTGTGGCATGTCAGAAATTAAAATGAGCCAAGCTCTGTGTGTGCTGCTGATCTCCTTGTGGCTTCCTCAATGTGAGCAACCATCTCAGGCTAACTGTGACTGTGAGAATCAGCAATGCATCCAGACTGTCCCCAAACCCCAATGCTCACCAGGCAAACATCACACCTCATACGTCTTTGTGTACAACATATCTAGCCAACGTGCTGCATCTGTAGCTGGTTGAGGCTGATGGAAGTCGAAATCCAAAAACACCTGGAAGGAACCATGTCGGTTATCCCTCCTAGCAGCACCCTGCAAAATTCCTCAGATAACTCTGTTTGCTGCTGTGGTCCATACTTCCTCATTTCCCCAGCAAAGTCACCTAGAGATCTGAAACCATCGTTCTTGTTTTGCTTTCCTTCCTTACCTCTAAGATGGGTTTTTCAAAGATCCTCCAGACCATCTCCCATCATCCCTGACTGAGGAAGATGGAAGCTGAAGTCCAACAACATCTGGAGGGATGCAAGTCCCCCATCTTTGCTCTCAGTTCACAGCAGTAAATAAAAATATCTAAGCGGCCATGTCGAAGCATGTCTATTGGCATTATGAAAAAATATTGCTTGGTAGCCCCTCTATGTGGGCATCGTTGCCTCATTTTTTTTAACATGCTCGTTAAAGTTGCGCCCACACATTCTACTTGCATCGAGGGATTTTTCTTTGCAGTATTGATTATGACTCATTTTTGCAAAGATGAGAGCTCTGAATACAGCTTTCATGTACCCATGAAAGGCTCCTCGTCGGGTGTGTGGGTGAGTATTTCATGTAAAGTTGTAATTTTTTAAGTGTGTGTTTTCACAGACTTTGTTATTAAGAGATTGAGGGCTTTGTTACAATACAGCCGCTGATGTAGGCAGAGTTGGCAGGCTGATTCCTGCAGGATGCTATGAAGACAAAGGCAGTTGGGGGTACGAACAGGCAGGATCCACAGGTATTTGCCCCTGTGTCAGCAGGGGTGTAGCTATTCAAGGCTACCAAACAGATTGCTCCAAAAAAAGAGAAGAAGAAGTTGCAGCTTAGGATCAGATTTGCTTATTCTGGTGAATATCTGCAAATAACAATAGTTTAAAAGGAAATGCAATGCAGCCTATGAACAAAATCTGGGACATGTCTCTTTGAGAATGTTATCTTATGAAAACCAGGTGAGAAGAGGAATTTCTTAAGAGTTTGGTCCTATTTAGATTCCTTTTCCAATCTCCTTTTCCAAGTTATTTTGAACATCCTTTTCAATTCATTGTATATCATTTCCCAGTAAGCTTTAACCTTACTACAAGACCACCATGTACGATAAAAAGAACCTTCTTTCTCTTTACATTTCCAATACTTGTTAGATGTATATACCGTATTTTTTGCTCTATAAGACTCACTTTTTCCCTCCTAAAAAGTAAGGGGAAATGTCTGTGCATCTTAAGGAGCGAATGCAGGCTGCACAGCTATCCCAAAAGCCAGAACAGCAAGAGGGATCGCTGCTTTCACTGCGCAGCGATCCCTCTTGTTGTTCTGTCTTCTGAGATTCAGAATATTTCTTTTCTTGTTTTCCTACTCCAAAACCTAGGTGCGTCTTATGGTCTGGTGCGTCTTATAGAGCAGGTTTACTCAGTATTAGATACCAACGATATATCATTTTCATATAATTTCCTCTTAAACCATAAGGTAAAGGGACCCCTGACCATTAGGTCCAGTCGTGGCCAACTCTGGACCACGCTCATCTCGCTTTATTGGCCGAGGTAGCCAGTGTACAGCTTCTGGGTCATGTGGCCAGCATGACTAAGCTGCTTCTGGCAAACCAGAGCAGTGCACAGAAACACTGTTTACCTTCCTGCTGGAGCAGTACCTATTTATCTACTTGCACTTTGACGTGCTTTCGAACTGCTAAGTTGGCAGGAGCAGGGACTGAGCAATGGGAGCTCATTCCTTCACGGGGATTCGAACCGCCGACCTTCTGATCGGCAAGTCCTAAACCATAATATGCTGTAAATTTTATATCCATATCCATATCCATTTATGGATGTATCCCCAGATATGGAGATGGAATATGGAGATGGACCAATGTTCTGACTCCATACAAGGCAGCTTCCTCTGTTCCTATCAGCTGCCCTTGGTTTGTAAGCAACAAACCCTCCCTGTGGCTTCACAGTGGGAGACAGGAGCTCAGTCTTTTAAAGCTGCAGGCTACAAGCAACATCTGATGCTGGAGAGAAAGGTTTACGCTCTCACCGGAGTTATTTGATCAATGGGATAACAAAACAGGAAGTGGTTGTAAATCGCCCTCCCTATGATCCTTGGGTGAAATTTAATAAATAATAAGAATTGTATAGCTTGCCCAAAGGATTGAACAGTAACTCACAAGAAGGAGAAGGAGGAGAAGATGAGTTTGGATTTGATATCCCGCTTTATCACTACCCTAAAGGTAAAGGTAAAGGGACCCCTGACCATTAGTTCCAGTCGTGACCGACTCTGGGGTTGCGGCGCTCATCTCACTTTTATTGGCTGAGGGAGTCGGTGTACAGCTTCCGGGTCATGTGGCCAGCATGACTAAGCCGCTTCTGGCGAACCAGAGCAGCCCACAGAAACGCCGTATACCTTCCTGCCGCAGCGGTACCTATTTATCTACTTGCACTTTGATGTGCTTTCAAACTGCTAGGATGGCAGGAGCAGGGACCAAGCAACGGGAGCTCACCCCGTCATGGGGAATCAAACCACTGACCTTCTGATCGGCAAGTCCTAGGCTCTGTGGTTTAACCCACAGGGCCACCCGCATCCCTTTTTTTTATCACTAACCTAAAGAGTCTCAAAGTGGCTAACATTCTCCTTTCCCTTCCTCCCCCACAACAAACACTCTGTGAGGTGAGTGGGGCTGAGAGACTTCAGAGAAGTGTGACTAGCCCAAGGTCACCCAGCAGCTGCATGTATAGGAGCGGGGAATCAAACCCGGTTCACCAGATTACGAGACTCTTAACCAGTACACCACACTGGCTCATGCCAAGAGTTTATGCCAAGACCCAACATTAAGAATGGATTTTCATGTTACTGCAACAAAGGATTTCCCCAGAGGAATGCCACAATTAATATTCACTCTTCAGTGTAATGATATAGAATAGTGAATATGCTTTAGTCCTATGATACAAATGTTGGAAAGCTTTAGGCATGTATGTGATTAGCTGATTAGCTCCGACTCTTCCAAGCCAAGTTTGCTCAGTCAGCAACTGGCACAAATGATTAGCCACCGTGTTTCCGGATATGGGTTTATTTCCCCTAAGGCAGCCCTGAATGCATTCATATGATCAAACCTTACGGCTGTAACATTAAGATTTGCTTTGTTAGCTTTTTATTTAACTATTTCAGATTATATGTGGTGGAGAAGGTATTTTTACATAATAAACGTTTCTGGCAAATGGCGAGATGTGAAGCATAGCTTATTCTTTTGACTCTCGTCTGACTTGCTCCACAGAGGCTCTGACATGGATTTATTTATTTGCTTCTTACTTTCTTCCTCAGGAAGTGTCAGTCCTAGACTTAGACATTATATGGGGAACATGCCACCACTATTTCCCTCTTGCACAGGGTTGGTTGGCATCTGTAGGGGAGAATCAGTGGGACAGAGTATATAAACCTTCTCCTCATCGTTTGGCATTTCCTTTCCATTGAAATGAAAGTGAGCTATGTAAATAGTTACGTAAGTTGAGTGAGTTGCAAAACCTATGTTGAAGAGCAGACAGTGAAACGAATAATATAGTACTCAGGGGAAACCAAACTGCAGCAGAATGGAAACAGGGCTGATTGTGATGAATATAGGTCAGAACAGAAATCAGTGCTGCCTTACACTCCTATTTGTAAGCTGCTGCCTCCTTCACCTGCATTCCCTATTATCTCAGCAAATGTTGTCTTAAGGCTACATTTGTCATGTTAACATCCAAGTACAGTGGTACCTTGGGTTATAGACGCTTCAGGTTACAGATGCTTCAGGTTACAGACACTTCAGGTTACAGACTCCGCTAACCTAGAAATAGTACCTTGGTTTAAGAACTTTGCTTCAGGATGAGAACAGAAAGTTCTTAATCCGAGGTACCACTGTAGTGGCCTCCTTCAGTGTCAGACTACAGTGGTACCTCGAGTTACAAACACCTCGGGTTACAAACACTTCAGGTTACAGACTCCGCTAACCCAGAAATAGTACCTCGGGTTAAGAACTTTAACCTCAGGATGAGAACAGAAATCACGCAGTGGTGGCACGGTGACAGCAGGAGGCCCCTTTAGCTAAAGTGGTACCTCAGGTTAAGAACAATTTCAGGTTAAGAACGGACCTCCAGAACAAATTAAGTTCGTAACCAAAGGTACCACTGTACTTCTCTGTCTCTGTCTGTCTATCTGTCTCTATCTATCATCTATCTATCTATCATCTATCTTTCACAGTTCTACAGCAACAGCAATATTGTTTATGGGCAGAGGCACCAAGAGCCACGCAACTTTGGGCAGGGGCTTGTCGTGTGCACATGATGTCACATGTGTTTTTCCTTTCAGAAGTGTGACGAAATCAAAAGTGAGAAAAATAGGTTTGACGTTAGATTTGTGGTCCACCAGGCATATGAAACCTTTGGCCCTCCATATATTGCTGAACTACAGCTCCCATCATCCCTGGCCATTGGCCCTGTTTGCTGGGGTTGATGGGAGTTGTAGTTCGGCAGCCCTTGAAGGGCCTAAGGTTCCCCATACCTGCTGAATGGAAATGTGTAAGCTGGTGTAAAGTTGATAGTAGAAGGAATAGTCTTTCTTACTAGCCATGTCCACCCAGTATAAATATATGTTTTGAAATAATAATAATAGCCTTGGCAATTTTCTGCACAATCTCTTACTAAAAATTGCATTGAACAGGAGGTGCAATCCATATCCATCCCATGACATAATGTCACCTATTGTTCCTATTTAGTGCTCTCAGTCCTTAACTCCTTAAAGTAGAGCATAATTTCCTGTGATTGTTCTGGGCCAAAGTCCTGCACTTTCATCCATTATCCTAGCCCTCCCTCCTTTGCTGCTTTTTAATTTATTTCTTGAGCTGTATTGCAAAAGTGGCCCATTCACCAAGATACCCGTTAGTTTCTTCAGCTAATTTTTGTTCCTTTTTTCAAGCTAGGAGTGGGGAACTTGTGGTTGCCCAGATGCAGACTTCTATCAGGCCCAGTGAGCATGGTCAATGGCTGGAGATAATGGCAGTCATAGTCTCCATTCATGCTCCAGCCATATTTGGAGGGTCACAGTCTCCATTCATGTTTTAAGCAGAAGCCAAACTAGGCTACATCACCATCCTGCGAACTATCTACTTCACAGACCCATTTCGGCCCCACCCCATTTGGGAGACACTTTTTGTCGTTGTTGGCATATTAGATTTCGTTTGTTGGGACAGATCTGTAATTGCATAAATTCCATTTTCAGTAAAGGAAGCATTTTTTAATAGGAAATACAAGAAGCTTACTACTGGAACGAGAGACAAAATGGCTGGACGCAACCAGATGGGACCTGCAAGACCCATGATCAAAATTTTCAAATATATATATCAATATATCATCCAAAACTGCTTTGAAGTCCGTATCGTGATATCGTTTTCATAATTTTGGACCTGGAAATATATTATGATATGTGTGTGTACTATGCAAAAATCCCAATGTGTGGGAAACCGTGAAGCCAGTCAATACCTCCACATAGCTCCATCCTTAATTCAGACATTGTGATCTATTGGTATATTGTGATGTTTAGCTGGTGATATATTGGGATGCTGAAAACCAGATATCGCCCAGCCTTAGTTACAAATAGACCTAAAGTAGGTTAGGATTTTATTTATTGGTGGCAGGGAGACTTATTAATTTATTTATTTATTGGTGGCAGGGAGACTTGACCATTTTTTCTGATTTGAATCACTCCCCTTACCCTCAGGTTGCTCTTTCTCGCTTGGAAGGAGATATACAGGTTGGTGTCGTGTACGTTCAAGTATATGCAGTATAAAAAAATTGTTACACACCACCCCCAAGCAGTGCAAAATTCGCAGGGTTCCAGGTGCTTACCCAGGGTTCAGTTTCCTTGGAATGAGGGATAGTGGAGACACTGGTTTCTTTATGATATATGGTTTATTTACACATATATGGCCCGAGTTTACAACAGAGGGGCTCACAGCATTAACACCCCATGAGGGTCTTGCTTCTCCCATAACCACAGCCTTGGATTCCAGCAGAAATCATGCATGGCCCTGTCTCACAGGCTTCAGCCTGCAACCTTGCTTCCAACTTCTAATTTATACGCACCTCAGCTTTCAACGAGGGACACGGGTGGTGCTGTGGGTTAAACCACAGAGCTAGGACTTGCTGATCAGAAGGTCGGTGGTTTGAATCCCCGTGACGGGGTGAGCGCCAGTTGCTCAGTCCCTGCTCCTGCCAACCTAACAGTTCAAAAGCACGTCAAAGTGCAAGTAGATAAATAGGTACCGCTCCGGCGGGAACGTAAACGGTGTTTCCGTGCACTGCTCTGGTTTGCCAGAAGTGGCTTAGTCATGCTGGCCACATGACCCGGAAACTGTACGCCGGCTCCCTCGGCCAATAAAGTGAGATGAGCACCACAACCCCAGAGTCGGCCACGACTGGACCTAATGGTCAGGGGTCCCTTTACCTTTACCTTTACTAGCAAGTTGAAGGAGGGAAGCCCATCCATTTCTCATCTGTCACAGAGCCACTTCCTTTCCTAC
The DNA here is from genome assembly GCF_965113315.1 of Podarcis vaucheri. Lineage (NCBI taxonomy): Eukaryota > Metazoa > Chordata > Lepidosauria > Squamata > Lacertidae > Podarcis > Podarcis vaucheri. The sequence goes on from NC_138749.1 coordinate 52,336,920, forward strand.
CTTAACTGCCAATACTTAGAGGGCCATTACTTCACCAGGAAGCCAACCTGGCTATTCTAGGAACTGAATCCATGGAATTAGAATCCAGGAATTAGAAAGGGGCTCGGACATATAGCCTACCCCACCCCAAACTCCTAACAGTATGCTTAAGTGCTTTCTTTCATTAAAACAGGTTTGCGTGTTCTTTGGCAAACTCACCATATGAAATCCTTGTTGTGATTAAACTCACCCACAAAAATAGAAGGCAAACAAACTTTGTGCTGGTCCTATTATGGCAGTCATATGCTTCTGTTGCAACGAAGAGGAGATGTGCCTCAGTTGTTGATCAGTTGCACATGATAGCCGAAAGCGGTCCATGTTTATTCCAAGTGGATGCTTAATTTCCTTTCAAAGCCCTCTCTTCCACGGTTTGGGAAGTGGGAGAGCCCCGGGGTCATTGGACAAGAAGGATGAAACAATTGACTTGTTGCCATCGCTTCGGGGAAACTTGGAGGCACAAACTATTCTTGGTCATTGCATAAGCAAGCAAGACTCTCTATTGGGGTAGCTAATGTGGTGTTCAGGGCCATAGCTGGGGTGGTGAGGTGGGCCCCCGCCAGGGGCGCAGGTGTTTTTTGAGGGGTACAAAATCGGCTAAAAATATGTCCATAAATATAAATATTGATTGTTGCCTCATAAGAAATTGTATTTAATAGAGGGTGAATTGAAAGGGGGGGGGGTTTGGAGGAGAGGCAGAAAGAAGAGCTAATTTGTCTGTGGCTAGGGGGCGCTATCTGGATGGTTCTACCAGGAGCGCAGGATCACCTAGCTACAGCTCTGATGGTGTTCTCCAGATTGATATTTTTTTTTTAATGTCATAACATTTTAATTGTAATTAGAGATTAGTTTTCATTCACATTAACAGTCTGTAGGCTATTGAAAGTGGTAACTGGCCCATATGGGACCAGTGTATACACAGTTTATTAGGCGAATCCTCATCTTCATTGCGTTTTCTGGATAAACGCATATGGATATGGTGGGGAACATTTCTTATTCCTTTTGCCCAGACAGCCTTGTTCAAGCTGGTGTCAATGCGTACATCAGGAGTCCCCCATCTCATTCATTGCAAATTTACATATCTCCCTGAGAGCACGAAGAGCCCGTTTCTTGAAGCCAACGCCATGAATCCGTGTGTGAGGGTTTGTAGTATATTCCCGAGTAACCACCTCATTGATGGCTGATCATCCAGATGTTGATGAATCTGCTCCCATTTGGCCTGCAATTTTTCAATACCACCACCCCACAAAAGTTGGGGTTCTCCGTTTTGTATTGTCCTCCTCAATTAAGGCCAAGGGTTGCTTCACGTGACTACTCCAGCATACAACATTTATGGGGAAAGTCTTGCCTGTCCTTGCTTCTAACTGCATCAGACTGGCAAGATTCTTTGCTTGGAAACCAGCCCTCTCTAACCTGATGCCCTCTAGATGCCTTGGTCTCTTCCTCCTCCCATTATCTGGTCCTAAAAATCTAGAAGCCAGCAGACTGGGAAGGGTATGTGCAGGGCCGGATTTAGGTTTTATGAGGCCCTAAGCTACTGAACGTAATAGGGCCCTTTCTATGTCCAGCTGTCCTTTGTCAACAACAAATTGTCGCTGTTTTTGTGTTGAATATATGCTATATGGTAATTTATGGACCTAACAGGTATCTAACGCCATAATGGGATCCAAATAAATAACTTATGTATTACATGAAATCAATCAGTAGGCATAAGACTCATACCCTTAGCCTATGCTGCCTGATCACCAGTCTACAAGCACTCTTTAATATTAGATAACAGGTACAACAGCTTGGCCTACATTCAACTGTGCTGCACTGCAGTCAGCAGCTGCATGCTACATGTTGCCATGCAAACAGTCCATGCAGAATGTAAAAGGTAAAGGGACCCCTGACCATTAGGTCCAGTCGTGACCGACTCTGGGGTTGCAGCGCTCATCTCGCTTTATTGGCCGAGTGAGCCGGCGTACAGCTTCTGGGTCAGGTGGCCAGCATGACTAAGCCGCTTCTGGCAAACCAGAGCAGCGCACGGAAATGCCGTTTACCTTCCTGCCGGAGCAGTACCTATTTATCTACTTGCACTTTGATGTGCTTTCGAACTGCTAGGTGGCAGGAGCAGGAACCGAGCAACGGGAACTCACCCCATCACGGGGATTCGAACTGCTGACCTTCTGATCGGCAAGTCCTAGGCTCTGTGGTTTAACCCACAGCACCACCCGCGTCTCCCATGCAGAATGTAGACACCCTATATATAGAAATTAGCAAACCAGTGATATTTTAGGGAGCAGGCTAGCAGGTGGGGCCCATTACTTCCATCATAGGATCCCACACAACACAAAACACTGTTGCTGTATGTAGGTTTTATTTTATTTGTTTTTTATCTTATATTTTGGAAGTGTCCATCATTCCTTTAATTTTTGGGGGGGCCCCCAAGAGAGTGGGGCCCTAAGCTATAGCTTGTTTAGTTACAGATAGGTAGCCGTGTTGGTCTGCCATAGTCAAAATAAAAAAATTCCTTCCAGTAGCACCTTAAAGACCAACTAAGTTAGTTCTTGGTATGAGCTTTCGTGTGCATGCACACTTCTTCAGATACCTTCAGATACCTTGTTAGCTTGTTTAGCTTATACGTAAGTCCAGCACTGAGTATGGGTCACTTGCATTTGCAAGTTTCAGTTTTGTGTTTGCAGCCAGAGCAAATTCCAATATTAGCAGATGGGGGAGGAAGGCAAATATCCCAGTTCTTTCAATACCAGAGAGGTGGGCGTTGAATCTGAAATGGCACTCCCAAAGGGTGCATGAAATATGGGCCAGTTAGAGGGAGGAATCTCTAATAAGACACCTGATATGAACTTCCCATCTGTCTATGTAGTCCTGTTCAGTTCAGGCATTCTATTGAAAGAACAATCCCCTTTTCACTCCATACTCATTACCTTTGATGTCTCTGACATTTTTGGACATCTTTTATGCTGTGTGAGCATGACTGTACCTTAAAAAGAGGCACCACTTTTGTTGTTAAAAAAGAAAACTATTTGTCAGCTGTCTCCCTGCACACCTGACTACCAGCTGCAGGTAAGCACTAGCAAGAAACAGGAAGGATGTAGCACAGTTGCTTCTTCCTCCTTGTCAGTCTCCTTGTCAAGATAAGGGTGTCTAGGATTCTGCAATTTATTTTTTCCTTGGGCAAAGGAGGCCTGAAATGAAAGCAGGCTTTTGGAATGCACGGCCTTAAACCACCAGCAGCTTGTGGCCTTATAAAGACGGCGATCTCGCTAACACCCTCTTAGTTATTTCTCTCTTGATAGCAATATTGGCTGTAAATCAAGTCTATACCAGGATTTGCAGCTTGCTCGCTGATACAATAAAGGGAGTGCAGTAAAAACAAAAGTGAATTTTCAAAATTAAATTTGCAGCCGTGCTCACATAACCTGGAAGCTGTGGGAGTTACAGTCATTTATTTCATATTCTATATGTAGCTAATTAAAAACTCTTCCTCCCCCCCCCCACTTCTTTTTTACCATATGCACCCCAAACCCAGTCTTGCGAAAGGCTTCCGTCCTAAACCCACTTAAGTGGACGCAAATAAGCATCAAGGTTGGTTAGAACGTGGTGTTGATAACACCAAGGTTGAAGGTTTGATCCCTGTATAGGACAGCTGCATATTCCTGCATTGGTTGGACTAGATTCTATGATTTAAAACAGGGGCAGACAACCTAAGGCCCGGTGGCCGGATGCGGCCCAACCGCCTTCTCAATCCGGCCCCTGGACGGTCCGGGAATCAGCATGTTTTTCCATGAGTAGAATGTGTGCTTTTATTTAAAATGCTTCTCTGGGTTATTTGTGGGGCATAAGAATTCGTTCACTCCCCCCCCCCAATAAATATAGTCCAGTCCACCGTCCTCAGGCCCACCACGTGGTCTGAGGGACGGTGGACTAGCTCATGGCTTTAAAAGGTTGCTGACCCCTGATTTAAAATAAAAGTGTGTCAGGCTGCAATTCTATACACACTTATCTGGGAGTAACTGAAATCCATACAACCTTCTTCTTTGATGATAATTTTTATTCGTTTTCAATTACAACGATCCAATAAAAGCCTCATTATAGCAATGCCGAATTCTAATACAATTAATAATACCAGTCGCTGAGATGCCAAATTATTCAATTTAGGTGGGGCCCCCATGTGCTAGAATTGATGGCTTGATGATTTACTTTATTTCTGCATTCCAAAATCTTATAAATTTCAATTACAGTGGTGCCTCGCAAGACGAAAATAATCCGTTCTGTGATTCTCGTCGTCTAGCGGTTTTTTTCGTCTTGCAAAGCAAGCCCATTGAAGGATTAGCGGATTAGCGCTATTAGCGCTATTAGAGGCTTTTAGAGGCTTTTAACGGCTTATCTGCTGATCGGATCAGCTGATAAGCGGCTTAGCGCTATTAGCGGCTTTTAGCTGCTTTTAGCGGCTTATCTGTTGATCGGATCAGCTGATAAGCAGCTTAGCAGTTTAGAAAAAGGGGGGGAAGGGGAAAAAAACCAGCAGGAACTGGCAAGACATTGTCATCTTGCGAAGCAAGCCCATAGGAGATTCGTTTTGCGAAGCACCTCCAAAACGGAAAACTCTTTCGTCTAGTGAGTTTTCCGTCTTGCGAGGCATTCGTCTTGCGGGGCACCACTGTACACTCCAGTCAAAATAACAATCCCTTATATTGCAACTGCAGTTTTAATGACTTCCATTCGTATTGACACATTAAACGATTCTACGGGTGAAGTATCCAAACTATATCCTTGTTCTTCCTGTGTGAGGCAATTATTCTGTCCATAATACTTCTGATGAACCTAGGATTGCATCTCTCAATCAGAATATAGCATCCCAATCATATGCATGTTTACTCAAAAAATGGAAGCAAAGATGCTTTCAACAGAACTTTCTTTTAAGGGCAGAACTGCACTCATTCTCAAAGTCAACTTTGCATAGTAATGGTTGGGAAGCATTTGCATGTAGGAAGCAGTGGGCAGAAGGGGATGTTTTAACTTCCTCCCTGCGTGCTACTTTCCCCTTCCATCTTCCACAAACTTTCCCCTGGTTACATTTCTTTGCTTGACCAGAAAATAAATGCTGGCATTTGCTGGTTGAAAAGGAAGAGTTACAGAAGAAAAGCAACTAATGCAAAAAAATTATACTCTCTCTCACTTCCCTCCTACAAATTCAAGGGAAGCTCTGTGGTAGAGCGTCGCCCTTGCATGCAGATGTTTCAAGGTCCATTCCCCAGCATCTCAAGGTAGGCTAGGAATGCCCCCCATCTGAAACCGGAGAGACACAGCCAGCCAGTGTGGTGTTGTTGTTGTTTAGTTGTGTCCGACTCTTCGTGACCCCATGGACCAGAGCACGCCAGGCACTCCTGTCTTCCACTGCCTCCTGCAGTTTGGTCAAGCTCATGCTGGTAGCTTCGAGAACACTGTCCAACCATCTCGTCCTCTGTCGTCCCCTTCTCCTTGTGCCCTCCATCTTTCCCAACATCAGGGTCTTTTCCAGGGAGTCTTCTCATGAGGTGGCCAAAGTATTGGAGCCTCAGCTTCAGGATCTGTCCTTCCAGTGAGCACTCAGGGCTGATTTCCTTCAGAATGGATTGGTTTGATCTTCTTGCAGTCTATGGGACTCTCAAGAGTCTTCTCCAGCACCATAATTCAAAAGCATCAATTCTTCGGCGATTAGCCTTCTTTATGATCCAGCTCTCACTTCCATACATCACTACTGGGGAAACCATAGCTTTAACTATACGGACCTTTGTCAGCCCAAGAAAGTAAAATCTCTCACTGCCTCCATTTCTTCCCCTTCTATTTGCCAGGAGGTGATGGGACCAGTGGCCATGATCTTCGTTTTTTTGATGTTGAGCTTCAAACCATATTTTGCGCTCTCCTCTTTCACCCTCATTAAAAGGTAGTGTAGATAATATCAAAACTAGGTGGACCAATGGGCTAACTCAAAATAAAGCAGTTTCCTAGCCCTCTCTACCTTGAGACTATTTGGTTGGCAATCCCATGATTTCTACCAAATGTCTTGTTCCACCAAAAGGAAGCATGTTGTTTGAGACATGGTCTTTGTAGAGTGTTTAGCAACTCTCCATATCAGGCTACCAAACATGTTGTTCAGTTGCAAGCAATTGTGGTTTGATGCACAAGTCTTTCCAAAGTATATGGCAACTTTTTGCATAAGGCTGAATGTAGTTGTTTCGTTCCATCTGACTTAACTGGAAATGTGTGTGTGTGTCATTATTACATAACTGGAAAGGTTTGCTTGTCTTCCTCTTTCCTTCTCCCATTTTCCATTTGAATAACGTCTTAACAGATAATAAGACAGAAGAAAGCCTAGGACCTGTTATTTGTTTTTTTTATTTTAATGTCCTTGACTGCACCTAGACAATGAGAGGCACTTTATAAATAAACCATCACTGAAGCACAGAGCATATATGTGATTACAAGATGATTTTCAGGTATTGAGAAAAATATTATTTAAAAATTTGTACATTGTTTCAATCAATCCAAAGGTGATTTTCATTTCAGATTGAACTCTTCTTGCTTGAATGTTTAAAACATGTAATAAACTTTAAAGCTGTAGTTCCATAGATTGAAACTTGTATGAGAGGCTTCACCTGTATTGCAGTGACTGGGCTGTGGGCATCTGAGGTCTAAGCATCACTGGTAAGCATTGCTTGGGGGAAAGAATATAGAAAGTTCACCCAGACACATTTTCAGGTAATAAGATTGCGCGCTTCCAAAAGCCATCCCCTTTTCAGACCAGACAGCATTGGTGTTTTGAAACTGCATTTCTATACAGTGATATATTATTTTAGGGGAGAGGCTACTACTGACTTGTGAATATTGCCGCAAGTTATCAAGTTACACCCTAGAAGGAACTTTGCCCCGTGTCAAAGCAGCTGCCGTATAAAATGTGTTTATCGCTTGTTGGCTGAAATGATTCACCGTGTTCTCAACCCAGTGTTCCTGTAAACAAAAGCAATGTATAGTTCAAGCTCTGGACTTATTAGTTCCCTAAGCAGAAAGAGAGTTTGCAAAGGATGCAGGCTCTGCTATTTTGGAGCAGCTGTAAAAAACAAAAACAAAAAAACAAATAGGAGTTCAATTAATCTGGCCTAGAAAAGTAATAGCTGATAGAGAGCCCTGCCTTGCCCCATTGGTTGGGTTGTAAGAAGGATCTGTTACCTGGGAGGCACTATTAAAGGGGGCGGAGGGAGAGGCAAGCTCTTCCACCTGTGTCCCATGTAAGGAAGAGCTGTTTCCTATATATTTACTCTTGCTTTCTCTTCCATTTTTGCAGGGGCTGCCCTTTGCCTTTCTTGGCAGGAACATCAATGCGTGCGTTTGGTTGGTTGTTGTTGTTTTAAGTTAATATTTTGCTATCTTGATTTTTTCTAAGTCGTATGGGTGCATTTGAATTTTGCATTTGCGCATTATTCTGCAAGAACCACCTTGGGTGCCCTTTTTACTTTTTTTGGCTGAAAGGCACAGATAAACAATAAGATAAATATATTCTAAATTCTAGAATATGTTATTTGTTTTGGAAAGGGCTAATATATCACCCTCTCATAAAATACCAAACTGGCCTGCAACCATATATTAAAAACCCCCAGTGCAAAACAATAATTAACATGACTGGCAACTCAATGACATTTCAAACTACTGCAAAGGCCTGTGGGTATTTAAAAAAAACTCTTCAAGATACACCTGAAAGTCAAAGGTAAGATACGCCCATGCCGTGCACACATGTGAATCTGCCACTTCAGTCTCTGGCATGGCCACTGAATTTTCTGATACCATCTCCCTCTGAGCCTTCGCAGCAATGTAACACCCCTGCTGCTACAAATAAGGAAAGGTGTTTCCCACGACCGCCACATGCCATCTGTTGAACATCCAGAATATATTGTTTCAACTGATAGCCAAAGCATTGTGGGTACATATGCAATATGGCAGCCTGACGCACCATTTGCCTTGAGTGATACTGATATTGCTCATAAAGCACATCAACAGTTATTTTCCAATATATGCAGGGCCGGATTTAGGTTTGATGAGGACCTAAACTACTGAAGGTAATGGGGCCCTTTCTATGTCCAGCTGTCCTTTGTCAACAACAAATTGTCGCTGTTTTTTGTGTTGAATATATGCTATATGGTAATTTATGGACCTAATAGATATCTAAAGCCATTTGCACATGCAGAATGTAGGCACCCTATATATAGAAATGAGCAAACCAGTGATATTTTAGGGAGCAGGCTAGCAGGCAGGGCCCATTACTCGCATCATAGGAGCCTACACAACACAAAACACTGTTGCTGTATGTGGGTTTTATTTTATTTGTTTTTTATCTTATATTTTGTAAATGTACATCCATTTCTTTTCCTTTAAAAAAAATTGGGGCCCCCCAAGAGAGTGGGGCCCTGAGCTATAGCTTGTTTAGCTTATACGTAAATCTGGCACTGCATATATGTCTCTGTCTCCTTTTTTAATTTTGTTTGTTCAGAAGGGAAACCATCACATTTGGTAACTGGGGGGAAAGTATCAAAATTAGCCAGAAAATTGGCTGCAAGTCAAAAATGTCAACAATGCCTGAGTCACCATAAATTGTCAACTCAACTGGCAGTCCAATAATTAAGGAATGGGGTAACAGATTGCCTTCTCCAGGGCCAAAATATATTTCCCAGCCGGCTTGCAGTGCCACATATCCATTAGGTAAATTTAGTTTTGTTTGCGGGTCTATAAATTAAATATCTAGTTGAATCAGGTGGATAAAGTACAGCTCCAAGGGTGAGCGGAAGAATGGAGAAAGCCAGTCCTGTGTAAGGGTTGGAGTGTAGGGCTGGATGGGGGCTCACATTTTGCTGGCCATAAAGCTCTCTGGGTGAACTTGGGCCAATCTCTCACCTTCCTCCTTACCTGCTTACCCAGGGGTAAGCCCCACTGAAGATAATGGGATTTAGTTTTAAGTAGATGTGCACAAGTTTGTGCTGCCAGATACACTTTATTTACCATCCCCTGTGAAAACTATCCACGTATCAGAAAGTGCTGGTCTCTGGATCAAACAGGTTGTTAAGCTTACAGTGGTACCTTGGGTCTCAAACTTAATCCAGTCCGGAAGTCCGTTCCAAAACCAAAGCATTCCAAAACCAAGGCGCACTTTCCCTTAGAAAGTAATGCAAAACGGATGAATCCGTTCCAGGCTTCTAAAAACAACCCCTAAAACAACAATTTAACATGAATTTTTCTATCTAACGAGACCATCGATCCATAAAATGAAAGCAGTAATCAATGTTCTGCGCTATAAAATAAAGAAGACTGTTCTTTCAGGGCTCTACCATCGCCATTGATCCCCGGCATTGAATGTGTTGGCCTAGTGTGGGGCTCCGAGGAGAGCTTGGCTGTCTGGCTGGTGTACCGGCCACCTAGCGCACCAGCAGCCACCCTGTCAGGCCTGCTGGAGGCGGTGGCCGGCTGGGCCTTGGAGTTCCCCAACCTATTGGTACTGGGGGACTTTAACATCCATGCTGATGCCACTCCCTCCTCACAGGCTCTGGACCTGGTGTCTTCCATGGCGACACTAGGGCTCTCCCAGTTTGTTTCGGGCCCCACACATCAAGCAGGCCACACGCTGGATTTGATCTTTGGCGCCGGTATAGATGTGATCATGTCTCCCTCGATGAAGGTGCCATGGTCTGATCACTATGCACTGAAAGCCAGGATTGATTTTCCACCCCCACCCTGCTTAGGTGGCGAGCCAATTTGGGCTCGCCCGCGGAGGCTGATGGACCCTGATAGATTCCGTCAGGCCTTGCGGGACCTTGCTCCCCCTGGCGACTCATTGACTGAGCTTGTTGAGGGCTGGAATATCCAGCTCCTGGCAGCCATCGATGAGATCGCACCTAAGCGCCCTCTGCGACCCCGCAGAAACCGGGCTCCCTGGTTTACCGAGGAGCTTCGGAAAATGAAGCGGGACCTCAGACGGCTAGAGCGAGTATGGCGGGGTGCCCGTGACGGAGCTTCAAGAACATCTTATAGGGTTTTTATGAAAACCTACGAGATGGCAGTGAAGGCCGCTAAGAAGTCCTACTTCTCGGCCTCCATTGCCTCCGCTAGCTCTCGCCCGGCGCAATTATTTAGTATAATTAGGTCTTTAACGTCCCTCGAAGGACAGCCAAATTTAAATAACAATTCGGCACACAGCTGCGAGGCATTTGCGAGCTCTTTTGCGGAGAAGGTCCTGTTGCTCCGCCATGACCTCCCTGCCAATTTGGATACAATGAAGGAACTGGAGGCCCCTCGACTGTCCTCGGGTCCAGTATTGGACCACTTTGACCGGATATCCCCAGCTGATGTGGACAGACTCCTCCAAGCTGGAAAGCCCACCACTTGTCCTCTTGACCCGTGCCCGTCCTGGCTGATTAGAGCGTGTCCAGATGAGGTGCGGGCCCCCCTGGGTGATATCATCAATTTGTCCCTTGGCACTGGGATATTCCCAGGGGAACTGAAGGAGGCAGTGGTGCGTCCGCTCTTAAAGAAAACATCATTAGATCCTTTAGATCTATCCAATTACCGCCCGGTTTCGAATCTTCCATTCCTGGGTAAGGTGATTGAGAGAGCGGTTGCTGAACAGCTTGGTAGGTTTCTGGATGAAACATCTGCTCTCGACCCATTCCAGTCCGGCTTCCGCGCTGGTCATGGGACCGAGACGGCTCTGGTCGCCCTAACAGATGATCTCCGCAGGCAGCTGGATCGAGGCGGGTCGGGGCTGCTGATTCTTCTAGACCTGTCAGCAGCCTTTGACATGGTCGATCACGAACTCCTGGACCGCCGCCTCGCCGACGTGGGGATCCAGGGCACAGTCCTTCAATGGCTGCGCTCGTTTCTCTCCGGTCGGGGACAGAGGGTGGCGCTTGGGGGGGAATTGTCATCGCGCCACTCCTTGGTGTGTGGAGTGCCTCAGGGTGCGATTCTCTCCCCGATGCTTTTTAACATCTTTATGCGCCCCCTCGCCCAGCTTGTCCGGAGTTTTGGGCTGGGCTGCCATCAGTATGCCGATGACACCCAACTCTATCTGTTGATGGATGGCCATCCTGACTCGGCCCCAGATACACTGACCAGATGTCTGGAAGCTGTGGCTGGATGGTTACGTGGGAGCCGGTTGAAGTTAAATCCTTCGAAGACAGAGGTCCTCTGGCTGGGACGGAGCGATATGGGATTGAGGGGGCAACTCCCGTCTCTTGCGGGGGTGCAATTAGTGCCAGCATCATCCGTGAAGAGCTTGGGTGTAATCTTCGATACCTCCCTCTCTATGGAGGCGCAGATTACAGCTATAACAAAGGCGGCATTTTTTCATCTCCGCCAGGCTAAGCAGTTGGCTCCTTATCTCTCTCGCCCTGACCTAGCCACTGTGATCCATGCGACGGTCACCTCCAGACTGGATTATTGTAACTCGCTCTACGTGGGGCTGCCCTTGAGACTGACCCAGAAACTCCAGCGGGTGCAGAATGCCGCAGCGAGACTCCTTACGGGGTCTTCGCTGCGAGATCATATCCATCCGGTGCTGTACCAGCTGCACTGGCTCCCGGTGGAGTACAGGATCAGGTTTAAGGTGCTGGTTTTAACCTTTAAAGCCCTATACGGCCTAGGACCCTCGTACCTACGGGACCGCCTCTCCTGGTATGTCCCACAGAGAAATTTACGGTCTGCAAATAAAAACACCCTAAAGATCCCAGGCCTCAGAGAGGTTAGGCTGGCCTCAACTAGAGCCAGGGCCTTCTCGGCCGCGGCTCCAATCTGGTGGAACGCTCTGTCACAAGAGACTAGAGCCCTGCAGGACCTGGCATCCTTCCGCAGGGCCTGCAAGACAGAGCTGTTCCACCAGGCCTTTTGTCAGGGCGCAGCCTGACCCCCTCCTCTGGCAATCTGCACAAAAATTTGCTTGATGGTTGCCATTAATTTGATTTTAATTTGATTTAATTAATGTTATAATGAATGTTTTAGAATGTTGAACTATTTTTATTGTTGTTAGCCGCCCTGAGCCCGGCTTCGGCTGGGGAGGGCGGGATATAAATAAAATTTATTATTATTATTATTATTATTATAAGACAGTATTGTAGAAGATTAAAATTATTATTTCTTTTTTAACTGCACTGATGATGGTCATTGTTTGGATGGGGGACTTTTATCCATTTCCACAGCCACATAATCAATCATAAAATGAAAAGCAAGCCACAGACACAAAAATGAAAAAGCCACACAAACAAAAATGCAAAAAATAGCAAAAACAAAAGCACCAAATATCACCTCAGAACACTGCAATCAGAAATGGAAGGCTTTAATTAGGGTGGGGGGTGCTTTAATTTGCTGCTTAAGGGTAAAACAGGAGCAAATAAGCCTTAATTAGGATGAAGGGGTCTTTAATTTGCTGCTTAAGGGTAAAAACAAGAGCAAATAAACCTTAATTACTATGCGGGGTACTCAAATTTGCTGTACAACAGTAAAAACAGAAGCTCAGGATAACATTCAGTTTCCGGGGCAAAGTTCGAAAACTGGAACACCTACTTCTGGGTTTGCAATGTTTGGGTTCCGAGTTGTTCGGGAACTAAGCTGTTTGAAAACCAAGGTACCACTGTACTAAGGCAAATTTATACAGGTAGTAAAATCAGATGAAAGATTGGGTAAACATTTACCAGGCTTTAATAAAGTGGATGGTCCATTTTGTTTGTATATAATGGGTGTTAACAGGCAATCCCCCCCCCCCCCGCTTTCCCAAAATATTAATCACTGTTGATTTTATACTATCTAGTGGAACTAGAAGAGCTCAAGAAACAGAATGCAGTGATTTTTTAAATATATTTGTCTGTTCGTAATAGTCGATGACACCTAAGAAGTGGACGCAAAGATCTTAGTTTATTCCCACCAGGGATTTGAGAATGTCTTGGGCTACAGAGGCTCAAAAGGTTGTGAAAATATACCCAGGAACATTGCATTATAAAACTAGGATTGGGTTTTCATTTGAGTAGATGCCGGAAGTATTATAAATACGTTAAACATCAACCAACTTGATGGCTGTTTCTTATCTTCGAGGGTTAATTCTGCTTTGGAGGTCAAGAATATCAAACAATTATATATTTTTATATTAATTTACCCAGAATAAGAAGTACTATTTCTAGACCATATCCCTGAGGAGGAAGGTTTGGGGAAGTTGCATAGGTAAAACACAGATTTCTGTGGAGTCACTAATTTGGCCCCGATTCAAAATAACTTACTGTGCTATACACTGCATGTCTCTTCAGAAGCAAGTCCCATTATGTTCAGTGAGGTTTACTCAGAGATAAATGTGGCAGTTCCATTGAACTTCAATAGTATGTACTTCTGAGAAGACATAGATAGAACTGCTTTATTATTTGTAGTTTTTCTACCCACTTTAAACTACCATTTTCGCATTATTTATTTTATTCTAATAGTTTATGTTTGCAGCAGGGGGAGCAAAATGCATCAGTGATTGTTAGCACAGAGCTAGATGGTTCTGCTATATTATTCATTTTCTCACTTTTATATCCCGCATTTTCCTTCTCCCATGAAATCCAGCAGGCATTCATGCAGTTCCCAAGAGGTCTCCTACCCAGTCACTTACCAGATGCAAACTTGCTTTATTTCTGTAAGGTGGTGTGGTTTCATGTGCCTTTAAACCACAATTTGCTGTTTTGGGTGGTAGATGGGAATCCCATTCATAAACAACAAGTTCTTTTCTGTCTTTAGTGCCTGCTCACTGAAATTCTCTGAAACCACTCAAATGATTTGCAACACCAACGAAGTGTCGAGTTTAAAACCCATGGCAATATTTATTCCATTGAACTTAATGAAGGTTGCTGATGGAGATTAACTTTTCAAGGTCTCAAGTCCATCTCTCTACATGGTTAGTAGCTTCCTAACTCTTACTTATAAGGGACGCGGGTGGTGCTGTGGGTTAAACCATAACCACAGCCTTGGATTCCAGCAGAAATCATGCATGGCCCTGTCTCACAGGCTTCAGCCTGCAACCTTGCTTCCAACTTCTAATTAATACACACCTCAGCTTTCAACAAGGGACACAGGTGGCGCTGTGGGTTAAACCACAGAGCCTAGGACTTGCCAATCAGAAGGTCAGCGGTTCGAATCCCCGCGACGGGGTGAGCTCCCGTTGCTCGGTGCCTGCTCCTGCCAACCTAGCAGTTCGAAAGCACGTCAAAGAGCAAGTAGATAAATAGGTACCACTCTGGCGGGAAGGTAAATGGCATTTCTGTGCGCTGCTCTGGTTCGCCAGAAGCAGCTTAGTCATGTTGGCCACATGACCCAGAAGCTGTACGCCAGCTCCTTCGGCCAATAAAGCGAGATGAGCGCCGCAACCCCCGAGTCGGCCATGACTGGACCTAATGGTCAGGGGTCCCTTTACCTTTACCTTTAACTCTTACTTGCTCTACACCAGGGGTAGGCAATCTAAGGTCCGGGGGCCAGATGCAGCCCAATCGCCTTCTCAATCCGACCCGCAGACAGTCCTGGAATCAGTGTGTTTTTACATGAGTAGAATGTGCCCTTTTATTTAAAATGCATCTCTGGGTTATTTGTGGGGCATAGGAATTAGTTCATCCCCCCCAAAAAAAATATAGTCCAGCCCACCACATGGTCAGAGGGACAGTGGATTGGCCCACAGCTGAAAAAGCTTGTTGACCCCTGCTCTACACCTCTGTGATGATAGAGAACCTAAGTCTCAACAGGCTAGGGCCAGCTCTGCCATTAGGCAGAGTGAGGAAATTATCTACCCCAGCCATTCTTCCCAAGCTATTTCCTTGGGTTGGAGCACAGAGCTATGTGTGCTCCAGACCTCTCAGACACCTCATAAAGCAGCCTGCTTCTTTCAGATGCACTTGATTGGATGTAATGTATTTTTATACTGCTTTCCATTCAAAAGGAAACCCAAAGCGGCTTACAATCAGAGGCGCTGAGTTGCGCCCAACATTGGGGGGGGGGCGTTGCATGTGTGTGACATCACAGGGGTGCCTGTTGCATCGGGAAGAGGCCAATACAGTGGTACCTCAGGATACAGACGCTTCAGGTTACAGACTCCACTAACCCAGAAATAGTACGTCGGCTTAAGAACTTTCCTTCAGGATGAAATCGCGCGGTGGAGGCGTGGTGGCAGCAAGAAGCCCCATTAGCTAAAGTGGTGTCTCAGGTTAAGAACAGTTTCAGGTTAAGAACGGACCTCCAGAATGAATTAAGTTCTTAACCCAAGGTACCACTGTAGTGGGAGGAGGCATACATCAAATCGTAATGACTGGGTCTGCACAACACAATCTTCTCCTCAATGTCATTATTTGTAGCATAGGCTTTCAAGGGTTCAAAGGACCACCACTTTCCCGAGCATCTGCAAGCTGTTCTAAATGTTGCTGAAATGACCCTTCCACACAAAACTCAAAAACACAATCAGGAAAATAAAACACAAGCCTTTTGGGCTGCTAGACTGAGAGCCATAAACCTGGCCGGAAACAGCATGGAAGAAGCACGTCCCATCACCTCACCATGCCCTTGCGGAAGAACCCCAGGCTGCCAAGGTAACAGACTCCCTATGGGTCTGCTGACCGAAACACCTCTTCAGACCCCTTCGCATGATGCCTATGCCCAGCTCTGTGCAAAAGAGAAAGTGCAGTTCAAACCATTTGAGAAAGAGCTGGAGAGAGGAGTGCCCACTCTGGGAAGTTTGCACTTCAATGTGCCACAGGGGGGCACTTGGAGGCAGTACCAGTGTCAGATTATTTTGTGCCATAGGCAAGACTAACTACTTGCACCCCATCCTAAATGGCTAACTTCAATTGTCCACAACTGTCATTTCATTAAAAAAAATTATAATGAAATGCCCCAAAGTTGAAACTTGCTAGATTTATTTTAAATTGCAAGAATAAGTAACACAAGAATTTTTGATTATGTTTCTCAAATACAAAAGAACATGTTTTCGCAAACAAATCATTTCGAATAATATTGTGAATTGTGGTGTTAAAATTTAAGTCTCTTACGTTTCAACTTCAGGCACATCAAAATCTCACGTTGCATGCCTTTTGCTTTCAAATGTTGTCACCAACTCCCGCAGTTCAAGTGCTGATGCTTGGGGCATGTTCAGCTGATATATCTGCCAAGCGAACTAGTCTCTTTTGCAACATTGTTGAGCGTATGTAAGTTTTTATAAGTTTGAGCTTTGACAAACTGAGTTTACCACTTGCCACTGAAGCAGTCTCTTCTTCTGCAGACTTAATAGTTCTTTCACTTTTCTTGACATCCATTTTTTCCTCTGTGCGTTTTCCAGAAATATTTACAATTTGTGAAACTTCTGCCTAAGAGTTTATATCGTCTGAAGTAGGAGCGCCACATTCAGAGCCAAGAGGTTAGATGAACAAAGGAAGTCCACTACAGAAGGTTCATCTAGGGGCCTTCTCTGTGGTTCTATGCACAATGTCACCCATTGCTGTGTTTTCAAAGTGGGCATGTGAATATTATAGTCAATTGCATTGATTGGTTTGATCTGCAGTCAATTTTCAGGCACTTCTTCCTTTCTAGCCTTTGCTTTGCTCATTCCACCAACTCCCAGGAAAACTATCCTTTGACATATTTCTATTTGACCTCCATGTAGCACCTATTTTAACTCACATGGATAGCTATATAGCATTAGTTGCAGGTAGGTAGCTGTGTTGGTCTGCCATAGTCGAAACAAAACAAAACAAATAAATAAAATAAAAAATAAAAAAATTAAATTCCTTCCAGTAGCACCTTACAGACCAACTAAATAAGTTATTGGTATGAGATTTTGTGTGCATGCACACTTCTTCAGATACCTTATAAATATAGCATTGTATTTGTGGAAGTGAAGTCTCAAACACCTTCTTCTTCTTCTTCTTTGGTGATCACTTGTAGCCGAGTAAGATTGTCTTCCATGAACATGGTCTTAACAGTGAGTCTGTAAGTGACTGTGGAGGTCAATTCTGGATCCACACGCCCTTCCACAGTGGGGACATAGGTTTCTGGGTGGGAGTTTTCATGGTCCTGCCCCCATTACCATTTGCCAATTTGCATGCAACTTTTAGGGGGGGTTGGGTTTGGGATGGGTTTTTGGAAGACGCCTGTGTGTGAATTTGTTTTATGTGTGTAGATCAGTGCACGCTGACCAAAGCACAGTCTTTGTAATAAGACACCAACTGGCTGGTCTGTGTGGTGGGACAGAATGTTCATAGAATCATAGAATCTTAGAGCTGGAAGGGACCCCAGGGGTCATCTAGTCCAACCCCCTGAAATGCAGGAATCTCAGCTAAAGCATCCATGACAGATGGCCATCCAACCTCTGCTTAAAAACCTCCAAGGAAGGAGAATCCTTAAAATGTCTTCAGCTCAACTTCTGTGCGAAAAGGAAAAGCTGACTGGTTGGTATCCAAATCTCAAATGGGGGCAGGCAGACGGAGGACTAGGGAGATATCCTAGCATGGCTGAGTGGGGAGCCAGATTAAAAAAAAAGAAATCTGAAGGAAGGGTAAGTTGCTTGAGGCAGATGGGACAGGGATGTAAGCAGAGAGAGAATTGTGAGGTGGGATGCAAGGGGGAACTATTCTAGCTATCAAGGGCCAATGTATGGTATGGAGTGTAGGGCTGGGCAATATATCAATACAGTGGACCCTCCGGATACAAACTTAATTCATTCTGAGGGTCCGTCCACAACCTGAAAAGTCCATATCCAGAGGCGCCACTTCTGTGCACGCACGCGGCACAATAGAGCACTTCTGCGCATGCGCGCAGGTGCAACCCAGAAATATAAACTTCTGGGTTTGCCTTGTTCGCAACCCGAATCCGGAGGGATACATAAGTAGAGGTACAACTGTATATTCCGCCTCGCCTTTGGTTTGGACTCAGTCTGACCCTTATGTCTTCCCTTCCCTTATGGTTTTGATTTATGGGCTACTTTTAAAATGAGGCTGCTTTTTAAATTGCATTTTAACCTGCATTTTAAATTGCCCCCCCCCCCGAATTACGTTTCCATTGTAATTTTACTGGTGCTAGTCACCCTGAGCCCGGCTTTGGCCGGGGAGGGCAGGGTATAAATAAAATGTATTATTATTATTATTATTATTATTATTATTATTATTATTATTACATCCACAACCACTTTGAAGTCCATATCATAATACCGATTTCATCATTTTTGACCTGGCAATATATCATGAGTCACAATGTGCATGTGTGATGCAAAAACAGAATGTGGGAAAAACCGTGAAGCCACTCAATGCCTCTTCATAGCTCCATCCATTTCCCCCCCAGACATCGTGATATATTGGTATATTGAGATGCTGAGCTGGTGATATATCACAACGTCGAAACCTGATATCACCCAGCCCTAATGGAGGGTAGAGGTGAAAGGCATGCCAGGGAGACGGATCAACAGGAGACCTGATGGCGGAAATGTTGCCGGTTGCGGCTCTGCTATCACTGTGGCATCTTTAGCTGACAACCCAGAAGGCACTAAGTAAAGAGAGAACCAGGGCCATACAGGCTGAATTTCATCTATTGATTTAAAGTGATGCAGGTGGTGCTGTGGTCTAAACCACTGAGCCTCTTGGGCTTGCCGATCAGAAGGCTGGCAGTTCGAATCCCCACAACAGGGTGAGCTCCCATTGCTCAGTCCCTGCTCCTGCCAACCTAGCAGTTTGGAAGCACACCAGCGCAAGTAGATAAATAGGTACCGCTGCGGCAGGAAAGTAAACGGTGTTTCCGTGCGCTCTGGTTTCCGCCACAGTGTTCTGTTGTGCCAGAAGCGGTTTAGTTATGCTGGCCAGAAAAGGCGAGATGAGCGCCACAACCCCATAGTCGCCTTTGACTGGACCTAACCGTCCGGGGATCCTTTACCTTCACCTATTGATTTAAACTAAAGCACCAGCTTGAGTGATATATCCGAAAGGGCAGAGGGTAGGTTGTGACTGGCACCCCAAGAAACCAGTTTGGCCCTATCTGAAAGCGCACCCACCCACCCACCCCAGCTGCTAGATTGCGTTTCCTGAGAGAACCCTTTCCCCCCAAACTACAATTCCCAGAGTCCTTTGGTGTGCGTGTGTGTCTGTGTGTGAGGGGGAAAGGCGAGGTTACGACAAGCATAAAGCCGTTTCAATTTGTGGTGCAGACGCCTCTTGCTGGTCGCTGGACAACACCCCGCCTCCCCCCCCCCCGTAGCCAGCCAGCCAGCCAGCCTGCCGGTCTTCCCCCGTCTTGCCCCTGCTTTGGCGCGCCTCTTCCCCGCCTCGGGTCCCCCCAGGCCGCTCATGCGCGGTTCTCCTCGCAGTCCGCCGAAGCGCCTTCGCAGCCCCTCCGAGACGCGTCTCTCGACCGGCACTCGCTCCGTGTCAGCGGGCTGGGGAGGAGGAGGAGGAGGAGGAGGAGGAGGTCCTACCCATCTGCCCTCCCGCTTGCCGGGGCTGGGGGAGAGTGAGCCGGAGCCGCCGCCGCCGCCTCATCCCTCCGCCACCCGGGCTGCTGCTGCTGCTCCGTCTGCGCGGGCTTCGCCCCTCCAGGCAGACCGAGGCCGAGCCGAGGGCGCAAAGCGAAAG
This sequence comes from Podarcis vaucheri, assembly GCF_965113315.1. Taxonomy (NCBI): domain Eukaryota; kingdom Metazoa; phylum Chordata; class Lepidosauria; order Squamata; family Lacertidae; genus Podarcis; species Podarcis vaucheri. The sequence continues at coordinate 52,356,596 of NC_138749.1, forward strand.
GAAGCGAGCGGAGACGGCGACGCCTCCTTTCCCCCGGCCGCCTGCCTCTTCGGCTTCAGCGCAGCTTCCTCTCCGCCATCCCCGGAGCTGCGGGGAGGGGAGCCGAGACCAAACGCGACAGGACGCCGGTGCAGAAAGGGAGCGAGACAAAGGAGGCTGCCGGAGAGTCTGGAGAGGTGAGTGGCGGGCGGAGAGAGCGAGACGCCTGGTTAGGGACGCTTCCCCCCCCTTCCTCCCCCGCATTGCTTAGGAGGGTGGTGTCGGAGAGACCAGGTAAGCCCCCCCCCCGCCTTCCCCTCCCCTCCCCCGCAATCGCATCCCGCCTATCCAGCCTGCGGCGGCGAGAAGGCACTGATGGAGCGGCGCGCTCGGGCTGCGTAAAGGTGGCGGGGGCGCAGGGCAAGGATCGTGGCTGCAAGAATGCTCAGCCCTTGGCGATATAAGGTGCTCTTCTTGGGAAGCTGGGAGAGGGACGGGGGTGGGTGGGGTTTTTCCCCCCTTCCACCTTTGCGTCTCCCCAGCGGTGTGGAGTCCGAGGCCTCCCCATACCCTGGCACCCTGGGCTGCAGCCCTATGATCCGTACTGGGGGCTGGGTGGGGGTGAAAGTCTGGGTGTTTTGTTTTTTCTCCTAATCCGTCCTCGGCTCCACGGCGCTGCCCTTTCCTTCCAAGGGAAAGGAGGGGTGCCGAATGGGAAATAACATGGCAAGAAGGTGAAGTCTCAAATACCAAACACGCGCACACCCCGACAGAGGCAATAGGGGGAAGCGTCAGAAAAAAGGGAAAGCGTTGGCTGGTTTTTGTGTGCTTTCTGGGGATGGAGCTAGCCAGCCATGCTGGCAGGAGCTGGGTAGGTCTCGCGGTGCCATACCAATCGGCACCTCTGCCATTTTCAGGAAATGATACCCTATCGAGTCTTCTTCGTATATGCAGAGGTTGGAAAGAAAACGATGGTTTTCTGTTTTCTCTGAATCCTGCCATTGATGGGCTCAGTAAGTAAAGGGACGAGAGTCTTCGCTCATTCCTCTCCAACTCAAATAGCAGAGAAAAATATGGACAGCATTTATGTGTTGCATTTTCCTTATGGGGTTAAAGCGATAGAAGGTGCACCCACCCTCCCATTTATTTACAATGTCTCAAGATGCCAGGTTCGTTCTTGCAATAATTGCTGCCTGGGAAATCGGGAGCGTGTGATCTTTTAGTAGCCAGCGTGCACTTGACGGAAGTGGACAACATCAACAGTTGCAAATTTTTTAATTGCTGGTTCTGGGTGAAGGCAATAGTCACGAGGGAGAAGGTGGTGTGTACAGGTTGTTCAGCAGCAGTATTTCCTGGACTCAAGGACGAATGGAGGCTTCTTTACTTCTGTAGTTTGTTTGGTGTGTGTTTTTCCTTGGGAGAGAGGGTGTGGTCGTTATGCCTCTGTGATGCAGCACTGCTAAGCATTGCGTGGAAGCAGGAGGCTGCTGCTTGTGCATGTGGAGTAGAAACAGATCTTGCAGGGCGGAGGGAAGAGATGTTACCTTAGGCTTAATTTCCGAAGCTCCCACTGTCAAAACAATATACTAAAATAAATGCTTAGAAGAGAGGAAGCTAGCTAACAGTATGTGCTAAACCTCCCCATAAAAATAGATTTGATTATATTATAATATATATATTCCAGTGAATATATATTCAGTGATATTCAACTAAGTTTTACCCACTGAAATTAATTAACCTAAGTTAGCCATTTTCATTAATTTCTATGAGCATTTTTACCAGTTAGCTTAAAACTCTCAACATTCAGCAACAGCTCAGTCCCATTCATATTTACTCGGAAGATATCACTGTCTGAGATTCATGAGGCTTCATTCCAGATAAGGCTGTAAGTCATATATCCATTTACCTGAAAGTAATCTCCACTGGGGCTTGCTTTTCAGTAGACACAGAGGTGTCTTTAGGATTTTGGCCTGAATTTATTGAGACTCCTTTTGTGTGATGAATTTCCCCATTCACAGATGATTTCTCCAAGCTGCTGCAAAATGCATGGATCCTAGATCCAGAGTGGCCAGTCTGATGTAAATTAAAGGGTGGTGCATGCTTTGAAGTGAATATGCTTTCAAATCAAATCCTGCCTTTTCTTAAAGAGATGTGGTTTAAATATAATGGCATAGGCATATCTACATATAATGGAAATGTACCTGTTACTCTGAACTGAAACCTAACCTAGAAGCAGTGACTGTGATAATGCTAAGCTAGATCTTTCTAAATGAGTTCATGTTTTAAGGATACTTAAAAAAATAATAATGAAGGAAACTAAGTAGTTTGGAATATTTTGATTATATTCATTTTCAAGATTTATTCCCAGATCATGTTTATATATGGATTCATATTGTTTATGACACAAGTATATTTGGACATGAACATGACTGTGCAAGTGTGTGTTCTTCTTTCTCTCTTTGACCAGTATACTCATTATTTATTATTTATTGTGCTTAAGCCCCATTCTTGACCTCCACCAAGGAATTCAAGGCAGCAGACATGGTTCTCTCCTTTCTCATTCAATCCCCAGGTGTAACAACCCTATTAGATTAGTTAGGATGAGCAGCAGTTAATGACCCAAGTTTACCCAGTGAGCGTCATGTCTGAGCAAGGATTTGAACCCACATATCCTAGTCTGACAGGCTAACCATTATACCACATTGGTTCCCATTGGGTAGACATTTCCAGCACTTTTATTGGGCAGAATGAAGGGAATACGCTGGTGTGGCCATTCTCATGTTCTGCCTGGACACTGAGGTCTAGTGCCGAGGGCCTTCTGGCGGTTCCCTCACTGCAAGAAGTGAGGTTACAGGGAAGCAGGCAGAGGGCCTTCTCGGTAGTGGCTCCTGCCCTGTGGAACGCCCGCCCACCAGATGTCAAAGAAAAATAACTACCAAACTTTTAGAAGACATCTGAAGGCAGCCCTGTTTAGGGAAGCTTTTCGACAGTGGAATTTGCTGCCAAGGAGTGTGGTGGAGTCTCCTTTTTTGGAGGTCTTTAAGCAGAGGCTTGACAACCATATGTCAGGAGTGCTCTGATGGTGTTTCCTGCTTGGCAGGGGGTTGGACTCGATGGCCCTTGTGGTCTCTTCCAACTCTATGATTCTATGATTCTATAATGTTTAATAGGTTATTGTATTTTAGTGTTTTGTTGGAAGCCGCCCAGAGTGGCTGGGGGGACCCAGCCAGATGGACGGGATATAAATAAATTATTATTATTATTATTATTATTATTATTATTATTATTATTATTATTATATTTTGCCTGGGCAAAAAGAAAACCTGGGAATCACTTCGGTTTGTGGTAACTCATTGGCTGGCAACAATGTTATGTTGGAGCTGTAACAAGGCGCTTTAAAGTTTCCTACAGCTACAATGTGATGGCTGTTAAAGTTTACTCTTGCCTGTGGTGAGACAGAGGCAGAGAAAGGAAGGACACAATAGAGGCAGAAAGACCTTCCCTGTCTAATGTAATTTATTTTTAAAAAACTTGATTTTAACTATTATGTATTTGTTGTTGTTCTTATGCAAGTGACTCTGTCAGGTCTTCAGCTTGCCATTTTTGGTGAGTCATTTCCAGTTGTGTCCTCTTTTCACCTCTCTGGCCCCATGCTTTGTATAAAACTGCTACGCTGCATCTATTGCTGACATGGAAATATAAACCTGCCCTTTTTCTGGTGGTGTTACATCCTGGTTTCCCTCATGAAAGGGCAAATCTGTCCCCCACCCTAGCTATAAGGCTGCGTTGATTTAGGAGTCATGCCCCCATCCTAAATGTCTGTTTTGTCAACGTGCTCTTTCAGTAACTCAGCTGATATAGGGTAGAATGTTAATCACTAACCATCGGTTCTGGTTTGGTTTCAGCTCAGAAAACGAGATGTTTTATCCTCCTGTTTTCACACAGCCCTCTCACCTCTAGCCAGAGCTTTCCCAACAAAATAGAATCATAGAACTGGAGAGTTGGAAGGGACCTTGACAGTCATCTAGGCGATAGCTGTCAACATTTCCCTTTTTAAAAAGGAAATTCCCTTATTCCGAATAGGATTCCTCGCAAGAAAAGGGAAAAGTTGACAGCTATGATCTAGGCCAACCCCCTGCAATGCAGGAAACTTTTGCCCAAACCCACAATCCTGAGTTTAGGAGTCCCATGCTCTACTGATTGAGCTATCCCAGCTCCTAATAATTCACCTCTCTAGTCATTCAGGCCACATTAAAATCCCAGGCTATCCTTAAATCCCTACACTGGTTTGCTATCTATGGGCATCCATAGCCCCCCTGAATGAGCCATAACCCCCAGATTGCCAGCTTTCGCCTTTTAAAAAAGAGTATGTTTTTAAGGATTTGTGGAATCTGTAGATTTGAAGAGCCTGAGTATGGGTTAAATGTACAGGTACTGTTTTTCTCACTTTTGTGCGTGAGATACTGCTTCGTAGAAAAATTCCTGGGAATGCCCTTGTTCCTGGATGCAGCATAAAGTTTATGCCATAAACTCTTCCTCCTAACCCTTAAACCCTTTTCTTGCCTTGCGCCTCTTAGCACTCTGCTCATATCCCAAAATATTCATGCTCTGTGGCTTTCACTATTCCAGATCCACCACCCTCATCTGCCCAAAGATCTCCAGCTCCCTTAAATATTTTTTGACCTTTCCTCACCACTTCCCACTTAAATGTGAACCCCTCTTGCAGAGCACTTATGGTACACCTCTCCTTAAAGCTACCTTTTCTGTGAAGCCTTTGGCACGACCTCTTAGTCATCTCCTAGTGAAAGTAAACATAAATACATGTACTAGAAATGGGGAAATGTGGCAATTTCGTTTCTTGTTTCGTTTTTCCAATCTTAAATCAGTTCTCCACATTTCTATATCTGTTTACAGTTCTTTTTTAAAAAATCCTCATAAAAATCAACCAGCATCTTACTGTGAATTTCTCCTAATACACACGTTTTTGTGTGTAGTTTCCCTAATGTGCATGTTTTTGCAAAGGCAGTGTCCCTTAGCACAATGCATTTTGTGTATTGTTTTCATTCATATATTCCTTCTATGCCCACCTTGCCCTAATATGTGCATTTTTTTGTACACATTACATGGCTGGATAACTACACTGAAAAATTGAAAGTGTGCATTTCAAGGAATGGTTGTGTATTGCTTTGGAAAGTGCACATTTTATGCTTTGAACTGCCCTGAAATCTACATAATAAACAAACAAACAAATTAATTAATTATTTGGTAGGTTCAGATTCTCCTCCCCCCGCCCCATTTCTTCACATGTAACTAAAAATGCATTTTTCATTTCCATTCATTGCTTACTTTCCATTCCCTCCATTACTCACCTGTAGCAAATCTTAGATTGGAAGCTCCTTGGGTCAGGGACCTTTCTTTTGGCTCTTGTTCTGCAAAGTGCCGTGCACATTGTTGGCATGGCATACTAATACTGTTAACAGGATGAGGCCATAAAGTTTATTCTTGGACAATTTCCCCCATTCAATTTCCATTCACCTAATGGAGTTATGTAGGCCGATCAATATTTGATACCTGCCCATATATCCATAATGTCTTGTTTAATTTTTTATTATGTAAACCCTTTTGGCTTGTTTGAGTCACCTTATTTTCAGCTGCTCTCTTCAGTGCAGTCCTAAAGTAAGCCTTCTCAAAAGTAAACTTTATTGACTTTGTTAGAACTGACTCCGGTAAGTGGGTTTAGGATTGTGGCCTTAGCTATTATTGAAAGCCCCTCTCATACTGTATTTTCCCCATGTCTCAATTATTGTGTTTTGCTCTGTGTCTTCTTGTTTCTTGGGTTTACACTGACACTTCCTTCTTTGCCCATGCATGCTGTGTTAGAGATAAGTATTGGGAGGGTGATAAGGCCTTAAGTCATTAAATGCTTCCACAACTGAGGAGTCTTATCAATTTCCTAGTCATTTAAGTCATTTTATGTGTTCCTTGGATGCAGAGTGGTATATAAATTTAATTAATAAATAATAATAATAGGTACGCGGGTGGCGCTGTGGGTTAAACCACAGAGCCTAGAACTTGCCGATCAGAAGGTTGACAGTTCAAATCCCCGCGACGGGGTGAGCTCAGTCCCTTTTCCTGCCAACCTAGCTGTTCGAAAGCACGTCAAAGTGCGAGTAGATAAATAGGAACCGCTCCTGTGGGAAGGTAAACAGTGTTTCCGTGCACTGCTCTGGTTTGCCAGAAGTGGCTTAGTCATGCTGGCCACATGACCCGGAAGCTGTACACTGGCTCCCTTGGCCAATAAAGTGAGATGAGCCCCGCAACCTCAGAGTCAGTCACTACTCGACCTAATGGTCAGGGGTCCCTTTACCTTTACCTTAATAATAATAATATTTTTTCACTACAATTTAAAGTAGGTAAATAAATACTTTTGGGATTGGGTCCTTATATATATCAGTAGGTTGTCTACTTAATTGACAAGCATTAGATTCTCTGCTGGTAGCAATTATCTGTGTTGACTTCACTGCCAGAGCAGGGAGACCATAGTCCTCCAGATAGTGCTAAACTAAAACTCCAGTAATCTCTGACCATTGCCCATGCAAACTTGGACTGATGGGAGTTAGAGTCCAGTAGCACTGGGCTCCCCACTTTTGAGGCCCATGGATCCCCTACTCTTTCTTTGCCCTCATAAAACTTTCTTATGCCCTAAATGGCCTCAGTCCTGTATACCTGAAGGAGCGTCTCCACCCCCATCGTTCTGCCCGGACACTGAGGTCCAGCTCCGAGGGCCTTCTGGCACTTCCCTCGCTGTGAGAAGCCAAGTTACAGGGAACCAGGCAGAGGGCCTTCTCAGTAGTGGCACCCACCCTGTGGAACGCCCTCCCACCAGATGTAAAAGAGAAAAATAACCACCAAACTTTTAGAAGACATCTAAAGGCAGCCCTGTTTAGGGAAGCTTTTAATGTTTAATAGGTTATTGTATTTTAGTGTTTTCTTGGAAGCCACCCAGAGTGGCTGGGGAAACCCAGCCAGATGGGCGGGGTATAAATTATTATTATTATTATTATTATTATTATTATTATTATTATAGCATAATCCTATGCATGTTTGCTCAGAGGTGGGCCCTGCCGGGTTCAGTGAGGCTTACTTCCAAGTGGATATGCTTAGGATTGCAGCCTTTAAGCCCTTTTGCAGTTAGACAACTCTGCCCGCTTCATAACTGGCTTGCAGCTTGAACTGCTACTAATTCTGGTTTCAGAAATTCCCAATAGTAGTTCCATGGTGGTAATTTGCATTGCCTTTACAGAATGCAGCAACTTCCATATTGTTATTGAAAGGGAGTAGAGAACAGCCAGTTCTTAGCGTAGAAAGAGAGAAATCGTAGTAAACAGATAATAATTTCATCTGGAAAAGTATAGAAGATACTAGTTACCTGTGGGAAGAGAATCTGTCTGCTCCCAAAACAATACTAAATGTGAATGCACCTTCTGAAATCCTGGCCTTCAGCTAAGGAATAACTTCGTCAGCTTCACAAGGTTCTTGTTGCAACCAGTGCTGGCAATCTCTTACGCCTAATGCTTGCTTTCTAAAAAAAATGTGTAGGGGTACTCTCATTTTGACTCAAGAAAACCACCATTTTATAGTTCCAATTTGGAAAAATAAATACAGTAAATGGACAAAAGTACAAAGATTCACAAAACGTTTAGGGCAGGCATAGGCAAACTTGGCCCTCCAGATGTTTTGGGACTACAACTCCCATGATCCCTAGCTAACAGGACCAGTGGTCAGGGTTGATGGGAATTGTAGTCCCAAAACATCTGGTGGGCTGAGTTTGCCTATGCCTGGTTTAGGGGTATGTGTACCTATGTGTCCCCCCCCCCCCAGAAAAGAAACACTGCTTACGCCAAATGTGTGTGTGAATCCTATTTGTGTGGCAAGAAAACCCAAATGCATTTTCCATAGCTTCTTAGTTTGCCTGAGCTGTTTGCAACACAATACCAATATTGAATTCTGTCGCAACGACTTGTGGGGACAGAAATATGTGCTTGTCCAGGAAATCTAGCTCCCCCTCCCTTTAAAAACTTGGGTCAAACTTTCTTTTTGAGGCTTCTGTTGATATTGTCTACATACCCCCAAACGTCTCTTCACAGCCAAGGTGGTCTAGAAACTTAGGGTATGGCAACAGTTGTCTATTTTGGTAGATTTAATAAGCTTGAGTAGCTCGGCACAGGATTTCTGCCTTTAAAAGGAGAACAAAGAGAACGGGGGTTCTTGGGTCACTGCACATCTGTATCAGATGTCTGAAATCCAGTGCAAGCAACTTTGCTTTGGTACAAAGACTTATAAGCAGTTCCATACCAAATCCCTGCAGCAAGATAAAGCAATCTGCCTAGTGGCCTTTCAGTAACACTGACCCCCATATTGCTCTCCTGCAGCTTGCTTCACTTGAACTGCCATTATATGAGCAAAGGCTCCTCATGGCTTGTCAGGACAGAAAGACAGCAAGAGTTTTTTCAACATCTTGTCATGGTATTCCTTGCCTATAACAAGGGGGAGAAAATTTGACTGAATTCAGCAGAGAGGGAAGGGCAGTCTGTAACCAAAAAGCAGCAACAGTGTTCAGACTCAGAGGCCTGCTCAGAGTAGCATTAATTCAGATTCATTCATTTCAGTGGGTCTGCTTTGAGTTGGGCATGGCCAAAAGCAACCCAGTGTTGCAATCAGAGTAGACCTATTAAAATCAATGATGTCTATTTCCCTGTTGTATCTCTTCAGGGTGGCACGCATTCTTTCTTATGGCACAATTTTTTAAAAAGAGAAATGGTTTTGCAGTAAAGTGTAAGAAAAATAACATGTTGACGTGGTACAAATCGGTATAATTAGCATTTTCATGAGTGAATGCCATATTGTCCCCTAGAAGCATGTAATGGAAAATGGATTGCGGACATAAAATCAATTAACCTCTGCCTTGTAAATAAACCACTAATTGTGACCAAGGCTACTGGTTGTCACTCTTGTTGATAGTGTTCGGCTTTATTTTTTAAAATATATGATTTCCACCTGCTTCATCCTTCCCTTCCTTGGTTTGCTCTTGTTCGAATCCCAAATCAAGAATGACTTTATTTAATTGTTTGGAAGCTGGATCAATAATGTGGCATCTTTACTACTCTATTAAGCTTATTTGTATTAGAATTTTAAATGAGATTTGCATTGACATTTTAAGCGGTTCTGGTCTCCTTTCTTTAGAGGTGATTAACACACCAGGGTTAGAAATGAAGTATGAGGTTGATGCATTACTGATACACCTTAAATAAAATGATCTCTTGGATGTTGGTGTGGCCTAAAATTAGTTTTGGATGTTTAATGGTAGCTTACAACTTCAATTTGTGCCATATTTATTTTGAGATGGATTTGGGACCACCATGGTGGCTAATAATAATAATAATAATAATAATAAATTTATATGCCCCCCATCTGACTGTGTTGCCCCAGCCACTCAACCAAAGTGGCTTGCGATAGAGAGAATATATACAAATTGAATATTGGCTGTTTGCCAGATATAAAAACTTACAATGTCTGGACCACTTCTGAAGTTGGTTCCCAGTTTCATGCTGAATCTTTGTATCAGTAGGAAAACTTTCCTGACAGGGCTTGTTCAGGGCTTTGGATAAGTGGCCACATCCCTGCTTACTTCTGCTGTTCACTGGAAAATGTGCTGCCTGCCACCAAGTAATTGTGAATGTACTTGGGACAGCTTGTGTTTCTCCCATGCAGCTGCTTCCTCAAGCTGCTCCATGCAGACAGACTTTCAAACTAGCATCATGCTAGTTAAGTGAAAACTTAGAAGGGTAGTTGATGATATAGGGGGATTTAGAATATGAATTCATTAATTGCATCATGCTGGTCAACTTTACATTGTGTATACGTAGCTACTGCATCCAACTGACACTCTGTGCTCTGGCAAGTGGGTTATGTTATCTTAAACTTCCGCTTTTAAAACTTGATTTGTCATAGGCTATCCAGGTTGACGTGGGTGGCGCTGTGGTCTAAACCACTGAGCCTCTTGGGCAGGGGTCAGCAAACTTTTTCAGCAGGGGGCCGGTCCACTGTCCCTCAGACCTTGTGTGGGGCCCGACTATATTTTTTGGGGGGAAATGAACGAATTCCTATGCCCCACAAATAACCCAGAGATGCATTTTAAATAAAAGGACACATTCTACTCATATAAAAACACACTGATTCCCAGATCATCCGCGGGTCGGATTTAGAAGCCGATTGGGCCGGATCAGGCCCCTGGGCCTAAGTTTGCCTACCCATGCTCTTGGGCTTGCTGATCAGAAGTTCGGCGGTTTGAATCCCCACAACGGAGTGAGCTCCCGTTGCTCTGTCCCAGCTCCTGCCATCTAGCAGTTCGAAAGCATACCAGTGCAAGTAGATAAATAAGTACCACTGTAGTGGGAAGGTAAACAGTGGTTCCATGTGCTCTGGTTTCCATCACAGTGTCCTGTTGCGCCAGAAGTGGTTTAGTCCTGCTGGCCTCATGGTGTGTCAGTGGACAAAGCTGTCTGTGGACAAACGCTGGCTCCCTTGACCTGAAAGCAGGATGAGTGCCACAACCCGCTGTGGTCATCTTTGACTGGACTTAACCATCCAGGCGTCCTTTACCTTTTACTTTTATGCCTATGATCTTGTCTGTCTGCTTAATGCATCTGATGAAGTAAGCTATTGACCAGCAAAAACTCAGCCCACATATAAACCAGTTAGCCTCAAAGGTGCCACAACATTTTAATTATATATTTGTCATCTGGCTGCTACAGACTTAATGTGGCTCTTTTTCTTGAACAGTTAGCTTAAGTGGTTCCTTAGATGTCAAGATGATTGATTTTTGCTTGCTCCAAATCTTATCTAATGTATCTTCACAGTAGAGTACTTGTACAATAGTAGTACTTTATGACACAAGTAGGGATAAAATATTTAATTCTCTGCAACTATTTTCGGGCAGAACAATGAGCCATTTGTTCTCTCTCTGTATAAAACAGGATCCAGAGACAGCAAGCCATTTGTTTGCAGAATAACTAGAGGTCACACGTGGCTTCTAAACATACTAATGTATTATAAGGTTATAATTAATTGTGTAATTCTTGCTTGCAGATGAATTTCTCTCTTCCACTCTTCCTCTCAGGTTCAGTTTTCATAGCAACTCAAATCTGTGAAGTACACAATTCTTCAGATAGGGAGATTGTGGTGTTAGGCAGGTAGTATTTCGTATTCTTCTGCATCCATTTTAATATAGGTATATGCCGTGGCATATGTATATATTGAATGAAATAAGAAATAAGAAAATATTTAGCAAAACCCTTCCACCGATGTTTAGAAAACTGTTGTATAAAAACAAACTATTGCATGTGTGTTTTGGTTTTTTTCTTTCTTTCTTTCAGTCGAGCACAATAATCTTTTGTACTTGTTTAGACAGCTTTGAAAACTAGCTTGTTCATAAGAATGTTGATATTGTCTATCTTCATTAGTTGTAGAACGTTTTACTTTTTGTTTTACGGAAGGGGAGACATTATCTGACCCATAAGCCTTTGTCCCCTGTATTACCTTACAAAATCATGATTGATTGATTGATTGATTTATATATACCGTAACCTTTACATTAGTGACAACCAGATAGATTGAGATCTGCTGCAAAGGCTTCTGTCCTCTGATTCTTAACCGGTGCTAAGTGAACTTTAAAAGAAAATAAACCTCTGGGTAGACTTGCCTTCTGCTAATCACTTCTGTCAGCTTTCACGTTCCTCACCTAAAATAGTATTAGTCTGATGCCTTTTACTTAGATAAGGAAAACTGTTGACTAAATAAACACTTTGCTACTTTCCCTCCAAAATATATTTACAGTACTGTAGACTTGAAGCTAAAATGACCAAATCTTAAGAGTGCTTTATTTTGTCTCGTTTTTAAAAGTTTATTCCATCACTGAATTTGGATTCCCAGAAGTTAGAATGCAGTTACTAACTCTCTGAAAGGAACTTGATATTAAGTTGTTTACAAGGTACGTTCGTGAGAATTGTGTAGTTCACATTCCCCTTTTCGTGTCTAAGGAGATTTCATGATCCATGATGCCAGAAGGAATTTTGGTACAACAGTGGCAATTTGTCTAACCACTGTGGTTGTAGATGCTTATGCAAAACACAGTGGTCAGAGACTTTCATTTGCTTCCATGCCTTATGCTTGGCAATGCATTAAGTACTGTGCATTAATCATATCAAGTTATGATTCCCTCCTAATTCCTTTGCAATCTTTTGTGTGCCCCTCTTCATCCTCATGCAATTGCATGAAGCCACTGTGGTTCAAATGATGATTCTTTGCCTTTACAAATTGTTTGCAGAACCAGTTTACCATCTGGTCATTCAAAAATATAGTAAGGCAACTTTGTAAAGATACAACTAACCTTCAAAAACCATCTGCAGATTTCTTTTTCTCTGGTGAATAAGAGATTTGTCCCAGTAGGGGACTCAGGTGTTACGCTTAGTAGATCCTGTGGGAACGCTTGAGGACAGAACAGTAGAGACATTGACATTTAAGACTAGAATGGAAAGTTTAAACATAATTATTTGTTTAGGTTGCCTAATGTAAGTTATGTAATTGCATGTAGGTATAATGTTTGGAAAACTACTAGTTGCGTTACTCAAAGCATTCATTATTCTCTCTGCCCAGTACAGCACTTTGAAATTAAAGATCTCTATAGAGAAGACATTAAGTCTCCTACACCCAAAATATAAAGTTGCTGGGCAAAGGACCTTTTTAACCACATGTACTGGAATGTTGTAACTTCTAGGGAAACATCTCCATTAGTATCAAAAATAATTATTTGTTAGTGCAAAAGTTCAGGGGATGCACACCTGATCTGGTCTGGAATACTTTGTTGTGTCTGTTGTATGTTATTTTAACAAGCTGTGGGTTTTTAAAATAACAAATATGCCTCTTGTCCTGTCTGAAATAACAGACCTTTTCCCAACTCCCTTGTATGCCTTTTCCTTACCATAATTCAAGGTAAGGGTGGTATTGTGGGCAGTGCCTTCTGTGGAAGGGCGCTGCAACTTATTTTTCTAGCATTTCCTCCCCCTTGCTCCTGCTCTCAAGTTAGGGTGTGTGTGCCAGGGAGAGAGGTCTATTGGAAAAGAGAGTTTTTAGAAGGACTGGATTCAAGTTCCACTTGCGTTATTAATTCACTGTATGGGCAAGTCGCTCTCTCTGAGTTTCAGTTCCCCACAAACAAAACCATGTCCTCATTGGGATGTTGCGAGGGCTAAGTACAATAAAGCCTGTGAGGTTCTTTGCAAAAAGAAAAGTTCCATGTATATGTTCATAGGCGCCGACTCCATGGGGCTTGAGGGGGCCCGAGCCCCCTCAAAAATTTTATTGGGGGGGCGGAGCCCCCCCAATAATCTCGGGCGCCCCTCCAGCAGAGCGCCGCCGCCGCGCTGGCTCTGTCTGTCGACGCTTGGCGCGTCCGCGGCTTTTATAGGGCGCCCGGCGCGCACCAGCTCGATAACGGGCACCGGCGCGGCGGGGGGCGCCGGGCGGGGGGCGGCCGGCCTGTCTCCTTGGCAACCCCATTGAGCTGCGCCGGCTCCCCCGGGAGGGCCATCCCCCCGCGCCGCCGATCGCCAACACCGCCGACGCTGTGGCTGCCCGAGCCGGAGCCCGAGCCCGAGCCAAAGCCCGAGCCCAAGCCAGTCAGTCAGTCAGTCAAGAAGGAAGGAAGGAAGGAAGGAAGGAAGGAAGGAAGGGAGGGAGGGAGGAAGGAAGGGGGAGGGAGACGAGGGAGGAAAATTGCGCGCAGGGTGAAGAAAGGAGAAGGGCGAACGAGACGAGCTTCCAACCCAAAAAAGGGCTGGAAGAATCGGAGGATGAAGGATTGGGAAAGAAAGCGACGCCTTCCCCGCCCGTGACGTCGCCCACTTGTCATTGGCAGCGCAGCGGGCGCCCAGAGGGGCTGGGCACCGGCGCAGGGCCGCTCTGCAGCCGCGGAGGACAGCTGCGCGGCTAGCAAGGTGCGCCGCGTAGAGCGCGGCCCTTGTGTGGCCCGGTGGCAAGCTCGGGCGGGGACCCCCATGCGAATCTAAGACGGGAGAAGAGGGCAGAGCAAAGGGGGTCCCTTCCCCAACCTCCGGCTCTGAGACTTCCCTGCGCCCCAGAAAAGCGAAAGGATTTTATCTCTCTCTTTTTTTTTATAAATATTTTATTAAGTTTTCAAATACAAAGTTAGAAACATACACTGAAGAAAAAAGTAAAAGAACAAGAAAAAGAAAAAAAAGAAAAAGAAGAAAAGAAAACCAACCATTCAACACATTTTTTATATAACTAACTGGACTTCCTCGCATCTCCCTTACCCTGCATTCTTTATAATAAAGATATCAGCAAATTATTACCTTGTTTCGTACCTTATTTTGTACTTTTCAAATACTATACCTCTAAATTTAACATACTTTTCATCAGTTACTTATATCTTAAATTAAACATAGTATTACCTTAGATTTTGACCTTTTCTTACTTAAAATATAATTTCCTGTTTCCCAAATCTAATTGCTGAAGCTATAGTTTCCGAATCGTGTAAATTTTTAACATTCATACAACTTATATTGTTTTTGTAAATAGTCCTTAATTTTTTTCCAGTCCTCTTCCGTTGTTTCTTCTCCCAAATCTCGGATTCTGCCAGTCATTTCAGCCAGTTCCATGTAGTCCATCAATTGCGTCTGCCACTCTTCCAGTGTGGGCAAATCTTGTGTCTTCCAATATTTTGCGATAAGTATTCTTGCTGCTGTAGTTGCATACATAAAGAAAGTTCTATCCTTCTTTAACCCTTTCTGGCCAACAATGCCCAAGAGGAAGGCCTCTGGTTTCTTGGGAAAGGTATACTTAAATACATTTTTTAACTCATTATAGATCATTTCCCAGAAGGCCTTCACTTTTGGACAAGTCCACCGGAGGTGAAAGAATGTCCCTTCAGCCTCCTTACATTTCCAACATTTATTATCAGACAGGTGATATATTTTTGCAAGCTTGACTGGGGTCATGTACCACCTATAAATCATTTTCATCATATTTTCCTTCAAGGCATTACATGCCGTGAATTTCATTCCGGTGGTCCATAACCTTTCCCAGTCCTCAAACATGATGTTATACCCAATATCCTGAGCCCATTTTATCATGGCTGATTTGACTGTCTCATCCTGAGTGATTTTCTCTTCAACCTGCCCTCCATCCTCTTGCGGAAAACTCTTTGCCTGCCCTGCCCGTATCTCGTTTTTGCTTTTTAATTCCACACACGCACCCTTCGGACTTCGTGGCAATCGGGCGCGCGGGTGCGTTTCCTAAGAGAGTGAGGACCCCCGCCTCCTCCCCACCTGCTCCCTCGCCAGCCAGCCAGCCAGCCAGCCAGCCGCGTGCCCTAGCCGGAGAGCCCCGGCCATCCCCGTCGCGCAATCGGCTGGATCTCCCTTCAGCAGGCCGGGCTCACAACTCGGCCCAGGGACCCCCCCAGCAGCGGATCTCCGGCCCAGCTGAAGAATCCGGCAACAAGCCCCCTCCTCCCCAATCGCTCCGCCGAAATACGCTCCAAAACCCCCCAGATAGGCCGCCGGCCGCCAAGTCTCGTGGCGCCCTGAGCGAGGGTCTCTCCCCAACACCGCCACCTCGAACTGCGTTCTCCCGGCTACCCGAGCGAACCAGCGGCAGGACCCCGGTATGGGCCCCCCCAATATTTTTTATACGTCGGCGCCCCTGTATATGTTTAAAAAGAAAGAAAAGAGGTAAAGGACCCCTGGACGGTTAAGTTATTAAAAAACCATGGCCTAGCTCAATACTTTCTGCAGTACTGACACTGACTGCCATAAATGGACATTCTTGCTAAGCTTCTCCTGCTTCTCCTGCTGTTTGTGCTTTGGCCAAAGATAAAGTTAAAGGACCCCTGGATGGTTAAGTGCAGTTGAAATTGACTATGGGGTGTGGCACTCATCTCTGCTTTCAGGCCGAGAAAGCTAGTGTTTGTTCACAGGCAGCTTTCCGGGTTATGTGGCCAGCAGGACTAAACTGCTTCTGGCATGACGGGACACCGTGACAGAAACCAGGGCACACGGAAACACCATTTACCTTCCTGCCACAGCGGTACCTATTTATCTACTCGCACTAGTGTGCTTTCAAAGTGCTTGGTTGGCAGGAGCTGGGACACAACATCGGGAGCTCACCCTGTTGCGGGGATTTGATCCGCCAACCTTCTTTCTGATTGGCAAGCCCAAGTGGCTCAGTGGTTTAGACCACAGCGCTACCCGCATCCCAAATAAACAAGCACACAATCACTGATAGGTCCACCTGACATTGTGAGGCTCAAAGCAATGAAGATGATGCCACCCCAGCTGTTGCCATTGGCTGTAGGTTTCTTGTGATGTCACTAAAGCACTTGGCAACTGAGTGGATATAAAGGCAGGCCAACGGGAAAGCGCTTTACAGTGGTGCCTCGCAAGACGAAAAGAATCCGTTCTGTGATTCTCTTCATCTAGCGGTTTTTTTCGTCTTGCGAAGCAAGCCGGATTAGCGGATTAGCGCTATTAGCAGCTTTTAGAGCGCTTTACAGTGGTGCCTCGCAAGACGAAAAGAATCCGTTCTGTGATTCTCTTCATCTAGCGGTTTTTTTCGTCTTGCGAAGCAAGCCGGATTAGCGGATTAGCGCTATTAGCAGCTTTTAGAGGCTTATCTGCTGATCGGATCAGCTGATAAGCGGCTTAGCGCTATTAGTGCTATTAGCGGTTTTTAGCGGCTTATCTGCTGATCCGATCAGCTGATAAGCGGCTTAGCACTTTTAGCGCTATTAGCGGCTTTTAGCTGCTTTTAGCGGCTTATCTGCTGATCGGATCAGCTGATAAGCGGCTTAGCGGCTTAGAAAAAGGGGGGGAGGAAAAAAAACCAGCAGGAACTCGCAAGACATTGTAGTCTTGCGAAGCAAGCCCATAGGAGATTCGTTTTGCGAAGCACCTCCAAAACGGAAAACTCTTTCGTCTAGCGAGTTTTCCGTCTTGTGAGGCATTCGTCTTGCGGGGCACCACTGTATTATTTCCAGCAGGACACACCTGGCAATGGATGTGACATTCAGCACTGCCCAGGCTTCTTCCACTTGGAGGAGGCAAATTGGTGAATGGAAGGAGGCAATCCTCTGGCAGTGGGATGCTAGGGAGCGATAATAAGGCAAGTTTCCTTGCTTGAAGGCTGCTGGTATCTCTGATTAGAAGTTGGCAGACGTCTCATGATGGACCTAACAGTAGCTTCTGGCACAATGGAACACCATGACAGAAACCAGAGCACATGGAAACACAGTTTCCCTTTCCGTTGCAGAGGTATCTATCTACTTGCACTGATGTGCTTTTGAACTGCTGGGTTGGCAGGAGCTGGGACAGAGCAACGGGAGCTCACCCCATCGCGCGGATTTGAACTGCCAACCTTCCAATTGGCAAGCCAAAGAGGCTCAGTGGTTTAGGCCACAGCACCATCTGCATCCCTTTACCTTTGCCATGTATATGATAAATTCCACAGAGGTGATGGCAATAAGTAGCTTGTAGCTTGCTAGGCCCATTGTTCAGGTTCTATGGCTCCCAGTAAGTCCATGTAGGTAAGTGAGAGAGGGTGTTTGTTGGGTTTGTTTGTTTTTTGGAACATTACTAGCTTATTTTTCAAATTTCAATTTTTTATTTATTGTGCCCATGGGTCTTGAGCAGGGGTGGCTAGCCTTTTTTTTGGCCCAGCCACATTGAGGGTTGATTACCCCTCTGAGGACTGCATGCCATCATTTGTGCATGCCTGTCATACATGTGCAAACTGACACAGCACACGCACACAGTGGACGGAACAGAGAGACTCGGTAGCATGCATGAACACTCTCAGCAAGCACGCTATCTCCCCCTACCCCAACAGCGCCATGCAGAGGAAAAGCACAGCAGATTTGCTCTCTAGGGTCCTGCTGGGACCATTATCATCGTTATTAATTGAATTTATTTACTGCCCTATACCTGCAGGTCTCAGGGTAGTTTACAGAATAAAATCATAATATAAGACTGCAAAATCCATAATCAAAATAATAATAACAACCCAATAACCCACTCCCCCCAAAACCCCACATTTTAAAAAAGCATAGGATGTCAATCAGATCAACCAAAGACCTGGTTAAAAAGGAATGTTTTTGCTTGGCGCCTAAAGGTGTATAATGAAGGTGCCAGGTCAACCTTCCAGGGGAGAGAATTCCACAGACAGGGGGCCACTGCAGAAAAGTCCCCGTTTTCATGTTGTCATCTTCCGAACCTCTTGAGGAGGAGGCATGCAAAGAAGGGCCTCAGAAGGTGATCTCAGCTGCCGCATGGAAGAAAAAAACAGCTCCAGTTGGCAGTCATTGATGGCTGCCAAAAAAGATATAGTGGCTTTCAATTGTCTTTGATAGCAGGTGCTTTGACTCCTCTCAGTAATAATTGTGACTCTCTTTAGAAGTCAGCCACAGAAATTCACGTGGAAGCAAAGACAGTCTTCTTGTGAACACGGGTCACAAGAAGCAGTTTTGGGGTGCAGTTTGGACAGTAAAATATCCCAGGACCAGAGCAGACACAGCAGACAGCACTGAAACTATATGGCCAGTGCTAAAATGAATCAAGTCTCTCTAGCAGGAAGCTACAAGCATTTTACACCTGTTGCTTGAGATTTGGAACATGGCCTATTTCATAATAGCCAAAATTGCAGTGCTCAGCAAGCACGCGGTCATTTCTATTCCTGAACCAGCTTCTGGGGAGAAGAAGTGAGACCTACAGTGACAGTCACAAAGTTATCTACGCATGCAAAAAGCAGCTGTGTTTACAACTGTCTGATTACGCAGGTAGAGGGCTAAATTGCAAGCCAATTACAATAATAAATACAAAGTGTTATAATAATAATAAATTTTATTTATATCTCGTCCTCCCCAGCCGAAGCCGGGCTCAGGGCGGCTAACAACAATCAAATAATCCCACATTCTATAAACATTTCATTATAAAAATTAATTAAAATCAAATTGATGGCAACAGTTAAGCAAAATTCTGTGCCGATTGCCAGAGGAGGGAGTCAGGCTGCGCCCTGACCAAAGGCCTGATGGAACAGCTCTGTCTTGCAGGCCCTGTGGAAAGATGTCAAGTCCCGCAGGGCCCTAGTCTCTTGTGACAGAGCGTTCCACCAAATTGGAGCCGCAGCCGAGAAAGCCCTGGCTCTAGTTGAGGCCAGCCTAACCTCTCTGTGGCCTGGGACCTTCAGGATGTTTTATAAATTGCATTTGGATAGCATAGCTCTTCAGTGTCTCAGATATGGACTAGGTTTGTGGGTGTGTTTTAAAAATCTCATTTTATACAATAAGGCACTTAATTTTGTGATTGAAAAGCAGCTGCAGCTTTTCTCATCGATAAGAAAAGTGTTTGTTTGTGAATGCCACTTCATATTTACTTCAATGTATCTGATACCAGATGTATCTGACTTTTGTGTGTACGTGTGAAACTTAAACATAGCACCGGGAAGATATTGGTTGTCCTCTTTTAGTTGTAATGTGAATTCACTGAGTTTCATTCATGCCATGGGGAGAGGCATAACTTTTAAGGGACTTCTATAATTCTCACTGATGGGACGCGGGTGGCGCTGTGGGCTAAAGCCTCAACGCCTAGGGCTTGCCGATCGAAAGGTCGGCGGTTCGAATCCCCGCGGCGGGGTGCGCTCCCGCTGCTCGGTCCCAGCGCCTGCCCACCTAGCAGTTCGAAAGCACCCCCGGGGGCAAGTAGATAAATAGGTACCGCTTACCAGCGGGAAGGTAAACGGCGTTCCGTGTGCAGCTCTGGCTCGCCAGAGCAGCGTTGTCACGCTGGCCACGTGACCCGGAAGTGTCTGCGGACAGCGCTGGCCCCCGGCCAATAGATGTGAGATGGGCGCACAAACCCCAGAGTCTGTCAAGACTGGCCCGTTCGGGCAGGGGTACCTTTACCTTTACCTTTATAATTCTCACTCCTGCCTGCTTTCATAACGCTCAGAGCTAGTCAGAATAGTTATCTCAGCCCGTGGAATTTGTGGAAGTCACTTTCATTTAGATAATGTGCTGTTAGGTTTTTTATTTAATTTGGCACTTCTTGTCAAAGCACTTCTGAGCCCGAGTCCATGTGGGACACTCAAGTTTAATAGCACTTCTCATAATAGAGGTTCTGGCAAAGTTTAGTTTAAAACCTGCAATTCATCACTCGCAAATTATGCTTACACTGACTTTGGAAAGCAAAGGTCAGCTTCGTGCATTTTTGTACCCACAAACACAGTTATGCATTATGAGGATTCCTTGGGGGACGTTACTGCGTTTGTCTTTAGGTGCCACAGGCCTCACGTACGCTCACCTCAATTGACCTCTCATCTATTCCCCCCTACTCCAAAAATAAAAATAAAAATTGAACAATGTGACAGATTAGATATGCCTAGCCAATACTCGCATATGGCAAGCAATGTAAGTTTTATCGAGGCTTCTCTTTGTGACTGGAAAGTGTCTTCGAGGAAAAAAACCAAGCATCTTTCCCTATAAGGCAGTGCTTTCCAAATTTGGGTCTCCAGCTGCTTTTGGACTACAATTCCCATCAATCCTAGCCGCTGGTCTTGCTAGCTAGGAATGATGGGAGTCGTAGTCCAAAAACAACTGGAGATCCAAGTTTGGGAAACACTGTTTCTGAGGCCCTCCGCGGTGAATTGGGGGAGCCAGCTGTGGAGACAGCTACTGCTTGTGTGGGCTGTGCTGAAATTGTTGACATCTCTTGGTAGTGGTGGCGCTGTGGTCTAAACCACTGAGCCTCTTGGGCTTGCCGATCAGAAGGTCAGCAGTTTGAATCCCCGCAAGAGAGTGAGCTCCCGTTGCTCTGTCCCAGCTCCTGCCAAACTAGCAGTTCGAAAGCACACCAGCGCAAGTAGATAAATAGGTATAGCTGTGGCAGGAAGGTAAACAGTGTTTCCATGTGCTCTGGTTTCCATCACGGTGTCCAGTTGTGCCTGAAGCGGTTTAGTCCTGCTGGCCAAATAACCCAGAAAGCTGTCTGTGGACAAACGCCGGCTCCCTCAGCCTGAAAGCGAGAAGAGTGTTGCAACCCCATAGTCGCCTTTGACTGGACTTAACTGTCCAGGGGTCCTTTACCTTTACATTTTTACCAGTGTTGAAGGAAGAGTTGTCTTAGTAATAACTATGTAGTGGCTTGAAAAATGCATATTATGCTGTCTGGAAGTATTTGCCATTGCTGTTGAACAGTTCTGTTTGCAAAACAGGTTCTGTTTACCTTCCTTAAGCCCTCCAGGTGATTTAGCCTACAGCTCCTATCAGCTTCAGCTAGCATGGCCAATGGTCAAAGATGATGAGAGTTGTAGTCCAATAGTGACTGGAGGGTACTATGCCTAATAATCCTGTTTTATTTGTGAGTAGGCGACTCTGCAAAGAATTGCAGTTCTTCCTTCCTTTCTTTCTTTCGTTCATTTCAAGGAGATGAAAATATGAAGAGAATCACTCATTCGGTCTAACCAAACATAGGGATGCCTTTATCAATGTGGAGTTCTTGGAAGGAGTACGTGATAAAGTATAAATGCAGTTTAAACACTTCAAACATCAAAATAAAAGTCAGCTGAAGTGCAGAGATTGCCTAAGAATTGCTATTAAAAAATTGTATACCTTCAGTCAGAAACCGGTTAACTGGAGTGTTAATAAAAGAGGTGAGCTAAATTGCTCATTACAGATGAAACAGAGTTCATGTATTACAGCAAATGTAGGTTAGGTAAGTGTTTAGTTTAATTAGAGAAAAAATGTTTTAAGGGAGAGAAATCAGGAGTTAATTGGGGGGGGGGAGAGTCCTAGGTATTGCAAGGTATGAGGGAGTCCTGCCTAGGAATGTTTGGGGGGTTGTTAGAGTATGTGTGAGATAACAGAATCTTGACATAGTGTGAATGATAAAAACAAATCCATACTTTGTGTTCAATGGCTGTAAATGAGAGTGGTGGATTTACCAAGGATCAGTTACCTCTCTTGTTAATTAACTGCCATCTTTGGAAACAAAACAAAACAAAAAATCACCTCTCTTTCCTTCACAACATTTACACACCATTTGACTGTCATAAAGCACCAAAGCAGTTCACCAAAAGAGCAAAACAATCAAATTATTGGTAAAGGAACAGTTGAAACAACTATTATGAAACATTAAATGATAATACAATTATTTATAATTGAAGAATTGCCATACATCATCGGAGAAGACTTGCTCCTGTGTCTGAAATAAAGCTTCATTTTTGCAGAACCACAAGCCTTATTCTACCATTGTTAGTATCCATCCAAGTTCGTCTTTAATTCTGACATTTTCAGAATTACTCATACCACTGTTTGAAAAACTTCCTTAATCACACATAACTTGGATGAAAACACCCATTTGTCCTTGCATACAGATCATCTCCTTTAACAAATAGACCCCTTTGTTAAAAGATACAGCCCATTTATCTAAGCTCTAGCTGAGCTAATATAGCCGTTATTTCTTCCCGGAGAATAAATTTGATAGGAAACAGCTATGGGTGGGCTTATCTCATGCAACCAGGTTGTTGTCCCTAGAAAGGTGGCGACAGTGGGAACCTTTGTAAGGTCCTGATTCATTAAACACTCCGCAGTCGACTTGTTGAGGTATGAGACTGCTTTGCTAACATTTGAAATGTTTGCCAAGGCTTTTTAAAGGACATGTAAAATTTCAAAGCTTTTGTGGTGTCAGCTTTGAAGAATAGGACACTCTGCTAAGTCAAGGCTCTCACTTGCCCCAAATATGTGGGGAATGCTTGCCCCAACTACGCCACTCCAGTTCGAACATGTACAGAATCTGTGATAGGAACTGAGCAGAGAGCCTTGTTTTGAGAAGAAGTGCTCCTACTCATGACAGCACCTAACACTAAAGCTTTTCCCCACAAGCCTTGATAAACTGTCTTTTATGAATTGCTCCTTGTGTCCAGGATCAGGCTGAGAGTATCTACCAGCTGTGAGTTGCTGCACTGCATAAACCAAGAGGGTCACTCAGGATTTCTTTTAGTGTTGTAGGGGATGCTGAGATGAAAATCTCTCATCATGCTCACTTACCCACAATGCAGCATTTCTGACTCAGCATCCTTTGTGACACTAAACAGGACCTGTAGGTGGACCTCTCCGACTGCGCGCTCCTTCACTCATGTCCTAAAAGTTGCTGTCTTAAAGCAACTAGGTTTCATGCACAGTTGGGCCAGCACTGGATAAGGAAGAAGGATCCACTCTGTCTATGTTCAGTGGTGCTGGGTTGGGTTCTGGCTAAGTTAGTTGTGCTTAGCTCCTATCAAAATCACCAGGCCATAAATTAAGCCTGTTGAAGGAAAGTGATAAATTGGTTAATTCTCCATGAGTCAGCAGAGACGACTCATTCCCCACAAGGCAGCTGCAGACGTCTTGTAACTACCTTATCGGTATTGCTGGCCTGAATTGGCGCATGAGGCTTGGTAGATAAGGCACTCAGGCTACGGCATTTATTGTGGTAGGACGTTGGGAGAATCTGTGTGAGACTGTGTGGAACAGAAAAAGGAAGAGGAAGAATTGGGATTCTGGACAAGACTGAAAAGTTGCAAGATTTTGAAAGCAGCTGAATTTAGGACTTGGCAGCAAGGACTTTGAAGCAAGGAACCCTCTCTGGGGTCAGAGAGAGAAGACTACTTGTAGCATCTGTAAATAGTGTGTGTATGCATAGTGGTGTTTGTTGGTGTCTGCCTAGTAAAGACAACTCTGCTTAATGGCTGTTTTATGCAGTGAGTTTGACTGAAGTCCCATGGTAAAGGTAAAGGGACCCCTGACCATTAGGTCCAGTTGTGGCCGACTCTGAGGTTGCGGCGCTCATCTCGCTTTATTGGCCGAGGGAGCCGGCGTACAGCGTCCGGGTTATGTGGCCAGCATGACTAAGCCGCTTCTGGCAAAACCAGAGCAGTGCACGGAAATGCCGTTTACCTTCCCGCCGGAGCGGTGCCTATTTATCTACTTGCACTTTGGCATGCTTTCTAACTGCTAGGTTGGCAGGAGCAGGGACCGAGCAACAGGAGCTCACCCTGTCGCGGGGATTCAAACCGCCGATCTTCTGATCAGGAAGTCCTAGGCTCTGTGATTTAACCCACAGCGCCACCCACGTCCCCAACTTCCATGGTACATACACCCAAACCCAAACGCTCTGCTATGTAGATTATTTTGGCAAAATATTTTGTAAGTCACAACCTCCTTCTTTTCTGTCTCACCAGATGCACAAGTTGTGTAAGATGACAGGGAAGGTATCTTCTGATTCTGTATATACACACTATGGCATTGGTTGTCGAGCGGTGGGTCAAGACCCACTTGGTCACAGCCTAATCCAGGCTTCCTCAAACTCGGCCCTCCAGATGTTTTGAGACTACAGTTCTCATCCCTGACCACTGGTCCTGCTCGCTAGGGATCATGGAAGTTGTAGGCCAGAAACATCTGGAGGGCCAAGTTTGAGGAAGCCTGGCCTAACCCAAGGTGGGTCGCAACAGGAGCACTACTTTGATACAAATGATTTAGGTAAAAAGAGAAGCCTGCTTAGAACTCGTCAGCCTGTCTTTTAGGATGTTCTCTTCAAGTAGCAAACGGTGTTTCCTGAATTTAAATACTGAAATCACTGACAGAACTGCTCATATGGGTAGTTTTGCAGAGATTACAGTGTGTCAGTGCAAAGTTCCTATTTACAGTTCTCTAAATCACTTTCTGCTGCTGCAGCATACCACAAACTGGCAAATTGTTGCAACCCAAGGGAATCTGTGACTTCCCACATAGTTTCTACCACCTCTGGAGCATAACACCCTTGCTGGCATATTAAATGGTGCATTTATTGCATATTTATAAAGTAGTGTTTATTTTACGTGTTTATAATCTGGATCTTAGTGTTTATCCTCCATTATACACACCAACATTTTTGGAGGTGGGGCTTAGGGGTGACTTGAGTGAAATGTTGTAAACAGCTGTCATTGCCAATACAGATACAACTCCACTGAGCTTAGGAACTATGTTGCTTCTGGAAGCTTAAGTTGCTTTCACTTTTGAAGGAACAAGGAAATACTGCAGTTAGGAAGATAAGGAAGGACCATTACCCAAAGAGTCCTTTTTGTGGAAAGGGCACAAGAGCTGGGGGTTCAAGAGTAACCACAGGATTAAGCAGGTTGTTTAACTGCAGAAAGAACAAAGCTCAAGCTACATGCCATTTTTAATATGTTGTGCATTTGCATGTGTGTTTTTGAAAAGCATCACAGGGGACTCCTGGAGTTGCTCAGTGGTAGAGCATATGTTTTGTATGCAAAAATAAAAATGCCTGGTTCAATCTCTAGCATCCAGCAAGTAGGTCTGGTAAAAGATTCCTGCCTGAAACCTGGAGAGCTGATGTCTGTCTGTGTAAACAATAATGAGCGAGATCAGGGGTCAGCAAACCTTTTCAGCAGGGGGCCAGTCCACTGTCCCTCAGACCTGGAGGGGACAGACTATATTTTGGAAAAAAACCAAAAGAACAAATTCCTATGCCCCACAAATAACCCAGAGATGCATTTTAAATAAAAGCATACATTCTTCGCAGGGCATCAGTTGAAGAAGGAGCAAAAGGGGTTTTCTTGTGTGTGTGTGTTTCTTTGTGGCTCATTAGCTGTTTTCCCTGTGTAAAGGCGCGCACAGTTAGATCCATCTTTTAGATTTAGGGGAGCTAGTCTCAAACGTTTGTGGGGGGAGATCTAGGTGTTTTTTTGTGTGGGGGAAGTTATTTGTCCTGTCTTCAAGCTTTTATGATGGAGGACCTCTGTAGGCAACCCCAACGACACGATCTCAAGATGGAAGGGGAGGGAACAGCTGCAGTCGCCTGCGATTCCTGCGCAATGTTTGCCATCTTGCCAAAGGTTGCAGGCAGCTTTACCTGCAGCAATTGCATGTTGATTGCTCTCTTAAAAGACAAAGTCCAGCAACTGGAGGAACGTGTAGCTACGCTCCAAAGAATTAGAGAGCTGGAGCTCTTCTTGGAAGCAACAGAGCACACCGTCTCCACCAAGGAGGAGACAGGGGACTCCCCTGAGAAGGAGTCTAGTTCACCAACACAGGAGCCAGATATATGGAGAAACGTGACTCAAAGAAGTAGGAGGCCCAGGGTTCACTCTGATTGCTTAGAAATACACAATCGCTTTGAGGTCCTCTCCCCTAGCATGGAAGACGAAGAGCAGACTCCATTTGAGGATCTCTCCCTCATTACAGTCGATCAGGTATATGAAGACGAGCAGCAAAGTCAGTCCTCAGGGAATGTGCAGGCGACCTTGGAACGGACAGCTCACGGAAGAACCCCGACCAAACCCAAGAGGAGGCGTGTAGTGGTGATAGGGGATTCCCTACTGAGGGGAACAGAAGCAGTGATCTGTGGGCCTGACAAGATGTCTCGGGAAGTGTGCTGTCTCCCCGGGGCTAAGATCCAAGATGTAACTGAACGACTGCAAGGAATCATAAAACCCACTGACAAATACCCCTTCCTCTTGGTTCATGTGGGAACCAATGACACTGCAAGCAATAGCCTCCAGAAGATCAAAAGAGACTACGAGGCTCTCGGCAGGAAATTGAAGCAACTAAATGCACAAATTGTCATCTCATCTGTCCTCCCAGTTGAACGACGTGGCCCAGGGAGAGAGGGGGAAATAGTGGAAGTGAACAGCTGGCTTCGCAAATGGTGTAAACAGGAACGGTTTGGATTCTTAGATAACGGACTGCAGTTTCTTGAAGATGGACTTCTGGCAAGTGATGGGCTGCACCTCACAACGGTTGGGAGAAATGTTTTTGCCAAAAATCTCAGAAACCTCATCAGGAGGGCTTTAAACTGACTAATGTGGGGGGGGAGACAGTGCTCCTGAAGGTAGGAGCCTATCAATTAATGAAGATGATCATCCAAATGTCATAGACCAAATGGAGAAAACAGCACACGGACCTAGTGGTGGGAGGAAAAAATCCTTAAATAAGAGACACGGGGGAATGATTAATGGACTTCAATGTCTGTACACTAATGCGCAAAGCATGGGAAATAAACAAGATGAGCTTGAGCTCTTGGTACAGCAAACTAAATATGACATGATAGGCATCACTGAAACCTGGTGGGATAAGTCCCACGATTGGAATGTAATAATGGGGGGATACAATCTATTTCAGAGAAACAGACCAGACAAGAAAGGAGGAGGAGTGGCGTTATATGTCAGGGATGTGTATACCTGTGAAGAGATCCAAGATTTAGATCCTCAAAGCCAAAGTGAGAGCATTTGGGTCAAAATTAAGGGAGAGAAGAATAACAGAGACCTCATTGTGGGAGTTTACTATAGATCCCCAAGCCAAACGGAGGACATAGATGATGCCTTCCTGGAACAGATGGCCAAGCATGCAAAAGGAAGGGAGATAGTAGTAATGGGGGACTTCAATTACCCGGATATTTGTTGGACGTCAAACTCAGCCAAGAGCATAAGGTCAAACAGATTCCTCACTGGCCTTGCAGACAACTTCATTGTCCAGAAAGTGGGAGAAGCAACAAGAGGAACAGCCATTTTAGATCTGGTCCTAACCAATGTTGATGACCTGGTTAGTGGGGTAGAAGTGGAAGGATCATTAGGCGCGAGTGATCATGCTCTTCTGAAGTTTACTATACAGCGGAAAGGAGCAGCCAAGCATACTAGGACTCAATTTCTTGACTTTAAGAAAGCCGACTTCATAAAACTTAGGGAAGTGCTGGGTGAGATCCCATGGACAACAATACTAAAAGGAAAGGGAGTTCATGATGGCTGGGAGTTTGTTAAGAGGGAGATACTAAAAGCACAACGTCAGGCAATACCAATGAGACGGAAACATGGAAGGTGCCTAAAGAAGCCAGGGTGGCTATCTAAAGAACTTTTAACTGAATTAAGATTAAAAAAGGATGTGTACAAAAAATGGAAAAGGGGGGAAACCACCAAAGAGGAATTCAAACAAATAGCCAGCACATGCAGACACAAAGTCAGAAAAGCTAAAGCACAGAATGAACTCAGGCTTGCTAGAGAGGTTAAAAGCAACAAAAAAGGCTTTTATGGGTATGTTCGTAGCAAAAGGAAGAACAAAGAAACTGTGTGGTCACTCAGAGGAGAAGATGGTGAAATGCAAACAGGGGACACAGAAAGGGCTGAACTACTCAATGCCTTCTTTGCCTCAGTCTTCTCCGATAAAGAAAACAATGCCCGACCTGAAGAATTTGGAGCAAATGATTCAGCAAAGGAAACACAGCCCAGAATAACTAAGGAGATAGTACAAGAATATTTGGCTAGTTTAGATGTATTCAAGTCTCCAGGGCCAGATGAACTGCATCCAAGAGTATTAAAAGAACTGGCAGATGTGATCTCAGAACCACTGGCAGTCATCTTTGAGAATTCCTGGAGAACAGGCGAAGTCCCGGCAGACTGGAGGAGGGCAAATGTTGTCCCTATTTTCAAAAAGGGGGAAAGAGAGGACCCAAATAATTACCGCCCAGTCAGTCTGACATCAATAGCAGGGAAGATTCTGGAGCAGATCATTAAGCAAACAGTCTGTGAGCACCTAGAAAGGAATGCTGTGATCACCAATAGTCAGCATGGATTTCTGAAAAATAAGTCATGTCAGACTAACCTGATCTTGTTTTTTGACAGAATTACAAGCCTGGTAGATGAAGGGAACGCAGTGGATGTAGCCTACCTTGATTTCAGCAAGGCATTTGACAAGGTGCCCCATGATATTCTTGTAAAGAAGCTGGTAAAATGCGGTCTTGACTATGCTACCACTCAGTGGATTTGTAACTGGCTGACTGACCGAACCCAAAGGGTGCTCATCAATGGTTCCTCTTCATCCTGGAGAAGAGTGACTAGTGGGGTGCCACAGGGTTCTGTCTTGGGCCCGGTCTTATTCAACATCTTTATCAACGACTTGGATGATGGACTCAAGGGCATCCTGATCAAATTTGCAGATGACACCAAACTGGGAGGGGTGGCTAACACCCCAGAGGACAGGATCACACTTCAAAACGACCTAGACAGATTAGAGAACTGGGCAAAAATAAACAAGATGAATTTTAACAGGGAGAAATGTAAAGTATTGCACTTGGGCAAAAAAAATGAGAGGCACAAATACAAGATGGGTGACACCTGGCTTGAGAGCAGTACATGTGAAAAGGATCTAGGAGTCTTGGTTGACCACAAACTTGACATGAGCCAACAGTGTGATGCGGCAGCTAAAAAAGCCAATGCAATTCTGGGCTGCATCAATAGGAGTATAGCATCTAGATCAAGGGAAGTAATAGTGCCACTGTATTCTGCTCTGGTCAGACCACACCTGGAGTACTGTGTCCAGTTCTGGGCACCACAATTCAAGAAGGACACTGACAAACTGGAACGTGTCCAGAGGAGGGCAACCAAAATGGTCAAAGGCCTGGAAACGATGCCTTATGAGGAACGGCTAAGGGAGCTGGGCATGTTTAGCCTGGAGAAGAGGAGGTTAAGGGGTGATATGATAGCCATGTTCAAATATATAAAAGGATGTCACATAGAGGAGGGAGAAAGGTTGTTTTCTGCTGCTCCGGAGAAGCGGACACGGAGCAATGGATCCAAACTACAAGAAAGAAGATTCCACCTAAACATTAGGAAGAACTTCCTGACAGTGGAATTTGCTGCCAAGGAGTGTGGTGGAGTCTCCTACTTTGGAGGTCTTTAAGCAGAGGCTTGACAACCATATGTCAGGAGTGCTCTGATGGTGTTTCCTGCTTGGCAGGGGGTTGGATTCGATGGCCCTTGTGGTCTCTTCCAACTCTAGGATTCTATGATTCTATGATTCTATGATTCTACTCATGTGAAAGCATGCTGATTCCCGGACCATCCGTGTGAGGGATTTAGAAGGCAATTGGGCCGGATCTGGCCTCCGGGCCTTAGTTTGCCTACCCATGAGCTAGATGGTAAAGGTAATGGACCCCTGGGTGGTAAAGTCCAGCCAAAGGTGATTGTGGGGTTGCAGTGCTCATCTTGCTTTTAGGCCGAGGGAGCTGGCGTTTGTCCGCAGACAGGTTTCCCAGTCATGTGGCCAGCAGGACTAAACCGCTTCTGGCACAACAGGACACCGTGATGAAAATCAGAGCGCACGGAAATGCTGTTTACCTTCCCGCCGCAGCGGTACCTATTTATCTACTTGCACTGGTGTGCTTTTGAACTGCTAGGTTGGCAGGAGCTGGGACAGAGCAACGGGAGCTCACCCCATCACGGGGATTTGAACTGCCGACCTTCTGATCAGCAAGCCCAAGAAGCTCAGTGGTTTAGACCACAGTGCCACCCGCCTCCCATGTCCTAGATGGACCAATGGTATGAGTATGGTTGGACTAGATTACCCTCAGAGTCCATTCCAACTCTAAAATTCTATGACTTAGGCAAGAGTAGGGCACTTTCCTATATTCCTATGACTGGGAGTGCTATGATTGGTGGAGGAGGCATCCTGAAACTCCTCCCCTCCTACACTGTGGTCCTGAACAGTATTCCCATTTCCTGAAACCACTGTGCTCAGAAGAAAGCTGCCAGCAGTTCAAGGTTCCCCCTCTCCCTCTCCCCAGCTTTAATCCTCACATTCCTGTGCGGCAAATTACGGTAGATTGAAAGTTACCCACAGAGTTTTGTAGCCAAGCGGGGTTTCTCTGTGGTCTCTTAAGACCATTCACAATCCACTATGTCATGCTGGCTCCAGGACTGAGCTAGACAGCTGACTTGAGTATATTTTGCTGATATGTCAGATATAAGTACTTGGACTTGCTGTAAAGTAACATAGAGGAACTTTTCTTCCAAGTAATGCTGTTTCAGTGAAGATGACAACCTTATGACAACAATTCCTTCCCGTTTTTGGTATCATTTTTATTACGTTTTTCTGTTTTACCTTGTAGAATATTAATTTAAACAACCTTAAAATATCAGTGACTTCCCTTCTTCTCTTTCCATGGTTCATTTTGCATAACATAAATCCCTGCATATTTTACATAAACTAAACTATTCAGTATTCCATTACTACATCCATCAAAACCTATTTACACTGTTGAATTTATCTTAATGCTGCCAACGTTTCCACATGTACACAATCCCCCCATATTTCCAATAAGCATTTTTTCAATCTTCTTTAAACCTATGTTCTTCTTGTTCTCTTATTCTATATGTTAAGTTGTCAAGCTGCATGTATTCCGTCTGTTTAGGTTGCCATTCTTCTTTAGTATAACAATTCCTAGGTCTCCTACTCATATTCTCTCACTGAGAGTCACTTTTGTCAATAACAGAGAATGTGAAAACCCATCCCTTTACCACTCCTTTAAAGAACTGTGATTGGATTAAAAGAAGGTAGTTAAATTAATCTAGACTGAGAAAAGCTTAGCCACTTTATCTTAATCTCTTTCAGGGTGGTTAGAGTGACAAAGGGGTAGACTGAGAACTGCAGCCAGGGGATGAGAGGCAGAAAGGTATGACATTCAGTTTATCATGCAAGATGTGAGTGGAATCAGGGTCTCTGTGCGCACAAGGTGCAGATACCAGTATTTTCACTACTGTGAGTACCAAAGCTTCCTGGAATGGAATGGTCGGAATGAAACTGAACCAGGGCTGTCAGGAAAGTAGGCATCTGATTAACATAATCCACTTTGAGTGGTCTCAAATATGCACTCCAAGGGTGCTGCCAAATGGCTGCTTCCTGCTGCCATGGAGGGATGTTTGCTACCATCCAGCCTCAGGCTTCCCAGAAGACCCTTTATATGTTTTATGTTGCTAAGTGCGGTGCTGCATCTGCAACAGGCAGAAATCTCTTCCCCAAATGGGATGGAATATAAGGCCTTCTACATGGGCTCATAGGGACGCGGGTGGCGCTGTGGGTTAAACCAGTGTTTCCCAACCGGTGTTCCGCGGCACACTAGTGTGCCGCGAGACGTTGCCCGGTGTGCCGTGGGAGGGAGGCGGGCGAGTCGGGCGGCGAGAGGCGGGGCGGCGGCGGCGAGGATCCGCGTCGAGCCGGGGGCGGCTCCGCGGTGGTGGTGCCGAGGTTTCTCTCTCCATTCTCCCCTCACACACACACACACAGGAAATAACACAGGATCAGCTGACAGGACCCGGCCAATGGGGCGGCGGCGGGGCAGCGCGCGCAAAAGGGAGGAGCGCGAGACGGCGGCGGCGCATTGCGCGTGCTCAAACCCGCCCTCCGAGGCGCAGAGGGGAGCTGGGCAAGCGCCTTCTTCAACCACGCGCTCGTTTAAAAGTTTCTCTTTCAAAAAGGAAACGTGGGTTTCTTCCACCCCATTGGCTGCGACTCCGCCCACTCCGTCCTCCTACCCCTCGCCCGCCCGCGGCGCCTCGCTCCTCAGCCTCCGCCATGTACCGCTCGCTCTGCTCCCTCCAGCGCCTGAGTTGCGTCAGGGGCGCCGCCGTCCACGCGCGCCAGAGGGGCCCGCTGACCTGCAGCCGCCACGCGCAGCCACGGAGGATGGTGAGCGGCGCCCCCCGCTGCGCGCGCAATGGAGGGAGGGAGGGAGGCGCAAGGGCGTCAGAGGTGACCTTTGCCGGCCTCTTGCGGGACAGGCGCCTCCTGCGCGACTGACGGGCCCCTTCCCGCCTTTGTGGGCCTGACACGGCCTCAGGGTTCCCTCCCTCTCTCCACATATATAGGTTGGCTTTTATTATTAGCGCTTTCGCATTCCTTTTTCTCCCTCCCAGGAGCTCCGGTGGGGCGGGCGGGTGGGGCTCCCCGCCATTTACCCCCCACAACAACCCTGTGAGGGAGGCCGGGCTGAGAGGATTCCAACCCGCGTCCGCCCCCGCTGCTTCCTTCAAGTGGCGTCCTGGGCGAGGACAGCATTTGACGGCCCCTCCCTCAAATATCCCCCTTCATGGATCACTGCCTTGCCGTGGTGAAGGGGCTTGAAGAACTCAGAAAAGCTATGAACTACGCCGAGCAGGGCACCCAAGATGAACAGGTCATAGTGGAGAGTTTTGACCAAACGTGATCCACCTGGAGTAGGAACCGGCAAGCCACTCCAGTATCCCTGCCAAGAAAACTCCATGGACAAAGACAACAGGCATATAAAAGTTATGACGCTGGAAGATGAGCCCCTCAGGTTGGAAGGTGTCCAACATGCTACTGGGGAAGAGCGGAGGACAAGTACAAGTAGATCCAGAGCTGATGAAGCGGCTGGGCCAAAGCCGAAAGGACGCTCAGTTGCGGATATGCATGGAAGCGAAAGGAAAGTCCAATGCTGTAAAGAAAAATATTGCATAGGAACCTGGAATGTAAGAACCATGAACCTGGGTAAGTTGGATGTGGTCAAAAATGAGATGGCGAGAATAAATATTGACATTCTGGGCATCAGTGAGCTAAAATGGACGGGAATGGGCGAATTCAGTTCGGATGACTATCATATCTACTACTGTGGGCAAGAAACCCGTAAAAGAAATGGAGTGGCCCTCATAGTCAACAAAAGAGTGGCAAAAGCTGTACTGGGATGCAGTCTCAAAAATGATGAATTCATCATGCGAAAGGCTGGGCTGGATGAATCCCTAGCCGGAATTAAGATTGCCGGAAGAAATATCAACAACCTCAGATATGCAGATGACACAACCTTGATGGCAGAAAGTGAAGAGGAATTAAAGAACCTTTTAATGAGGGTGAAAGAGGAGAGCGCAAAATATGGTCTGAAGCTCAACATCAAAAAAAACGAAGATCATGGCCACTGGGCCCATCACCTCCTGGCAAATAGAAGGGGAAGAAATGGAGGCAGTGAGAGATTTTACTTTCTTGGGCTCCATGATCAGTGCAGATGGTGACAGCAGTCACGAAATTAAAAGACGCCTGCTCCTTGGGAGAAAGGCGATGGCAAACCTAGACAACATCTTAAAAAGCAGAGACATCACCTTGCCAACAAAGGTCCGTATAGTAAAAGCCATGGTTTTCCCAGTAGTGATGTATGGAAGTGAGAGCTGGACCATAAAGAAGGCTGATCGCCGAAGAATTGATGCTTTTGAATTATGGTGCTGGAGGAGACTCTTGAGAGTCCCATGGACTGCAAGAAGATCAAACCTCTCCATTCTGAAGGAAATCAGCCCTGAGCGCTCACTGGAAGGACAGATCGTGAAGCTGAGGCTCCAATACGTTGGCCACCTCATGAGAAGAGAAGACTCCCTGGAAAAGACCCTGATGTTGGGAAAGATGGAGGGCACAAGGAGAAGGGGACGACAGAGAATGAGATGGTTGGATGGTGTTCTTGAAGCTACCAGCATGAGTTTGATCAAACTGCGGGAGGCAGTGGAGGACAGAAGTGCCTGGCGTGCTCTGGTCCATGGGGTCACGAAGAGTCGGACACGACTAAACGACTAAACAACAACAACCCTCAAATATCCCTCATTTTCGCAATAATTCATTTTGGTACAGCTGCTTTTTCCAACGGATCTGTTCAGTGTTGTTATTTGCGCCCCTCTGCCGCCAGCAGCGTCCCAAATCCAGCGCTGCTCCCCTCCTTAGGATGCCAAGCACTCTGAATTGGGAAGTGGCCCCCTTGGGAAGAGGGAGGCTTGCCTCCAAGTAAAGATGAATATGAAAGTACCTTGTTTTTAAGGGCCTGCGGTGGTGGTGGCTGTTTAACATCCAAGGCTCACAACACAAAAACACAAAACTACATTACATGGGACAGTGGTACCTCGGGTAACTGAGGCTTCAGGTTACAGACTCCACTAACCCAGAAATATTACCTTGGGTTAAGAACTTTGTTTCAGGATGAGAACAGAAATCGTGCTCCAGCAGCAGTGGGAGGCCCCATTAGCTAAAGTGGTGTTAAGAAGATTTTCAGGTTAAGAACAGACCTCCAGAAGGAATTAAGTTCTTAACCCGAGGTACCACTGTATTTGTAACCTTTGTTTCTTAGGGAATGTGAGTGGGATTGGGCTGCGTGAGTGTGAGCTGCTTCAAATCTCACTTCACCCCACTACTACATGAATATTTCTGGTGTTTGCTGGACCAAAGCGCCCATCACCCTCAACCTGGGGCTGCTGGTCCTTCCCCTGCTGTGAAGTTCTTCCAGGCACAAACCTCTGTTGTCCCTTGGCCCCAAGGCTGGTGGTTCACCCAAGTGAACTGTGACATTATTCTGGCCTGGAATGCAGTAGGGCATGGGCTCCCTTAAAAAGCAGAGTATTCTGTACCCCTTAAAAAGATACAGAAGCTCTGGTTTTCCTCCCCTCCCTGTTTGTGGGGGTTTCTTCTGGTCACCTTCTGTGTTAATGGTAATGTTATAATTGCCTCTGAGCAACTTAACTTGAAGTAGGGTGAGCCCCTTAGGTGGTAGAACTAGGAAAAGTTCACTACTGTATATTAATATTCTGGTACGCCATGTAAACTGAAATATTTTATTAAAAACCAATTTAGTAAAGTACAGTTGTATTTATTTAATACTTATATTTTAAGATGAGAATACCATACATGGAATGAATGTTAAGGAAATGAAGCATAGAAAATTTAACATTTTGATTTTAAGCAGAACAGTGCATTCAATTTTTTTTTTATAATAATCTAAAAAAGTTAACTACAGCTTTGAAACTTCCCAGGAGAGGCCGCCCAGCGCGGGGCTCTCGCCGTCCGCCTGCCTGGCTGCCTGCGAGCTCGGCGGGCAGCGCCTCCGTCCGCAGCGCCCGCCTTGCGGCTCTCATTCCCTGCCCCTGCCAAAGCTCACCCAGCCAAGCCGCGCTCTCCTTCCTGCCTCGCTTTGCTGCCTCCTCCCCCCCACCCCCAAAGCTTGGAGGTTCCCCGGCGCCGGCCTGCAGGTTTGACCCCCTTCTCACACCTGTTCGCGCTCCTTGCACGGAATGGGGCGGATGGGGAGGAACGGGGCTCGCCGCTGCCTCCGCTCGCCCTCCCCCCCTCCGCCGGCGGTCCCGCGATTCTTGGCTTTTTGGCGGTTGGCACAGAAGGAAGGCAAGGGGGAGGGGAAAAAATTGAAACTTACACTTTCGTGCGTCCCTCCCGGCGTGACGCTGCGCGCTGACGTCACGGGGCTGTGGTGTGCCTCGAGATTTTTTTCATGAAACAAGTGTGCCTTTGCCCAAAAAAGGTTGGGAAACACTGGGTTAAACAGATCAGAAGGTCAGCGGTTCGAATCCCCGCAATGGGGTGAGCTCCCGTTGCTCGGTCCCTGCTCCTGCCAACCTAGCAGTTCGAAAGCACGAAGTGCAAGTAGATAAATAGGTACCGCTCCGGCGAGAAGGTAAACGGCGTTTCCGTGCACTGCTCTAGTTCGCCAGAAGCAGCTTAGTCATGCTGGCCACATGACCCGGAAGCTGTACGCCAGTACCCCAGCCAATAAAGCGAGATGAGCACCGCAACCCCAGAGTCGATCACGACTGGACCTCATAGTCAGGGGTCCCTTTACCTTTCCTTTTACATGGGCTCATGCAGACCTGGCAATTGGAAAGAGCAGTCTGTGCTGCTTATTTTGGTTATTTTTTTTTTTACTTTCCATTTGCCAGAGGGTTTTTTTCTCCTTCAAATTACACCCACACCCACACAAATAAGTGCCAGGTGTCATTTGCGGATATTGTTGTGTATTCAGTAGCTTTCACTTTATTTGTTGGGTAATATCCTTCACCAGAGCATCCCAAAGTGGATTATGCAGTAGTAAAACAAGGCCATGCATATAGTCGAAATGGCTATAAAATTGCCATTTGTCACAAGCAATGTGAAATCGCTAACATGCAGGGTGAACAACTAATCAAACATTGTCCATGATTTGTGTAAGAAGGTACTCAGGGTGCTAATTTGTTAGCCACTGACAGATGATAACCACCCCTGCTCAGAAATTGCTCATATTGCACTAAACCATTAGCACTAAACCTAGTGATCTCTCTCTCTCTCTCTCTCTCTCTCTCTCTCTCTCTCTCTGTGTGTGTGTGTGTGTGTGTGTGTTCTACAAAGGGGGTACTCCACAAGAGGTTTATGCAAGATTCTGTGGCCTGGTTACTCTGATGTTGGACACATCCTAGAATATCTTCAGCCTGTGAGTAAGAGATTCCCTCCCCCTCTTCTTTTTACCTTTCTCCTCCTGTGATGGAACTCCTATTTGGGGACTTCCCTGGCTTTTTCTTGTCCCATGTAGGACCAGTCTGGAAAGTTAGCCTTGGTGAAGACTTGATGTTTTCATCCCCCCAAAAGTTTTTGATTTGAGTTTCCATTGAAATGAGGCTGTATTTTAATGTTGTACAGTGGTGCCTCGCAAGACGAAAAGAATTCGTTCCGCGAGTCTTTTCATCTTGCGATGTTTTTCATCTTGTGAAGCACGGTCCGTCGCAACTGCGCCTCTTCAAGCGGCTTTTTTAAAAAAGCGCAAGACGTTTTCGTCTTGCGAAGCAAGCCCATAGGGAAATTCGTCTAGTGAAGCAACGCAAAACCGAAAAACCCTTTCGTCTAGCGAGTTTTTCGTCTTGCGAGGCATTCGTCTTGCGGGGCACCACTGTATTTTAATCTTGTTTTTAAGTTGTATTTCAATCAATTTGTTGTTATATCGGGTGTTAGCTGCCCTGAGCCCTGTCTTGGCTGGGGAGGGTGGGGTATAAATAGAATTTATTATTATTATTATTTGTAGGCAAGGTTTGTTCTTCACCATGAGTCCCAGTTTAGTCAAACCTTTGCTTAGCTCAAGGTGGAAACAAAAAGGACCGGGGAGGGTCAATGTGCACCTCTCCAGCAACCCACATGTACATGTGACCCCCTTAAGCCATAGTTTCTGTTGTTTGTGTGATTCCGGTAAGCCACAGAACCAAGCTATTCCTGTTTCATGCATGTTGTATCAGAACTGGCCAAGGATCTGTGTTTCAAACACTTTCAGACTAAACTGCTTGGCATAGGGGTTTTTCCTCCTTTTGCATATTTCTGGGTGTAATGGCCAGACAACTGCAAGAACCAAATAACCAAAGACTGTGTTTTTAACAATGTGCTACTTAATAATTGTGTGTGTGTGTGTGTGTGTGTGTGTGTTGATTTTCTTAGGCCCGTTGAGTAACTGCTCTCTTTGAACAACTGTAGAGTGATTCTAATTAGGGATGAAAACTAGATGTTCATCTGCATCTCTGTAGTCTGTTTTGATTTCCCCCTTGTATGTGCTCACAAAGAGTCAAAGCAACTATGAATACATTATGTCTCCTTATTTCTGCATGCTACAGATGTCAACCTAAAGGGCAATGTTTCTGAAATGAGCACATTTTCTCCTGTGCCAGCTGTAGCCTTGGAGACTCTGGACAACCTTTATTTGCCATCAAGCTCAGTAATGCACTGAAATTTTAATTTGTTTAAAAAATATTTTCAAATTATTGTGCATGTTACATATATGCACGGTTGTCTTTTCCGTGTAACTGGTGCAAATTCTGCCTTCCATTTCAGATTCAGAAGGTTTGTATGCATGCAATTTCTCTTTCTGGATTTGCTTTTTGCCTGAGATCTTACCCCTTCAGGGGTTTACCAGCGCAGTACTATGCTAGACAGCTGGCTCGGATTCAGTTTACATCACAGTAATCCAGCTGTGAGGCTGGCAATGCATGCACAATTCCAGCTGTCAATCTACCCAATGCAGCAATGGCCCATAGTCTTACCAACCGAAAATGGTAAAAGACACGCCTAGCGACTGAGGGGTTCACAAATTAAGAGAGGCAGGTAGCCTTGCAGGTGTTTGCTGACGTTCACAATTTGCCGAAATTATGTTTAAACACTTAACTCATATCTAATTCTTGTTTTGATACTGCATGATCTTGATACTGCATGATCTTGATCTTTGATACTGCAGGATCCCCATCCTGCTGATATAGAAAGGTAAAATAAAGCCATACTGACAGCCCATAATTTAACTGAGTGTACAACACAGCATGATTTAAAATAAAATTTAAAAAAATCTGTACTTGTTTTGCAGTGAATGTAGTTGTGAGCTACCAGAATTCAGCCTTCATTTTTATTTACAGCATCTCATTTGCATGCCCCTCCCCTTTTCCTTTCTGCTGTCCCTGCCATTAAAGACCTTGAGGCAAATCTCCATAAATCAATTTAGTGCTGAGACAATTTAGTGCTGAGACAAACATGCATTAGAGTTGGAAAGGATCTAGCCAGTGTGCAACTTAGCCCAACTCTCTGCATGGAAGATGATACGTTCTGTACCTAAAGGCACTCTCAGCAAATGCCAGTTCAGCCATGAAAACTTCTGTGGCAGAAATAGAGAGCATTGTAATGTGAAAATTAGGATTTTAGTTTTCACTTTTAGTATTTTGCCCACCAGAAAAAGCTCTGTATAAAAAGCAATCTACATATATGTCATCTGAGCTGGTGACTTCATGTCTAAAAAACTTAAGATTTGCTCACATTTTCTCTGTCTGTACAATTGATAGTTATCGTCACTTGAACATTATGTTTTTTCTTTCTTTTTTATAATTTTTTATTGATTTTACATAAATTTTTACACAATAACTGTAACCATTCCAAAACATTAAAAATAAAAAGGTTCTTTCGAATCTACAGACCTCCTCCCCTCCCTCCATGGGTTACATTTACAAATATTTTTTCTTTTTTTCCTGCATCTTTTACCGTTATCTATCTGTTACATAATCATAGTAACAAAAATTCATTTCACATTACAAGTGTCATTGTCTCCCTGCCAATGATTTTAACTGTCTAAGGTGGCCTTTTAAGTATGTTAAAAAGTTATTCCGATATTTTAGGAATACTTGATCTTCCTGGTTTCTGATCTTTCCCGTCAGCCTCACTATATTCCATCAGTTTGGTCTGCCATTCCTCTCTGGTCCGCACTTCTCCTTCCTTCCATCTCTGGGCTAGAAGCATTCTCACTGCCGTCGTTGCATACATGATCAGTCTTTAATTTTCTTTCGGTAGTTCCTCAGAACATTATGTTTTTTCAAACCTAGCCCTGGTGTTTGTTGATTTTGTCCTATTCTCTGGGGATATAGGAGTATAGGCATCCAATATCCTTGCCTCTATTACCCTTTTTAAGTATTTGAAAAAAATTTGGAAATACATTAACTAAATGTATGTGTGAACTGGGAGCCATATGGTTTGAGGCTGGAACTTAACCTAGTGAACTTCTTGGCTTTGAGCATGCTCAGGATTTGGTGCCTTCTTAGGGACAGGTCAGAATAGAGATGTGAAAGAATAGCAACTTATGTTTGGCATGGGTGGCACTGTGGTCTAAACCACCAAGCCTCTTGGGCTCCCTTATCGCTCCCTAGCATCCCACTGCCAGAGGATGGCCTCCTTCCATTCACCACTTTGCCTCCTCCAAGTGGAAGAAACCTGGGCAGTGCTGAATGTCACATCCATTGCCAGGTGTGTCCTGCTGGAAATAGAAAAGGGCTTTCCCCTTGGCCTGCCTTTATATCCACTCAGTTGCCAAGTGCTTTTGTGACATCATAAGAAACCTACAGCCAATGGCAACAGCTGAGGAGGCATCATCTTCATTGCTTTGAGCCTCACAATGGCAGGTGGACCTATCAGCGATTGTGTGCTTGTTTATTCGGGACGCGGGTGGCACTGTGGTCTAAAGCACTGAGCCTCTTGGACTTGCCGATCAAAAGGTCAATGGTTCAAATTCCTGCGACGGGGTGAGCTCATGTTGCTCTGTCCCAGCTCCTGCTAACCTGGCACTTCAAAAGCACACCAGTGCAAGCAGATAAATAGGTACCGCTGCAGTGGGAAGGTAAACGGCATTTCCGTGGGCTCTGGCACTCGTCGAGGTCCTCTGTGCGCCAGTAGCAGTTTAGTCATGCTGGCCACATGACCTGGAAAACTGTCTGTGGACAAATGCTGGCTCCCTCGGCCTGAAAGCGAGATAAGTGCCACAACCCAATAGTCTCCTTTAACTGAACTTAACCATCCAGGGATCCTTTACCTTTACCTGTTACCTTATGTTTGGCAGACCTAGTGTGAACAGGAATACCCTCCTAATCTTGCCTGGTCAACAAAGTACAGTAGCGCTTTCTGTATGCCATTCTGCATCTCTTTAACTTGCAACTGAGCATGACACAAGCTCAGCCCTGTATTTGGGTGAAGCCATTGGGACTTCAATCCTGTGCTGAAGTTTCCAACCGCATTTCCCACCGTATCTCTCCTCTTGTAGCTACAGCTGTGGTCTTTCTAGTGCTGATTCATTATGCTAGCGTCTTGTTTTTCTGCAGCACTTCAGAGTAGCCTCTGCAACGAAGAATAATAATTTCCATTTACTAAACATTGCTGCCTGTACTGGGTGTTTGGAGGTGCAAGAGAGCCTGATTATGAAGCCAGGCAATCAGAAATCTATCTGTTTGCTTTTAACCCTCCAAATGCTTAGGCTAAATAGCAAGAACAGATGGGGAAGCAAATTCATCATGGTACTGTGCTCAGCAAAGCATGACAGGGCATTTAACCTTAAATAGATTTGATCTGGTTTCATGGCGTTCTTTCATGAATTTCTAAACAGCATTTGAAGTACCTCTCTGGTAACGAGCCTCTGAAGAGCAGTACATTGGAATTATGATATGCAAATATCTTTTGTTTCCACAATAGAAACAGACTTATTAATATTCATATATAATACAAACTAACTTTGACAAAAGGTTAATTGAGTGAATTATTTTTGACAGTAATTATTTCTCCTGTTTCCCCTGCTGGAATTAGTAGTGTTTATGGCATCCAGTCTACCTTTAATTTAGAAGTAGACTAATTTTCTGCTTCTTGCTTTTCTGGCATGGGAGGAACAATTCACTAGTCAATATGAGGATGAAGGCCATTGTTCTCATCAAAATTTAAAGGGGAATTGTTCCATTGGAAAAATACTTACGTGTTGAAACAAGTTAGATGTTTGCAATGGACAAAATGTCTAGGTTATTCTAGATTAGAACTTTTATTGTATCATAGAACATGATCTTCTAGAATATTTTTTATTCCTGCAATATGCTACATTTCTGTCATTTCTGAGTACCATCTTGGGGGCGGGGATTGCAACCCTTTATGTAAGCTTCTTTTTAACAACAGGCACCTGTGATTGGCAATTATGTTTGAGTCTTTTTTATGAATACTGTTTGAGCATTTGTTTCCCCTAGCTTTTAATGTGGCACACTAAGATTAAATTGAATATGTATAGTTTGCTTGAACTTCAAGGAGGTGGTGGCTGAGGAATTATGCCCATGTTTTAAATTCAATTAAGACAACTAAGAGTACTATTTTCAATCAATCCAGAATCCCCCCACCCCCGAAACATGACTTTATATATAAGGCTATAGATTTTGGTTAGATTTTCCCTACAGCCCAAATAGCCAGAGGTGCTGCCATTCACCCACTGAATTTCTTAGCTTTCTTAAAGTCTCTAGCCCTCATTGTTAGGCAATATGAGAGGAAATGTGGGTGGCACTGTGGGTTAAACCACAGAGCCTAGGGCTTGCCGATCAGAAGGTTGGCGGTTCGAATCCCCGCGACGGGGTGAGCTCCCGTTGCTCGGTCCCTGCTCTTGCCAACCTAGCAGTTTGAAAGCACACCAGTGCAAGTAGATAAATAGGTATCGCTCTGGCGGGAAGGTAAACGGCGTTTCCTGCGCTGCTCTGGTTCACCAGAAGCGGCTTAGTCATGCTGGCCACATGACCCGGAAGCTGTACGCCGGCTCCCTTGGCCAATAAAGTGAGATGAGCGCCGCAACCCCAGAGTCGGCCACGACTGGGCCTAATGGTCAGGGGTCCCTTTACCTTTACCTTTATGTGAGCACATTTCCTAATACAGTGGTACCTTAGGTTAAGTACTTAATTCGTTCCGGAGGTCTATACTTAACCTGAAACTGTTCTTAACCTGAAGCACCACTTTAGCTAATGGGGTCTCTTGCTGCTGCAGC
Source organism: Podarcis vaucheri (assembly GCF_965113315.1). Classification (NCBI taxonomy): domain Eukaryota; kingdom Metazoa; phylum Chordata; class Lepidosauria; order Squamata; family Lacertidae; genus Podarcis; species Podarcis vaucheri. The sequence continues at coordinate 52,399,600 of NC_138749.1, forward strand.
GCCGCCAGAACACAATTTCTGTTCTCATCCTGAAGCAAAGTTCTTAACCTGAAGCACTATTTCTGGGTTAGAGGAGTCTGTAACCGGAATCGTATGTAACTGAAGCGTATGTAACCTGAAGCGTATGTAACCTGAAGCGTATGTAACCTGAGGTACCACTGTATGAATGTATGAAGTAGACCCTAATTCCACCTAAGGGTTGAAATAAAATTTGCATGTAACTTCATCTTTCATTATCTGTGTTCATGTGTCGAAGTCCAAGATGCAAATACAATAGTGTTTACAAACACCATTGGGTTTTAGCTGCATACTTTTATACGCTGGTGTAATGCTGGGATATACAGCACTTCCCTAAGGCTTTGTACTTTGCCACATAGTTTGACACACAGTGGGACTTAACTTTCGCGTAAATTGGTTCAGTGTAAGGACACACAGTTGTCCAAGGGGCCAGGAAAAATAAGTAACACTATTAAGGGGTAAGGTTTAAAGCAAAAAAATTAAGTTTTCAGAGAGTTTCAGAGATGTGCATGCAATTAGATTTGTTAATGTAGAAAGTCCATTTATTTCAACTCTGTTTAATGATAGTTGTTTGGTCAGCTAATTGATTAGATTGCTAATAATTTGCAACATCTGTAACACAATCCACAGGGATGTTTATTTATAGCCATCTTCGCACAGGACTGTTGCACCTACTAATCAATCATTCATTCATTATTTATAGGGTTCAATATTTTACCTTTCGTGCCAAAAGAAAGCGATAGAATAAATTGTCTGCACAGTTACCTACATTTAGTACCCTATGCATATATAACAAGGTGGCTTTTATTTTTAAACTGTAATTCTGTTAAAACATATTGTAGCACATTCTTTTTATAATTATTGGAAGCATGTCAAACTTTGCTGTTAGGTTTCTTCCTACTCTTCCTGCAAGTAGGTAGAAGAACTTTGTCATAGTACAGTATCTTGATTCCCTTGGGTGTGTCGTAAATGGTGCTCGTAATGAAACAGAAATTTCTCAGAGGCTTTCTGGTTTTGGTGTGCTGCTAAATAATCATTGGTCACTCAGGCACATCTCTGTGTCCCTCTTCTTCCAACCAAAGTTTGTTTTTGTTATTGACAGAGCCAAATATTAAATACTTATGTATGGTAGAAGCACAGATCTTTATGCAGATAGCTGTTCTGAAAACCAGTAATGATAGAATAATAATAATAATAATAATAATAATAATAATAATAATAATTATTATTATTATTAATACCCTGCCCATCTTGCAGGGCTTCCCCAGCCACTCTGGGCAGCTTTCAACAAAATATTAAAATACAGTAATCCATAAAACATTAAAAGCTTCCCTAAACAGGGCTGCCTTCAGATGTCTTCTAAAAGTCTGGTAGTTGTTGTTCTCTTTCACATCTGCTGGGATTGCTGCTACAGGTCACCTTTGAAAGAAGGCACTGTGGACCGTGGCTTGTCATTTGCTGCTGCAGCATTTAAGTTCATCTTGTTAGTGCTTCTACAATGCCAAATCGCAACATGTTTAAAAACTAGTAGCTTAAATCCAACACAATTGTTTAAGTGAGCTGAATTTTAACAGTAGACGTGGTCTTTGTTGAAATTCTGGTTTAAAATGACAGAGAAACTTCCATCATCGGTGTTTTTCTCTAATTAAGAGGTGAGAAAATTGTCTTCTAATCTTCTAAGGGTCATTTCCTTAGTTTCAGTTAGCTTTTATATTGACACTTCAGATAATAATATTTGAAAGGTTTAGAAGTTGTCACACCTAACTGGATACTTGCTTTGAACCAACTATAGCCAAAGGTGACTCTCTTATTGTCTGTAACAGTTCTGGGTTAATACAGCTGCAAGATGCAGTCATTTGTTCCAGTAAAAAAATATAGTCCCGTCAAGCATTTAAGATTATATCAGCACGACAATGAACCATTGTTACACGGTACTAAATGAATTAATATGAGATCTATGTTTTCACAGTTGAGTATTCTACCAGTCTATGCTGCTTTGCCATCACCCTGTTTTTCCTACACTGCTTCTGCCTGCTTTCTCAAAATTTGCACCATCTGATTTGCCTCTGATATTGTTACTACATTTGAAAGTTTGCTGGCGCTACTGTAGACTAGTTCAAATGTTCAGTTCCTGGTAGAAAACATGATTCTGCTTCCTTTTGATTGCAAAATTTTCAAGGCAAAATTTTGCAGGGGATTCAATTAAACCAACCAGTACTCTTGTGAAAGTCTGTGATTTTGTTACCCCGGACTGAATTCCCAGTTCATTCCATTTCATTGTCTCCTGTTACATTCCACGAATGACTTTTTCAGACGCAGTGTTTTCACTTGTATACCATTTTGCCAGCTATTTTGCCTTGTTGGGTGAAGAACACTGCAGTCTTCGGGCCTCCAAATTCCAAGATGTGGCTTTAAAAGTTAGTGTGTTTTTTTTAAAATAAAAATAATAATCATATGCCTAATTTGATTATTTAGAGTAAAGCCACTGTATTCCAAATAAATGGTCTTGAAGAGCGTTTTGCTTTCTTGGAACAACTTCTGGCAGACACATGTGACTTGTGAAACTTGGGCCGTATTCCTTGCATGACTCTTCATATGTAAATAGTCATGATTGAGTGGCTGGGATTGTTCAAGTGGGAGGGGACAGCAAGGGCTCTATTCTCTCTGTGTTTGTGCACTGAAAAAAAGATAATGAAGGCCTTTGTACCCCCTCCAAAGACCTGCATTTCAGCAGGAATTGGCTGTGCAGCTGCAACCCTGGCAACAAGACCAGGCAGAAAAGAATTAGGGCAGCCTTCCAAAATGCAAGGCAGAGAGAGAGAGAGATTTGGAGATGCATGAAATGCCAAGCTTCTGGATATGCAAGAGAAGCACCTTCCTGAGGCATAAGGGTAGATTTTTGTTTTCTTTGTTTGTTTTGAAACAGCTAAATAGCAGCTTCCAGACTGCTGCTGTTATGTGTGTAATCTACTTATTATATATGGTGAGCTGGAGCCTCAGAACCTGTACGACTGCATGAAGAGGATTTGCATGCATGCAAAACTTTTAAAAACCTAAGCCAGTTTCAGATTCCCCCTTTCTCACCCTCCATTTCACTAGGTAGCCTAAAACATCCATATATTGTTTTGAGTGTGTGTGTGTGTGTGTGTGTGTGTCAGGGCTGGATTTAGGTTTGATGTGGCCCTAAGCTACTGAAGGTAATGGGGCCCTTTATATGTCCAGCTGTACTTTGTCAACAAATTGTCACTGTTTTTTGTGTGTTGAATATATGCTATATGGTAATTTATGGACCTAATAGGTATCTAAAGCCATTTGCACGTGCAGAATGTAGGCACCCTATATATAGAAATGAGCAAACCAGTGATATTTTAGGGACCAGGCTAGCAGGCGGGGCCCATTACTTACATCATAAAGGTAAAGGGACCCCTGACCATTAGGTCCAGTCATGGCCGACTCTGGGGTTGCGGCGCTCATCTCGCTTTATTGGCCGAGGGAGCCGGCGTACAGCTTCCGGGTCATGTGGCCAGCATGACTAAGCCGCTTCTGGCGAACCAGAGTAGCACACGGAAACGCCATTTACCTTCCCACCAGAGAGGTACCTATTTATCTACTTGCACTTTGACATGTTTTTGAACTGCTAGGTTGGCAGGAGCTGGGACTGAGCAATGGGAACTCATCCCATCCCGGGGATTCGAACCGCCAACCAGCAAGTCCTAGGTTCTGTGGTTTCACCCACAGCGCCACCCGTGTCCCTTACATCATAGGAGCCTACAAAACACAGTTGCTATATGTAGGTTTTATTTTATTTGTTTTTTATCTTATATTTTGGAAGTGTACATCCAGGTTTTTTTCCTTTAATTTTATGGGGGCCCCAAAGCTATAGCTTGTTCAGCTTATACATAAATCTGGCACTGGTGTGTGTGTGTGTGTGTGTGAGAGAGAGAGAGAGAGAGAGAGAGAAACATGCACTGATTAAAAAACACAACAACCTTCTTTCTTGATACTTTAAAACCTCAATGTAATACTTTTAATTTCTCTTTCTATCCCATCTGTCTGTTGATGCAACTTTTAGAAAGTTAGGGGTAGATGGGTGTAAACTCTTGCTGGTGAGCAGTACCTATTGTAGCATAATCCTTTGACGGCATTAACTCAAAATCTTTCATTGGGAATAAGATATGTGTGTCTTCAGCCGTGTGATTTGCTGTTTGCGTAAGCACGGGTTTAATAAGGATAACAGTGCTGATGTGAATACAATAGGCTTCATTAATTACCCAGCTGTTTAATGTGATTCCATGAGCAGAGTTGCACTACTGGCTTGGCAGGAGATGGGAGTGCGACTTCCCCCCGAAAGCAAGTCAAATAGTGCTACTTTGTGCCAAATGATCTGAGTCTGAGCAGCACACAAACAAGAGTTTGGGTGAACTAGCCCCTGGTTGTTCATGAAAGGGTAGAATGAATCTCTAGAGCACAAGAAAATGACATTACCCATCCTAGTGACAAACAGGGAGTTATGAATCTGGCTATGCATTGCAAAGCAATGTTGAAAGCATACTTCACCTCTATATATTAAACTGTGAAGATCTTTCAGAAATTTGGGTTGATGCAAATTACCTTTTTGGTTTCTCTTGTCGTCGTTCCTGGCAAAACCAGTAGTGAACATCAGTGGAGGTCTGTCTTTTTCTGAATACAGTGGTACCTCGGGTTACATACGCTTCAGGTTACGGACTCTGCTAACCCAGAAATAGTGCTTCAGGTTAAGAACTTGCTTTAGGATGAGAACAGAAATCATGCTTTGGCGGCGTGGCGGCAGCAGGAGGTCCCATTAGCTAAAGTGGTGCTTCAGGTTAAGAACAGTTTCAGGTTAAGAACAGACCTCTGGAACGAATTAAGTACTTAACCCGAGGTACCACTGTATCTTCATATTCCATACTGGAATCAGAAGTGTGCATGCACATGAAATCTCATACCGATAACTAACTTAGTTGGTCTCTAATGTGCTACTGGAAGGAATTATTATTATTATTATTATTTGTTTTGTTTTGTCAGTCCTCTTGTTCTTCTCCATGCTTTTAATAGGAATGCTTTCATGCACATCCACACAGAAGGCAGCAAGGCTGTGGGGAAGGGGCAGAGGGCCTGGCTTAGAGGCAGAGCACACGCTGCAAAGGTCCAAAACTCAATTCCTGGTATCTGCAGGTAGGACTGGGAAGACAGGCCCTTGCCCGAAAGCTTGTAGGGCTGCTACTAGTCTGGGTCAACAGTACTAGGGTGGATGGACCAATGATCAGACTCAGTGCAAGCTATCTATCTTCTTGTGTACTGTGCAATCAGGGCATTTTTGCAAGACCTCGTGGAACGAATAGGATTGGGGTAGGTTTCCTCTGTTCAGGTCTAGAAATGGATTTTAATGCTATTTCCAGGTTAATGAAATGTTTAAAAAAGATATAAAAGAAAGTGGTTATGCAGAAAAAGATTCAAAGTTTCAAACAGATATAATAAATAATGAATGCAAAATTTTGTCAAAAATGTATAAGATATTGTTGGAACGGTATACGAAAGATGAAGAGGTTAAATCGGTAATGATACAATGGGCCAAAGACTTTGGGTATAATATTCAATTTGATGATTGGGAAAAACTGTGGAAAGAAAATTTAGAATTTACTGCATGTACGGTGTTGAAGGAAAATGTCATGAAAATGTTTTATAGATGGTACATCACACCGGTAAAACTAGCAAAAATGTATAAGACATGTAACAAGTGTTGGAAATGTAAAGAAAAAGAAGGAACGTTTTATCATATGTGGTGGGAATGTAAGAAAGTGAAAAGTTTCTGGGAAGTGATATATAATGAATTGAAAAAGATGTTAAAATATACTTTTGTAAAGAAACCAGAAGCTTTTTTTTAGGGATTACAGGAAAGGACATAAGAAGAAAGGACTGTAAACTTTTCCAGTATGCAGTTACAGCAGCAAGAATTCTATTGGCCCAGAAATGGAAACAAGAGGAAATACCGACGATAGAAGAATGGAGAATGAAATTGACAGGCTATGCGGAATTGGACAAACTAACCGGGAAAATAAGATACGTGAAAGACCAAAAATTTATCGAAGACTGGGGAAAGTTTGTAGAATATCTGAAAAATGTATGTGATGTGCAAACAACGCTAGCGGGGTTTCAAGAAGCACTGTAAAGGCTGAGATGTATTGTTAAAAAAAAAATAGAAGGGGGAGGGAAGAGAGAAGACAAATGGCAATACAAATGAAGGGAATGTGTACTGAAGAGATAAATATGGATGATTGCCAGAGAAGCTGAAGGAAGTTCAAAAAGAGATAATTTGTTAAAATTTGGATGAAAATGTATAATGGTATTGGAAAATTAATAAAAAATTATACAAAAAGAAAAGAAAAGAAATGGATTTTAATGCAAAACTAGGGAGTGCAAAAGCAATTTAATGCTCCAAGATGCAATTGCCAGGCTTAAATGATCATCATGATACTGTCTAGAGCCATCGTTCCCAACGTGAGACACACAGAGGGGGCAATCTGATTTTTAAGGGGGGGCAATTCGAGAATGAGTTATAAACAGTGAATGGCCTTTTGGGCCTCCTCCATGTGAATGGGAGTTCACTTTTTGAATAATAAGAATTATATGCCAAGAATTGATGCTTTTGAATTATGGTGTTAGAGGAGACTCTTGAGAGTCCCATGGACTGCAAGAAGATCAAACCTCTCCATTCTGAAGGAAATCAGCCCTGAGTGCTCACTGGAAGGACAGATCCTGAAGCTGAGGCTCCAATACTTTGGCCACCTCATGAGAAGAGAAGACTCCCTGGAAAAGACCCTGATGTTGGGAAAGATGGAGGGCACAAGGAGAAGGGGATGACAGAGGACGAGATGGTTGGACAGTGTTCTCGAAGCTACCAGCATGAGTTTGACCCAACTGCGGGAGGCAGTGGAAGTCAGAAGTGCCTGGCGTGCTCTGGTCCAGGGGGTCACAAAGAGTCGGACACGACTAAACAACAACAAGGTGGGGCATGGCCAAAAAATGGTTGGGAACCACTGAGCTAGATGGTTATTATATAAGGCCATGATCCATAGGGCAGCCACGAGAAGCAAAAATACCACTCATGCAGATATAAACATAGCCTTGTGCAACCTATGTGTATGATTGACTGAGGCTTCGGTCAGCAAATGAGCTTGTTGAGATGCAGCTTAATTTCCTCCCTGCAAGCAACAGAGTTTGGAACCTGCCTTTGCTCATAGAAAGACTCCTGCCTAAAACCTTGTTCAGTTATTGTCGGTCAGTTTCAACAGCCCTGTGCTTGATGGACCGTTGATCTGATCTTGTACAGTGGTACCTCTGGTTAAGTTCTTAATTCATTCCAGAGGTCCGTACTTACCTGAAACTGTTCTTAACCTGAAACACCACTTTAGCTAATGGGGCCTCCTGCTGCTGCCACGCCGCCAGAGCACAATTTCTGTTCTCATCCTGCAGCAACGTGCTTAACCTGAAGCACTATTTCTGGGTTAGCAGAGTCTGTAACCTGAAGCGTATGTAACCCGAGGTACCACTGTATAAGACAGCATTTCTCTTTCCTTTAGCTTAGTTGGTGTACCTGTGTGCAGTGCTGATAAATAGCAGCCCATGTCCTTTAAACGTCACTTGCAGATGTGCGAAGTCTGATTCTTGGAGTTTTTTGACAGGGCCCCTTCAGCCAATGTCTGCCTACAACGTCATCCCGTTTCCCTTTTATCTCTTGTCAACCCACACCAGGCCGGGGCTCTTGCAGAAGCCCACTTGAACTGTACAGTCTGCAAAAGGGAATGTGTGCTTTGAGTCCACGATAAGAGACCTGCCTTTGAATGGCATCTATTCAGCTTCCTTTACAGATCTCTTTATCTTAAAGAAGCTGTTATCTGAACACGCTCCTGCAGCCTTCCATATGCATAGCATTCTAGCTAGTACAACTCCCCTTTCAGCAGCTGTAATGTGATTTCACATGTAAGACACAGCCTTCCCACAAGGGTATAGTTGTGCTACTGTTGCTGTTCACACTGTGTAAAACCTGATTAAAATGTGTGCTTTAATGCAGATTGGACAGAGCTGCTGTAAGTGAGCTAACAGTAGTAGTAGTAATAGTTGTTGTTACTTATTGAATTTATATACCACCCTATATGGGACGCAGGTGGCGCTGTGGTCTAAACCACTGAACCTAGGGCTTGCTGATTGGAAGGTCGGTGGTTCGAATCCCCGCAACAGGGCTCCGTTGCTTGGTCCCAGCTCCTGCCAACCTAGCAGTTCAAAAGCACGTCAAAGTGCAAGTAGATAAATAGGTACCGCTCTGGCAGGAAGGTAAATGGTGTTTCCGTGTGCTGCTCTGGTTTCGCCAGAAGCGGCTTAGTCATGCTGGCCACATGACCCGGAAAAACTTCTCTTCGGACAAATGCCGGCTTCCTCGGCCGGTAAAGTGAGATGAGCGCCGCAACCCCAGAGTCAGGGGTCCTTTACCTTTTTTACTGCCCTATACCCGGAGGTCTCAGGGCAGTTCACAGAATAAAATCAAGACATAAAACCGAAAAATACATAATAAAAATAAAACCGACAACCCAATAACTCCCTGCCACAAACCCCCCCACACATTTTTAAAGGGCATAGAATGTCAATCAAATCAACCTGGTTGATTTCGCCTGCTTAAAAAGGAACGTCTTTGCCTCGCGGCTAAAGGTGTATCATAAAGGTGCCAGGCGAACTTCTCTGGGGAGAGTATTCCACAGATGGGGAGCCACTGCAGAGAAGGCCCTGTTCTCATGTTGCCACCCTCCAGACCTCTCGAGGAGGAGGCACACGAAGGAGGGCCTCAGAAGATGATCTCAGGGACTGGGTAGGTTCATATGGAAAGAGGCGGTCCTTGAGGTATTGCGGTCCTGAGAACAGTTCTCCCTAGAAAAAGTGTAATGCCATAGAATCATAGAATTGTACAGTTGGAAGGGACACTAAGGGTCCAACCCTCTGCAATAGGAAGAATATGCAGCTGTCCTATTCAGGGATCGAACCTGCAAACTTGGCACTATCATCACCATCCTCTAACCAACTGGGCTATCCAGATACATATTTAAAAGTTGCATGCAGTGTCATTGAGTCAAATACTTATCCGTGGTTTGACGCTTTAGCCTTGAAATCATATACATTTAACATCCCGTTATTATGGATCTCATTTAGCTGCTGTTGTTTGCTTCGCTATAGCAGCAAATCCCTGAACAGTTCTGCTATGGTAACTCTGAAACCATATATAGGTGAGAGCAGGGATTTTCTCCCAGCTGGAGTTCACTGGAACTCTGTTTCGACACCTCTCAGGTGGGCGCCGTTGCCATTATAAGAGAACACAGGAGCAGTGGCGTAGCGTGGGTTGTCAGCACCCGGGGCAAGGCAAGTAATTTGCACCCCCTAACCCGTGGATTTGCACCCCCTAACCCTACCCCCCAGATGTTGCGCCTGGTGCGGCCGGGCCCCCCTGCACCCCCCCACGCTACGCCACTGCACAGGAGGCATTCATGGTGAGTTCTGGCCCTTCTTTTTCTATTAAAAAAAAGCACTGGGTTGAGAGCAGATTGAGCTGGGGAGTGTGTCGTGGGCTTTTATTTGATCCTAGCAAGCTTTTAGCCACTGGGATTCCACACTGTAGACACCCACTGTCCTTTGTTTTCTTTATGACCTGGAATAATAATAATAATAATAATAATAATAATAATAATAATAATAATAATTTATTTAGACCCCCCCTCCCCAGGCAGGGCTGGGCTCAGGGCAGCTAACACCAAATATAAATTACAATAAAACGTAATAGGGAACCCCCCCCAAAAAAACCACAGCAGTTAATTAAAATGCGGCTTAAAATACAGCTTAAAATATAGCCTCATTTTAGTAGTAGCCCATAGATCAAGACCATAAAGGGAGGAAACATCAGATATTCACCTGGGCCAGCTATCCATGCTCGTCCTACATGGGCCAGCAAAAAAAGTCAAGGAAAATTTATATACCAAATCTCATATAAGGGGTCAGAGTGATTCTAAGCCAAAGACCGGGCAGAACAGCTCCATCTTGCAGGCCCTGTGGAAAGATGTCAAATTCCGCAGGGCCCTGGTCTCTTGTGACAGAGTATTCCACCAAATCGGGGCCAGTGCTGAAAAGGCCCTGGCCCTAGTTGAGACCAATCTAACCTCCTCAAGGTTCGGGACCTCCAAAGTGTTGTTATTTATGGACCTTAAGGTCCATAAATGGACCTCTTCAGAGTGATGCTGCCCATATATCTGAATACATATTATGGACAGCTCGAACTGAAAAGCTTAAACTTCAGCTGACCACTCTTTTTGAAGGTTGTCTGAGTGCCTGGCTAAGAGGATTTTTTTCTCTCCTTTTATTTATAAAATTGTTGACATCATTGTAGCATTTTACTAAAACACCTGCATGCTGCTGCTGCTTCGTGTAGGCCAGGAATAATTTTGCCGGAAGCCATGCTAACAGGTGCTGATCTCACTGATATCAGATTACTTTATATCTGTTCAGCTATAATCAGGGGCATTATAGCCCTAATGGATGTATTGAGTGATTGGTACCCAGATATATATATGCTGACAAAGCACCAGGACCTATACTTGGAATGTTATATTTAATATATTAGCTCAACTTGAGGCACAGGATGAAAGTTATAATACGAGCTGCTTGGTTAACAAGCAAATTGTGGCGTTACAGTAGAGGCAATAAAAATGTCATGTTTAAATCTTCTTTACTGCCCTCATACATGCACACACAGCAGATTTACAATCGTACTGTGCCCTTCCCCGCCGGAGAATGGCTTGTGGTGTATGGTGCTGAATTCTTATATGTAATGTCAGCCAATTCTCAAAGCAATACTTATCTCATGTCCTCCAGAACTGGGAAACAGTAGAAACATTGTTGGGTCTGCTACCCAGGTCCACAGCATGGTAAGATACTACCTTTGTTTTCAACATGAGGTAAGCGAATGAAGTGTTATTTTCCTTAGATGTAGATCTAGTTGTAAACACCTCCCCCCCCAATTAGACAAGAATCAAAAGCTTAAGCCTCCCAGTTATTGTTTGTTTTGAAGCGTATTGCAGGCTGGATTTAGTTGTGCTATTGTCCAGCTTTGATATGCATTCTGAACTTCCTGTGCTATTTCTGCAGTTTACTAAGACTGTTCTTTTGGTTACAAATAACACGCAAGCCTTAAAAACAAATTTGCAGATGACATGAAGCTTAGAGGGATAGCTAACACTATGGAAGACTCAAGATTCAATTGATCTACACCAGGGTTTCCCAAACTTGAGTTTCCAGCTGTTTTTGGACTACAACTTCCATCATCTCTAGCTGGAAGGAGCAGTGGTCAGGGATGATGGGAATTGTAGTCCAAAAACAGCTGGAGACCCAAGTTTGGGAAACCCTGATCTAGACAGATTTGGAACACTGGGCCAAAACCAATAGGATGGTATTCAAGAGAGATAAATGATAAAACCCTGCATGGGTGCAAAAAAAGCAAACACACATACAGAATGAGGGTTATCCGCAGGGCCGCCTTACCCATAGGCGCTAGGGGTGTGGGGCACCCGGGCGCTGGGCTCTCAGGGGCGCCAGGCCAAGAGTCCGGGGCCTGAGATTTGAGTCCGGGGAAGAGCCCACCCATCAGTCGGAGCGTGGCTGCGGGCTCTTCTGCCGTGGGCGGCTCTGCGCCACGAGTTCGGGGGCGACTAAGCCAGTGAGACGCTGAGGTGGCCGGCTGGCTCCACCCTCCTACACACCTGGGACTGGGCAACCGGGGGGGGGCGCTGGGTGGATCTTTGCACCCCGTGCCGCATATGCTTAAGACAGCCCTGGTTATCTGGTTTGGTAGCAGCACATGTGAAAAGGATTGCAAGCTGAACATAAACATATGCAGTATTCAGATGTTTAAAAAAGCTAATAAAGCAGTTCCACATCATCATCATCATCATATTTATTTATACCCCACCTTTCCCCCTATTTACATCAGCTGTTTACAAGATATTAGCAATCTCCCAGACACTCCAGGCTATATATCTACGTATCAATATATCTATATCTACATGGCCTCATGCTTCAATTCCATGCATCTCAGTTCCTTCTCCTTTGTTAATGTGATTTACCCTTGTCAGGGGAAAAAATAAAATCTGATTAGTACTACTATGAGGACTGATATAGATGTGAAAACTCCTAAGGTGACTATTGGATGTTTATGGTCAAAAGGCCAAACAAACTGAACTGTAAAAGTTCTGTATGGATTTAGAAATCAGATTGGAAATAAAAAAACAAGTGTGTTCCATTGCAAACATCAGAAACAACCCCAAACTCTTCCCAGACCCACCCAGGACCTATACAATGAATCTGCATCCATCACAAAATAGTCTGTTACATCCTTTCACTCTTTCAGGAGTTTGCAGTCTTTGACTGGGTCCTATGTTCTATGTTCCAGCAAATTAGGTGTAGCAGACAAGATAGGACCACAGTTAATTAGCATTGTATTTTCTCTTAGCTGTACTAACTTTTATAATGAGATTGAAGCAGCTGTTCTCTTAATATCATTGTATATGTGCATACTGTGTGATATATTTGAGATTGACTCAGGGCAGCAGGCCTAAAGGTGCAAAAATAACCACTGCAGTTTTTCCCATCTCTGAAATGTTCTCCTTAGTACCGACGTCAGGTAAAATAAAATCGTATATAACCTATTGTTCAAAGGTTGAATTGAGACCATAAGTAGATAACTCCTGACATATTTCAGTCATAGCAGAACTAAAACTGCAGCTTTAGATTCATTTTACATACAACTTTATTAGGTTTATGTTTTTCCCCCAGTTGATCAAAACAAACTTGAAGCAAAACTGATTGAAGAAGCAGGGGAAGAAAAAGTTAGGTAATTTGGTGGGTTGAAAGCCAAATTGAGGATAATCTATTCATGTTGTATTGCTGTTCCATAATCGGAAGGCAATCTGTTTAATTGTTTTTCAGATTTATGAAATGAAAGCTAAAGCAGAAACTGTAGCTATGGATATTGTTTGAAACCCAGCAATCTTTTAAATGACAAAATTATACACAAAAACCAAAGGGCTAAATCAGATTTTCACAAAAAATGTGGCAGTTTGCTTAGAGCTGTGAGGATATTTTAATTGAGACTTTTTGAAACCTTACTTGTGCAAGCTAGGCGGTATGCATTTAAAAGATAAATATTTCATTATGATACTTGGTGCCTGTCATCGCTGGATAAATACTTTACAATAGATGGAAATGTGGCTTGATTGTATTACTCGTAGGCAAACCAGCGCTCAGTTTAGGTCTACCACTCTCATCTGCTAATTTTTTTTCTTGTTTTGTAAATCAGATTATGTTTCTTGGGAACTGAATTTTTGTGTCCATGATGAGGTCAAATGACTGAGTTTTGTCAACAGTGCTGTGCTTGAAAATGGGAGCTGTGCATTCACCTCTTCGCTAGATTGCAGCAATTTTGTGTGTTAGAATTTTGGGTATTGTTCCCTTAGCAGACTGTCTGTTGTGATAGGAGAAGTGGAGCAAAAAGCTTTGCAAAATGGGGGGAAGCCAGACATATTGCTGGTGTGTTCTGCTCTCTTTCTCTCAGCTTTTCTTTGGAGCAGTGCTTAACTGAGAGGGGCTGGGTTTCATCCCTACCTGGAAATCATGCTGTCTGACTTAGATGCCCTTCATCTGATGAGAGGCTGATGGATGAGATTAGAGACCATGAGAATAAGTAAATAAAGCACATTTTATTTATGGTGATCAGAGCATATGGGGAGGGATATAAAATTGGCTTTCCTGGTCTCTTAAATGATTGTCCTACTCCTCAAACAATACAAATTTGATCGTATAGTTGACATCTTGCCTCTCACCTAAGTGTTAACTTCATTTTAAAATGAATATTGTGGTTATTATTTGGCAAGCCAGGTGTAGGTGTTTCATGTGTTGGACTGCTTGGATAAACAAAGTTCAGGAGGTGGCACTGACGTGTATTATCTTTAATCCAAGTAAGCTATGCATAATAACCAATGAGGGAAACTTATTTTTAGAAAATTATAGGGTAGAGATGAAAAATTCAGAGTTATAAATTCAGCTCAGAGGCTGCATTAACGAATGTCTGTTTCCAAAGCATTCACATTTTCTTTAATTACTTCACTGATGCTATCTGTTGTGTTGAGACATAAATGGTTTGCCTCATTTTAAAGCTGGGCAAAGGCCTGGAGGATGGAGAGGACTTAAAACCTTTTTCAGGTTCTGCAGATCCAGCAAAAATCTCCTTCTAGTCAAGCTTTGTCTAGTACTGTAACGCTCACAAAGCAGCGAAAATCCAAAAATAACCACATTACTTACAAGACCTTAAATAGTCATAGGCCCCGTTAGCTGAAAGAGGAAGTGGTGTGGGAGTAACTGCAACATGATGTACTGTGTGAAAGAGAATGGTAATGCGTAACTTTAAAATACACAAACTTTTAGATTATGATTAATGTGGGGAAGACATGCATTCATTTTGCTTTCGAGTGCAGGGGCCAATCTAATTCAGGCATTAGTTTTAATATCTAATTCAGTGCAATATAATTTTAATAACTGACTGTGCACAGAACTATTTATAACCTGTTTTATACTAAAGAATGTTGTGGGTGGAGAGACCTGTCAGGAGTAAGCATGGACCAATGGTACCAAATAGTATGGGAAACAGCCCTACTAGAAAAAATAACCAATAAACTGAAACTGACATGGGGACAAATAGAAGAAGATACCACAGAGCCTAGGACTTGCTGATCAGAAGGTTGGCGGTTCAAATCCCCGCGACGGGGTGAGCTCCTGTTGCTTGGTCCCAGCTCCTGCCAACCTAGCAGTTCAAAAGCACGTCAAAGTGCAAGTAGATAAATAGGTACCACTCCGGCGGGAAGGTAAACGGTGTTTCCGTGCACTGCTCTGGTTCGCCAGAAGCTGCTTTGTCATGCTGGCCACATGACCCAGAAGCTACACGCTGGCTCCCTTGGCCAATAAAGCGAGATGAGCGCCGCAACCCCAGAGTCTTCCACGACCGGACCTAATGGTCAGGGGTCCCTTTACCTTTACCTTCACCCCGGTATGGCTCCCCTTTATCACATACACAGCCCAACAAGACAACGACAAGAATCCACCAACAGCATACGAATCAATATGGCTAACCTGATTCAAAAACACCCACCCACCCCACTCACACACGAAAACGAAGTTCACCACAGCCAGTCACAAAGAAGCAACTGCACCCTAGGCCAACCCCAATTTCTCTCACCACCAAAGGAGCACAAGCGAATAGCAAAGAGAACCCGCACAAACAACGCAGACACAAAACCCCACATATACATTAAGCAAATAAGAAACATCGCCTCCCAACCCCACCCCTACTCGCCTCTCCCCCCTCCACCTCTTCCCCCCATTTTCTAACTCTAATGTCTCAACAGATGAAACTGACCTATGGAAATGATGTAACTTGGGTCCTTTGCTGTGGGAGTCATGTAATTCACTTCAGCCATTTCTAAATGTTATCACAGCAACATTGAGAAGATACCACAGAACTCCATAATGTTTGTGATATTCTTATATTTAGCCTGGGCCTTCCTTCTGGCACAATGGAAACCAGTGCAAACGGAAACACCGTTTACCTTCCCGCCGCAGCGGTACCTATTTATCTACTTGCACTGGTGTGCTTTCGAACTGCTAGGTTGGCAGGAGCAGGGACTGAGCAAAGGGAGCTCACTCTGTTGCGGGGATTCGAACCGCCAACCTTCTGATCGGCAAGCCCAAGAGGCTCAGTGAAGCATCACCTGCTTTATTTCATCTAGAAATGGCTGGAGTGAATTACATGACTCCCACACTAGCATCTTTTGGCCCCTTGGGAAAATAATACTGTTGTAGAAGAGATTTTTTGACGTTAGAGTTTTCTGATGGAGCTCTCAGGCCCCATGAGGTCCAAAAGCAAGGGTCCAGTACAAAAGCTATTTCCTTCCATTCTTACTATTCCTGCCCCACTGCGTAATGTCTGTACATGATCTTGGAACTCAGTCCAGGCTACAAGTGCGCCATGGTCGGAAAGCAAAACAAAAACAAAAAACCACCTTCCTTGCAAAGCAGGTAGCTAAAGGAAGTCCACCGAGTTGCAGACCTCCCAGTAAGGGGGCACACATGCCCCATATGATCAGAAGAGTTAAGCACATAGGAAACATTTGAAGTCCCATTTGCCTGTTTTTGACATCAGACACATAATGTTCATACACCCGTCCATTCCAATACAAGAAGTAGAAATAGTCATGCATTCACTGGCAGACAAGAAACAGTAATAGTCCATTGTACGCACAACTCAAGACAATGATGGCCCTGGACTGTGACTTGTTATTTCCATTACTACCAGAGCATGGCATCAAGGCAGGCGCAGGGTTTCGCTAGCTAACAGACCCTGAACTAATAATTGTGCCCCAACAGCTCGGCCTCCACCCTAGTGGGGTAGGAAAGCTGAAAAAGAATCGGATCTGGCAACCAATGCACCCCTTGGGTTTCAGATAGTAGATGCGTAGACGAGTCTAAGAAGCCAGGGAGACAAATTTTCAAGGCCCTCTAATGGCTATGGTGGCTCATTTGCCGGAAGTAACATATTTAGCGTAACTCTGGGAGTGTTACTTGATGCTGACCAAAGGAAGCCACTTAGAGCAAAGGTCTAGGAAGAACTCAGTACAGTGGTACCTCGGGTGAAGAACTTAATTCGTTCCGGAGGTCTGTTCTTAACCTGAAACTGTTCTTAACCTGAGGTACCACTTTAGCTAATGGGGCCTCCTGCCGCCGCTGCATGATTTCTCTTCTCATCCTGAAGCAAAGTTCTTAACCCGAGGTACTATTTCTGGGTTAACAGAGCCTGTAAACTGAAGCATCTGTAACCTGAAGCGTCTGTAACCTGAGGTACACTGTATACACTTATGTAAACTAAGCCTAGGAGTCTTAGTTTGGTCAGAATCGACCATAACCCGGTTGGCAATGTTGCACATACTGCCTCCTCTCTCTCTCTCTCTCTCTCTCTCTCTCTCTCTCTCTCTCACACACACACACACACACACACACACACACACACCAAGTGTATTTGAAGCCCAGACAAGTGATACTCAGTAGACAAAACCCTCATGATGTGTTAACACCTGCAGTCGTCCTTCTTCCTCTGGTTTTCTGTACTCTTTATCTCTTCCTCCCAATACTGAAGCAGCTGCATTACCACATTTCCTGTCTGAAGTAGCAGCAAAGAAGCAAGGCGGCCAGAAAGCAAGAAAAGAAGGGTTGATCCTTAAAAGTGAGCCTCTTAACTATTTAAAAATTGTGCGAGTGGGTTTCTGCTCTTGAATGGTAATAACTTAGCAATTTCATTTGGATGTTGCCTTTATATTCAGATAGAGGGCGGGGGGTCTGCAGCCGGACAAAAGCCATGTTTTTTCTTACGTCGCCTTGTGAGAGTTTATTAACATTAAACTTCTGCTGCCGCTCTGAAATCATCCTGGTTCCAGTCTGTTCACTCTGAGCAACGCTTTTACTTTACCCTGCTTCAGAGTTACAACTATGTAACCTCCCCGCTCTCAGTTAGTAACTTCATGTTCTCCGTTGTTACTCATTAAGAGGTTTGATTAAGGACTGAAAAAATGCTGCTTTTGAGAGAGAGAAGATCCCTCTCGTTCATTAGAACGAGAAGGGTACATGCAGCTTGAAAGTGTTTTTGGAATTATTACGCATATTTGTTGCCAGCTCCTTGGCAGGCGTTGAAATGCAGCCAAGTAGGGACTGTATAGAGATGCTGTTAGTCTTTGGGGCTGTATATGCAGTGCCGGATTTACATATAAGCTAAACAAGCTATAGCTTAGGGCCCCACTATCTTGGGGGAGGGCACAAGGAGAAGGGGACGGCAGAGGATGAGATGGTTGGATAGTATTCTTGAAGCTACCAGCATGAGTTTGATCAAACTGTGGGAGGCAGTGGAAGACAGGAGTGCCTGGCGTGCTCTGGTCCATGGAGACACGAAGAGTCGGACATGACTAAATGACTAAACAACAACAACAATCTTGCCCCCCCCCAAAAAAAAAAATTAAAGAAAAAAACTGGATGTACATTTCCAAAATATAAGATAAAAAAGAAATAAAATAAAACCTACATACAGCAACAGTGTTTTGTGTTGTGTATGGACCTATAAGGTCCATAAATTACCATATAGCATATATTCAACACAAAAAACAGCAACAATTTGTTGTTGACAAAGGACAGCTGGACATATAAAGGGCCCCATTACCTTCAGTAGCTTAGGGCAGGCATCCCCAAACTTGGCCCTCCATCTGTTTTGGGACTACAATTCCCATCATCCCTGACCACTGGTCCTGTTAGCTAGGGATGATGGGAGTTGTAGTCCCAAAACGTCTGGAGGGCCGAGTTTGGGAGTGCCTGTCTTAGGGCCTCATCATACCTAAATCCAGCCCTGCATATATGCAGCGAGTGGGATTTGCATGCTCATGGCAGCGCTTTGCAAAGCCATCACGACTGCAGAAATTGCAATGGCCACGAAGGTAGCCACCATAAGGGAGCACCATTTCAAAGAAACAAGGGCGTGTCACAAATTGGACAGTGACCCTTTGTGCCCTGATGCGCTCCCCTATGGACTGCAAGCATGAATTGGCACTTTTATACATTCTAGTCCCCAGCTAATACCATAACCCTGCCCATGAATTGAAAGGGGCTGGAGAGGCATCTAAGCTCAATTAGTTGATATGTATCTGCTCCCTCATATGTGTCCGTTGCCGAGTTGTTCATGGCACATGCTCCCTATCATTTCTGATGGAGGTCTTTATTTGCTGCCCTAGTGGCGTTGTTGGTTTAAGGTTGGTTGGTTTCTTTTTCATTTCTATAAGGTTGCCTTGGATCTATCTATCTATCTATCTATCTATCTATCTATCTATCTATCTATACCCCACCCATCTAGCTGGGTTTGCCCAGCCACTCTGGGCGGCACCCAACAGAATATTAAAAACACACGATAAAACATCAAACATAAAAAACTTCCCTAAACAGGGCTGCCTTCACATGTCTTCTAAAAGTCAGATAGTTACTTATCTCCTTGACATCTGATGGGAGGGCGTTCCACAGGGCGGTCACCACCACCGAAAAGGCCCTCTGCCTGGTTCCCTGTAACCTCACTTCTCGCAGTGAGGGAACCACCAGAAGGCCCTCAGAGCTGGACCTCAGTGTCTGGGTGGAACGATGGGGGTGGAGATGCTCCTTCAGGTATACTGGGCCAAGGCCATTTAGGGCCTGAAGGGTCAGCGCCAACACTTTGAATTGTGCTTGGAAAAGTTAGTTGTGCTTATTTTCATTGAAATAAATGAGAAGTAAGTCAGTAACTTGATGGGACCTAAGTACAGCTAGCATACCTGTTACTTTGGTTGTGGTTTTATTATGTGTACTAGTAATATTATTAGTTTCCTTAACGTAAGAACTATTGCCTGTAGTTCCATGCCTTGTTTCCCATACTCAACAACTAGATTCCTTTGGGAAGCTACAAACATAAGGGCAGTGGCCCTCCCCTACTGTTGTTCATCAAGTGGTATTCAGAGATGTGCTACCTGTGTTCCTGAAGCTAGAATACAGCCGTAATGACTAGTAGCCATTCTTAGCCATTGATAGCCTTATCCTCCAACAATTTGTCAAAATCACTTTCAGTTGGTGGCCATCAATAGGGCTGGGCGATATCTGGTTTTCAACATCACGATATATCACCAGCTAAACATCACGATATATTGATATATCACAATGTCTGAAATAAGGTTGGAACTATGTAGAGGCGAAAGGTAGGGCTGGGTGATATCTGGTTTTCAACATCATGATATAGCACCAGCTCAACATCATGATATACAGTGGTACCTTGGTTTAAGAACAGCCCTGTTTACGAACTATTCGGTTTACAAACTCCACAAAACCAGAAGTAGTGTCCCGGTTTGCAAACTTTACCTCAGTCTACGAACAGAAGCCAAATGGTGGAAGGGCACCGGTGGCGGGAGGCCTCATTAGGGAAAGTGTGCCTCAGTTTACGCATGGTTTCAGTTTAAGAACAGACTTTCGGAACAGATCATAAAGTTCATATATCGAGATACCACTGTACTGATATATCATGATGTCTGAAATATGGATGGAGCTATGTAGAGGCACTGGATGGCCTCACGTTTCCCCCCACATTGTGATTTTTGCACGCACGCGCGCGCACACACACACACACACACACACACATACAATTTGCGATATACTGCCAGGTTAAAATTTATGAAACTGATACCACAATATGGACTTCAAACCAGTTTTGGACAATATATTGCCCAGCTCTAACAAATTTCATGATTCGCTATATAGTTCCAGGTCAAAAATTATGAAACCGATAGCACCAATTTTGGACAATATATTGATATATAGCCCGGCCCTAGCTGTCACTACATCTTGTGGTAGTGAATTCTGGAGGGTTGTGTGAAGAAATATGCAAGTAATGGGTGTCGAAAGCCTCAGTCTGAAAGCATAGGCATATTTGGCTAAGGTACCCATGGGGCTAGGTCCTTACATACTGCCTTACAGATGAAAAGGTTTTGGAAGTTCCCTTCTGAAAAACCTCTCTCCTCTTTCACCTGTAAGATTACAGGAACCAGGTGATGTTGTTTTTTTTTTTTAATTTTAAAAAACCTTTATTATATTCCAACAGTTAAAAAACATATATACATCTTCCATAAAAAACAAAAACAAAAAGCAAAAATAAGAATATACAAACCAGATTTAAGTTCCTTGCAGCTTAAATACGCAAACCTTATACAAATCCATTACATTATTTGACTTCCCACCACCACGTTGAGAGCCATAACTCAACAATATATTCAGCAGTGTCTTCATCCAATCGTTATTGCTACCTCGCGGTTTTTATATCATACCGACTGAGACTTTAACATTTCCTAAAATCGATTCCATGTATGAGAGAAATTTATTCCAATCATTAATAAATTTATTGTTTCTTTGTTGCCTGATCTTCTGAGTCATCATTGCTATGTCCATGTATTCAATTAATTTATTCTGCCAATCACTAATCGTTGGAATGTTAGGTGTTTTCCAACTCTGAGCTAACAGTATCCTTGCGGATACTGTTGCGTATTGGAAGAGGGTTTGGTCGTCTTTTTTAATTTCTTCTCCCACTATTCCTAAAAGGAATGCCTCAGCCTTTTTAGGGAATGTGTATTTTAGGACCTTTTTTAACTCATCGTAAACCAGCCCCCAAAACCTTTTTACTTCTTCACAGGACCACCACATATGAAAGAAGTCTCCCTCTTTCTTCTTACACTTCCAGCACGTCTTTTCCCCGGTTTTATACGTTTTGGCTAATTTTACTGGGGTGATGTACCACCTGTACATCATCTTCCCCATATTTTCTCGGATTCTGACGCAAGCTGAAAATTTCATGTCTTTAGTCCAGAGTTTTGTCCATCTTTCATATTCTATGGGGTGTCCTAAATCTATGGCCCATTTAATCATAACGTCTTTAATTTCCTCATCCATTGTATCCCACTCTAATAGCTGGTCGTACATTTTAGATAGGAGTTTAGACTTTCCTTCTATTATTTCTAGTTGGAATTTAGATTTGTTCTTACTCATTCCGGCTTTTTTATGTTCCCTCCAAACAGCATTGATTTGGTGGTATTGTATCCATCCCGTTAATTTATCTTTTAATTCTTCGTAGGGTCTAATTTCCCATCCTTTATCCGATCTTCTTAGGAGGTCAGCATATGTCCACCTTTTACCTTCCATATTTAGTTTCTTAGTTACTAAAATATCAACGGGTGACAGCCACCATGGGGTATCTTTTTCTACTAGTCTTTTACACCTATTCCACGCCTCCAGCAGCGCTCCTCTTATAATGTGGTTAGAAAATCCTTTGTGTATTTTCCCCTTATCCTGCCACAGGTACGCATGCCACCCATGTCTAACATCAAAACCCTCCAAATCCAATAGGTCGGTATTGTCCAAAACTATCCATTCCTTGGTCCAGCAAAGGCACGAAGCCTCGTAATATAGTTGCAGGTTAGGGACCGCAAACCCTCCTCTGTCCCTCCTGTCGGTGAGCAACTTATACTTAATTCTGGCCCTTTTACCCTGCCAGATAAATCTGGAAAGGGTCCTCTGCCAGTCTTTGAACATTGTTGTGCCCCTGACTACTGGGATATTTTGGAATAGGAATATCATTTTTGGAAGGATACTCATTTTAATGGCAGCCATTCTCCCCTCCCAAGAGAGTTTTAATCTGCTCCAGCTTTCCAAGTCTCTTTTACACTCTCTCCAAGTTCTATTGTAGTTATCTTCCACCAGATTTATATTTTTTGGGGTGATCCAGATACCCAGGTATTTAACCTTTTTTGATACCGTTATCCCGGATTCCAACTCGATTTTATTTTTTACTTGTTCATCTACGTTTTTTACCAACATCTTCGTTTTAGTTCTGTTCAATCTAAAACCAGATAGTCTACCAAACGCTTCCATTAACTCAATCACTGTGTTAATCCCTTTTGCGGGGTCTTCTAATGAAACTACTAAGTCGTCGGCATAAGCCTTAACTTTGTACTCTTTTGTGCCTATTCTAATCCCTCTTATTTCCGATGTTTCTCTTATCTTGTTTAGTATAACTTCCAAAACCAAGATAAATAGCAGGGGTGATAAAGGGCACCCCTGTCTTGTACCTTTGGTAATCTTAAATGAGTTAGTCAGGTTACTATTAATAATTAGTTTCGCTCTCTGATCTGAGTAAATCGATTATTTACCTCTTAGGAATGGCCCTCTTATTCCTACCTTCTCCATACACTTTATGATGAAGTGCCAGGATACATTATCGAAGGCCTTCTCGGCATCTATAAAGACTAAGGCTGCGGGGATATCGATTCTGATATCCAAGTATTCAATTATATTAATTATATGCCTTACATTATCTTTAATCTGCCTGCCGGGCAGAAATCCGGCTTGATCTCTGTGGATCGCTCTATTCAAGTATTTTTTTAATCTGCTCGCCATTATTCCTGCAAAGATCTTATAGTCAACATTGAGCAGTGATATTGGTCTATAGTTCTTTATATCGAGCGTATCTGAGTCTGTTTTCGGAATTACCGTAATATATGCCTCTCTCCATGAATCAGGTATTCCCCCCCCCCTGTAGAATATTGTTCATTACATTACACAGGACCGGGGCCAGATGTTCCTCTAGAATTTTATAATATTTTTGAGACAGGCCATCCGGGCCTGGAGCCTTCCCCGGTTTCATTTTCTTAATTGTAATCCTGACCTCTTCCACCGTTATTGGTTCGTTTAAAAGTGCCTTTTCTTCTTCTAATAGTTGTTCGCCTCTACTACTTTCCAAATACCTTCCTATCTCATTTAGATCTTCATCTTCCTTCTTTTTATACAGGGTTTCGTAATACTGGAGGAACTTTTCCTTTATCTCATTAGGGTCATCTATTGTTTGAGTTTCCGATTTAATTTTATTGATCACTCTCTGTTTTTTCCTTTTCCTCAATTGCCACGCTAGTAATTTACCTGTTTTATTTGCCGATTCGAAATATTTCTGTTTCATCATTTTTATTCCCCATTCTATTTCTTGATTTATCAGTGTTGAGTATTGGGTTTGTAATAATTTGCCGAGTTGTTTAGCCTTCTCATCTCCAGGGTTTTTTGTTAATTTTCTCTCTACTTCTTTTAGTTGTTTAACTATTTCGTCCTTTTTGGCCTCTCTCAAGTTCTTTCTATATTTATTCTGTTGGATCAAGAAGCCTCTGAGTACTGCTTTACTTGCATCCCAGACCACATCAATTTTTGTTCCTTTGTTCAGATTTTGATCAAAATATTCTTTCACGGTGTTCTTAGCCTTATCGATAACGTCATGTTGTTAAAGGAAGGCAGTAGCACAGTTTCAGTGGGGAAAACAGCAAGCTCTTCAGCCTTGGTTAGTCATCTATGAAATGAGAATAATGGTCCTGTTTCTCACACCACAAATATAGTTGTAGGTGAAGAAGATAGGGAAGTTTCTCCAATTCTGAGCTTTAGTGCTAGCTGTAAATCTAAGTTCTTAATAAATTCATCACTCTAGCTAATAAGATTAGGGATATAAAGTGATTAGGAGTGCATTGCAGGAGTCTCCTTATCTAGAATGCCGTTGCTGAATTATGCAACGCTACAATTTTAGCCAATTTAAAATATTGGTTGTCTGCAACTATACTTCAATCTTGTTTAAGGGGATAATCTCATGGGCCTTCATTAATCTGAGAAACCTAGACAGGCAAGAACTGTACTACATATAATAATTTGGTTTGTCTCTCAGAGTGCAGCATTTAGGTCCTGAACTTTCCTCACATTACGCTGCGTTTCCCAAAGATCAGTGTTAATAAAAAAATATATTTAGAATGCTTGGTATCTTATTATACTTATGCACAGATAAATGTATTTTTAAAATGTCATATAATCCCTGGGGATGGCCACATGTCCTGTTTTACAGAGGACAGTCCTCTGTTTGAAGGGCTTTCTGGTCCAAGTGTTGTTTAAAAGATAATGAACATCAGGAAGAAGGGAGAGTTGCAGGCCCCTTGAAGTCATTATTATTATTATTTATATATATACAGTGGTACCTTGTTTTGAGTCCAGGATCTGTTCCGGAGCCCCGGACGCTTGACGAAAAGGGTGCTCGACAAAGCACCGCTGCGCATGCGTGAAGCGCAATTTAGCTTTTCTGCACCTGCCAGAGACGTCTGCCGAAATGGATGCTGGATGGGGCAGACTTATACGGAGGTACCACTGTACCACCCTTTATCAGAAAATCCCAGGGCGGTGTACAACATTTCAGAACATCAATGATAAAAATGAAATAAAAACTTAATAAAAAGCATACTGACAGGCAGCCTAATAATAAAATAGTCATCATAATAACAGTCCTTTCCCTCATACTTTCCCAGGCCATAGATTATTTAATAGCCATAGGCCTGTGTAAAGAGGAATGTTTTTGCCTGGTGACTAAAGGCATTTAGTGATGGCTCCAGGCAAGCCTCTCTGGGGAGAGAATTCCACAATTGGGGAGCATTATTATCAATTTACAGTGAGGTGGAAGGTTCACAGGCTATGAAGGACTTGTTCACAATTTTTTTGACAGCTGCATGCATTATTATAGCTAGGAAGTGGAAGGGGCAGAATATAAAATGGAAGAATGGTATAAAGAGGTGCAGGATATAGTTATTAATGATAAATTAACATGTGCCATTAAGGTAAGATGGGGAATATGCAGGAGAAATTATTTTGTGGACGTACGGAAGGTGTTTGTAGAATTTGTACTGTTGAAACGGAACAGGGTCAAACCATCGCAAGAGGTGCTGAAATTTTGGGAAGTTGGATAGTTACAGTGGAATTGTCTCAGTGGTGGGGTGCACAATTTTTATCCTTATTTATTTACGGATATTACTTTGTCAAAATGAAATAAAAAATTAAAAGGAGAGAGAGAAAAGAAGAATAGAAAGGCTGTGAACTCGATTCAGCTCTGGTACTCAAAATAAATTATTGTGCTCAATGTTAAAAAGTAAAATAATCCCGGAACCACCACAGAAAAGGCCTGTTCTCTTGATGCTCATAAATAGTTAGCACCTGGATAATAGTTAGCACACTGTCTTCCCCACTATGTTTTTGAGCAATGCAAAGTTTTTCCCGAATATTTGAAGCCCCTACTTCCCCATACCCCACCAAGAGTGTAGCCACCATCACTTCACTTGCTCAGAACCAGAATGTTTCAAACTACTTTTTCTCCCCACGAACAGCTTAATAACTCCATTTCCGAAAAACAATAAAGATTAATTTTTACCTAGAGGAACTAGTTGTACTGTCGCAAAATTCCTTGCTTAAAAATCCAGTAATCATTATACGCCCGACTTAGCTTAATTATACTTCACGTAATAAACCTGTGCTTTCATGGCAGTATTTATACAGGAAGTTCTAGGAATTAATTGGATTGCCTGATCTGCAGGTGTTGGAACCGGCAGATGGAAACACACATTTAGAGGTAGATTTTCCGTCTCTCATATGAGTCGTCGAAAGCTTTGATCCATTCACCAGAAGCAACATGCAATCTGGGCCAAGAAGGAAAAGTTGCTGGCCACACATTCGGCAGTTGTGTGCGTTGGCCCTCAGCCTCCCAAACTGTGACTGGCAGACAGGCTCAGACTTTCTCTATAGCATCCGGTGTCAACAGACTGGGCCTGGTTCTTGCAGTCGTGGAGGAAAGAAAGAAGCACAGTCTTTTCTTAAAAAGGTAAAGGACCCCTGACAGTTAAGTCCAGCCACAAATGACTCTGGGGTTGCGGCACTCATCTCGCTTTACTGGCCGAGGGAGCCGACGTTTGTCCGCAGACAGTTTTTCCGGGTCATGTGGCCAGCATGACTAAGTGTGCTGGTCCGAAGGGTTAACCGTGCGGCAAGGTCCGAGTCCAGTCCGAGGTTGAGGGTGCGGTATGGAGGCTGTCCGTCAAAGCTGTAGCTGGGTCCAAGGCAGGGAGTCGGGTGAGGTCAGGAACTCTGGCAGAAGAGCAGGACAGGGAGCAGGCAGGGACAGGCTACCAACAATGTTGCTCCCGCAACCTGGGACTGGGGCTGGCTGGCTTTTATCAGCCCCAAGGCATAGGGCGGCCCTGGGCCACAGGTGACTCACCTCTCCTGGCCTGGAGGCGAGCACTCCTCCTGCAGGAACTTAGTTCCCTCCACCTCTCTGCCCTGAGCCTCTGCAGCTCAGGAGAGGCTGGAGGGTTCCCGGACCCAGAGGCCACCTCAGCTTCCTCTGACGCGGCTGAGAGTGGAGCACCTGCAGGCAATGGGTCCTCCATCACCTCAGGAGCCAGAGCAGACTCAGCTGATGCCTGCACCTGAAGATCCAGCACAGGTGAGGACCCTTCAGGCTCAAGCCCCAGCCCCAGCCCCGGCTCAGCTGGTTCTGGAGGCGGGGACTCCTGTGCAGGCTGGGATTCCTCAGGTTCAGCCTCCGAGTCCGAATCCCAGGCCATCACACTAAGCCAGCATGACTAAACTAGAGCAGCGCACGGAAACACCGCTTACCTTCCCGCCAGAGCAGTACCTATTTATCTACTTGCACTGTGTGCTTTCGAACTGCTAGGTTGGCAGGAGCTGGGACTGAGCAACGGGAGCTCACCCCGTTGTAGGGATTCGAAACACCAACCTTTCGATCTTCAAGCCCAAGCGGCACAGTGGTTTAACCACAAATTGCCCCCTGCCTTCAGAAATGCTTGTCTCCTGCTACAAGAATCAATGTGAAAAGAACCAGCTAGATCCAAAATCTCAATTGAGATCGCATTCTAGATCTAGATCAAAATCCAGATCCAGGTCATGGACTAGTTCTGAGTCCAGTGGTCACCAATAACGTACCTTGTTTTTTTAGGCATGTATTATCCAGTCACACAGTTGAGTTATTATGTTGCAACATTGCTTAAAATAACTTCTGTTTGTTATCCTGTCAGCAGACAATTAATACTATTAAAACACAATCTTCTACAAAAGAGTCCACTTTGTTAAATGTCATGGGCAGCTACTGACGTCCTTGTGGTGTTTATTTGTATATATTTTTGTAAAAGACTTTCATTTTTATGCTTCAAATATCAATGGTACATTGATTATCACTCTCCCTTAGGCCTTGTGGGGGGCCGGACTATATTTTGAAAAAAAAAATTTGAACAAAGTCTTATGCCCCACAAATAACCCAGAGATGCATTTTAAATAAAAGCACACATTCTACTCATGTAAAAACACGCTGATACCTGGACCACCTGCGGGCTGGATTTAGAAGGCGATTGGGCCGGATCCGGCCCCCAGGCCTTAGTTTATCCATGGTTTACAGCTTGTCATAATGAACTCGCCCACAAGAGATATTACACTTGTCCTTACTTTTAACACCAGAATTCAAGAGCAGCCCCCCCCCCAACAAAATGATGTTTATCCCAATTTCTAATAGGAGCCTTGCAGCACTATTTAGATGCTTGGGGGGGGGGAGAGGTTTTGGAAGTGGGGGGGGAGAATACTTTTTTCGTTCTTTCCCACCATCCTGAAACTTTCCACCACTGTGCTATATGATGCTAAAGGACTAATAGCCACAAAATTTCATAGCTCAGCTGTTCTCAGCAGGTGCTGGAAGGCAAGGAACATAGGTCTTGATCAGGGTATCCCACCCCCATTTCTTTCATTTTTAATTTGCAAAGTATTATACTTCTGCATACCTGGGGAGCTCACTTTGTATGCAGAATGGGTTATCTCTGTTTTTTAATGGCCCATTTCGTTCCAAACTGATAAGTATAGGACCACCCAAAATCAGCATTAAGAGGAAGCACGCGATTATATGAATTTCACAAAGGGCTCACAATGGTGCATTCGGCATTCTCTGTCTTCTGCGTAATATATTTTGACCTTGATTTACAAGGCAAGGCTGGGAAAATAGGTAATATGCCAAATGACCAAAGCAACGCTTCATTGCCCTTTCAAAGTGTAACAGCTATATAGTTTCAGGTTAGAGATTAACTAGCCCTTCAATTCCACAAAAGAATGGGTGGAATTTTGTGCGTCTCAGTTTTTCCGCTCCAGGAGCTTAAAACCTTTTAAGGTAACAGCTCATACTTCAAATATTATTTTCCATTTTGAAAAACACTATTACTTGAAGCAGCGGGATAGCAGTAGTAAATTATGCCCGTCTGGCAGCATGCGGACACCAACCGGGTTGTTGAAACACACTTAAACGAGGCTGGGTTATTTAATGAGCTTGTGGTATGAACAAACAGTGGTGGTGTGGAGGGGGCACTCTGTCAGCGCCTTAATTGTGTTAAGAAAAAAAGAATATTTTTAAAGCTGGAGGAGGACTTCATTGCCCTTGTCACATTGCAATACAATGTAGAAAGTGTTGATATAGACTATTTGCGTGGGTTTGATGGGGATACTATTAAGCCCTTAATACTCATGAGTGAGGAAGAAAGGTAATATAGTGTTTGTGCTCTGATTCGCTGTATTTTGAGATTTATTTTCTACTGAGTAAAAATGGATTTTTTTTTAATTGAATGATGTCTGGTGCATAATGTTGTAGAACCTAGAATGTTCTCAAACCTAGTAGGTTCTAAGTGCCAAGCAACAGATTTTAAACCAGTTGCTTTAGAAACCATGTAACAAGCATTGTGAATTTTATTTTTACTTTTTCTTTTCCCAGGTTACTATTTGGAAGCTGGAGTAGAACATTGTTTTCTGTAATGCGGGGCCCGATATCTTGAGAGGGAAGAGAAGGAGAAAGCAGCTACTCTGGTGCCAACTCAAACTGCAGGGGAAAGTTTAAAAGACGGATTTTATTTACCCTCTGTGGGACCTGTGCACATTGACTAAGAGGAGATACTATCTCACAGATTTGGAGCTTTATCTCTCGCTCCTAACCTCTGTATTTGCACTTTGAACTGGAAGCAAAAATGAGCGAGTTCTGGTTGTGTTTCAACTGCTGTATTGCAGAACAGCCTCAGCCCGTAAGTATGAATTTTGCTTTGCTTTCCATTGTTCGGTAATGTTGGTTCCATTCACTTTTTCTTGTGCATTTTTGTACGTGGGCTATCGGGATGTCTCTGCTGCATTGTAGAAGCAGTCAAACTTGCTGGCTTTTGTCCAATATAGCGTTGACAACGGCTATTCCTAAATTCCATTAGTGCTGTGGAACAAGTCCTTTTTGATGCATCTGGTTGGACTCCAATCAGCAAGGCCGTCTTAAACATAGGCGCTAGGGGTGTGGGGCACC
Organism: Podarcis vaucheri; assembly: GCF_965113315.1. Lineage (NCBI taxonomy): Eukaryota > Metazoa > Chordata > Lepidosauria > Squamata > Lacertidae > Podarcis > Podarcis vaucheri. The sequence goes on from NC_138749.1 coordinate 52,429,553, forward strand.
TGGGCACTGGGCTCTCAGGGGCGCCAGGCCAATAGTCCGGGGCCGAGAGTTGAGTCCGGGGAAGAGCCACCCGTCGGTCAGAGCGCCATGGTGGGCTCTTCTGCAGGCGGATCTGAGCCACGAGTTTGGGGGTGACCAAGTCAGCGAGACACTGAGGTGGCCGGCTGGCTCCGCTCTCCTGTGCGCCGGGGGGGGGGGCACGCCAAGCGAATCTTTGCACACAGGCGCCATATATTCTTAAGACAGCCCTGCAAATCAGTCCTCTGATGTCACAAGTGACAAACTTACAGCAGCCGCACCTCTTTCCATTCATACTGTAGTTCTGATTTGAAAATATTGTTTAGTGCATGAAGATAGAAACACACACACACACACCCCATATATAATCTGAATGTGATATACAGTGGTGCCTCGCAAGACGAAAAGAATCCGTTCTGTGATTCTCTTCGTCTAGCGGATTTTTCGTCTTGCGAAGCAAGCCCATTGACGGATTAGCGCTATTAGTGGCTTTTAGCGGCTTATCGGCTTATCGGATCAGCTGATAAGCGGCTTAGTGGCTTAGAAAAAAGGGGGGGAACCACAGGAACTCGCAATACATTTTCATCTTGCGAAGCAAGCCCATAGGAGATTCGTTTTGTGAAGCACCTCCAAAACGGAAAACTCTTTCGTCTAGCGGGTTTTCCGTCTTACGAGGCCTTCGTCTTGCGGGGCACCACTGTATAAACAAGTACCCCTCGACTTTACCTATTTTCCCTTTATGCCTCCTAGATGCTGGCTTGTAATAATTTGTACCTAAGAAAAGGAGTACATATTACAAATATGCCTCTCAGGCAAAGGCATGTTTCATCTCTTGCTCAATGCCAGATATAAAGTTCTAAATACTATTATATTACATATACCAGATTTGTATAGTGCATATTGTGCTATTAAACTAGTCCATAACAAGCTTGACAGTGGCTGTATACTCATCTGGCATAGCAACGGGGGGGGGGGGGGAGAGAAACATGCAGGCTTACATATCTCAATGCCAGAACAGAGGTGGTTGCTATGTGATTCACAAACTAAATGTTATTTCTAATATTTATACTTTGCTCTTTAAAAGACACACAGAGTTCGCTTGGAAGAAAGTTAAAATACATGGGCTGTGTGCAACTGTTATGTAGACAGAACAACTTCTGTGAGCACAGTGGAATATCTTTCCCCCCAACTCTTTGCAACAGACTGGGGGACAGCAGTTCTGTTGCGCATGGGGAATTTGTTCTGCTTGCACAGTGATTTAGTTGAATTAAAACCCCATGACAATCAGGCAATAAAATAATAATAAACATGAATGAAAAATGCAGCAAAGAACACTTATCAGCAAGGAGCAGAGTTAAAATCAACTGATTTAAAAGGTTTTTTTAAAAAAAATATATATAAAATAATCAGTGCTTTTCTGGGGGCACACAGGGGTACGCATACCCCTAAACATTTTGTGAATCTTTGTACTTTTGTCCATTTACTGTATTTATTTTTCCCAATTTGAACTATAAAATGGTGATTTTCTTGAGTCAAAATGAGAGGGCATTCCACACGGTGGGCACCACCACCAAGAAGGCCCTCTGCCTGGTTCCCTTGTAACCTTCCTTCTTGCAGGGAGGGAACCACCAGAAGGCCCTTGGAGCTGGATCTCAGTGGCTGGGCTGAACAATGGGGGTGGAGACGCTCCTTCAGGAAACTTAGGTGTGTGGGGGTTACTATGCCTTGGATGAAAACGTACAGAAGGCAAAATAGGGACCGTAAAGTACTTGAAATCATAATGTGAATGGTTACATTCAGACACTATCTAGACGGATTTCAGGTTTTTTTGAAAATTTCAGACCTTTGCAAAAACAGAAACCTCAGCTGCACTGCTGCTGCGAGTGTCAGAGAATGCAATTTTGAAGATCCTGACAAAGGAATATTCTGAAAAATGATGCTAATATTTGACTGTGAGCAAGTTACTCCTCCACAGTTCACACTATAAAAATGACCAAATGCCATATTTAATGAACAGAATTTTGGGAGGACTTCATGCCTTAGATGCCAGAATGGGGAGTTACTAGATCTTTAAAAGTAAAGTGACAATTTTGAACTCTTTGGGCTGATTTAAATGTGTTGTCCTTCTAGGGCTGTATTACTTGATAATGCTATTGGACAGCCACGTAACTGAACACAAACAGATTCCCAACATAAAATCTTCTATTGAATTCTGGAGGTGTTGCTTTCCAGAAGAGCTGTGCAAACTACTTCTTTCCTTGCTTGTTTCAGGAAAGTGCAGATTAACTCTTAGGCACATTGTCTTTTATTAACATCTAAAGTTTCAAAACAGAGTGATTGAATATGAGTAATTTATGAAAGCTTTCTGAGATAAAATCCAAAATCATTTCCACATTTTTTAATTGTAGGAGCTACAAAAACATTGAAAGTCATTTCCCTTCTTTTTTTAAAAAAAAATATTTTTATTAGTTTTCAATAACAACAATCCAGTATATGCCTCATTGTATCAATACCAAATTATAATATCAATTCCAATATCAATCAATCAAATACCCAATTATGTTTGAGAACCAAGGTATGACTATACCTATAGAACAGGCTTCCTCAACCTCGGCCCTCCAGATGTTTGTGGCCTACAACTCCCATGATTCCTAGCTAGCAGGACCAGTGGTCACGGATGATGGGAATTGTAGTCTCAAAACATCTGGAGGGCCGAGGTTGAAGAAGCCTGCTATAGAATATTTGACACTAGCCAGTAAAATAATTCAATTCAGTTTAAGCGGCTTGGACACACTAAAGTTAAAATGCCTCACATTTATTTTAGAAACATCTAGTGGGTGTGTGGGTGTTTGTATGTATGCATACACAGAGAGACACATACATATTCTCAGTCTTTTTACTTAAAATTGCATTGGCAGTTAATGAAATGACATTAAGATCATATATTGACCGCTGGGTTTTTGTGATAAATGGAAACTTTGAGGAAGAGGATTGGGCTTCTACTTAGGAAAAAAAAAATATTCATGGAATATTTTAATGTATGCAATACATCTGTAGCACAATTGGCCATTGTTCCCTTTTGGATACACTTCCAGAGCTTGAGATTTCTATAGCAATTCAAGCTCTCTCTCAAAAAGTGGGCTACTGTGATTTATTTCTAAGTGATTTGCTTGGACTTAGGATATACTTTATACACTTGTAAAATGAATACTGCAGAATGTTATCTGTTGTCGGTACCGTGCTTCAATTCTAATTTTTTTTTTTGTAGAAAATAGGTGAAGCAACTGCTGCCCCTGAAAACAAGTAAATTCCACTTGCAATGAAGAATAACCAATTTGATTGGTAGCTATATCTTGCACAGTGGTCAAATGTAGCATAAAACTCTGAATTTGTCAGTACTATATTTTGGATTTTTTTTACTTTTACTCTGCAAACGCGTACTTTAATTGAAAGGTGAGGAATATAAAAATATTTGCAAATAATATTGAATAGTTTTCTCAGCCAGACATATTTCTCAGGTGGTTTATAGAACTTTTTCCTGTCCAAAGTTAGTGGTATTTCAGTTTAGCTAATGATTTATTTTGTTTCTAACTTTTAAAACATTTGAAAGCATGTACTCTGTGACCATGTGTAGGCACTGGAATTTAGTATACACAGAGCTCAGATGGAAGTGGCTCCCTACTCAAATGAATAGGACAAAACTATTCTTGCAGCATTCTCTCCCTGGTATTTATTTACAAGTTTCGAAGCATTCTCCATAATTCAGAAAACTATAATGTCAGTACACTTGTACCTTGGCTCCCAAATGCATTGGGAGTTGAACGTTTTGGCTTCCGAACAATAGAAAACAGGAAGTGGCTGTTCCGGTTTTTGAACGTTCTTTTGGAAGCCAAATGTCTAATGGGGCTTCCGCGGCTTCCTGCAACCCATCAGAAGCTGCGCTTTGAAAGTCGAACGTTTTGGAAGTCGAACGGACTTCCGGAACGGATTCTGTTTGACTTCCGAGGTACGACTGTACTGCAGTCCAGCATTTAGGACCAAACTGGATATGATGTTAACTATATGCTCGTTATTAACGAGTCTGTCTATTTATTTTTAAATGGGAATAGTAGCTGCAGGTAGGAGATTGGGATTGGGAATATGGCTTAATCTCCGCAACCATAGTCCCATTGAAAATCAGGCCTGTCCCAAAACTGATATTCACCTAGGGACAGAAATTTGCATTGGTGTGGATCCTGGTTTCCCCCACCTCTCCTGCCGTTCTAATTAGAATTTAAAACTGGATGTGTCAATTACAGTTAAGGGCATTGACTGTTAATTTATTTCAAAACTCAGATGTGCTTTATTAGGCTAGGGTCTCCTTGCTAATCTCCCCACATGAATTCTGCTATATTTTCTCTCTTTAAAGCAATGTTTCCCAAACTTGGGTTTCTAACAGTTTTTGGACTACAACTCCCATCATCCCTATCTAGCAGAACCAGTGGTCAGGGATGATGGGAATTGTAGTCCAAAAAAACATCTAGAGACCCATGTTTGGGAAACACTGATTTAAAGGACCGCATACCGTATTTTTTGCTCTATAAGACTCACTTTTCCCCTCCTAAAAAGTAAGGGGAAATGTGTGTGCGTCTTATGGAGCGAATGCAGGCTGCGCAGCTATCCCAGAAGCCAGAACAGCAAGAGGGATTGCTGCTTTCACTGCACAGCGATCCCTCTTGCTGTTCTGGCTTCTGGGATTCAGAATATTTTTTCCCTTGTTTTCCTCCTCCAAAAACTAGGTGCGTCTTGTGGTCTGGTGCGTCTTATAGAGCGAAAAATACGGTACTTTTTTTTGAATGCTCTGAGATTACTTCAGCCAGTAAAAGCTCCACTTCCAGTGATTCAAACTTGGCTGTTCAGCGAGATCACCAAAAGGGCATGTTTGTGCATGTAGCGTCACTCCTTTTGAACTGTGATCTTATTCAGCTTGGTATTGGTATAAACACAGCTGACATTAGATGCCATTGGTGGGACTGCCAACTGATTAAAGGTGTTTGATTGCTCAAATATCCTACATTCTAGCAAATTATTAATGGATGAATGCTGACCAGCATGTAAATACAGTGGTACCTCTGGTTACATACTTAATTTGTTCCGGAGGTCCGTTCTTAACCTGAAACTGTTCTTAACCTGAAGCACCACTTTAGCTAATGGGGCCTCCCACTGCTGCCACACCGCCAGAGCGCGATTTGTGTTCTCATCCTGAAGCAAAGTTCTTAACCCGAGGTACTATTTCTGGGTTAGTGGAGTCTGTAACCTGAAGCGAATGTAACCCGAGGTACCACTGTACAGATGGAATCTGTGGGTTCCCTCCTCCCCCCACTCTGCTGTTGAAACAAAGCAAGTTTGTCTTGGTTTTAATTTAACTATTAAAATGTTGTGCGTATAAAATTATTTTTAAATGCATGGTCTAAAATAAATATTTCAGTACACTGTTTTTGCAGTCTTCAAAATCTCCACAATTCAGGATTTCTGGCTTCTTAAAATAAGTGCTTGCAAACAAGGGGGACTTGCTATTTTTTTTAAAAAACAACAACAACTCCACTTAACCAGTCTCTAATTACCCGAAGTATTTCTAGGTGTCATACCAATAGGATCTCCCCAAAGGCTACATGGTACGTCCCACCCAGAGCCATCTTTCCCATAGGGCTTAGTGGTGCGTCGCACCAGGGTGCTGGCCTCTCAGGGGCACCCCAGCAAGTGGGGGAGCTGCGTGGCTTTGCCAGTGGCCTCCCTTTTTCCTGGATGCCCGCCAGCCGCGTCCCGCCAACCATATGGCTGGCGGGCACACAGCTTCCCTCCCAAGCCTCTGCGGGGATCGCTCTCCCACAGCGGCATGGGGGAGAGTTGCGCCCCCCCCCCCGATGGCTGGCAGTGCACAGCTATGGCCTCCCCAACACTATCCGTGGTAATTTGGGGGAGCTGGGTGGATATTTGCACCCTGGTGCCGCATCTGCTAAAGACCTGGTCCCACCAATCCCAGAGTAAAAAATGCCATGGCATAGTGATTTGGTGCCACTGATGCCAACTTAAGAACATCTTGATACACATCCTCTGAGACTGCAAAGGCTGCCCCAGGACTCAGCAGGGAGAGAACCTCTGCTCACTTTGGCAGCACTTGTAATACTACTAAAACTGGGCGAGAACCCAAAGGAAGAAGGGGCGCTGGCAGATCTGGGCAATATTAGCAACAAGCCAGTGCAACCCCAACCACTTGCTAGCAGGATATCCGGTTTCCATAGGAGCAGCTGGGAATGGGGAATGCCCCAAATTCTATTATTAAGACAGCCGGGGTGTGGGAGACTCTTTCCAATTTCTCCACATGTCCTTTTATACATTTCCATCATGCACTTCCAGCCTCTGATCATCTTGGCTATATTTTCTGCTCACCCTAAGATAAGAGCACTTCATTTTCTTATTAGTTCGACACCATCCAACAAACTGGGGGGGGGACCATTCACAAAAATAATGGAGTAATACAAGGATTTTAATTGGACTCTGATTACACTGGAGATAAGCAGTGTATTATAGTATGATCATTATAGATAGCATCTTTGCCGTCTCTGTTAAATCAGTGGTAATCAGGATGGTAAGAGATGAAACAGGATTACCATGCTGAGTTTTTTGCTTGGCCAAAAATATTTCACTTGAGAGCAAAACAAGAGAACTGATAAAAGGCCACATATTAGTTCTGAATTCAGCATGCTCTATTCGAAGTGTTGCTTCTGCAGAAATGACCATCAGGGAAAGCCTGCGGTTGCTTAAAAGCACCAGTTGCTTAAATGGGTGAGGACCATTTTCAGGGTGTGTCTACTTAGGTAGTACAAAATGTTGTGAGGGGCATCAATTAGAATTTGTCTGCATATCAACAGTATGGAATGGCAATCTCTTGCCCTGTACAAGTTTCCAGTTGCAACTAGAATTGCTGTTTTGTATACACCTTGCTGTGGTTGGGAAAAGCAACAGCACTTCCCCACCTTAAACTCAGATGCTACACTTCAGATTTCTTGGTGTTCGTTAGACAGTAATATGTACCAGTGATGGCACTAGCACTTTAAGACCTCTAGATAGGTTCTTCAAGGACTGCAGATGTTTGAAAGCTTGAGAGCAACATGTAGGTCAAAGACTCTCTTGGCTCTCATTGTATCTGCACATTGTATCTGTTTAGAGTCTGTTGCCCCCAATGTTTAAAAGACAAACTCACAACAGACTCAATTGCTGCAGAGACTAGAGCAATGTGACTTTGTGCAAGGAAAACCACTGCACAGATGTGATTGTTGCTGCACCACGTCTTACAAAGCTGTTCTTTCTGACTTGCAGCCTTCCCCTGGGACTGGTGCGGGGAGATACTTCTGCAAAGTGAACAATGTTTTCATATCCCTTCTGTAAAATTGAAATGGACAAGTAGATGTCATCCAGCTAGTCGCTCTGAACAAATCTTGTTCTGAACGTGTTGCACCCCTTCGTAGTGAATTAAAGCAATTCAATTCCTTGTCTGCTAAAATGAAATGAGTGATCAACCAGTTCTAAAGTAGGGCATTAAATTCCCTTTAGGCACACACAGCAAAACAAATCTGTAAGAGTGCTCTAGATATGCTACACTTTCTGAGTCTTACTGAGCTGCTGACACCAGTATATGGGCATTTTCCTAGCATTCAATAAATATATGTTTATCTGCTGTATATCTTTTTCATATATTCATCTAGTTGCATGCCCCCAGGGGATGTACATCTAAAATGAGTCATGTTCCTGTCAGTGTTAGAATGCATTTGTGCTGGAACACCTCAATGTTTGAACTGGACATCCACAGCTTGAATCAGATCTTACATGATGCCTTTCACTCCAAAGAACCATGAGCAGAATTTAAAAGATCTATTTGAGCTGTTCCACAAACTCATGGGCAAGCTAGTGCAACACTTATTGCCTTGCAATGTCACCGTGTATTACAGTATGAGAAACCTGGTGAATAAGTAAGATGCAAGCTTTATAATACAAGGTGTGACCGGAAAGTTTGATGAATGGTCACAGAAATCGGACAGCAAGAAATATTCGAACATACAATCGGCATCGGAAACCCACGAAATGCTCACAAATTGTGTACTGAGATGAAGCTGTAACATGAAAGACAGTGTATGAGTGGTTTGAGCCTCTCTGTGAAGGGTGGCAAACCGTCGAAGATGACCCATGGTCTGGAAGACCGTTGATGAGCAGTACAGTGGCAAATGGCGGCAGAGTTGGTGACTTATTGATGCAGGATTGGCGTTTGTCCATCTGAATGATGGTGGAAGAATTGCATAATCTGTGTGAAATCGTTACTGAGGTTACTGAGTTATCCCACCCTCCATATTCTCCCGATCTGGCTCCACCAGATTTCTTTCTTTTTCCAAAACTGAAATGGCACAGATTTTCCAACATTTCACATGTCCAAGCTGCTGTGATGAGGGAACTGAAAGCAGTACAAAAAGACGACTTCTCCAGAAGTTTCCAACAGTTCTACGAACATTGTCAATGGTGCATTGTATCAGAGGTGGCCTACTTTGAAAGCCTGTAAGGTATGTATGGTCAAATATGTCTCGCTGTCCGATTTCCGTGACCATTCACCGAACTTTTTGGTCACACCTCGTAAAAGCTCTTGTAGACTATGAAAGAGTCTTTAAAAAAAGATAATGTGCAGAAAATGACAGATTTCCCTGGATTTGGGACTTTTATTCCTTTTCTGCTAGGCAGGGTTTAGACTTTCCATGAGTGAAAGAGGCTCTAGAGTACTAGAATGATGCTTCTAGATCCAAGTGTGGGTCTTCCAAAGCGATAGCTATGAAGATTTCAGAGTCACTTCAAAATGTCTCTGCTTGGCCTGAATTACAGCACAATCCAAATCACCGATACTCTGTGCTGGGCAGGGTAGATGAGGCAGAGGTCTCCCTGCACCCAGCCTAGAACAGCTCCAACAGCCTCTGCTACATCATTCTACTGGTGAGCCCTGTCTGCTCAGCAAAAGGGCAGACGGGTGGAAGTACCCCGGGCAGGCTTTCCAACAGCCACCGCTGCCTGCAAAAACCCTTAAATGAGGTATTGCAGGGGGAGAGTTGTATGGTTTGTGTGTACATCCTGACATCCTTCCTCTAAAGCAGTGTTTCCCAAACGTTTTTGGGCAACGGCACACCTGTTTACCGGAAAAAAATCTTGCGGCACACCACCATTAAAGCCCCGCCCCGTGACGTCAGCGCGCAGCGTCACGCCGGGAGGGACGCACAAAAGTGAACGTTTTTTCCCTTCCCCTTGCCGGGGTGGGAGGAGGCAGCAGAGCGAGGGACTGAGGGACTGAGGCGGCGGCGGCTGTTGTGGTGGTGGCGGCGATAGCGGGCGGAGGAGGAGCCGTCGCCGGGAGTTGCTGCTGCTGTTGCTGCTGCTGCCCGGACATGCCGGCCTCCTCCTCCTCCGCTGTCTCGCGCTCCTCCCTTTTGCGCGCGCTGCCCCGCCGCTCGGCACCACCACCGCGGAGCCGCCCCCGGCTCGACGCGGATCCTCGCCGCCGCCTCAGTTGCCGCCCGACTCGCCCGCCTCCCTCCCACGGCACACCAGCCGGTGTCTCACGGCACACTAGTGTGCCGCGGAACACCGGTTGGGAAACACTGCTCTAAAGAGCATGCTGCATTTTTTTGAAAGTATTTCGCTGATTTTGAAATGGGATAGATGCTTAAAGTGGTGTGCTCCACATATGCATCTGAATTTCATAACCTGCCTACAGCTGCTGAATAATCGCAAGATTGCAAAATGGCCGCCTCCTCCAGATGAAAAGTGAATCCAAGATGAAAAGTGAACAACAATATCTGAATAAGTTATTTTGCCTTCGTTGGGCAGATGTTTGAAGCTTTGTGCATGCATGGGTATTGCGGGGAAAACGAAATGAGTGGTAGAAATAGTGGGCTGGACAGAGGGGAAAGGTGTTGTCACAAAGTTAGTTTCCTGGGAAATTTCTAGTCCACTTGTATGCCTTCACCTGCAGACCAATTTCAGGATTATCAGAGATTGGATACAAGTCCATTTCTTCAAGCCATGCCAAGTTGCCGAGGAGCAAGACTAGCCTGACTGATGGGCAGAGTGAGTTGTCTAGCTAAGGCAGCAGATGCTGCGGAGTAGGAAATGTTGGCAAGGAGTTGGAGGACAGAGCTGTGGGTACCACCCGGCTTGCCCTTTGCCTCCAAAGCCTGCTGCCCTCAAGTGTGGTGGAACTATGGAATATGTTGTCCTGTCACCAGCGTTGAAATAAGGTTCAGCTGCCAGCCCTGTGGACTATTGTGCCTGGCAGTAAATTCCCTTGAGCTGACCCTGCTGAGGAGAAAGAGATGTGTCTCTTACTGCAATGGAGTGTTAAGGCTTGAGAGAGAACACTCTCCGGGGAACTGTTACATAAGGAAAAACTGACAGATAAATTGAAAGGAGCCCAGGACAGAGAGAGCCACCCAGAAGGAAACTGTCAAATGGATCAACAATGGTTCAGATCTGATTCACCTTTATTCAGTCTGCAACTTGGCAGAAGTTCAACAGCTGAAGTTCAAGTGACTGAAACCAAGAGGCCTGCAATTTAGGGGGTCATGAATTGAGCTTTAAGAGAGAAGTGTTTAAGAGTTTGAAAAGGAATCTGAAATCATGTTAAACCACAAAAAACCCTCTCCAAGCTTTGTATGCACATATAGATATAAACACAGCTAAAATCCACAAACCAGTAGAAAACAAATATACATAAAACTATCCCCATAAAATATAAAAAAACTTATAAAACAGATATAGGAAACTAAATTATATGTCCAGGTACAAATGTGTGTGTAACTCATTACACAGGAAATTTCCAACCAATTAACCTATTACTGTTGGAAGCGCCCATCATTTTATGAGATCATCACAGTCATGAACCCTTAATTTTTCTTGGTTTGCTTTGCTGCTGGATACAAGACTGAATACAGCTTACAAACAGCTGCTTCCACTTCACTTATCTTGGGTCATAAGTGACTCAAATGAGTGTAAATATATATATAGCTTGCCTGTTTAACATTGTGTTCTGGATAACAGAGCTATGTAAAAATTAGTAGCTTCAAACACATTGAGGTTGTTTCCCTCCACTCCCCTTTCAATTCACTATCTTACATTGCTGTCCACCGAGCCTCGTGGGCTTGCTGATCAGAAGGTCGGCGGTTCGAATCTGCATGGCGGGGTGAGCTCCCACTGCTTTGTCCCAGCTCCTGCCAACCTAGCAGTTCGAAAGCACACCAGTGCAAGTAGATAAATAGGTACCGCTCCGCCGGGAAGGTAAACGGCGTTTCCGTGCGCTCTGGTTTCGATCACGGTATCCCTTTATGCCAGAAGCTACTGCTAGGTCCATCATGAGACATCCGCCAGCTTCCAACCACAGATAGCAGCAGCCTTCAAGCAAGCAAACTTGCCTTATTATCACTCCCTAGCATCCCACTGCCAAAGGATTGCCTCCTTCCATTCACCACTTTGCCTCCTCCAAGTGGAAGAAACCTGGACAGTGCTGAAGGTCACATCCATTGCCAGGTGTGTACTGTTGGAAATAAAAAAAGGGCTTTCCCTTTGGCCTGCCTTTATATCCACTCAGTTGCTAAGTGCTTTTGTGACATCACAAGAAACCCACAGCCAATGACAACAGCTGGGGAGGCATCATCTTCATTGCTTTGAGCCTCACAATGGCTGGTGGACCTATCAGTGATTGTATGCTTGTTTATTCAGGACACGGGTGGAGCTGTGGTCTAAACCACTGAGCCTCTTGGGCTTGCCAGTCAGAAGGTCAATGGTTCAAATCCCTGTGACAGGGTGAGCTCATGTTGCTCTGTCCCAGCTCCTGCCAACCTAGCACTTCAAAAGCACGCCAGTGCAAGTAGATAAACAGGTACCGCTGCAGTGGGAAGGTAAACTGCATTTCCGTGCCAGAAGTGGTTTAGTCATGCGGGCTACATGACCCAGAAAGCTGTCTGTGGACAAACGCCAGCTGCCTCGGCCTGAAAGCAAGATGAGCGCCACAACCCCATAGTCAATTTTGACTGGCTTAACCTTCCAGAGGTCCTTTACTCCAGACAAAGGAAGGGACATGTCTTCACCCAGTGCCCAACACCTGATTTGTTTCTTCATGCTGAACTCCAATTTGCCGATGGTGTCATCTGCACATGCGCATGGGCAATGTTTGCCTGAAGTTTACACACCTTAGCTTCTTCTGATTGGAAATAAGCTGGTTTGAGGGGAAAGCTCAGCAAACAGGAATATTTCTCGAGAAGCTACTGGTTGCAGATATCAGTCTTACGGACTTCTTTCTTCTTCTGTGGCGTTCATACTTAAAGTCACATATATTTTTCCAGGGAATTTTGTGGATACTAGAGTGCTTCAAAGCTGGGGGTGGGGTGGGCAGGGGAAGACAGGGGAAACCTGTCTGCCCCTTGTAGAAGCTTTGTTGTGGTCCAGGAAAAGCAGCTCTTTCTAAAAAAAACAGTTTCCCACTTTTAAGTACTGTAACTTGTTTCTTTTTTCCCAGTGCTTCAATCAGATGAAACAGCCACAATAACTTGTGAAGTCTCAGATCACAGTAAAGAATGACTGTGGTTGTCTGTCTGAAAAAAACAATTTATTTTGATTGTTTGAAGGAGAAACACACCTGTGTTTCATAGCTATTACGTGAGGCTATTAGGGAACCGTCCGTTTTCCCTAGTAAATCTGTTGCCTAGTATCTTCCTGTGAAATATGACCGCTGTTTTGTTGTTTAGAATAGGCATAAAGGTATTACTGTTCTGTCTGGTGAGAAGATTAAACAAGCACCGTTCTTAAGAGAAGGGCTTAAAGTACGAGCCGGCAAGTTCACAAGGAGAAAAGGGAAGTCTTGACAGAGATAGTCAGGTTGGTGCCTTTGAGATATTTTGGACAACTCCCACCAGCTCTACCAACATAGGCAATACAGTTGTACCTTGGTTGTCAGACGTCTTGGTACTTGTACGTTTCGGCTCCGGAACGATTGAAACCCGGAAGTGAATGTTCCAGTTTTTGAACTTTTTTTTTGGAAGCTGAATGTCTGATGCAGCTTCCACAGCTTCTGATTGGCTGCAGGAGTTTCCTGCAGCCAATCTGAAGCCGTACTTCGGTTTCCGAACGTTTTGGAAGTCAAACAGACTTCTGGAACGGATTCCGTTTGACTTCCAAGGTACGACTGTAATGTCATTTGCAGTATCTGGAGAGCACCCCATTGGCTACCCCTGCATGTGTCTAACAGCCTAGGGGTTCAATGTAAGTACCAATCCTGGTTACAACCCACCTCCCCATTTGGAGGGCTCTGGGAAAACAGGTTTCTCCCAGTCACATTGCCATGCTAATTTCACTTCCCAAGGATTCACTTCATGTAAAAACAGACCTTCCACCCCAACTGTATTATATATAAATAGGACACATGCATGAATAAAATCCATTGGGCCTGAGCACCACATCTAGTGTGTCCCTAAAATGTCTGTTTTCTTTTTTAAGAAGTACAATACAAAATATATTTGATTACATTTTGAGTACTTGCCTGCTAAAGGGTACGTCCCCATATTCTGCACATCTGCATTTGATGGCTGAATTATTCTTACGCTAAGGAGCACCTGAGTTGTCTATAAATCAACTGAACTACAAAATGACATGAAAAACTAGAAGTTTATTCTCTTTAGTAGGCTGTGGGTTCCTGCAGAGATACTTGTTCTCTATAATGTTTTTTCTGAACACCAACTCTCTGCTTTTTTCCTTCTCAATTGGAAGTGACATTTATTTGGTTGAATAGGAAGGGTTTTCATGTTGTAACTACTGACACACATCCTGTCGTGGAGCTGTAGCGTTTCATCATGTAGGTTGACCTCTCTCTAAATATTTCCTGTGCAAGTTTCAAGAGACTCAGCAAGTGAAAATTAAACTCCCCCCTCCCTTGTTACTACTCTTCGTTTATAAGCAGCAATCACTTTAATAACTGCCAGTGTACTCTTTACGTATTATATTTAATTTTCAGATTTCTTTTTTAAAAGTAGATATTAGGAATGTTCTTTTAGCCACAGTGACTTCTGCCCTTGTTCATTTATTACTTCGCTCTTGAGAGCCTACTTGGGTTGAGGGCAGACCTAAGGCTTTTTCTGCCAGGTTCTTGCAAGATCCAACATTCAAATAAACACAGGATCTTGAAATTCAGCTGTTAGATCCTTCTTTACAGAATCAAAAGAATCTTCATTTGCATCAGCCACAAGCCATAGCAATAAAATAAAATGAAATGTACTGAAGATAGAGGTAAAAACAGCGATAGAAAATACATTTTGCGGGTTTACATCAATAATCAAATAATAGATCTTATTCTAATTGCTCCTACTAAAAACCTTGCAGTTTTTGCTGTCACCTGATCATCTTGATCTGCAAAAGAAAGGATACAGTAGCAATGGCTGAGTGACCCGGGATGGACAATAATAGAGGAGTAATAACCTCACTTCTCAAATCTTTATAAAGAGTGCAAGCCAGAAGCACATGAGCTACTAACTCAATACTGCCATCTTCACAGGGACATAACCGTTTTTCCAGCAGATTTTTTGAACTCGACCCTCAAGTACAGCCAAAGGCAGTATATTCTATCCTGTGACAGTGAATGCGTGTCTGTATTTTGGAATTGTTAAGTTTTGCCGATAGAGTCATACCTTGGTTTTCAAACACATTGGAAGTCAAACATTTTGGCTCCTGAACGATCAAAAACCGGAAGTGATAGTTCCAGTTTTCGAACTTTATTTGGAACCTGAACATCTGACGCGACTTCGGCGGCTTTTGGTTGGCTGCAGGAGCTTCCAGCAGCCAATTGGAAGCTGCGCCTTGGTTCCTGAACATTTTAGAAGTCGAACGGACTTACAGAACAGATTCTGTTTGACTTCCAAGGTACTACTGTAGACTCTTCCTTTGGTGATGGAAGGGAGGAGTGAACTTGGGCCCGGTAACAACTGAAGGGGCCCTCATTCAATTAACTCCGTTCTGCATTATCATATTACATGTATTTTTATCCCAGGGAGAGGCTA
This sequence comes from Podarcis vaucheri, assembly GCF_965113315.1. Taxonomy (NCBI): domain Eukaryota; kingdom Metazoa; phylum Chordata; class Lepidosauria; order Squamata; family Lacertidae; genus Podarcis; species Podarcis vaucheri. The sequence continues at coordinate 52,444,684 of NC_138749.1, forward strand.
TAGAAAAACTGCCATGTGCTAAGAGAAGTTTTAAAAATAAATAAACAAATAAAGCCGGCCTTCAGAGAACAGCTTCTATTTTTGCCATGATAAATTGCAAGGGACCCGAAAGTATTCAGAAAGATTAGCATAAACCCCCCACTGGAAACAGTTTCCAGGTTATGGTCTAGTACAGGGGTCAGCAAACTTTTTCAGCAGGGGGCTGGTCCACTGCCCTCAGACCTTGTGGGGGGCCAGTCTATATTTTTGGGGGAGGAAATGAATAAATTCCTATGCCCCACAAATAACCCAGAGGTGCCTTTTAAATAAAAGGGCACATTCTACTCATGTAAAAACACGCTGATTCCCGGACCATCCGTGGGCCAGATTTAGAAGGTGATCTGGCCCCCGGGCCTTAGTTTGCCTACCCCTGGTCTAGTAGAACAATCAGTTTGGAAGGAAATCTGCAACACAAATATCATTGAGCCCTTTTAATTCCTTCTTCAGCTGGCCAGTGTTTTCAGGATGGCAACCATTTAGCGCTAGTCTGAAAGGCAGCTTTCCCCTCAAAGCCAGAGACTTTGTATGTGTAGTGGAATTGCAGCCTTAAAAGCTTTATGATGGTTGCTTTCAGAAATAAAAATAGGTGCCTCCTCTGAACTCTGTGTTCATAAACCAAAATTAGTTCGACATAGTTTATTTATATTTACGATTTAAAGAAATGCCTATTTTCATTTGATTAAACTCTGTGTTCATAAACCAAAATTAGTTCGACATAGTTTATTTATATTTACGATTTAAAGAAATGCCTATTTTCATTTGATTAAACAATTGCCCATAGATTCATGTTTTTACAAATTACATAGATTATTGAACGTACAGGTGACCTTGGGCAAAGAGATCTTTAAAAAATCTGCTTCCCCATTTTATAAGAAATCAATTCAACATTAAGTGTAGAAAGTACACAGGAACTTCTTTTCAGAAGGGCAATTGCTGCATACAGAAGCTAAGTTTTGTGCAAATCACAGCTAATTACAGAAAGGTTAAAACCCCATTCTCAGGACTACTTAGGTCCTGGTGAAAAACTGGGTTTCAGTATTGACTCTCCCTCCCCCCCAAAAAAGCAGACAACATTGCACGCCACACATTTAATGTAATGTATACTTAGGCCCTTAGAACTGCAGAAAACCATTAGTTGTTTTTTTTTAATGGAACTGAGTTATTAACAGTAACTTTTTGTTGCATGAGGATCTGATAAATTGAAGTTCTAGTTTGTCTTCCTTTTGCAAAGCACTTTTATCGATGTTCATTTTATTAGAAGTAAAAGACTTGTATTAAAGGACATTATTTACCAAATATACTTAATGGAGCAGATATACTTGAGCAGAGCTTTAGAATGACAGATGAATTCTTTCCCCCTGCCATCCAGTCTAAACATGCTTCTTGAAATAACTATTATTTTTCAGGAATCATCTGACAAATGTTTCTGTTTGTTTAAGAAGCATGCCCCAAAATTGCTAGTTTATCATGTGATGACTAAGACCACCACAACATAATGGCATAGTGGGTAAACAGTTTAGAGGCTGCATTCTTCACTTTAAAAGATTGCTAAGGTGACGGTGTGCTGAGCCAGCTAAAAAGAAAAGGAACTTTGTGATTCAGCAGAGCAACATCAGTGTGTGAGGTCTTTGCTTCCAAAGTATGATGATTAGTTTTGTACAAAATCAGGATCTGTTTAAAGAATGACAACAAAATCCCCAACAACAACCCAGACATTTGGCTGTAAAAGACTAGACTGCAGATTGACAATATTTGTAGATTGACAAGAGAAGCACAACAGATTTTCGCCTCACCTTTAAACTAGTGGGTCAGTGACATGTTTGATCTTTGATGCTTAAAAATATAATGCTAGTAATAAAAATGATACTCCTCAAAACCTCACTTCCCTTTATATGTGCATTTTTAACTGTGCTGGATCTTCTGCATTCATTGTCATATTACTCAGGTTCCTCTGTTTCTAACTTCTCTTCCTTTTTTCCTTCCATTTTCTTTCGACTACTGGCTGCTTCTTGGTTTTTCTGCCTCTTTTATAAGGGCATAGAGATGGGCTATGGGTTAGTTTTGTAATTTTTTTGTAAGTTGTTTTTTAAAAAGTGATTTTCTTTATCCTTGCCCAAAGTTTTCCTGACATAACTAAACTTCCTCCACCCACTGCCTGTGTGAGTGAAATTATATAGGATGACAAATTTAAACTGAAGTATGAAATCAACGTAGCTGCCATCTTACCTGGGAGTGATCCCCACTGAATTCAAGAGAACTTACATGCTTAGGTTTAAAGACATACATGGCTTTGTGGTGGGTCCTAACTTAGGTAAGGGACCCCTGGACGGTTAAGTCCAGTCAAAGGTGACTATGGGGTTGCGGCGCTCATTTCGCTTTCAGGCCAAGGGAGCTGGCGTTTGTCCAAAGACAGTTTCCCAGGTCATGTGGCCAGCAGGACTGAACCGCTTCTGGCGCAACGGAACACCGTGATGGAAACCAGAGTGCACTGAAACACCGTTTACAATTTAAAAGGGATGCAGGTAGCGGTGTGGTCTAAACCACTGAGACCCTTGGGCTTGCCGATCAGAAAGTCAGCGGTTTGAATCCCTGTGACGGAGTGAGCTCCCATTGCTGTGTCCCGGCTCCTGCCAAGCTAGCAGTTCAAAAGCACACCAGTGGGTTTGAGCCCCACATTTGGCAAAAGATTCCTGCATTGTAAGGGGTTGGGCTAGATGACCCTCATGGTCCCTCCCAAACTCGATTCCCTGATTATCTGATTCCATGAAACTAATATCCCCCCCCTCCCATGGGCTCCATCTATTCATGAATATCTACCTTCCACACATCACATTCGTGAACATGCAGACACCATTCTGCCTAAACCACATTTGAAACCTCCCATGTACTCACACAAACATATACCAGCTGACATCCAAAAAGATGACATCCAATCACGTTCCTGCCCTGCCTTCAATCCACAAATATCCACTGGCATCTGTTGACTGTCTTCCAAAGGTGAACTTCCATCAGCCGACATCCAGAAACATCAGTCTGCTTTAGCCTTGTAGCCTCCACTGACTTCCAAATCCAAATGCCACTGGCTTCCATCCACCAATATCTGCCAGCTTCTCTTAGGTCCATCATGAGATGTCCACCAGCTTCCAGCCATGGATACCAGCAGCCTTCAAGCAAGCAAACTTGCCATATTATCACTCCCTAGCATCCCACTGCCAGAGGATTGCCTCCTTCCATTCACCACTTTGCCTCCTCCAAGTGGGATAAACCTGGGTAGTGCTGAATATCACATCCATTGCCAGGTGTGTCCTGCTGGAAACAAAAAAGTGTTTCCCCCTTGGCCTGCCTTTATATCCACTCAGTTGCCAAGTGCTTTTGTGACATCACAAGAAACCCACAGCCAATGGCAACAGGTGGGGAAGCATCATCTTCATTGCTTTGAGCCTCACAATGGCTGGTGGACCTATCAGTGATTGTTTATTTGGGATGTGAGTGGTGCTGTGGTCTAAACCACTGAATCTCTTGGGCTTGCCGATCAGAAGGTCAGCAATTCGAATCCCTGTGATGGGGTGAGCTCCTGTTGCTCTGTCCCAGCTCCTGCTAACCTAGCACTTTGAAATGGGTAACACTCTGGCGGGAAGGTAAATGGCGTTTCCATGCGCTCTGGTTTCTGTCACAGTGTCCCGTTGCGCCAGAAGCGGTTTAGTCATGTTGGCCACATGACCCGGAAAGCTGTCTGTGGACAAATGCCAGCTCTCTTGGCCTGAAAACAAGATGAGCCCCGTAAAGCCATAGTCTCCTTTGACTGGACATAACCGTCCAGGGGTCCTTTACCCTTACTTTTTACTTAGTCACTTCACTGACTTTGGAGGTTTTGCAAGACTCTTGATTGCAAAAGACTTCCCCTCTGTAAATTCATTAACTTTGAAATGGAACATGCAGGGAATGTAATAGATTTCTAAATATCTGTTGATGGCTGAGATATGCACATCTTTTGTGTGCTGTGTAAAGTATATCTTCGCATCAGTGGACATGAAAATGAACTGCGATCAACTGCAGTGGACCATCAATGTGTCAGTGAATATTGAAACAGAAGGTGACATGGTTTATGCATCCCACTCCTATTCCTGTTTATTATTGATTATTATGGCTTTCTCCAAAGAATCCAGAAACATAGTTTGGTGACCTCAGTTAGATTTCCTAACTCTCCAGCCTACAGCTCCCAGGGTTCCCCATGGAAGCAGGAATGGCTGTTAGTTTGTCTGTAGCATAAAATGCTCTAAGCATGGTATAGAAAGGATGAGTGCAGTGCATGTGTTCTCTGCAGAAGTTATTTTCCACCTGAATACCTCTGCTTAATGTGTTTCACCTAGTGGGTCATTGGCATCAGTTTTCTAGGTAGCGATTACACTCTTGATGCTCCTGCGCTTTATCCTTTGGCAGGAGATAAGGGAGGTAAACTAGAAATGTAATAAGAAGAGTTGTCTGCTGAAAGACGCAGAAATAACTGAGAAATTGAAAAAGGGTTGATGAAAATGAGTGAGGCAAGTAAAAGCATGAAGAAAAGTTCATGCTGAGGTTATACAGAAGATTTGATACTGCTAATTAGATAAATAATCCAGCCGCCCATCATAATCCTTTGAAAGTTAGATGCATCTATAATTGAACCATGTCTGTATTTGCAGCAGTCAGTGATTAAAATGCTGAAAACAAGCTTTCGAATCCTTCATGACTCTTTTCCCCACGGGATGTTTGGAAGAAAGGGTGGGGTGAGAGACATGTACCTTTGACAGGACAGTGTCTTGGCCCAAGCCATGGACATTTTATTTTTCGTCAAAGCTGCAAATTGGCAAGTAGATGGCTTAGCGGTGGGGTTTCCCTGCAAACTTTCTCAGACTGACTTAATCCAGGTATTTGAAATGTTAAAATCTATAAAGGGGGCGGGGTTAGGCAGGTAAGTAGGTAAGTAATTACATTAAGAACGGCTCCTCACATATTGAATTCCCTGCACAGGTATTGCTTGTGGGTAGAAAATGTGATGCTGTATATGTATTGCCCTTGTAACTTCCCACAGAGGATAACCGTCTTGTTTTAAGTGATGCTGAAAGAAAGGGAAAGAGTGGGAGTGAGAAGGATACAGAAGCACATTTGAGATATATATGTGTGTGTGTGTGTGTGTGTGTGTGTGTGTACACAGAGAGAGAGAGAGAAAGAGAGAGAGAGAGAGAGAGAGAGAGAGAGAGACTAGATCCTCTGCATATTCTAGCAGTGCTTTGTGGGGGGGTGACATTTGTGTTTAACAGCTTTAAAATGGAACAACTTCAGCTAGTGCCTCGGTTGCCATAGTAACTGGGGCCTGTAGTTTCAAAGGTTCACCCCATGTATGGGTAGAGAAATTGTAAAAAAAAAGAGAAGTCGATGACTTGCAATATGGCATGACTCCATGTTTTGAAAAGAAATTTCACTGGGAAGACATCTCACCTCCCACCCCCAATTTTGATCCCAAACAAGTGTCTGAATTAACAGTTTTTGCACGGGATCATGCAGGTTGGGGTTACACAGCATGGCCAGTTGCCCCACCCCCAAAAAAGAGGACATGAATCACACACATACATAAAAGGGAATCAAAGAGAACACCGATTTGTTTTTGCAAGTGGGAGTAGCTATAAACCACAGGATCATGTAGAGGTAATAACAGGAATAGGTTCTCACATTAAGCCTACTAGGTTCTGTAGCATCTAGACTCAGAACCCGGTTGAAGACCATAGCTCAGTGGCCCAGGTTAAGCCCTTGATGTCTTCAAGTAGAGCTGGAAAAGACTGCTGCTGAAACCCCCAAGAACCACTGCCAGTCAGTGTACAATACTGAACTAGATGGTCTGACTTGATTTAAGCAGCTTCCTGTTTTCATAATATAGCCAATGGGGGGGACAGGTTATGAAACCCTTATTTCCAAGATGATTGTTGGCAGTGGAATGCCCAGGGGATGATGATTCTTCTTTGGCAATAACTCTTAGCCGAGTAAGATTGTCTTCCATGAACACAATCTTAACAGTGAGTCCGTAAATGACTGTGGAGGCCAATTCTGGATCCACAAGCCCTTCTACAGTGGGGACATAGGTTTCCAGGCGGGAGTTGATCGCGGTGACGGTTTGCCAAACATGCCTTCCTCTTAGCACGTTTCTCCTCCTGAGTTGGAGCATCTTCAAAGCCCATGACACCTTTGGTTAAGGCTGTTCTTCAACTGGAGCGCTCGCAGGCCAGTGTTTCCCAGTTGTCTGTGTTTATACTACATTTTTTAAGATTTGCCTTAAGAGAGTCTATAAACCTCTCTTGTTGACCTCCAGCTTTCCATTTTTAAGTTTTGAATAGAGTACCATAGTTGCTTTGGAAGACGATAATCAGGCATCCACACAACATGACCAGTCCAATGAAGTTGATGTTGAAGAATCATTGCTTCGACACTGGCGATCTCTGCTTCTTTAGTATCTATGGCACAGACCAAACTTCAGTTCAGAGAACTGCCTGCTTTTGTGATCTCATTGTTCATGAGAATCTTAGCCAAAACCACACAAAAACCTGTGAATGATAGATCCATGTGGATGCTTAAATGCCTTTAATGGTGAGAAACATATGCAGCTTTGATAACAATCCTACTGTCAGGCTATGTAGGGGAAGTCTCTTGAGTCTGACTCATCAGTGCAGACTGAGGGCAGAAGGGAGAGGGGGTTGTAAGTGACTGTGAAGGCAATTCTGGATCCACACGTCCTTCCATGGTGACCCAGGGAATTATGACTGTCCTATCTAGAGCATAAGTATACATGCTACGCTAGCAAGATAATTGTGTTTCTGAAATTCGCCCCCATGAGATAGTGATGGCCACCAGTCAGTCACAGGTGAGCAGAGTGTTCTTGGGCTTCCTGTTCTGCTTCTGGGCTTCCTGTGGGCATCTGATTCGTCAGTGTAGCAACAGGATGCTGGACTAATTGGGCTTTGGCCTAATCCAGGAGGGTCCTTTGGCTATCTGAGCCTCTTGGGCTTGCCGATCAGAAGGTTGGCAGTTTGAATTCCCACGACGGGGTGAGCTCCCGTTGTTCGGTCCCAGCTCCCACCCACGTAGCAGTTTGAAAGTATGTCAAAGTGCAAGTAGATAAATAGGTACCGCTCTGGCGGGAAGGTAAACGGCGTTTCTGTGCGCTGCCCTGGTTCACCAGAAGCGGCTTAGTCATGCTGGCCACATGACCTGGAAGCTGTCTATGGACAAACGCCGGCTCCCTCGGCCAGTAAAACGAGCTGAGCACCGTAACCCCAGAGTCATCCACGACTGGACCTAACGGTCAGGGGTACCTTTACCTTTATCTTTAGGCTGATTTTCCTCTGGGTCAGCAAGGGGAAATGTCTGGAAGACTCCTCTAGCTGTGTGCTAGAAGTACTCCCTTGACATTAGAGCTGGGCAATATCTGGTTTTCAGCATTGTGATATATTAGCAGCTAAACATGGTGATATACTGATATATCACGAGGTCTGAATTAAGGATGGAGCTATGTAGAGGCATTGGCTGGCTGCATAGTTTCCCCCGCGTTGCAATTTTTGCACATGCACACAAAATAGTGATTCACAATATATTGCCAGGTCAAAATTATGAAACTGATAGCACGATAGGGGCTTTTAAACGGTTTCGGATTATATATTGATATATCACCCAACCCTACTTGGCATTAGCTTCAATAGCATAATATTGTGTGGATTGTTATTTTTTAAGCTGCTCTCCTTTGTCCTCTCCCATTTGACAGGTTTCTCGATAACTTTCTCTTGAAGTGGCTAAAATGGAGAATAGGATGGTGGTGCAATCTTAAGCCCCCAAAAAAGTAAATTTCATTGACATTGATGGGGTCTGCATACAAGTTCATGTGTTTAGGATTATAGGACTAGCATTTTGTTGTTTTTTTTTGTAGCTCTGGCATGCTTTGAGATGCTTAACATTCATGTTAAGGAGTCCAGAAATCCTGGTGTGTTAGTTATCCAGAATAAGTGGGGGGCCTGGGAGAAGGGCATGCGTGTTGTGGGCTCGAGTTCATTCCAAACATATTTTGCTTTTATGGGCTATGGCCCATGATGTATTCTCAGCTGTGGCTTTGATTTGCAGTGACTCAACTGGGGCAGTGTTTGGACAGCAAAAAAATCCTGCTGATGAGACATGTAAACTCCCACCCAGAGCTCTAGGTGGTCTTGCCATCTCATCACATACCAAGAGTAGGAGGATACTGACCCCTTTAAATATGTGATGGAGAGCAGGTTTATAGGGCCAGCAGTGAAGGGCTCAAGAAAACTCTTCAGGGCAATTGCATAATTTTTTTGGCTCTTAAAAAAAGAAATACATGCCTAGAGTTGTGTTGTTCAGATGAGACATTACCTATTTGATTCTGCTTCACTGATAGATATGAGAATATTTTGTATTAGATGTTGGAATGAAGATTACTAAACCGAGATTTCAATTCCATCTTGCTAAACAGATTTCAAGAGAGGGAATGAAAACAAAAACAAAACTTAGAGGGGAAATCCAGTGTTAAGTTGTTAGAAAACAACTTAATTCTGTGCTGACACTGTAGGGTGACGTCAGTGGAAGTCACAGGAGATTAAAGTTTAATACGCTATGCTTTCTCAAAGAGATCAACCTGTTCAAATAGGTGTGTTAAGTCGTAATTAAACAAAGAAATTAGCTGTGATCCTTGATGATGATGAGGTACCAGTATTCTTCTTACCTTGATAAAAGTGCCATGGGTGCAAACATAAAATGACTACAAATGGCAGCAATCCCCCCCCCCAAAAAAACCCTACTCCATACCAGTGAGTGCAATCACAAAAAGTACTAGTAAATATCTAGTTCAGACAAGGAATTATCATGCATCAAGTGAAAGCAGATTAAACACATACATACAACAGGTTTTTCCCCAGACCCATGATGATGATGATGATGATGATGATGATGATGATTTATTTGTACCCCACACATCTGACTGGTTGCCCCAGCCACTCTGGGTGGCTTCCAACATACATAAAAACATAATAAAACATTAAATCTTAAAAAGCATAAGATTCCTGTTTTTCTTTTTAAACTCTCCTCTATGCTCAACAGTTGAGGACCTCTTTTCGTCAGCCCTTTGGCAAGTTGAAGACTTGTATAGAATATGTATAGAAGGAGAAAGGAACGGAGCCAGGCACAAGAGGAACATTTGATCTAGATTATAAACAGAGTACAGAGGGATGCGGGTAGCACTGTGGGTTAAATCACTGAGCCTCTTGGGCTTGCCAATCAGAAGGTTGGTGGTTTGAATCCCCACAACGGGGTGAGCTCCCGTTGCTCGGTCCCTGCTCCTGCCAACCTAGCAGTTCGAAAGCACGTCAAAGTGTAAGTAGATCAGTGTTTCCCAACCGGTGTTCCGCGGCACACGAGTGTGCCGTAAGACGTTGCCTCGTGTGCCGCGAGATGCCTGGAGGGAGGCAGGCGAGTCGGGCGGCGAGAGGCGGGGCGGCGGCGGCGAGGAGAGGCCGCGCCTCCTGCTGCTGCCTGGCGCTCCTCCTCGCAGCCGGCAGCGCTGCCTGGGCGCCTCCGCGCGACTCTGCCTCGCTGGGTTTGGTCTCCCAGCAGAGACGGGTCACACGCGCACCTCCCTCCCTCCCTCAGCCTGCGCGGAGAGAGAGCCAGAGAGAGGCATCGCTCCTGTGCGGCGGGAGAGGGAGCAGCCGGAGCGATGCCCCAAACGAAGGCATGGGACCGGAGGGGAAATCCTCTCCAAGGAGGATTGAGCGCAGCTGAGAGAAGCCTTTCGAGGAGCTGCCGTGTCCCCTGGAAACCCCCTTCCCAGCTCTGCCTGCCTGCCTGCCCAAAGCTTGGAGGTTCCCCGGCAAGGGGGAGGGAAAAAACTTTCACTTTTGTGCGTCCCTCCCGGCGTGACGCTGCGCGCTGACATCACGGGGCGGGGCTTTAATGGTGGTGTGCCGCGAGATTTTTTTTCAGTAAACAGGTGTGCCGTTGCCCAAAAACGTTTGGGAAACACTGAAGTAGATAAATAGACACTGCTCTGGCGGGAAGGCAAAGGGCGTTTCCATGCGCTGCTCTGGTTCGCCAGAAGTGGCTTAGTCATGCTGGCCACATGACCTGGAAGCTGTACGCCCGCTCCCTTGGCCAATAAAGCGAGATGAGCGCCGCAACCCCTGAGTTGGCCACAACTGGACCTAATGGTCAGGGGTCCCTTTACCTTTATAAACAGAGTTAGAATTGACTCCTCCTTGATATACCTTTGCTGACTCCTGTCTTGCACACACATCTTATACTTACAAACAGTTACAAAGAAATTAAGTTATGAAATATGGACTACAGAGAAGTCAGCTACCCAAATGTGATACGAAGAATGAGGACACCAGGAGTGTGCCTCATCTCTGGGAAAGTATATGAATTGACCTAGATGGCTGATAGAGGCAATGTGAGCCATTTAAAAACACACCATGGATTGTGCTTTCAAGCAAGAAGCCCTAAACATTTTGTGAATCTTTGTACTTTTGTCCATTTTCTGTATTTATTTTTCCCGATTTGAACTTTAAAATGGTGGTTTTCTTGAGTCAAAATGAGAGTACCCCTAAACTTTTTTTTTTTAGAAGGAAAAAAAGCACTGGTTAAAAGTAAGTTTCCAGTTGCATTTATTATTTGGCTCATGCTTCATATTTAAACCTTATTTCCCTTTGAATGAAACTTGTGCCTTCTTTCTCCCCTTTTAGAAAAGACGGCGGCGAATCGATCGGAGTATGATTGGTGAGCCAACAAACTTTGTTCACACAGCTCATGTAGGATCAGGAGATCTCTTTAGTGGAATGAATTCGGTAAGTTTTTGCCAGGAATCCTGCAACATTTTATTTTATTTTTCCAGCTTTTTTCTTTATATTTTATACATTTCTTTAAAATTTATACATTTTTTTGACAAAGTAATAATCATAAATAAATAAAGAATAAAAATGTGCACCCCACCGCTGAGACCATTCCATTGTAACTATCCAACCTCCCAAAATTTCAACACCTCTTGTGGTGGTTTGACCCCTTTCCCTTTTAAAAGTACAAATTCTACAAACACCCTCCATATCTCCTCAAAATAATTTATCCGCATATTTCCCATCTTACCTTAATGGTGCATGTTAATTTATCATTAATAGCTATATCCCACACCTCTTTATACCATTCTTCCATTTTATATTCTGCTTGGCCCTTCCATTTCCTAGCTATAATAATGTGTGCAGCTGTCAATAAATTTGTGAGCAAGTCCTTCATAGTCTGTGAACCTTGCACCCCATCCCTGCAGCATTTAGACTGTATCCTTGAATATGTATATTTTCTAAAACATTAAACAATTTAGATTTGTAGTCCACCCTATCCTAAAGATTAGAGATGTGACGTAAAATATTGCTTCATATTTTTTTTACAAGATGACACAGATGCTCAATTACTTATATTTTAATGCCAATACTAGGTTGGATGCCTTTTGGCCACGCCATTTTGCAGCTCTTACGAGACAGTATATATTCAGGAGGACAGGAGAGATTGCATCACTACTGGGAAAAGAAGTAGAAAGGAAAACTCAAAGATGCAAAGGAATTGGTTAACTTATTCAAGCATCATCATTTCTAATTAGTTAAAGAAGTCATCTTCAGGGGCAGCTAGAAAACAAATACGGTGGTAGCTCAGTTTTTGAACGTAATCTGTTCCGGAAGACCGTTTGACTTCCAAAACATTCATAAACCGAAGCATTTATTTCTGGATGCATTTACTTATGGAAAACTCAATATGGAAGGCACATGGCACGTTCAACTTCCAAAAAGCATTCGAAAACCGAAGCAGTTACTTCCAGGTTTTTGGAGCTTGAAAACCAAAACGTTCAACTACTGAGATGTTTGAAAACCGAGATACCACTGTATATATTTACAGTGTGGTCGTGCTTATGTTCAATATGGAAGTAAGTGTGTATATATAGGACTGTAGCCTTGGTGTATCCTATTAAGAAAATTATGGATTCATTTATACCTTTAACACACCAGCATATCAAATATAAGAGTATTGTAGCTGATTCACTCAAATGAATAATATCAGAAAGCCTGTAACACAGACAACCTAAATGGCATATTATAGATTGTTTCAAAGTAAGGGGGGTAATCAGTGTTAGAAGCATAGTATTACTTCTCTTTTCAGGACATTTGTAGTGTTGTCTAGTAAACAGAAAAAGTTGTACTTTCTCCCCAAGAAGATGTCAGTCTGTAATAAAAAATGCATGTTAGAACACAGACAGCTTCAGCTTCCTTCTTCCAACCCAAAATGTTCTTTCCTATATCCCTTTTATTGTACAAGAAACTCTTGTTATCATTTTTTTAATAGGCTCAAATCTGCTATGTAAAAATGTATGCTAACTAGTTTCTTCAAAGGAAAGACTGAAACTGTTTCTCGAAAGGCCAAAATGTGTGTTTGCCTGCAGCTAGCTATCTAACCATACAAGAAATAAACCTAGGAACTGCTAACGAAGGAAAATAATGCACACCACTGATAAAATTAACAAATCAGCTGTTCTAGAATTCTTTGATTGGCATGACCTTTGAAATATCCTGGAGAAAACTTGGATAGCCCTAGGTAGAAATCCCTAAAGTCACACATTCCTATGTTAGCATAGTTCACTAGAAGCAAGAATCAAAAGAACTCACATCTTCACTGAAGAGGGCCAGAGATGGTGTTTGCAAACCTAGAATTGAGATGAATAATTGAGGTTTAGGCTGCACATATTGGAGAGCAGGTTTGGCTGTTAACTTGCTGCACAATTACAGAGGGAACAAACTCCCTGTGTTTTTTGTTCCGCCAGCACAGCACTATATTTAAAATGCATTAAAGGTGTTTACAAGGTTGGAGAAATCCCTGTCCATTCCTTATATGGATTTGGAGTTTCTGTGAAGGCATGGGGAATGAGCTGCATTGAAGTTACAGATCCAAATGCTTTTAAATCCGTGTTCTCTTTATCGTCTCTTCATTTCATGCTGCTTGGGGATCTGAGCTCCCAGAATACATATTTCAATTTTAAAAATTGCAAAAATAAAGAGAATTTTAAATTTCACCTTACAAAAAAGGGGCATACTAATATCTGATTTTACATTCTTGAATTTTTAAAATAAATTATGCATGTACAATATTATTATTGTAGCAAAGTGACTTCATGCTCAGCTGTTTTGCATATTTATTGCACACATAACTTTTTCCCCAATTTTCCCAAATAAGTTTGTTCTCCCTAAAGTCTGTTTTGATTCATGGCTTACAAATCACAGTAATAAATGCCATTTTCTTATATTTTTATGGATAAGCGTTTCAAAACATTTTTGTCTCTGTCTATTTCATCCTAGAAAAATTTATTTCATCTAACAGAATTGATATGTTAACATTCCGCTTAAATAAATTTCCTATTAAGAGAGTAAGAGATGAATCAGTTGGAAGAAAACATGGATCTCTTTTGCATAGCTATGTAGACATCTATTTTTAAGACATCTGTTGCAATGCATACATCCTGTGCAAGAAATTTTGGACTCTTATATGATATACACGATTCTATTTGTCTCCCCTAAAAAGAAAAACATTTTCTGTTTCTAAGCCATGTTTATAACTCAAGATCACACATGTATATCTGCTGCAACATCAAATGATGTACAAAACACTGATCCCATGCTGCAGCTACGAGGGACTGAAGGTTCCCTCGTATGTTGAAGGTTCCCTCGTATGTTACTCCCACAAAATTGTGATCATGTGATCACACAGCTCACCCTGGCCCTGATGTCCAGGCATTAGGCATGAAAATCCCCACGACAGGGTGAGCTCCTGTCACTCTGTCCCAGCTCCTGCCAACCTAGCACTTCAAAAGAATGCCAGTGCAAGTAGATAAACAGGTACCACTGCGGCAGGAAGGTAAATGGCATTTCCGTGCGCTCTGGTTTCTGTCACGGTGTCCTGTTGCACCAGATGAGGTTCAGTCCTGCTAGCCACTTGACCTGGAAAACTGTCTGTGGACAAACGCAGGCTCCCTCAGCCTGAAAGCGAGATGAGCGCCGCAACCCCATAGTCGCCTTTGACTGGACTTGACTGTCCAGGGGTCCTTTAGGGACAGCATTGGTTTAGTAAAGAGATGTTATTCTCCTTATGGAAACTAAACAACTAGGAAAAGTGCGATCCATGTCAAATGTGTTCATATGCCAGTAAACCTACCTTCTAGGAATGAACTTGTGCTAAATCAGTTCCTCCGTTAAAGAGGGCACGTATTGCAGTGAGACCTGGACAACCAACACCCTGTGTTGTGGGTGGGTACCAGTGGCGTAGCGTGGGGGGTGCAGGGGGGGCCGGCCGCACCGGGCGCAACATTTGGGGGTTAGGGTTAGGGGGCGCAAATCCACGGGTAAGGGGGCGCAAATCCACAGGTTAGGGGGCGCAAATTACTTGCCTTGCCCCGGGTGCTGACAACCCACGCTACGCTACTGGTGGGTACATTTGGTCAGCCACAACACCTGATTGGTAGGTTCCTCAAAGCTGGGTACAATCTGGGCAATGGGATGCAGTCCAAATGGTTTGAGGGACCTATTTATGTCCATGCACGTGACCCAGAGCTTCCTCTTTCAGTGTGTGCATTTGGAACACCCACCCACCTCTCCCTACTTTTAGGGTTTGTTGCGCTTGACCTTGCTTTACCGTCATGTGTCCTCTGTCGTTGGGACAGGGGCACGGCAGGAATTTTCCCCACTTGGCTGATTGGCTGTTGCCATTTGGGTTTCGCCTGCTGCGTAGCAAATCATCACAACTTGTAAGGTTGAGGATAGGCTCTGGTTCAGGTGATAGGGATGGGAGAACGCTCTCACTATCCCTATGTGAAGGTTATTCCGTTAAAGGAATCCAGGGACTCGATGGTTTGGTCAACCCCTGAGAGGGGGTTGTGCCTGTGCCTGAGTCCAGGGGGACATTTGGGTGGCAGAGTTATCCCGTTCCCAGCTTTCCGCTTATCCAGGTGTTCACCCTTGGCTGACCTAAGTGATTCAGCACTACCTGCATGGCAGGGAGCTAGTCAAACCAAAGCCTATGCAACTAGTCACTTTCTGGTTACAGATAGGTAGCCGTGTTGGTCTGCCATAGTCAAAATAAAAAAAATCCTTCCAGTAGCACCTTAAAGACCAACTAAGTTAGTTCTTGGTATGAGCTTTCGTGTGCATGCACACTTCTTCTGAAGTGTATCTGAAGAAGTGTGCATGCACACGAAAGCTCATACCAAGAACTAACTTGGTTGGTCTTTAAGGTGCTACTGGAAGGATTTTTTTTATAGTCACTTTCTGTAATCAATAAAGTTGTGTCCTAAATTCTGCCAAAAAAAGGCCAAAATTTGAGTCAAGTGTGAATTTATTTTAGGGGGGAGGTTTCTGGGTCTGAACACGCAATGTAATGAACTTGAGAGGCCACCAGTTTAAGGCTGACCGTGCCACTTTCTTTCCTACCCTTTCCCTGTATGTCTAGGTGAGTTCAATTCAGAACCAAATGCAGTCCAAAGGAGGCTATGGAGGAGGAATGTCTGCAAATGTTCAAATGCAGCTTGTAGATACAAAGGCGGGATAACCGTGGGACATAATTTGAGTGAGTATTACAGAATTTGCAAGCGCTATTGCCGACTTTTCTCTCCTAGTAACAGAGAAGAAGCTGCTGTGCTCCTTTTAAGTGATTCTCTGGAAATAGCTTGTTCGTTATATTTGCCGCGAGCCCAGGAGCCGGCTGCAAGAAATATGTGCGTGCAAATGTGTGTTAGGTATTATGCAATGAGCGATAAGATCAAGTACTTCCAGTACCAATTATAAGAAAGAGATTTTGTTTGACTGATTTCGCACACTCGTCCATCAGGAATTAGCTTTAGGCCTTTGGCGTTCATCTTTGTAGGAAATGTTGGCCCCTGAATTCCTCAGTGGTACCAAAACGAGAACAGTTAAATTGCAGAGAAGGGGTAACATCACAGTTAAAGTATGATTGCATAAATAGAGCATGCGAGCATTTTTTTATTTCTGATAGCAGTAGGTGGTTTCATCAAACAATCTCTTAAGTTCCTTAGTTTCCTGCTCCCACACATGGTTTCCTACTGCTGCTGGAGGTTAGGAAACACACACTGTAATGATGTCTCAACGTGAGATGAAATTTGTGCTATGTGTCACATTTTGAGAGAACACAGCCTATGGCTGCCATGTTCAGTAGTAGCTGCTTGCAAGCTACATTTCTTTCTTATCCTACTTTTTATTCATTCTTTTATTTCTATTTTATACATTTATTTACATTTCATACACTCTTTTTTTCCAAAGTAGTAATAATAAATAAATAAGCATAAAAATGTGCACCCCACCACTGAGACCATTCCATCATAACTATCCAACCTCCCAAAATTTCAGCACCTCTTGCAATGATCGTTTGACCTCTTTCCCTTTTAACAGTACAGATTCTACAAACAATATCTCCTCAAAATCATTTCCCCTGCATGTTCCCCGTCTTACCTTAATGGCACATGTTAATTTAGCATGAATAGCTATATCCCACACCTCTTTATACCATTCTTCCATTTTATATTCTGCTTGCCCCTTCCACTTCATGACTATCATCATTCGTGCGGCTGTCAATAAGTTTGTGAGCAAGTCCTTCATAGCCTGCGAATTTTCCACCCCATCATAGATTGATAATAATGCTGCCTCTGGAACTTTGGACAACTTTAACCCAGTGATTTCTGTTATCTCCTTATATATATTTTTTACATATTTACACTGCCACCACATGTGAACATAATTCCGCAAGCTACATTTCTGCCCTCATTCTGAGAACGTCTTGTTTGTCTTCGTACTAATTCATTGCTCTGTTTTTCCCCCACAGATCCTTGTGAATATCTGTACCTTCTTTTCTGTGTTCCTCTATGCCTTGGTGACTGCTTCCTGTGCTCATGAGAGAAGTTGATGGTTCATCACCCACGCCTTGTGATTACGCCGTTGAAACATTCCTTTTCTGCTGTGAGGGTGACATTTATCAGACTGGTCTTGTCATGCTTTGCAAGTGGCAAGCTTACATCTCACTGCTACCCAAAACATCTGTGGACATGTATTGGTTGGTTGAGTTGTTCTTTGGGGGACATTTTTAGTCTATTCTCGGCATTTTAAAACAACATTTTAAAGCGATCTAAACATGTAGTTTGGTGTTGGGTTGACCTCTTTATTTTTACTCCCTCTGCAAGGCCTCGTTTACGGCATTCTCATCGGTTGTTGGGTTTTGTTTTTTTAATCCTTATTTCGTTTTCTGTGATTAGAAGCAAGCAAGTTCCTATTAATATGTTGAACCTGTCATTGTTAATATAATTTTATTATTTTTTAGGGGAAAGGTCTGGGACCTGCAAGCACAATGATCATTTCACACAGTCAGAAATCGGCAGAGTATATGAGCGCATGCTTTGTGAATTTGCTTGGTATGGTGGCCTGTTGGGTGCCAAAAACATTTTTTTTTTAATGCTTGTTCTTGCAGATGGATGGTATTATTGCTGATTAAAAAGTTTTGCAATGGCACCAGATCATGCTAATCTCTCTGGGGGAAAAGGTCTTGTATCTTTTAGCTGCTTTGGAAATACATCGTTCTTAGGTTTTGATCCAGCTGATCTTGAAATAATAAAGAGAGCTTGCATTCATAAGGCATTTTGTTGTAAATGTTCAGTATATTTATTTGAAAGAGCTGACCTCAAGATTGTAACCCAGTGTAGTAACGTACATACTAAATGTTGTGGTTGCGCTTTGTCTGGTTCAAGAGGCATTGTTATGTTGGCTGCTTTTTTCTTTTCTCTCTCCCCCCACGTTTTGTTTTTTTTTTTAAAAAAAAAAAAAGCTTAATTTTAGGCCATTCCGGCATTGCCAGTAGCAGCATGTTGAACTGCCTGCAATATTATAGCTGGAATTTAGTTGACCTCTCTAAGTAGTTGGCAGTTTCTGCGTACTAAATATTTAGGGGCCATGTAAGTTGCTGAAAGCAACATAGTAACCTGGCAGAAACTGGTGCCAGCAAAAACAACATACAGGGTGGCTTTTTGCTATATTGGTCAAGAAGCCTTTTGCTCAGGTTCCAAAGCATGTTCCTCTTTCACAAAGTGTGAAAATTGTGTTTTTTAATATTGCACTGTTCTTGAAATATTTCTGTAAGTGGTCCTCTTTTCTTTTTTCTTTTCTTTTCTTTTTTTCATCTTCCCCACCCTCATGCCCCCTTGGTCATAAGAAGCTGAAGTCAGTTGATTAAACACTAGCAAAATATTTTTTTAAAACCGCATTTAGAATGCTCCTCATACATTTTTAACATCTTAACTGGCAAGTGGCATTACTGAGCCTAATTGGAAAAGTTCTTGAAAGTGATAAGCACAGATAGACACAAGACAAAAGAGAGAGAGAGCAAGAAAAGAGAATTTGCGGCATAAAATCCATTCATTTCCACATGGTTCATGCAGAAACGTCATGAAACTAGCGTTGCTTTGTAGTTAATGCCGAAATATTTCTCTCTGCTCCCATTGGTAATTTGTAATGGGAAGACACTAGAATGAAAGGTAATCAAAAAACAGTTTTTTAAAAAAAATCCTGGTACTACTGAAAGTATTAATATTTTTCAAAAGCTAATAAAACAACATCAGTTGGATAATGATCCAAGACCACTGTTGAAGTCCCAAACTACCAAGGAAGTCATATGTCTAAACATCTCTGAAATGAGTAGAAGCAGTGGCTAAGCTCATCTGTGCCAGATATTGCTCTGCATTCATTTCAATGAGCTAAGTCCAGAAGATGTTCCTGTTGCATTGATCCCATAGACTTTCTGAGGACAGCAAGGCTATAGGACCGTAATACGATTTTGTGGGGCAAAGATCCAATTTAGATGTCCCATCAAATCTTCACTGACTGGAGGTGCTGATTTATGAGGTTGCACCTCTCTTTGGCTGTTTGGGCCAAATAAATGGCAACTTAATGATAGTTATCTTAGTTCAATAGTGTACATTCTCAAAAATGCTCTTCAAAATATAGGATTTCAGAATTATTTTCACTTTTGTCCTTGCTGACGGAAAATAAATTTTTTGGAGCATTTGTTTTGTCTGGGGGGAAAAGTAATAATCTTCAGCTCAGTCGCCAGAAAAGAGAGACATATTTTTATAACAAACATACTTTTTTTTGTACATTATGTTCATTCTTAAATAATGTAAGTTCAATGTTGTCTTGTAGATATTAAAAGGAGAATATTGACTTTTGATTCAATAAATGTTTTCTTTCAGCTGCTGGTTTACCTATTTCTTTATCATAACCACTACCTATTGGTTTGGAGGGATCAGAGCCTGCCGGCCTTCAAAACACTGTTTCATCTTTTCAGTTTTAGTGCTTTACTGGAAGGTAAAGGTGGGGACCATATGGAAGCAGCTTTGTAGATTCTCTTTTAGATCACTACAGTGGTGCCTCGCAAGACGAAAAGAATCCGTTCTGTGATTCTCTTCGTCTAGCGGTTTTTTTCGCCTTGCGAAGCAAGCCCATTGAAGGATTAGCTGATAAGCGGCTTAGCGCCATTAGTGCTATTAGCGGCTTATCTGCTGATCGGATCAGCTGATAAGCGGCTTAGCGCTATTAGCGGCTTTTAGCTGCTATTAGCGGCTTATCTGCTGATCGGATCAGCTGATAAGCGGCATAGGGCTATTAGCGCTATTAACGGCTTTTAGCTGCTTTTAGCGGCTTATCTGCTGATCGGATCAGCTGATAAGCAGCTTAGCGGCTTAGAAAAAGGGGGGAGGGGGAAAAAAACCAGCAGGAACTCGCAAGACATTGTTGTCTTGCGAAGCAAGCCCATAGGAGATTCGTTTTGCGAAGCACCTCCAAAACGGAAAACTCTTTCGTCTAGCGAGTTTTCCATCTTGCGAGGCATTCGTCTTGCGGGGCACCACTGTATTTAACAAAATGTTGAAGCCCAGAACATTGCTGTGGAAGATTTCACCCACTTCTCTCAAATCAAATTCTGTAGAAATAATTATATATACACCCTGCCCATCTGGCTGGTTTTCTGGGCGGCTCGCAACAGAACACCAATAACAATAATAAAAAAGGAGCAACATCAAACATTTAAAACTTGCCTAAACAGGGCTGCCTTCAGATGTCTTCTAAAAGTCAGATAGTTGCTTATTTCCTTGACATCTGATAGGAGGGCGTTCCACAGGGCAGGTGCCACTACCGAGAAGGCCCTACAGCAATGTGTCATTTTTGAGACTGCCTTGATCAATGGCCAAGGAATTGCAACAGGTGGTTCACAAATAATCTTGTGGACAGATTATTAACTGCTACCCACCATGTTGATTCTGTTTCACGGGTATTGAAAGATAGCCATTGGCTTCCAGTTTGTATGTGGGTGCCATTCAAAGGTCTCATTTGGACTTATAACACCCTGATATCTTGAGAATTTAACATCACTACTTCAGATATTTTCTAATAGTCAGATAGTTGTTTATTTCTTTGACATCTGCTGGGAGGGCATTCCACAGGGCATGCGCCACTACCGAGAAGGCCCTCTGCCTGGTTCCCTGTAACTTGGCTTCTCGCAGTGAGGGAACCACCAGAAGGCCCTCAGAGCTGGACCTCAGTGTCTGGCTGAATGATGGGTGGAGATGCTCCATTAGGTATACTGGGGTGAGACCATTTAGGGCTTTAAAGGTCAGCACCAACACTTTGAATTGATGCACACAGGTATCAACCGCAGCAGTCTTCCAAATGTCAGGTGAAGAACTCATAACTATGACCACCTCTGGTCAGGATGTGTCAAGTGCATCTCTCTTATTAACAAGTAATCACAGCTAGGGATTTTGAATAAACTTAGCCTTCAACATTTCCCTTAATATGCTTCACAATTTCTAGTTTTTATACTAATAGAAAAGGCAGGTGAATACGTCCACAGAAGATTAAAAATACATTGAAACATCAGTCATTAAAAACTTCCCTAAACAGGGCTGCCTTCAGATGTCTTCTAAAAGTCAGATAGTTGTTTATTTCCTTGACATCTGATGGAGGGCGTTCCACAGGGTGGGTGCCACTACCGAGAAGGCCCTCTGCCTGGTTCCCTGTAACCTCACTTCTCGCAGTGAGGGAACTGTCAGAAGGCCCTTGGTGCTGGACCTCAGTGTCCCAGCTGAATGATGGGGTTGGAGACGCTCCTTCAGGTCTACTGGGCCGAGACCGTTTAGGTCAGTATAGGGATGGGGAACCCACACCTAAAGGACGGCATGGAAGAATCATACACCAATGGGAGCGTGTGAGTAGTTCCATATATTTATGTTAGTCTCTGAGTGTCATTGCTTATGTAGTCCAAATGGCTCCATGCCTGCCGAAGAGTGAGGTATCTACAGGCTCTGGGGAGGGAAATCTAAGGAGGGAAGGAGCCCCCCAAAACAACCCAATGCAAACAAAGCATACTCAGTGGCCATGGGATGTTGAGTGTTGGTGGTGGAGGGATGGAAAACTGGGTGGTTCTTGCAGCTGCTGTTGAAATTGTAAAACAATGAACAGGGCGGAGCAATGGAGAACTTCTGAAACAACAATGGGATATTAGCTCCACCCAGAGCATAATGGAGAGCAGCAACGACTGGGAAAAGAGAGACGTAACATTTTACAAGGACAGGAAGAAACACCACGGACAGAATAATCATCACACACAGGAGGAATATGGATATAGTTTGAATGCTTCACCTATAGCTTTATAAATCATTTAATGTGTAAAGACAAATGGATGTCGTCAATATTGCAGTTGTCGTATAAGGGATTGTTATTTTGGCTGGAATGTAATTGAGTTGAATAAGATTTTAGAACGCAGAAACAAAGGAAACCATCAAACCATCAATTCTAACACGCGGGAGGCCACCTAAATTATACAATTTGGCATCTGAATGATTGGGATGAGTAATTGTATTATAATTGAGCATTGTTATAATGAGGCTACCATTGGACTGTTGTAATTGAAAACTAATAAAAATTATTGTAAAATTTTAAAAATGGAAAACTGAGCAAGGGGAATCATAGAATCATAGAGTTGGAAGAGACCACAAGGGCCATCGAGTCCAACCCCCTGCCAAGCAGGAAACACCATCAGAGCACTCCTGACATATGGTTGTCAAGCCTCTGCTTAAAGACCTCCAAAGTAGGAGACTCCACCACACTCCTTGGCAGCAAATTCCACTGTCAAACAGCTCTTACTGTCAGGAAGTTCTTCCTAATGTTTAGGTGGAATCTTCTTTCTTGTAGTTTGGATCCATTGCTCCGTGTCCGCTTCTCTGGAGCAGCAGAAAACAACCTTTCTCCCTCCTTTATATGACATCCTTTAATATATTTGAACATGGCTATCATATCACCCCTTAACCTCCTCTTCTCCAGGCTAAACATGCCCAGCTCCCTTAGCTGTTCCTCATAAGGCATCGTTTCCAGGCCTTTGACCATTTTGGTTGCCCTCCTCTGGACACGTTCCAGTTTGTCAGTGTCCTTCTTGAATTATGGTGCCCAGAACTGGACACAGTACTCCAGGTGAGGTCTGACCAGAGCAGAATACAGTGGCACTATTACTTCCC
Source organism: Podarcis vaucheri (assembly GCF_965113315.1). Classification (NCBI taxonomy): domain Eukaryota; kingdom Metazoa; phylum Chordata; class Lepidosauria; order Squamata; family Lacertidae; genus Podarcis; species Podarcis vaucheri. The sequence continues at coordinate 52,467,404 of NC_138749.1, forward strand.
TTGATCTAGATGCTATACTCCTATTGATGCAGCCCAGAATTGCATTGGCTTTTTTAGCTGCCGCGTCACACTGTTGGCTCATGTCAAGTTTGTGGTCAACCAAGACTCCTAGATCCTTTTCACATGTACTGCTCTCAAGCCAGGTGTCCCCCATCTTGTATTTGTGCCTCTCATTTTTTGTGCCCAAGTGCAATACTTTACATTTCTCCCTCTTAAAATTCATTTTGTTTGTTTTTGCCCAGTTCTCTAATCTGTCAAGGTCGTTTTGAAGTGTGGGAGTAAGAATAGAATCCTCTCCAGGGCTGTCAGATCAACCCAAGGGCTACCAATAAATTAGCATGTTGTCAGAGCTGCCCGAGGTCCCAGCTCACAAAGGACCAACGCCAGTTCGTTGTTATATACAAAAGTCTTTATTGAAGTTCAGTTTCGCTTTCACAGCCGCAGCGTGCAGCTCTACGTCTGAAACTCTAGACCGCTGATGCTCCGTCTGAATCTCCTCCCCCCAGACACCAGTTTAAGACTCTAGCCTTGCTCCACCTCTTCCTTTGCTCTTTCCTCCTCTGGCTCCGCCTGTCAGCTGGGGTCTCGCCCTTCCTGGACTCTTCTGACGCTGAGTCCCCTGAGTCTTCCCCCTGCCTCCGGCGGGCTTTAGGACCTGGTTCCCAATCCGGGTTTTCTGCTGTTCCACGCGCCTGTACATTTGAACTTGGCGCGCGCGCCCAGCCGGCAACCTTCCTCCTGACCGTTACACTGCTCCTGTCACTGCTTCCCCCTTCGGGGAGGCTAGCTGGACCTGACCTCCCCTCCGTTCCCCCACTCTCCGATAGAGGCGTGGTCAGCCCTGACTCATCTCCTCTCCCTGCTGGAGGAGACGCTGGCCCTGACACATGGGACTCTTCCCCCCCACTACGCTCTGGTGGGGAAGCTGGTCCTGATCTCCCGCTGCTGCTTTGGGAGTCCCCGCTGGCCCCTTGTTTCTGGTGTGTCCCTCCTGGGACCCCCCTTGCCCTGACCATCGGCGCCTCCTTCTGGGAATCTTCTGATTCGCTGGAGAAGCTCATGGAATCTCTCGGGTCACTGTCATACTCCCCTACGCTGCCCTCAGATTCTTCCCCTTCGCTCTCCATTTCCTCTCTCCCCCGTGCCTCCGTTCCTGAGCCCCTGACACATGTATTCAGAGAAATGGACTTCGTTGGGAAGATGGGTAGGATATAAATCTAATAAATAATACATAAATAAAATTGTTCCTCGAAATGTTGCAAAAGATGCTGATTAATGATGGGCACAACCCACCCCCCTTTTGATTCAATATGGGCTGCATCTTCCTTGGCTTTTTCCAATAATTCTTCAAAGCTTGGGGAGACCAACCCCAGGAGAACTTCTCCATCACAAGCAACCTTCTAACCAGTATCACTGCTTTTAATGCTTAACTCATTATTTCTATGGTCTTTATTGTTTCTCTCTTCTATTTGATATGTCTCAGCTAAGCAGCTAGAATAAATAAAAAGTTTTTAAATAAACCAAAAAAAGAACCAAAACACAAGTAGTTTTTAAATTAATATTTAATTTGGAATACTTGTTGATAATTCCATGCCAGGATCTTGTTGATATATTTAACACTGCGTAAAACACATTCTTGGCCTAGTTGCGTGTGGAGACCCCAAAAACCACCCCCAAACGAAGACACAATAGACACAGATTTTAGTTTAAGGTTTTTGGTATTAAATTTTGGGCACAACTTTATTGATTACAGCATGTGAGTGGTTGCTTAGGCATTGGTTCCAGACTACCTGAACCTGCACGGTGGCAGGAACACGACTGACACTGGGCACCACCATCCACTGGGCAACCATCCTGGGGGAGCGAGAACTCCTTCGATCTCACAGCTCACCCCAGATGCTCCCAGGGGCATCTTGACAGGGTTCGGACAAAAGCAAGGCAAGCCCCTGGATTCCTTTAACAGAATTTCCTAGCAGCAGCAATGGAGGGGCAGGCACAGCCAACCACGTCCTCTCCCCAAAACATTGAACCAAATGCCTAACCACCAACCTTACAAAGTTGTGACGATTTCCTACACGGTAGGCAAAAACCACATGGCACCAGCCAATCAGCCAAATGGCAAAATTCCTACCAGTCCCCTGCTCCAAAATAGAGACCCCTAGACAGACATTGTTGTTGTTTAGTCATTTAGTCGCGTCCGACTCTTCGTGACCCCATAGACCAGAGCACGACAGGCACTCCTGTCTTCCACTGCCTCCCACAGTTTGGTCAAACTCATGTTGGTAGCTTCAAGAACATTGTCCAACCATCTCATCCTCTGTCGTCCCCTTCTCCTTGCGCCCTCAATCTTTCCCAACATCAGGGTCTTTTCCAGGGAGTCTTCTCTTCTCATGAAGTGGCCAAAGTACTGGAGCCTCAGCTTCAGGATCTGTCCTTCCAGTGAGCACTCAGGGCTGATTTCCTTCAGAATGGATAGGTTTGATCTTCTTGCAGTGCGTGGGACTCTCAAGAGTCTCCTCCAGCACCATAATTCAAAAGCATCAATTCTTCGGCAATCAGCCTTCAAGGCCATGAGAACAACCCTAAATACAGGGAGAGGAGGGCAGGTGATCCGCTGCACGTCACAAGAAAGTGAAACTCTCCAGTGACGTGCAGCAGCTTAAGTAGCCCCTCAGCAGCCAATAACCAACAGAGGGGCAACCAATGGGGGTTTGTGGCCATCCAAATGGTCCCGCCCCACAACAGGGAGGCAGTTTCTGGTGATCTCACTGCAACACGTGCCCTCCATGATGGAGGGCCTGACTTATGTAATGCAATGTGTAATTCATCTCTATCTCTGTAAGCTTCTTGGCATTTTTTCCTCTCCCCCTTTCCTCCCATTTTTTGTTTGTTTGAAGAGTCTCCTGACTTAACCTGACAGTTTCAATCTCTTGTTTCACCATCTGCTGACATTCAAACGTTTGTCTTCTATTGTACTTTGCACAAGTGTCAAACTTGGGAGGTGAGCATTCCTAATTCAAACAAAAATGTGCTCCAAGAACTTAAACTTGTTAAACAATAACAGCCAAGTTGTGAAACTTGCTCTGCTGGAAAAAAACGAAAGCTCAGTTTACAGATAGTATTTAACTCTGAGTAGGCTTGCTAAAATGTGTAAGATTGAATCAGATAAGTGCTGGAGATGCAATGAGGTTGAGGGAAGGTTCTTTCATATGTGGTGGACTTGTAAAAGGGTAAAAGAGAATGGGGAAATAATTCATAATGAATTGAAAAAAGTGTTTAAAAGCACCCCCCCCAAAAAAAAAAAACCAGAGTCCTTTTTGCTGGGGATAATTCAAATTGAAATTCCCAGGTGTCAAAAAAGGTTATTTATGTATGCCACTACCAAGGCCTGTGTTTTGTTAGCCCCAAAATGGAAAACTAGCGAGGTTCCAACCAAAGAACTTAAACCGAGAACAAGAAGAATAAGAGAACAAGAAGAAATATGTTTAAAGGAGATTGGAAAATATTTATTGAATATATAGGGGGAAATTGTGTACACTTGAAAACATTGGCAGCATTAAGATAAATTCAACAGTATAAGTAAGTTTTGATGGATATAATAATGGAATACTGAATGGTTTAGTTTATGTAAAATATGCAGGGATTTATGATATGCAAAATGAACCATGGAAAGAGAAGAAGGGAAGTCACTGATATTTAAATGAATATTCTAAATTGTAAAACAGAATATATATATATATATATATATATATATATATATATATATATATATATATATGCAGGTTTTGGTGTCTTCGGGTGTCTTCCCGTGTAAGAGTCGGGGTGTCTGTGCGACGTTTCGACGAGGTCTCACTCGTCATCTTCAGGCTGGTGCTTTCGGCTTCTTGTTACTGGAACAGAGCAGAGTCTGGTGTTTGAGTTCCTATAAATACTGTTGATGGGTGTGGTGTATAGCCTCCAACGTTCTGGGCAGAGAGGAAGTTCCTAGATTAGTGTGCCTTTTCTTCTTTTGTTCCTTAATTACTTGAGGGATATCTTGGGTGATTTCATGAGTGATATTCTGAATACCACTGGGTGGGTCATTAAGTGTAGATTAGTTGCTAAAGCTTTCGTGTCTTGACCCAGTGGTATTCAGAATATCACTCATGAAATCACCCAAGATATCCCTCAAGTAATTAAGGAACAAAAGAAGAAAAGGCACACTAATCTAGGAACTTCCTCTCTGCCCAGAACGTTGGAGGCTATACACCACACCCATCAACAGTATTTATAGGAACTCAAACACCAGACTCTGCTCTGTTCCAGTAACAAGAAGCCGAAAGCACCAGCCTGAAGATGACGAGTGAGACCTCGTCGAAACGTCGCACAGACACCCCGACTCTTACACGGGAAGACACCCGAAGACACCAAAACCTGCATTCCTGTACCCGTGAAAATCTACGAAAGCATATATATATATATATATATATGCTTTCGTAGATTTTCACGGGTACAGGAATGCAGGTTTTGGTGTCTTCGGGTGTCTTCCCGTGTAAGAGTCGGGGTGTCTAGGCGACGTTTCGACGAGGTCTCACTCGTCATCTTCAGGCTGGTGTTTGAGTTCCTATAAATACTGTTGAGGGGTGTGGTGTATAGCCTCCAACGTTCTGGGCAGAGAGGAAGTTCCTAGATTAGTGTGCCTTTTCTTCTTTTGTTCTTTAATTACTTGAGGGATATCTTGAGTGATTTCATGAGTGATATTCTGAATACCACTGGGTGGGTCATTAAGTGTAGATTAGTTGCTAAAGCTTTCGTGTCTTGACCTCTTGAGCTTGTGAAGAGTTTTTCTGAGAAGATGGCTGTGCTGCATTTAGTTGTGCTCTGGCTTGGCTTCGTGTATAGGGGCGAGCTGTGATTTTGTGCCTTGTGCCAGCCAGATCTGTGTAGGGATTGCAGGGGGGTGCAGCATCCGGAGGTGCCACTATAGTTTGGCTACTGGATGGAGTCTGTAATATGTCTGTGGAGAGGGTCTGGGTTTGGGTCTGGTGTGGTTGATTGGTGACGGCGTTCTGTGTGCCTCTGGTTCTGGTGTCGGTTTTTGTGGGGAGGGCTAATTTCCAGATGTCTGGCAGGCGGGACGTGTCGTCACGCTTGTTCATGTTGTGAGGGTGTTTCTCTATCTCGATGGCTTCCATGATTATTCTCTTGTGGTGATGTTCCATGTTAAAGAGCAATTTGGAATCTGCAAAATTAATTTCGTGTCCTGTTTCTTTCATGTGTTGGAAAAGGGAGGAAGTTTTTTCTTCTTTTTTGACGGCATTCTTGTGTTCTGCGATACGTGCATTTATTCGTCTGTTTGTTTGTCCAATGTACGTGGCTGGGCAGACTTTGCAGGGTATTTCATAGACCCCTTGGTTTTCCAGCTGGATTTTGTCTTTTGGGTTTCTGAGGATATTGGCTATTTTTTGGTTGGTGCAGAAGGCTGTTTTGATATTGTGTTTATGGAGGATTTTGCTAATTTTGTCTGTAGTGCCCTTGATATAAGGAAGGAGGGCCATGCCATTGTTTTCTTCTGTGTCTTGGTTTTTGGGGGGTGTTTCTTTTTGGATTAGCTTCGTAACCTTGTTTTTCTGGTATCCATTGGCGATTAACACATTTGAGAGATTCTGTAACTCAGTTGTCAAGTGGTCTTTGTCAGCCAGGCGTTTGGTTCTGGAGATGAGAGTCTTGGCTACGGAGTTTATTTGTGCAGGGTGGTGGTGTGATTGTGCATGTAAGTAGCGGTTGGTGTGTGTTTTTTTCCGGTAGATAGTGTGTCCTAGGGAGCCATCAGGTTTTTTGTAGATTAGGACGTCAAGAAAGGGGAGTTGGTTGTTGTCTTCTATTTCCATAGTGAATTGTATTTTGGGGTGTAGGCTGTTGAGATGTGTGAGGAAGCTATCTAGTTTTTCTTTCCCGTGTGGCCAAATTACAAAGGTGTCGTCAACATATCTGAGCCAAAGTTTGGGTTTGTGTTCTGACTTGTCTAAAGCATTGGTTTCAAAGTGTTCCATGTACAAATTTGCGATGACCGGTGAGAGGGGTGATCCCATAGGTGCTCCTTCTATCTGTTTGTATCTTTGTCCATTGTGGATGAAGTACGTGTTGGTTAGGCAGTGGTTGGTCAGGTCCAGGATGTATTTGGGGGGATTGTATTTGTTTTGAATGGCTGTCAAGGCTTCGTTAATGGGCACTTGAGTGAAGAGAGATACAACATCGAAGCTCACAAGTAGGTCATCGGGATGTAGGTATTGCTTCTTTATTGTTTCTATGAACTGGAAGGAGTTAGTAACGTGTGAAGCGATGGATTCTGCATAGGGCTGAAGTTGCTTAGCGAGAAATTTAGCGAGATTTTGTAGAGGTGAGCCTATGGAGCTGACTATTGGTCTGAGTGGTGTTCCTTCTTTGTGTATCTTGGGGAGACCGTAGAGTTTGGGGCATCTGGATGATTTTTCTCTGGGGATGATTCTTAGCTGGATTTCTTCACTGATAGGAGAGGCTTTTATTTTGGATTTGGTGGTTTTTTCCAGATAGGTGGTGGGATCTGTTTTTATAGGTTGGTAGGTAGGGTCTTGGAGTAGATTTGATAGTTTTGCTTGGTAGTCCGATGTGTTCATCACAACAGTGGCGTTGCCTTTGTCTGCTGGGAGAATGATTATGTTGTTGTCTTTCCTCAGGTTGGTGAGTGCTTTCTGTTCTTCTTTGTGTAAATTGCTTCTGGGTGGTTTGCTGGAGCAGAGGATGTTGGTGACTTCAAGTCTGATTTTATTGGCTTCATCTGGGTCGATTTTGGTCAGGCTAGCTTCGACTCCGCATATGATGTTTTCCGTGGGGATGCGTCTCGGGGCGACTGCAAAGTTGAAACCTTTGGAGAGTACTTTGGTTTCAGTTGGGGTGAGGATCCTGTCTGATATGTTATGTACTGTTTGTTTCATGGGTTGTTGTGGAGGGTGGCTGGGCTTCTGGCGTTTCTCTAGTTTGTAGAGTTTGTTGGTGTGTCTGTCTGTCTTATGTGAGGTCTCGGTTTCAGCTCTCCAGACGGCTAGTTGTTTGCATTTGTCCCAGAGTGCAGGGTGGATTTTGTTACATAGTTTGAGGTGAAGAGTGAGCAGCTCTTTGTTGGTTTGGTTTAGTAGGTATCTTTTCTTATGTATTTCGTTTCTGATTAGGGATAGTTCAGTTCGTTTCAGGATCCTTTCGGTAGCTGGGGTTTTAGAGTGGAATTTAAGTTGGAAGCATGTGGGAGTTAAGTTGTTGTCTCGGCAGTTGCGTAGGAACAGGAGATCACATAAGATGGTGGCTCTTCGGATTTCTAGTTTCTCGTAGGTTCTTGTCAGCTGGAAGGTTTCCTCCCCGTAGAGGTGAGATATTTGCTTTCGTAGATTTTCACGGGTACAGGAATGCAGGTTTTGGTGTCTTCGGGTGTCTTCCCGTGTAAGAGTCGGGGTGTCTAGGCGACGTTTCGACGAGGTCTCACTCGTCATCTTCAGGCTGGTGCTTTCGGCTTCTTGTTACTGGAACAGAGCAGAATCTGGTGTTTGAGTTCCTATAAATACTGTTGAGGGGTGTGGTGTATAGCCTCCAACGTTCTGGGCAGAGAGGAAGTTCCTAGATTAGTGTGCCTTTTCTTCTTTTGTTCTTTAATTACTTGAGGGATATCTTGAGTGATTTCATGAGTGATATTCTGAATACCACTGGGTGGGTCATTAAGTGTAGATTAGTTGCTAAAGCTTTCGTGTCTTGACCTCTTGAGCTTGTGAAGAGTTTTTCTGAGAAGATGGCTGTGCTGCATTTAGTTGTGCTCTGGCTTGGCTTCGTGTATAGGGGCGAGCTGTGATTTTGTGCCTTGTGCCAGCCAGATCTGTGTAGGGATTGCAGGGGGGTGCAGCATCCGGAGGTGCCACTATAGTTTGGTTACTGGATGGAGTCTGTAATATGTCTGTGGAGAGGGTCTGGGTTTGGGTCTGGTGTGGTTGATTGGTGACGGCGTTCTGTGTGCCTCTGGTTCTGGTGTCGGTTTTTGTGGGGAGGGCTAATTTCCAGATGTCTGGCAGGCGGGACGTGTCGTCACGCTTGTTCATGTTGTGAGGGTGTTTCTCTATCTCGATGGCTTCCATGATTATTCTCTTGTGGTGATGTTCCATGTTAAAGAGCAATTTGGAATCTGCAAAATTAATTTCGTGTCCTGTTTCTTTCATGTGTTGGAAAAGGGAGGAAGTTTTTTCTTCTTTTTTGACGGCATTCTTGTGTTCTGCGATACGTGCATTTATTCGTCTGTTTGTTTGTCCAATGTACGTGGCTGGGCAGACTTTGCAGGGTATTTCATATATATATATATATATATTTTCACGGAAGCTCAGTTTTTGCTGCTATGTCATCACAAACCTAGATAGAAAATACTTATCAGTGAATTGTGTTCTTCCTTCCAAAAGTCTAGGCAGGCGCAAATCCAGTTTTCTGCACTGGTTAGAGTGCTGGACCTGGGAAATGAGAATTCAAATCCTCATTCAACCATAAAGCTCACTGGGTGGTCTTGGGCCAGCTTCTCACTCTTTGCCTAACCTATCTCACAAGGTGGTTCTGAGGATAAAATGGAGAGGAGAACTCTGTATGCCGTCTTGAGCTCCTTGGAAGAAAGATTGAATATAAATGCAAGGAATAAATAACATAAACCCACAGCCTGTTTTGCAGCATCGTTGGGTCAGGTCAAAGTCTAGTTTGGAACAGCTGGGAGTGGTTTCTACACCGTCATTAAAAAGCAATGCCTTAGCTCAATACTTTCTGCAGTACTTAGACTGATAGCGGCATCACAATGTCTTCAGCAAAGGCCTTTCTCAGCTTGCCTCCTTCAGATTATTTGAACCAGGGATGCCACAAATAGACATTCTTGCCAAGCTTCTTCTCTTCCACTTTGCACTTTGGTAAAAGGTAAAGGGCCCCTGGATGGTTAAGTCCAGTCAAAATTGACTATGGGGTCTGGCACTCACCTCTGTTTTCAGGCTTAGGGAGGCAGCGTTGGTCCACAGACAGCTTTCTGGGTCATGTGGCCAGCAGGACTAAACCACTTCTGGAGCAAAGGAACACCCTGACGGAAACCAGAGCACATGGAAACACCATTTACCTTCCCGCTGCAGTGGTACCTATTTATCTACTTGCACCAGTATGCTTTCTAATTGCTAGGTTGGCAGGAGCTGGGACAGAGCAATGGGAGCTCACCCCGTCACGGGGATTCAAACCACCAACCTTCCGATTGACAAGCCCAAGGGGCTCAGTGGTTTAGACCACAGCTCCACCCGTGTCCTGAATAAACAAGCACACAATCACTGATAGGTGCACTTGCCATTGTGTGGCTCAAAGCAATGAAGATGATGCCTCCCCAGCTGTTGCCATTGGCCGTGGGTTTCTTGTGATGTCACAAAAGCACTTGGCAACTGAGTGGATATAAAGGCAGGCCAAGGGGAAAGCCCTTTTTTTATTTCCAACAGGACACACCTGGCCATGGATGTGACACTCAGCACTGCCCAAGTTTCTTCCACTTGGAGGAGGCAAAGTGATGAATGGAAGGAGGCAATCCTCTGGCAGTGGGATGCTAGGGAGCAATAATAAGGCAAGTTTGCTTGCTTGAGGGCTGCTGGTATCCATGGTTGGAAGCTGGCTGATGTCTCATGATGGACCTGAGAGAAGCTGGCAGATGTTGGTGGATGGAAGCCAGTGGCTTTTGGATTCAGAAGTTGGTGGAGGCTACAAGGCTAAAGCAGACTGATGTTTGTGGATGTTGGCTGATGGTAGTTCACCTTTGGAAGACAGTCAACAGAAGCCAGTGGATCTTTATGGATTGCAGCCAGGGCAGGAACATGAATGGATGTCATCTTTTTGGATGTCGGCTGGAATATGTTTGTGTGAGTACATGGGAGGTTTCAAATGTGGTTGAGGCAGAATGGTGTTTGCGTGTGCACAAATGTGATGTGTGCAAGGTAGATATTCATGAATAGATGGAACCCAGGGGAGGGGGAATATTGGTTTCATGAAATCAGAGAATCAGGGAATTGAGTTTGGGAGGGATCTTGAGGGTCATCTAGCCCAGCCCCTTACAATGCAGGAATCTTTTGCCAAATGTGGGGCTCAAACCCACAGGTGTGCTTCCGAACTGCTAGGTTGGCAGGAGCTGGGACAGAGCAATGGGAGCTCACCCCGTCGCGGGAATTCAAACTGCCGACCTTCTGATTGGCAAGCCCAAGAAGCTCAGTGGTTTAGATCACAGCACCACCTGCATCCCTGGAAATAAATAGTTAAAAGACCCCTGAATGGTTAAGTCCGGTCAAATGCGACTATGGGGTGCTGGACTCCACTCCACTTTCAGGCCAAGGGAGCTGGCATTTGTCCCCAGAGTGCTTTCCTGGTGGAAGAGATGAAATGAAAGCAATAACAAGAGTTCCCCCTTTAAACCTAAATAAATAATGGCTTCTTATCACACCCACCCACCAATGGGAAGCGTGCTAATTTTACATGCAAATGGGTCTGCTTTTCTATGAAGGAAACTTATACATGATGGGAATGGGCATCGGCTTATGTAGACAAACACGTTGCCCGTTTCTGATGCAGCATCTATTTCAGCCCAACATCGACTAACGCAAAAAGGGAGATCTTTTTCTATAGGGGATAGCAATCAAGCACAGTAAGGAGAGAGGGAGCGAGACAAGCAGGTGGTGGCAAAGCTGTTTGGGCCTCCAGGGAACCTGCAACTCTTGTTCTCAGCAGAGCAGGGCTTCAGTTCAACGCTGAGAAGGATGGCGTTTCGAGTCTGACAGTGGCTGACATGCCTGACAACCAATCAGATACACATCGCAAGCCCTGAAGTTCATATCAGGCATTTGGGGATTTCTGCAAGAAAGAATAAGAAGAGCCCTAGCAGATCAGACAATCCTATGGGCAGCCACCAACTGGGATGGCTTCAACAGAGGATCACAGGAATTCACGGAGGGCAAGGATATGAAGGAACAGCCATTCTCTGCCGTAGTACAGCAGTTCACACCAGTGCCTGCCATCTCTGAAACGCCAAGGTTGAAAATTGCCATCATCACCTCATACAAATATAAATAATAAACAAGCTGTGATTCTCAGTATTTTAGTTGCTAGGGTAAAAGTATCACGATGCACGAACATTTTTCTCTTGGCATTCACTGGCCAATTTTTTTGTATAACTTGCAGTTACTTGTGGATTTTTATTCTAAAGTAGCATATTCTGTTATTCTAATGATGCTACTCTTCCTTCTCAGCTGGAATTTAAAAGAAAATTTACAAAGGTGTATTGAGGAATAATTCTTACCATATACTCCTGTTGTCAACAATCAGCATGAACTTCTGTGCCATTCCTCTGCGAGGCTTCTATGTTCCATCAAATCTAATAACGGAATGCTGTATAAACAAAAAGGATTTTGAATTCTACTGTTGCTATTCCCCGGAGGAAGAACTGCCAGGAACTCCACCCACCCACTCCCCACGGATTATAAATGTTACAGCAAAACTGACCCCACACCACCTGGCTTATTGTCCTGAATTTATAGTGGACATTTGTACCAATGCATCATTAACAGTGCAGTCCTATATATATATATGTAGCTGAAGTAGTAAATTCCATTGTGTTCAATGGGGTTTTCCCCCAAGAAGGTGAATATAGGAGTTCAGCCTCCACATAAGAGAAGTTACTTTATATCTGATTTAAAACACAGAGACAGGTTGAGAAAGCTTCCAGGTTATATGAGCAATAATTACACCACATGGAATGATGTTCAGTAACCAGAAGTGATGCATGGAATCAATGAAGTCATTCTGTGTTGTCTAGCAATTGGAATGATCATTTGGAATGAAGAGTGCATGCATTAAGATGAGCAGTGTCGGATATATCTATAAGTTAAACAGGCTATAGCTTAGGGCCCCACTCTCTTGGAGGCCCCCCAAAAATTAAAGGGGGGCAGAGATAAAAAACAAACAAAATAAAACCTACAAACAGCAACAGTGTTTTGTGTTGTGTAGGCTCCTATGATGTAAGTAATGGGCCCCGCCTGCTAACCTGCTCCCTAAAATATCACTAGTTAGATACCTGTTAGGTCCATAAGTTACCATATAGCATATATTCAACACAAAAAACAGTGACAATTTGTTGTTGACAAAGGACAGCTGGACATATAAAGGGCCCCTTTACCTTCAGTAGCTTAGGGCCTCATCAAACCTAAATCTGGCCCTGAACATGGGCATGCCGGTGGAGTGACAGCCGTCTGTCTGTCTGTCCAGCTCATCATTCAAGTGCTCTGATAAAAGCCATCTCATGAGAAGCTGAAAAACAGTTCTGTCACTTCCGCTGTAACGATTTGAGCATCGTCTGCCTGGCTGAGTTCACAGCAAGCGTCTGTGGTTCTTGCAAAATTCTGCCCTACTTTTCGTGAATCTTGGCCTACTTCTGACAACCTCTATCAGGTATCACTGGAGAGAGAAAACCTAGTTTGTCTGGGCAGCCTGAAGGAGGTACTTTGAGCAGCTCTGCTGTGGTAGATTTAAAACTGCTGAGAAATCCAGGCAAAGAAATTGCCATTGAATATATATCTACACCAGTCTACACCCACACTTTGTTACAGAACTCCCCATCTCCCCATGTAATTTCAAACTATCACATTTTCTCAATTTAGCTTAACCCAGGTGGTCTTCCCCCCAAAAAAAAATTATGCATAGCTGTGTGTCACGGTGTTCGAGTTGTAATATTAAGAAGGCTCAGGTTTTTTTCAGTTACTTTTGCACAGTGCTTTTTTTCTGGGGAGACGCGGGGGTATGCATACCTCTAAACATTTTGTGAATCTTTGTACTTTTGTCCATTTACTGTATTTCTTTTTCCCGATTTGAACTATAAAATGGTGATTTTCTTTAGTCAAAATGAGAGTACCCCTAAATATTTTTAAAGAAAAAAAAGCAGTGCTTTTGCATATATGGCCCAGGGGACCTAAAACTATAGAAACAATGGTTGTACAAACTGGGAGAGATTCTTATGTTGGGAAGAAGAGTCTGGCTTTGATATCCCGCTTTATCACTACCCGAAGGAGTGTCAAAGTGGCTAACGTTCTCCTTTCCCTTCCTCCCCGACAACAGACACTCTGTGAGGTGAATGGGGCTGAGAGACTTCAGAGAAGTGTGACTAACCCAAGGTCACCCAGCAGCTGCAGGTGGAGGGGCAGGGAAGCGAACCCGGTTCCCCAGATTACGAATCTACCACTCTTAACCACTACACAACACTGGCTCAAAGGGACAGTGGCTGGTGTTAATTCTGAACTTTTCCTTTGACTAAAGGTAAAGGCAAAGGTACTGCCTGACCATTAGGTCCAGTCATGGACGATTCTGAGGCTGTGCACTCATCTCGCTCTATAGGTCAAGGGAGCCAGCGTTTGTCCGCAGACAGCTTCTGGATCATGTGGCCAGCATGACTAAGCCGCTTCTGGTGAACCAGAGTAGCGCACAGAAAAGCCGTTTACCTTCCCGCCAGAGTGGTACCTATTTATCTACTTGCACTTGACGTGCTTTCGAACTGCTAGGTGGGAAGGAGCTGGGACCGAACAATGGGAGCTCACCCCGTCACAGGGATTCGAACCACCGACCTTCTGATCAGCAAGCCCTAGGCTCTGTGGTTTAGACCACAGCGCCACCTGCGTCCCTTTCCTTTGACTATTTGACTATTGCTACCATTTCTAGAATACGCAGAGAAGCTACTTAAGGCACTTATATCTACCCTGCCCCCCCAAAAAAACACACACCACAATTCCAACTCTGTTATTTCATTTTTAATCTGCAGTAAGAATGTGTTCTCACCATATCAGTTCGCATCCAAAATTGGTTGCCTCGAGCAACGCTACTTGAATTAAAATGAAGCATATTTCAGTAGTATATTTTAATGGTCTAGTCTAGTCTGTCTCCTGTTACCTTATGTAATTGTTCTGTGGTAACTGATTTTAAGTGGGTATATATATCAAGAAGAGCACATTTCTGTCGCAGGGAAAGTCTAAAAATTGGAATATTTTGCACATTGTCTATCTACTTAAATTTCATCCTTTGCTGTAATAATGCCTACCCTCATTTTTATATGAAAGAACTGGGTTGACCAAAGGGGGCGTAATACTTGGAAAGCACTGAGTTGAATCACCTGATTACTGGAAGCCACATAAACCTCATCTAGATTATTGTGTGAAATTAGAAACATCATTTCGTCCTAATAGGGACATTTGTCCCTGTACAAGCTTATGTGTTTTAGACAGCGCAAGGTGTCATTCCATGCATAACACTGGGAATTGTGCAGAAAGCCCGAGGTTGCAAGCTTATCTGGGAGTAAGTCCCATTAAACTCAGTGAGGTTTACATTTGAATTGATAATGTTAGGCTAGCAATGTTAGGGAATAATGCTAAGAAATAGAATGGAATGTTTTGGTCAGGCAGATAAAACCACATGATTTGGGGAAGATTAGTAGGGACTGAGTGGTGCATGCTCTGGCTATCTCTCGCTTGGACTACTGCAATGTGCTCTGTGTGGGGCTACCTTTGAAGGTGACCTTGAAACTACAACTAATCCAGAATGCAGCAGCTGGACTGGTGACTGGGAGTGGCCGCTGAGACCACATAACACCGGTCTTGAAAGACCTACATTGGCTCCCAGTACGTTTCCAAGCACAATTAAAAGTGTTGGTGCTGACCTTTAAAGCCCTAAACGGCTTCATCCCAGTATACCTGAAGGAGTGTCTCCACCCCCACCGTTCAGCCCAGACACTGAGGTCCAGCTCCGAGGGCCTTCTAGTGGTTCCCTCACTGCGAGAAGTGAGGTTACAGGGAACCAGACAGAGGGCTTTCTCGGCAGTGGGGCCCTCCCTGTGGAATGCCCTGCCATCAGATGTCAAGGAAATAAACAACTATCTGACTTTTAGAAGACATCTGAAGTAGAGATGTTAAATTCTCGAGATATTAGGGTGTTATAAGTCCAAATCAGCCCTTTGAATGGCACCCACGTACAAACTGGAAGCCAATGGCTATCTTTCAATACCCGTGAAACAGAATCAACATGGTGGGTAGCAGTTAATAATCCATCCACAAGGTTACTTGTGAACCACCTGTTGCAATTCCTTGGCCATTGGATCAAGGCAGTCTCAAATATGACGCATTGCTGTAGGGCCTTCTCAGTGGTGGCACCCACCCTGTGGAACACCCTCCCATCAGATGTCAAGGAAATAAACTGACTTTTAGAAGACATTGGAGGGCAACCCTGTTTAGGGAAGTTTTTAATGTTTGATGTTTTATCACATTATTATTATTATTATTATTATTATTATTATTATTATTATTCTGTTGGGAGCCGCCCAGAGTGGCTGGGGAAACCCAGCCAGATGGGTGGGGTATAAATACTACTACTACTACTACTAATAATAATAATAATGTATTTTCCGCCCAGATGCTGCAAAGTGGGGCAGGAGGAGCACTTCTCCAAATCTGTGATACAAAACAGGATACAGTGGTGCCTCGCAAGACGAAATTAATTCGTTCCGCGAGTTTTGTCGTCTTGCGATTTTTTTCGTCTTGCGAAGCACGGTGTCGGGAAAGTTTTGGAAAAGCTTCAAAAATCACCAAAGTCTTTAAAAACCTCAAAAAAGGCTACCACACCGCGTTCTATGAGTTGCTCCTCGAAGTCAAGTCGCAACTGTATTAACGGTGTTAAGAAAAAGGAAACAAACTTGCAAGACGTTTCCGTCTTGTGAAGCAAGCCCATAGGGAAAATCGTCTTGCGAAGCAGCTCAAAAAACAAAAAACCCTTTCGTCTAGCGAGTTTTTTGTCTTGCGAGGCATTCGTCTTGCAGGGCACCACTGTATCAATATAGCTGCCTTTATTTGAACTTGTGTGCAAAGGCTTAATGGGTTCAGTCATTGAGCATGCACAGAGTTGATAGCTAAGGTCAAGATGATGTGCTTGGGGCCAGGCAGTTAACTGAGCCTGAGCTGCTGTTTCAGTGGCAAGACCTCTGATCAAGAAGTCTGCCATGAATACAAATGGAGGTGGGGAGGTGGTGGTGTTGAGAGACCGTCAACACTTCTTTTCCAACATTCCCACACACTGCTGTTAAGATAATTTTTTAAAACTTCAAAGAGCTGGTCTGCACATGTTCTGGGAACGCCATCGCTCTTGCCCTTGATCTGACTGAAAGTCTTCTGGCTTAGTTAAGACTTAAACTTCAGATCAGACAGGTGTCAACTATGATGCGGAATTCTTCACACGTCGCAGATTATTGCAAGCGACACAGTCTATGAAGGCCATTTTCAGCCTGCCTAAAATAAGATCAGGATCCTAACCCAGTCAGATGGGCGAGGTACAAGGAATAAAGAATCATAATAACTACCTCTTTCCCCAAATATGGCCTTTGGCCCCTTCACATAATTTCTACAATTGTGGCAGTACCTTTTTCATCTACCATAATGACCATGAGTTGTCCCGGTTGTAAGATTTCAAGCAAGCGGGAACTGGTCCTAAACAATATCCCCGATTCTGCCCAGATGTTAGTTCTGAAGGTATCTTCAGCCTTGATGTATAAGAAACATTTAAGAATATTTATGAGAAATATTTGTTATCCCCAATTAGCTTTCGTCTCATTTTAGCAGCCATCTGACTGTCTTCTGCCTCCTTCCATCCAGTGCATTCTGTATTCCCAACTTCCCTGATTCTGAGGAAGGTACAGAAAGGATAGATATTAGCAAACAGTGGAACCTGAGCTTTCGTATGAGACAGTCTTCACAATAGAACATGATTATATCAGCGAGGTTAGCAAGCGAGGATACAGAGGCGTGGAGAAAACAAGGAGAAGCTTCTACACTTTTCCTCTTTTTTTTGGCCAGGGAAGGGCTGGGAGCGGAAAGCTGCAAAATAAAATCAGATGTTTTATAAAAGTGTTGATTCATTCCTGTGAATTTGCATTTCACAGCTGCTGTTTTCCTGCTTCAGTACAAGTGGGAAACTTTAAACATCTCTCTCTCTCTCTCTCTCTCTCTCTCTCTCTCTCTCTCTCTCCGCCAGTAATTTCTGCTGACATACTATATTATCAATTTCTAGGCCCTCAGGGTGTGTGTGTGTGTGTGTGTGTGTGTGTGTGTGTGTGTACATCCTTTGTGGGAGCTTTCGGAATGGAAATCAAGGGGGGAGAGGGAAGGGTCTCCTTAGAAATTCATTGCTACTGTTATTCTAATCCTTTCAAGCTGAATGGCATCAGCATCATATTCACAAGGGATTAGACGGAATAAGCAGTGGGGACTAATGAACTTAAAAAATCCAGAATCCTTTTATTTTTCATGCAAATGAGCTTAGCCGTGAAGAATGCAAGGAAAGGAATGAAATATAACAGTCGAAAATAGCACATGAGCACACTCCCTTGTTCTTCACCAGTTCAGCCAAATAGGTCAAGTTCATCAAAGGGGTTACTGCCTCTTTTTATGTGCCAGCAACAGAAGAATCCTACATGAACCATCATTCCAGTACTATATTGCTGCATTCAACATGCTTTATTTTATATTTCTGCAGGCTTGGAGGGGGAGGGGCATGAAATATGTGTAGGTGCTTGAAGTTTTGACTGAAAACACTGAAAAATTAATCCACCTGGTTTTGGTTTGGATCATATGATGGGGCCCGAGAGAAAGATCAAAAGGGATCTTTATATAATAAATATAGGCAGCTATCTCACAGTTCCAAACATTCCTGCAGACTCTGTTTCTTCTCACTAAGAAACTGAACCCAGAACGGAGCTTTGCAGATATATGCTTGGCCCCATTGAAGTCCATTTGCTTCGGCATGCGTAACTGAGTGCCACTAAACAGCAGCGCTAAATCTTTGTCACGCCCATGACAAGACTGTCTGGGAGTGAAATATCATTGCTCATTACAACGATCACTTTGCAGATGGCTGACTCAGAGTTAGCCTGTACTGTTCTTGGCACCGGTCACAATTGGTGGCCCAGTTCACCATCAGGGATGTCCTCTGTCATGTGCCACTAGCAGAAATTCCTGACAATGGATGGAAATTCCGCTGGAGGACCGCTGCTCAAAATGAATCACGTTGCAGGTTGCAGCCAGTAGCTGGGGCAGCTATGAGAAGTGGACTCCGTCCAGCGTTCATGACATATCTTTTTATTATTATTTATTTAAATTTTATTAACATATAAAACACATACATATACATTTACACTATACACATACACAACACACTACCTTATTTTCATAACATAAAACATACCTACATTACTCTATATAATACCTACCTATACTATACATGCAAGGGACGTGGGTGGCGCTGTGGGTAAAACCTCAGTGCCTAGGACTTGCCGATCGCATGGTCAGCGGTTCGAATCCCCGCAGCAGGGTGAGCTCCCGTTGTTCGGTCCCAGCTCCTGCCAACCTAGCAGTTCGAAAGCACATCAAAGTGCAAGTAGATAAATAGGTACCACTCCGGCGGGAAGCTAAACGGCGTTTCCGTGCGCTGCTCTGGTTCGCCAGAAGCTGCTTAGTCATGCTGGCCACATGACCCGGAAGCTGTACGCCGGCTCCCTCGGCCGGTAAAGTGAGATGAGCGCCGCAATCCCAGAGTCGGCCACGACTGGACCTAATGGTCAGGGGTCCCTTTACCTTATACTATACATATCAACATACCTACACACCTACCATCACATGGACACCCACCAAGTGACTAGACTTCCAGCTGTTCTCGTTATGCTACTTTATTTTTCCAACTAGCTTAAACGTATTTCATTATTTCTTTTTTAAAAAAAATTTTTTTATTGGTTTTACAATTTTTTATAAACAATACAAACAAATAAAGAAACAAACAAACATGTATAATTTCATATCCTTTTTTCATAAACCTCACTTCCTCCGACTCCCCCAAACCTCCCCTTTCTACATCCCAATTTCCAAAATTATTTCAGCAAATCCTAAACTTAATTTTATCAACTTTGTTCCTTATTTATTCTTTTCTTTTACTTAATCTTTTGTCGCTGTAATCTCCTTTTCTTTCTAAAAACCTCAACATTTTAGCATTCATCAATTTTGCAATATTTCTTAAGATAGATTTTAAATTTCTTCCAATCTTCATCTGCCGTCTCTTTCCCCTGATCACGGATTCTGCCGGTCATTTCAGCCAATGTCATATAGTCTATCACTTTCATCTGCCATTCTTCCAGGGTGGATAAATCTTGGGTCTTCCAATGCTTTGCGATGAGTATTCTTGCTGCTGTAGTAGCATACATAAAGAATGTTCTGTCTTTCCTTGACACCAGTTGGCCGACAATGCCCAGGAGGAAGGCCTCTGGTTTCTTAGGGAAAGTACATTTAAGTACCTTTTTCATTTCATTATATATCATTTCCCACAAAGCCTTAATCCTCGGGCATGTCCACCAAAGGTGGTAGAAAGTACCTTCAGTTTCTTTACACTTCCAACACTTATTGTCAGGCAAATGGTAGATTTTTGCTAGCTTGACTGGGGTCATGTACCACCTATAGATCATTTTCATAATATTTTCCTTTAAGGCATTACATGCCGTAAATTTTATACCTGTGGTCCACAACTGTTCCCAGTCAGCAAACATAATGTTATGACCAATGTCCTGTGCCCACTTAATCATAGCTGATTTAACTGTTTCATCTTGTGTATTCCATTTCAGCAACAAGTTATACATTCTTGACAAATTCTTAGCATTGGGTTCTAACAGTTCTGTTTCTAATTTTGATTTCTCCACCTGGAAGCCAATTTTCCTGTCTTGTTTGTAAACCTCCATTATTTGAAAATAATGGAGCCAGTCTCGTACTTCAGTTCTCAATTTCTCATGACTCTGGTTTCTCTTCAGATCGTATAAATCTTTCGCCTTTTACGTATTTCATTATTTCTTTCATCTCTTCTTCTATCTTGACTTTACTCTCCTTTCACTCTAATCATTTTCTGGATTCACTCAATATCTGTCAGAAATTCTACTTTTTCCACATAAATTTGGATGTATTCCTTAAAGATAGCCCACTCCTTATTCACTTTTTGTACCATATCTCCTCTTATCCTCCCTGTTAGTTCGGCAATATGGAAGCAGTCCATCATTTTAGCTAACGATCCTGTTTTAGTTGGGACGCCGCTGCTTTTCCAGTTTTTGGCAATCAATAACCTTGCCGCCGTAGTTGCATACATAAATATTGGTCAGACCGTTCTTTTTATTTCCTCTGACATGATACCTAGGAGAAAGGATTCTGGTTTTTTTCCAAATGAAAGTGTTCATAACATATCAATCAAGGTGGTGTAGTGATTAGACCTGGGAGACCACAGTTCAAATCTCTACTCAGCCATGGAGCTCACTGGGTGATCTCTGGCCAGTCACTTTCTCTTAGCCTGACGCACCTCACTGAATTGTTGAGAAGATGACTTTCAATAGCACTATCCATGGTTTCAGCTGTGGGGGGCCATCCTGCTGGAATGGGAGCAGCTATGGGCACAGTTTTGCCGTCGTTCCACTCCTTCCACTCCTTCCTGGGAGGTAGATTCCAGAAGGAAAACCATTGCTGTTCCTTGGAGCCTTTGCCATTCAGGGTTCTGCAAGACTCCTTTTTTATCTAGTGTGCAGCTTAACATCAACATGAAGCCACGGAGGAAGGTCACCTAGAGATTCAGGATGTGTTGCTATCCAAACGTCGATGACACAAAACTCGACTTGTCCTTTCTGTCAGATTCTAGGAAGGTCATAGAGGTTCCAAGCTGTTCTCTGAAGTTGGTTTGCATGAAGGGCAAATCAAGATGAGATGAAAGTACAGTTGACTCCAAGTCCAAGGGGCAGCAGGGATAAAACACCAGCTCTAACACTTTTGTCCCATCACTCTCAGCTCTCTGAATCTACCAGATCCAAAACCTAAAAGTGCCATGATGTGCCAAAAACAAAACAGGCAAAACTCAATTCTGATATTAACTGCCTTGTCCCTGTGATTCTGAAAAGGAATCTGGACTTCAAACCAAGTGTACACACCTTAAGGCTACTATACGGGAAAACCTAAGTAATGTTGGACTGTAACTTCCTTGTTTCCCATTCATCAGTAGTTTGGTATGAAGAGTGGCTACTATATTGGTCCCTCTGAATGAAAGATACGAAATATGAGTAAAGTGATCCTGTTATTTGATGGACGTGTTGGGATGACTCAAGTCATCTGCACCTTTGTTGTATGGAACTATGGTCCTTCCTATCAAGCATATATTTCCTGTAAATCTGCTCCACTTCCCAGTGGGGAGGAGTTGCGGTGGACCACGTGGCCACCCACACCCCACCAGGGGTGGGGACCTTGTCCCTCATTGCCTGGGAAATCCCGGCCACGTCAGAGCCCAGCCAGCCAATACACTTGCCAGGGAGGCGTGGCCAGAGCCGTTTAAACTGAGGAGTGAGCCAGAGGACTTCCTCTTTGGCTCACTTCCTCAATCACCCTCCTCCTCCCTATTTTGCAGGTTAGGCAATGGCCTTGCTATGGACTTCGGTTGGTTGCTTTAGTTGTCTGAGGGGCCTGGTAGGAATTTTTCCACTTTGCAAATTGCCACTGGCCACTTGGTTTTCGCCTACCTCATAGCAATCGTCACAACTTTATTAGGGTTGCGGTTAAGCATTGTTTGACATTGTGGGGGGGAGGTGTGGTCATCACCTGCCCCTCCATGCTTAAGGGTATTCCGTTAAAGGAATCCAGGGGTGTAGATCTAGTCTGAAGTCCGGCTTGGGTCTAGGGCCTTGACACAACCCCGACGGAAACACCAGGGGGAGCTTGAGTTGGTTCATATCGACAGGGCTCCCATGAAAGGTTTGGCGGTCAAAACAAAAGGCTTTTTATCACAGGACAAGATACCAGCCCTCAAAAACTTAACTGGCAGAAAAAGATTTTTTTGAAAAAATCCATAAGCCGAAAATTCTGAAAAAATCTGACGTTCGGCAGTTCATTCAAAAATGGTGCCAACCGGTTGCAAATGCTCCCCTGAAAGCTTTGGCGATGGAAACAGAAGTCTTTTTATCACAGGACAAGAAATCAGCCCTCAACCACTTAACCGGCAAAAAAATATTTTTTTGAAAAAATCAGTAAGCCCCGGGGTCACAATTTCAGCAAAAATCTGACTTTTGGCAATTCACTAAAAAATGGTGCCAACCGGTTGCAAATGCTCCCCTGAAAGCTTTGGCGATGGAAACAGAAGGCTTTTTATCACAGGACAAGAAATCAGCCCTAGAAAACTTAACCGGCGGAAAAGATTTTTTTGAAAACATCCCTAATCCCCGGAGTCACAATTTCAGCAAAAATCTGACTTTTGGCAATTCACTCAAAAATGGTGCCAACCGGTTGCAAATGCTCCCCTGAAAGGTTTGGGGATGGAAACAGAAAGCTTTTTATCACAGGACAAGAAATCAACCCTTGAAAACTTAACCGGCGGATAATATTTTTTTGAAAATATCCATAAGCCCCGGGGTCACAATTCAGCAAAAATCTGACTTTTGGCAATTCACTCAAAAATGGTGCCAACCGGTTGCAAATGCTCCCCTGAAAGGTTTGGCAGTCGAAACAGAAGGCTTTTTATCACAGGAAAGAAATCAGCCCTCAACCACTTAACCGGCGGAAAATATTTTTTTGAAAAAATCCCTAAGCCCCGGGGTCACAATTTCAGCAAAAATCTGACTTTTGGCAGTTCACTCAAAAATGGTGCCGAAAGCTTGAAAATGCTCCCCTGAAATCTTTGGTAATGGAAACAGAAGGCTTTTTATCACAGGAAAAGAAATCAACCCTCGAAAACTTAAACGGCGGATAATATTTTTTTGAAAATATCCCTAAGCCCCGGTGTCACAATTTCAGCAAAAATCTGACTTTTGGCAATTCACTCAAAAATGGTGCCAACCGGTTGCAAATGCTCCCCTGAAAGCTTTGGCGATGGAAACAGAAGGCTTTTTATCACAGGACAAGAAATCAGCCCTCAACAACTTAACCGGCCGAAAATATTTTTTTGAAAAAATCCCTAAGCCCTGGGGTCTCAATTTCAGCAAAAATCTGACTTTTGGCAATTCACTCAAAATTTGTGCCAGCACGTTGAAAATGCTCCCCTGAAAGGTTTGGCGATGGAAACAGAAGGCTTTTTATCACAGGACAAGAAATAAGCCCTCGAAAAGCTAACCTGCGGAAAATATTTTTTTGAAAAAATCCCTAAGCACCGGGGGCACAATTTCAGCAAATATCTGACTTTTGGCAATTCAATCAAAAATGGTGCCAACCGGTTGCAAAGGCGCCCCTGAAAGCGTTGGCGATGGAAACAGAAGGCTTTTTATCACAGGACAAGAAATTAGCCCTCGAAAACCTAACCTGCGGAAAATATTTTTTTGAAAAAATCCCTAAGCCCCGGGGTCACAATTTCAGCAAAAATCTGACTTTTGGCAATTCACTCAAAAATGGTGCCAACCAGTTGCAAATGCTCCCCTGAAACCTTTGGCGATGGAAACAGAAGGCTTTCTATCACAGGACAAGAAATCAGCCCTCAACAACTTAACCGGCGGAAAATATTTTTTTGAAAAAATCCCTAAGCCCCGGGGTCACAATTTCAGCAAAAATCTGACTTTTGGCAATTCACTCAAAAATGGTGCCAAGCGGTTGCAAATGCTCCCCTGAAAGCTTTGAGGATGGAAACAGAAGGCTTTTTATCACAGGACAAGAAATCAGCCCTCAACAACTTAACCGGCGGAAAATATTTTTTTGAAAAAATCCCTAAGCCCCGGGGTCACAATTTCAGCAAAAATCTGACTTTTGGCAGTTCACTCAAAAATGGTGCCAACCAGTTGCAAAGGCTCCACTGAAAGGTTTGGCGATGGAAACAGAAGGCTTTTTATCACAGGACAAGAAATAAGCCCTCGAAAAGCTAACCTGCGGAAAATATTTTTTTGAAAAAATCCCTAAGCCCCGGGGTCACAATTTCAGCAAAAATCTGACTTTTGGCAATTCACTCAAAAATGGTGCCAACCGGTTGCTAATGCTCCCGTGAAAGGTTTGGCGATGGAAACAGAAGGCTTTTTATCACAGGACAAGAAATCAGCCCTCGAAAAGCTAACCTGCGGAAAATATTTTTTTGAAAAAATCCCTAAGCCCCGGGGTCACAATTTCAGCAAAAATCTGACTTTTGGCAATTCACTCAAAAATGGTGCCAACCGATTGCAAATGCTCCCCTGAATGCTTTGGCGATGAAAACAGAAGGCTTTTTATCACAGGACAAGAAATCAGCCCTCAACTACTTAACCGGCGGAATTTATTTTTTTAAAAAAAAAATCCCTAAGCCCCGGGGTCACAATTTCAGCAAAAATCTGACTTTTGGTAATTCACTCAAAAATGGTGCCAACCGGTTGCAAATGCTCCCCTGAAAGCTTTGGCAGTCGAAACAGAAGGCTTTTTATCACAGGACAAGAAATCAGCCCTCAACAACTTAACCGGCGGAAAATTCACTCAAAAATGAGGCCAGCACGTTGCAAATGCTCCCCTGAAAGGTGCCAACCAGTTGCAAATGATCCCCTGAATGCTTTGGCGATGGAAACAGAAGGCTTTTTATCACAGGACAAGAAATCAGCCCTCAACAACTTAACCGGCGGAAAATATTTTTTTGAAAAAATCCCTAAGCCCCCGGGTCTCAATTTCAGCAAAAATCTGACTTTTGGCAATTGACTCAAAAATGAGGCCAGCACGTTGCACATGCTCCCCTGAAAGCTTTGGCGATGGAAACAGAAGGCTTTTTATCACAGGACAAGAAATCAGCCCTCGAAAACCTAACCTGCGGAAAATATTTTTTTGAAAAAATCCCTAAGCCCCGGGGTCACAATTTCAGCATAAATCTGACTTTTGGCAATTCACTCAAAAATGGTGCCAACCAGTTGCAAATGCTCCCCTGAAAGGTTTGGCAGTCGAAACAGAAGGCTTTTTATCACAGGACAAGAAATCAGCCCTCAACAACTTAACCGGCGGAAAATATTATTTTGAAAAAATCCCTAAGCCCCGGGGTCACAATTTCAGCAAAAATCTGACTTTTGGCAGTTCGCTCAAAAATGGTGCCAACCAGTAGCAAATGTTCCCCTGAATGCTTTGGCGATGGAAACAGAAGGCTTTTTATCACAGGACAAGAAATCAGCCCTCAACTACTTTACCGGCGGAATTTATTTTTTTTTAAAAAAAATCCCTAAGCCCCGGGGTCACAATTTCAGCAAAAATCTGACTTTTGGCAATTCACTCAAAAATGAGGCCAGCACGTTGCAAATGCTCCCCTGAAAGGTTTGGCAGTCGAAACAGAAGGCTTTTTATCACAGGACAAGAAATCAGCCCTCAACAACTTAACCGGCGGAAAATATTTTTTTGAAAAAATCCCTAAGCCCCGGGGTCACAATTTCAGCAAAAATCTGACTTTTGGCAATTCACTCAAAAATGAGGCCAGCACGTTGCAAATGCTCCCCTGAAAGGTTTGGCAGTCGAAACAGAAGGCTTTTTATCACAGGACAAGAAATCAGCCCTCAACAACTTAACCGGCGGAAAATATTTTTTTGAAAAAATCCCTAAGCCCCGGGGTCACAATTTCAGCAAAAATCTGACTTTTGGCAGTTCACTCAAAAATGGTGCCAACCAGTTGCAAATGCTCCCCTGAAAGGTTTGGCGATGGAAACAGAAGGCTTTTTATCACAGGACAAGAAATAAGCCCTCGAAAAGCTAACCTCCGGAAAATATTTTTTTGAAAAAATCCCTAAGCCCCTGGGTCACAATTTCAGCAAAAATCTGACTTTTGGCAATTCACTCAAAAATGGTGCCAACCAGTTGCAAATGATCCCCTGAATGCTTTGGCGATGGAAACAGAAGGCTTTTTATCACAGGACAAGAAATCAGCCCTCAACAACTTAACCGGCGGAAAATATTTTTTTGAAAAAATCCCTAAGCCCCGGGGTCACAATTTCAGCAAAAATCTGACTTTTGTCAATTCACTCAAAAATGAGGCCAGCACGTTGCAAATGCTCCCCTGAAAGGTTTGGCAGTCGAAACAGAAGGCTTTTTATCACAGGACAAGAAATCAGCCCTCAACAACTTAACCGGCGGAAAATATTTTTTTGAAAAAATCCCTAAGCCCCGGGGTCACAATTTCAGCAAAAATGTGACTTTTGGCAATTCACTCAAAAATGGTGCCAACCGGTTGCAAATGCTCCCCTGAAAGGTTTCGCAGTCGAAACAGAAGGCTTTTTATCACAGGACAAGAAATTAGCCCTCGAAAACCTAACCTGCGGAAAATATTTTTTTGAAAAAATCCCTAAGCCCCGGGGTCACAATTTCAGCAAAAATCTGACTTTTGGCAATTCACTCAAAAATGATGCCAACCGGTTGCAAATGCTCCCCTGAAAGGTTTGGCAGTCGAAACAGAAGGCTTTTTATCACAGGACAAGAAATCAGCCCTCAACAACTTAACCGGCGGAAAATATATTTTTGAAAAAATCCCTAAGCCCCGGGGTCACAATTTCAGCAAAAATCTGACTTTTGGCAATGCACTCAAAAATGGTGCCAACCGGTTGCAAATTCTCCCCTGAAAGGTTTGGCGATGGAAACAGAAGGCTTTTTATCACAGGACAAGAAATCAGCCCTCAACAACCTAACCTGCGGAAAATATTTTTTTGAAAAAATCCCTAAGCCCCGGGGTCACAATTTCAGCAAAAATCTGACTTTTGGCAATTCAATCAAAAAGGGTGCCAACCGGTTGCAAAGGCTCCCCTGAAAGCGTTGGCGATCGAAACAGAAGGCTTTTTATCACAGGACAAGAAATCAGCCCTCAACAACCTAACCTGCGGAAAATATTTTTTTGAAAAAATCCCTAAGCCCTGGGGTCACAATTTCAGCAAAAATCTGACTTTTGGCTATTCACTCAAAAATGATGCCAACCGGTTGCAAATGCTCCCCTGAAAGGTTTGGCAGTCGAAACAGAAGGCTTTTTGTCACGGGACAAGAAATCAGCCCTCAACAACTTAACCGGCGGAAAATATTTTTTTGAAAAAATCCCTAAGCCCCGTGGTCACAATATCAGCAAAAATCTGACTTTTGGCAATTCACTCAAAAATGGTGCCAACCGGTTGAAAATACTCCCCTGAAAGGTTTGGCGATGGAAACAGAAGGCTTTTTATCACAGGACAAGAAATCAGCCCTCAACAAGTTAACCGGCGGAAAATATTTTTTTGAAAAAATCCCTAAGCCCCGGGATCACAATATCAGCAAAAATCTGACTTTTGGCAATTCACTCAAAAATGGTGCCAACCGGTTGCAAATGCTCCGCTGAAAGCTTTGACGATGGAAACAGAAGGCTTTTTATCACAGGACAAGAAATCAGCCCTCAACAACTTAACCGGCGGAAAATATTTTTTTGAAAAAATCCCTAAGCCCTGGGGTCACAATTTCAGCAAAAATCTGACTTTTGGCTATTCACTCAAAAATGATGCCAACCGGTTGCAAATGCTCCCCTGAAAGGTTTGGCAGTCGAAACAGAAGGCTTTTTATCACAGGACAAGAAATCATCCCTCAACAACTTAACTGGCGGAAAATATTTTTTTGAAAAAATCCCTAAGCTCCGCGGTCACAATTTCAGCAAAAATCTGACTTTTGGCAATTCACTCAAAAATGGTGCCAACCAGTTGCAAATGCTCCCCTGAAAGCTTTGGCGATGGAAACAGAAGGCTTTTTATCACAGGACAAGAAATCAGCCCTCAACAACTTAACCGGCGGAAAATATTTTTTTGAAAAAATCCCTAAGCCCCGGGGTCACAATTTCAGCAAAAATCTGACTTTTGGCAATTCACTCAAAAATGGTGCCAGAAGCTTGAAAATGCTCTCCTGAAAGCTTTGGCGATGGAAAAAGAAGGCTTTTTATCACAGGACAAGAAATCAGCCCTCAACAACTTAACCGGCGGAAAATATTTTTTTGAAAAAATCCCTAATCCCCGGGGTCACAATTTCAGCAAAAATCTGACTTTTGGCAATTCACTCAAAAATGGTGCCAACCGGTTGCAAATGCTCCCCTGAATGCTTTGGCAGTCGAAACAGAAGGCTTTTTATCACAGGACAAGAAATCATCCCTCAACAACTTAACTGGCGGAAAATATTTTTTTTGAAAAAATCCCTAAGCTCCGCGGTCACAATTTCAGCAAAAATCTGACTTTTGGCAATTCACTCAAAAATGGTGCCAACCAGTTGCAAATGCTCCCCTGAAAGCTTTAGCGATGGAAACAGAAGGCTTTTTATCACAGGACAAGGAATCAGCCCTCAACAACTTAACCGGCGGAAAATATTTTTTTGAAAAAATCCCTAAGCCCCGGGGTCACAATTTCAGCAAAAATCTGACTTTTGGCAATTCACTCAAAAATGGTGCCAGAAGCTTGAAAATGCTCTCCTGAAAGCTTTGGCGATGGAAACAGAAGGCTTTTTATCACAGGACAAGAAATCAGCCCTCAACAACTTAACCGGCGGAAAATATTTTTTTGAAAAAATCCCTAAGCCCCGGGGTCACAATTTCAGCAAAAATCTGACTGTTGGCAATTGACTCAAAAATGGTGCCAACCAGTTGCAAATGATCCCCTGAAAGCTTTGGCGATGGAAACAGAAGGCTTTTTATCACAGGACAAGAAATCAGCCCTCAAGAACTTAACCGGCGGAAAATATTTTTTTGAAAAAATCCCTAAGCCCCGGGGTCACAATTTTAGCAAAAATCTGACTTTTGGCAATTCACTCAAAAATGGTGCCAACCAGTTGCAAATGCTCCCCTGAAAGGTTGGGCACTCGAAACAGAAGGCTTTTTATCACAGGACAAGAAATCAGCCCTCAACAACTTAACCGGAAGAAAATATTTTTTTGAAAAAATCCCTAAGCCCCGGGGTCACAATTTCAGCAAATATCTGACTTTTGGCAATTCACTCAAAAATGGTGCCAACCGGTTGCAAATGCTCCCCTGAAAGCTTTGGCAATGGAAACATAAGCCTTTTTTCACAGGACAAGAAATCAGCCCTCAACAACTTAACCGGAGGAAAATATTTTTTTGAAAAAATCCCTAAGCCCCGGGGTCACAATTTCAGCAAAAATCTGACTGTTGGCAATTCACTCAAAAATGGTGCCAGAAGCTTGAAAATGCTCTCCTGAAAGCTTTGGCGATGGAAACAGAAGGCTTTTTATCACAGGACAAGAAATTAACCCTCGAAAACCTAACCTGCGGAAAATATTTTTTTGAAAAAATCCCTAAGCCCCGGGGTCACAATTTCAGCAAAAATCTGACTTTTGGCGATTCACTCAAAATTGGTGCCAGCACGATACAAATGCTCCCCTGAAAGCTTTGGCGATGGAAACAGAAGGCTTTTTATCACAGGACAAGAAATCAGGCCTCAACAACTTAACCGGCGGAAAATATTTTTTTGAAAAAATCCCTAAGCCCCGGGGTCACAATTTCAGCAAAAATCTGACTGTTGGCAATTCACTCAAAAATGGTGCCAACCAGTTGCAAATGATCCCCTGAAAGCTTTGGCGATGGAAACAGAAGGCTTTTTATCACAGGACAAGAAATCAGCCCTCAAGAACTTAACCGGCGGAAATTTTTCTTTGAAAAAATCCCTAAGCCCCGGGGTCACAATTTTAGCAAAAATCTGACTTTTGGCAATTCACTCAAAAATGGTGCCAACCGCTTGCAAATGCTCCCCTGAAAGGTTGGGCACTCGAAACATAAGCCTTTTTTCACAGGACAAGAAATCAGCCCTCAACAACTTAACCGGAGGAAAATATTTTTTTGAAAAAATCCCTAAGCCCCGGGGTCACAATTTCAGCAAAAA
This sequence comes from Podarcis vaucheri, assembly GCF_965113315.1. Classification (NCBI taxonomy): domain Eukaryota; kingdom Metazoa; phylum Chordata; class Lepidosauria; order Squamata; family Lacertidae; genus Podarcis; species Podarcis vaucheri. The sequence goes on from NC_138749.1 coordinate 52,497,333, forward strand.
TCTGACTGTTGGCAATTCACTCAAAAATGATGCCAACCGGTTGCAAATGCTCCCCTGAAAGGTTTGGCAGTCGAAACAGAAGGCTTTTTATCACAGGACAAGAAATCAGCCCTCAACAACTTAACCGGCGGAAAATATTTTTTTGAAAAAATCCCTAAGCTCCGCGGTCACAATTTCAGCAAAAATCTGACTTTTGGCAATTCACTCAAAAATGGTGCCAACCAGTTGCAAATGCTCCCCTGAAAGCTTTGGCAATGGAAACAGAAGGCTTTTTATCACAGGACAAGAAATCAGCCCTCAACAACTTAACCGGCGGAAAATATTATTTTGAAAAAATCCCTAAGCCCCGGGGTCACAATTTCAGCAAAAATCTGACTTTTGGCAATCCACTCAAAAATGGTGCCAGAAGCTTGAAAATGCTCTCCTGAAAGCTTTGGCGATGGAAACAGAAGGCTTTTTATCACAGGACAAGAAATCAGCCCTCAACAACTTAACCGGCGGAAAATATTTTTTTGAAAAAATCCCTAAGCCCCGGGGTCAGAATTTCAGCAAAAATCTGACTGTTGGCAATTCACTCATAAATGGTGCCAACCGGTTGCAAATGCTCCCCTGAAAGCTTTGGCGATGGAAACAGAAGGCTTTTTATCACAGGACAAGAAATCAGCCCTCAACAACTTAACCGGCGGAAAATATTTTTTTGAAAAAATCCCTAAGCCCCGGGGTCACAATTTCAGGAAAAATCTGACTTTTGGCGATTCACTCAAAATTGGTGCCAGCACGTTGCAAATGCTCCCCTGAAAGCTTTGGCGATGGAAACAGAAGGCTTTTTATCACAGGACAAGAAATCAGGCCTCAACAACTTAACCGGCGGAAAATATTATTTTGAAAAAATCCCTAAGCCCCGGGGTCACAATTTCAGCAAAAATCTGACTGTTGGCAATTGACTCAAAAATGGTGCCAACCAGTTGCAAATGATCCCCTGAAAGCTTTGGCGATGGAAACAGAAGGCTTTTTATCACAGGACAAGAAATCAGCCCTCAAGAACTTAACCGGCGGAAAATATTTTTTTGAAAAAATCCCTAAGCCCCGGGGTCACAATTTTAGCAAAAATCTGACTTTTGGCAATTCACTCAAAAATGGTGCCAACCGGTTGCAAATGCTCCCCTGAAAGGTTGGGCACTCGAAACATAAGCCTTTTTTCACAGGACAAGAAATCAGCCCTCAACAACTTAACCGGAGGAAAATATTTTTTTTGAAAAAATCCCTTAGCCCCGGGGTCACAATTTCAGCAAAAATCTGACTGTTGGCAATTCACTCAAAAATGATGCCAACCGGTTGCAAATGCTCCCCTGAAAGGTTTGGCAGTCGAAACAGAAGGCTTTTTATCACAGGACAAGAAATCAGCCCTCAACAACTTAACCGGCGGAAAATATTTTTTTGAAAAAATCCCTAAGCTCCGCGGTCACAATTTCAGCAAAAATCTGACTTTTGGCAATTCACTCAAAAATGGTGCCAACCAGTTGCAAATGCTCCCCTGAAAGCTTTGGCGATGGAAACAGAAGGCTTTTTATCACAGGACAAGAAATCAGCCCTCAACAACTTAACCGGCGGAAAATATTTTTTTGAAAAAATCCCTAAGCCCCGGGGTCACAATTTCAGCAAAAATCTGACTTTTGGCAATTCACTCAAAAATGGTGCCAAAAGCTTGAAAATGCTCTCCTGAAAGCTTTGACGATGGAAACAGAAGGCTTTTTATCACAGGACAAGAAATCAGCCCTCAACAACTTAACCGGCGGAAAATATTTTTTTGAAAAAATCCCTAAGCCCCGGGGTCACAATTTCAGCAAAAATCTGACTGTTGGCAATTCACTCAAAAATGGTGCCAACCAGTTGCAAATGCTCCCCTGAAAGCTTTGGCGATGGAAACAGAAGGCTTTTTATCACAGGACAAGAAATCAGCCCTCAACAACTTAACCGGCGGAAAATATTTTTTTGAAAAAATCCCTAAGCCCCGGGGTCACAATTTCAGCAAAAATCTGACTTTTGGCAATTCACTCAAAAATGGTGCCAACAGGTTGCAAATGCTCCCCCGAAAGCTTTGGCGATGGAAACATAAGGCTTTTTATCACAGGACAAGAAATCAGCCCTCAACAACTTAACCGGCGGAAAATATTATTTTGAAAAAATCCCTAAGCCCCGGGGTCACAATTTCAGCAAAAATCTGACTTTTGGCAGTTCACTCAAAAATGGTGCCAACCAGTTGCAAATGCGACCCTGAAAGCTTTGGCGATGAAAACAGAAAGCTTTTTATCACAGGACAAGAAATCAGCCCTCAAGAACTTAACCGGCAGAAAATATTTTTTTGAAAAAATCCCTAAGCCCCGGGGTCACAATTTCAGCAAAAATCTGACTTTTGGCAATTCACTCAAAAATGGTGCCAGAAGCTTGAAAATGCTCCCCCGAAAGCTTTGGCGATGGAAACAGAAGGCTTTTTATCACAGGACAAGAAATCAGCCCTCAACAACTTAACCGGCGGAAAATATTTTTTTGAAAAAATCCCTAAGCCCCGGGGTCACAATTTCAGCAAAAATCTGACTTTTGGCAGTTCACTCAAAAATTGTGCCAACCAGTTGCAAATGCGACCCTGAAAGCTTTGGCGATGAAAACAGAAAGCCTTTTATCACAGGACAAGAAATCAGCCCTCAAGAACTTAACCGGCGGAAAATATTTTTTTGAAAAAATCCCTAAGCCCCGGGGTCACAATTTCAGCAAAAATCTGACTTTTGGCAATTCACTCAAAAATGGTGCCAACCGGTTGCAAATGCTCCCCTGAAAGGTTTGGCACTCGAAACAGAAGGCTTTTTATCACAGGACAAGAAATCAGCCCTCAACAACTTAACCGGAAGAAAATATTTTTTTGAAAAAATCCCTAAGCCCCGGGGTCACAATTTCAGCAAAAATCTGACTTTTGGAAATTCACTCAAAAATGGTGCTAGCAGGTTGCAAAGGCTCCCCTGAAAGGTTTGGCAGTCGAAACAGAAGGCTTTTTATCACAGGACAAGAAATCAGCCCTCAACAACTTAACCGGCGGAAAATATTTTTTTGAAAAAATCCCTAAGCCCCGGGGTCACAATTTCAGCAAAAATCTGACTTTTGGCAATTCACTCAAAAATGGTGCCAGCACGTTGCAAATGCTCCCCTGAAAGGTTTGGCAGTCGAAACTGAAGCCTTTTTGTCATAGGTCAAGAAATCAGCCCTCAACAACTTAACCGGCGGAAAATATTTTTTTGAAAAAATCCCTAAGCCCCGGGGTCACAATTTCAGCAAAAATCTGACTTTTGGCAATTCACTCAAAAATGGTGCTAGCAGGTTGCAAAGGCTCCCCTGAAAGCTTTGGCGATGGAAACATAAGGCTTTTTATCACAGGACAAAAAAATCAGCCCTCAACAACTTAACCGGCGGAAAATATTTTTTTGAAAAAATCCCTAAGCCCCGGGGTCACAATTTCAGCAAAAATCTGACTTTTGGCAATTCACTCAAAAATGGTGCCAGCACGTTGCAAATGCTCCCCTGAAAGGTTTGGCAGTCGAAACAGAAGCCTTTTTGTCATAGGTCAAGAAATCAGCCCTCAACAACTTAACCGGCGGAAAATATTTTTTTGAAAAAATCCCTAAGCCCCGGGGTCACAATTTCAGCAAAAATCTGACTTTTGGCAATTCACTCAAAAATGGTGCTAGCAGGTTGCAAAGGCTCCCCTGAAAGCTTTGGCGATGGAAACATAAGGCTTTTTATCACAGGACAAAAAAATCAGCCCTCAACAACTTAACCGACGGAAAATATTTTTTTGAAAGAATCCCTAAGCCCCGGGGTCACAATTTCAGCAAAAATCTGACTTTTTGCAATTCACTCAAAAATGGTGCTAGCAGGTTGCAAAGGCTCCCGTGAAAGGTTTGGCAGTCCAAACAGAAGGCTTTTTATCACAGGACAAGAAATCAGCCCTCGAAAACCTAACCAGAGGAAAATATTTTTTTGAAAGAATCCCTAAGCCCCGGGGTCACAATTTCAGCAAAAATCTGACTTCTGGCAATTCACTCAAAAATGGTCCCAACCGGTTGCAAATGCTCCCCTGAAAGCTTTGGCGATGGAACAGAAGCCTTTTTATCACAGGACAAGGAATCAGCCCTCAACAACTTAACCGGCGGAAAATATTTTTTTGAAAAAATCCCTAAGCCCCGGGGTCACAATTTCAGCAAAAATCTGACTTTTGGCAATTCACTCAAAAATGGTGCCAGCACGTTGAAAATGCTCCCCTGAAAGGTTTGGCAGTCGAAACAGAAGCCTTTTTGTCATAGGACAAGAAATCAGCCCTCAACAACTTAACCGGCGGAAAATATTTTTTTGAAAAAATCCCTAAGCCCCGGGGTCACAATTTCAGCAATAATCTGACTTTTGGCAATTCACTCAAAAATGGTGTTAGCAGGTTGCAAAGGCTCCCCTGAAAGCTTTGGCGATGGAAACAGAAGGCTTTTTATCACAGGACAAAAAATCAGCCCTCGAAAACCTAACCTGTGGAAAATATTATTTTGAAAAAATCCTTAAGCCCCGGGGTCACAATTTCAGCAAAAATCTGACTTTTGGCAATTCACTCAAAAATGGTGCCAACCGGTTGCAAATGCTCCCATGAAAGATTTGGCAGTCGAAACAGAAGCTTTTTATCACAGGACAAGAAATCAGCCCTCAACAACTTAACCGGCGGAAAATATTATTTTGAAAAAATCCCTAAGCCCCGGGGTCACAATTTCAGCAAAAATCTGACTTTTGGCAATTCACTCAAAAATGGTGCCAACCGGTTGCAAATGCTCCGCTGAAAGCTTTGACGATGGAAACAGAAAGCTTTTTATCACAGGACAAGAAATCAGCCCTCAACAACTTAACCGGCGGAAAATATTTTTTTGAAAAAATCCCTAAGCCCCGGGGTCACAATTTCAGCAAAAATCTGACTTTTGGCAATTCACTCAAAAATGGTGCCAACCGGTTGAAATTACTCCCCTGAAAGGTTTGGCGATGGAAACAGAAGGCTTTTTATCACAGGACAAGAAATCAGCCCTCAACAACTTAACCGGCGGAAAATATTTTTTGGGAAAAATCCCTAACCCCGGGGTCACAATTTCAGCAAAAATCTGACTTTTGGCAATTCACTCAAAAATGGTGCTAGCAGGTTGCAAAGGCTCCCCTGAAAGCTTTGGCGATGGAAACATAAGGCTTTTTATCACAGGACAAAAAAATCAGCCCTCAACAACTTAACCGGCGGAAAATATTTTTTTGAAAAAATCCCTAAGCCCCGGGGTCACAATTTCAGCAAAAATCTGACTTTTGGCAATTCACTCAAAAATGGTGCTAGCAGGTTGCAAAGGCTCCCGTGAAAGGTTTGGCAGTCGAAACAGAAGGCTTTTTATCACAGGACAAGAAATCAGCCCTCAACAACTTAACCGGCGGAAAATATTTTTTTTCAAAAAATCCCTAAGCTCCGCGGTCACAATTTCAGCAAAAATCTGACTTTTGGCAATTCACTCAAAAATGGTGCCAACCAGTTGCAAATGATCCCCTGAAAGCTTTGGCGATGGAAACAGAAGGCTTTTTATCACAGGACAAGAAATCAGCCCTCAACAACTTAACCGGCGGAACATATTTTTTTGAAAAAATCCCTAAGCCCCGGGGTCACAATTTCAGCAAAAATCTGACTTTTGGCAATTCACTCAAAAATGGTGCCAAAAGCTTGAAAATGCTCTCCTGAAAGCTTTGGCGATGGAAACAGAAGGCTTTTTATCACAGGACAAGAAATCAACCCTCAACAACTTAACCGGCGGAAAATATTTTTTTGAAAAAATCCCTAAGCCCCCGGGGTCACAATTTCAGCAAAAATCTGACTGTTGGCAATTCACTCAAAAATGGTGCCAACCAGTTGCAAATGCTCCCCTGAAAGCTTTGGCGATGGAAACAGAAGGCTTTTTATCACAGGACAAGAAATCAGCCCTCAACAACTTAACCGGCAGAAAATATTTTTTTGAAAAAATCCCTAAGCCCCGGGGTCACAATTTCAGCAAAAATCTGACTTTTGGCAATTCACTCAAAAATGGTGCCAACAGGTTGCAAATGCTCCCCCGAAAGCTTTGGCGATGGAAACATAAGGCTTTTTATCACAGGACAAGAAATCAGCCCTCAACAACTTAACCGGCGGAAAATATTATTTTGAAAAAATCCCTAAGCCCCGGGGTCACAATTTCAGCAAAAATCTGACTTTTGGCAGTTCACTCAAAAATGGTGCCAACCAGTTGCAAATGCGACCCTGAAAGCTTTGGCGATGAAAACAGAAAGCTTTTTATCACAGGACAAGAAATCAGCCCTCAAGAACTTAACCGGCAGAAAATATTTTTTTGAAAAAATCCCTAAGCCCCGGGGTCAAATTTCAGCAAAAATCTGACTTTTGGCAATTCACTCAAAAATGGTGCCAGAAGCTTGAAAATGCTCTCCTGAAAGCTTTGGCGATGGAAACAGAAGGCTTTTTATCACAGGACAAGAAATCAGCCCTCAACAACTTAACCGGCGGAAAATATTTTTTTGAAAAAATCCCTAAGCCCCGGAGTCACAATTTCAGCAAAAATCTGACTTTTGGCAATTCACTCAAAAATGGTGCTAGCAGGTTGCAAAGGCTCCCGTGAAAGGTTTGGCAGTCGAAACAGAAGGCTTTTTATCACAGGACAAGAAATCAGCCCTCAACAACTTAACCGGCGGAAAATATTTTTTTGAAAAAATCCCTAAGCCCCGGGGTCACAATTTCAGCAAAAATCTGACTTTTGGCAATTCACTCAAAAATGGTGCTAGCAGGTTGCAAAGGCTCCCGTGAAAGGTTTGGCAGTCGAAACAGAAGGCTTTTTATCACAGGACAAGAAATCAGCCCTCAACAACTTAACCGGCGGAATATATTTTTTTGAAAAAATCCCTAAGCCCCGGGGTCACAATATCAGCAAAAATCTGACTTTTGGCAATTCACTCAAAAATGGTGCTAGCAGGTTGCAAAGGCTCCCCTGAAAGGTTTGGCAGTCAAAACAGAAGGCTTTTTATCACAGGACAAGAAATCAGCCCTCGAAAACCTAACCTGCGGAAAATATTGTTTTGAAAAAATCCCTAAGCCCCGGGGTCACAATTTCAGCAAAAATCTGACTTTTGGCAATTCACTCAAAAATGGTCCCAACCGGTTGCAAATGCTCCCCTGAAAGCTTTGGCGATGGAAACAGAAGGCTTTTTATCAGAGGACAAGGAATCAGCCCTCAACACCTTAACCGGCGGAAAATATTTTTTTGAAACAATCCCTAAGCCCCCGGGGTCACAATTTCAGCAAAAATCTGACTTTTGGCAATTCACTCAAAAATGGTGCCAACCGGTTGCAAATGCTCCCCTGAAAGGTTTGGCGATGGAAACAGAAGGCTTTTTATCACAGGACAAGAAATCAGCCCTCAAAAACTTAACCGGCAGAAAATATTTTTTTGAAAAAATCCCTAAGCCCCGGGGTCACAATTTCAGCAATAATCTGACTTTTGGCAATTCACTCAAAAATGGTGCTAGCAGGTTGCAAAGGCTCCCCTGAAAGCTTTGGCGATGGAAACAGAAGGCTTTTTATCACAGGACAAAAAATCAGCCCTCGAAAACCTAACCTGTGGAAAATATTATTTTGAAAAAATCCTTAAGCCCCGGGGTCACAATTTCAGCAAAAATCTGACTTTTGGCAATTCACTCAAAAATGGTGCCAACCGGTTGCAAATGCTCCCATGAAAGGTTTGGCAGTCGAAACAGAAGGCTTTTTATCACAGGACAAGAAATCAGCCCTCAACAACCTAACCGGCGGAAAATATTTTTTTGAAAAAATCCCTAAGCCACGGGGTCACAATTTCAGCAAAAATCTGACTTTTGGCAATTCACTCAAAAATGGTGCCAACCGGTTGCAAATGCTCCCCTGAAAGGTTTGGCGATGGAAACAGAAGGCTTTTTATCACAGGACAAGAAATCACCCCTCAACAACTTAACCGGCGGAAAATATTTTTTTGAAAAAATCCCTAAGCCCCCGGGGTCACAATTTCAGCAAAAATCTGACTTTTGGCAATTCACTCAAAAATGGTGCCAACCGGTTGCAAATGCTCCCCTGAAAGGTTTGGCGATGGAAACAGAAGGCTTTTTATCACAGGACAAGAAATCACCCCTCAACAACTTAACCGGCGGAAAATATTTTTTTGAAAAAATCCCTAAGCCCCGGGGTCACAATTTCAGCAAAAATCTGACTTTTGGCAATTCACTCAAAAATGGTGCCAACAGGTTGCAAATGCTGCCCTGAAAGGTTTGGCAGTCGAAACAGAAGGCTTTTTATCATATGACAAGAAATCAGCCCTCAACAACTTAACCGGCGGAAAATATTTTTTTGAAACAATCCCTAAGCCCCCGGGGTCACAATTTCAGCAAAAATCTGACTTTTGGCAATTCACTCAAAAATGGTGCCAACCGGTTGCAAATGCTCCCCTGAAAGGTTTGGCGATGGAAACAGAAGGCTTTTTATCAAAGGACAAGAGATCAGCCCTCAACAACCTAACTGGCGGAAAATATTTTTTTGAAAAAATCCCTAAGCCCCGGGGTCACAATTTCAGCAATAATCTGACTTTTGGCAATTCACTCAAAAATGGTGTTAGCAGGTTGCAAAGGCTCCCCTGAAAGCTTTGGCGATGGAAACAGAAGGCTTTTTATCACAGGACAAAAAATCAGCCCTCGAAAACCTAACCTGTGGAAAATATTATTTTGAAAAAATCCTTAAGCCCCGGGGTCACAATTTCAGCAAAAATCTGACTTTTGGCAATTCACTCTAAAATGGTGCCAACCGGTTGCAAATGCTCCCATGAAAGATTTGGCAGTCGAAACAGAAGGCTTTTTATCACAGGACAAGAGATCAGCCCTCAACAGCCTAACTGGCGGAAAATATTATTTTGAAAAAATCCCTAAGCCCCGGGGTCACAATTTCAGCAATAATCTGACTTTTGGCAATTCACTCAAAAATGGTGTTAGCAGGTTGCAAAGGCTCCCCTGAAAGCTTTGGCGATGGAAACAGAAGGCTTTTTATCACAGGACAAAAAATCAGCCCTCGAAAACCTAACCGGCGGAAAATATTTTTTTGAAACAATCCTTAAGCCCCGGGGTCACAATTTCAGCAAAAATCTGACTTTTGGCAATTCACTCAAAAATGGTGCCAACCGGTTGAAATTACTCCCCTGAAAGGTATGGCGATGGAAACAGAAGGCTTTTTATCACAGGACAAGAAATCAGCCCTCAACAACTTAACCGGCGGAATATATTTTTTTGAAAAAATCCCTAAGCCCCGGGGTCACAATATCAGCAAAAATCTGACTTTTGGCAATTCACTCAAAAATGGTGCTAGCAGGTTGCAAAGGCTCCCCTGAAAGGTTTGGCAGTCAAAACAGAAGGCTTTTTATCACAGGACAAGAAATCAGCCCTCGAAAACCTAACCTGCGGAAAATATTGTTTTGAAAAAATCCCTAAGCCCCGGGGTCACAATTTCAGCAAAAATCTGACTTTTGGCAATTCACTCAAAAATGGTGCTAGCAGGTTGCAAAGGCTCCCGTGAAAGGTTTGGCAGTCGAAACAGAAGGCTTTTTATCACAGGACAAGAAATCAGCCCTCGAAAACCTAACCTGCGGAAAATATTTTTTTGAAAAAATCCCTAAGCCACGGGGTTACAATTTCAGCAAAAATCTGACTTTTGGCAATTCACTCAAAAATGGTGCCAACCGGTTGAAATTACTCCCCTGAAAGGTATGGCGATGGAAACAGAAGGCTTTTTATCACAGGACAAGAAATCAGCCCTCAACAACTTAACCGGCGGAAAATATTGTTTTGAAAAAATCCCTAAGCCCAGGGGTCACAATTTCAGGAAAAATCTGACTTTTGGCAATTCACTCAAAAATGGTCCCAACCGGTTGCAAATGCTCCCCTGAAAGCTTTGGCGATGGAAACAGAAGCCTTTTTATCACAGGACAAGGAATCAGCCCTCAACAACTTAACCGGCGGAAAATATTTTTTTGAAAAAATCCCTAAGCCCCGGGGTCACAATTTCAGCAAAAATCTGACTTTTGGCAATTCACTCAAAAATGGTGCCAGCACGTTGAAAATGCTCCCCTGAAATGTTTGGCAGTCGAAACAGAAGCCTTTTTGTCATAGGACAAGAAATCAGCCCTCAACAACTTAACCGGCGGAAAATATTTTTTTGAAAAAATCCCTAAGCCCCAGGGTCACAATTTCAGCAATAATCTGACTTTTGGCAATTCACTCAAAAATGGTGCCAGAAGCTTGCAAAGGCTCCCCTGAAAGCTTTGGCGATGGAAACAGAAGGCTTTTTATCACAGGACAAAAAATCAGCCCTCGAAAACCTAACCTGTGGAAAATATTATTTTGAAAAAATCCTTAAGCCCCGGGGTCACAATTTCAGCAAAAATCTGACTTTTGGCAATTCACTCAAAAATGGTGCCAACCGGTTGCAAATGCTCCCATGAAAGATTTGGCAGTCGAAACAGAAGGCTTTTTATCACAGGACAAGAAATCAGCCCTCAACAACTTAACCGGCGGAAAATATTATTTTGAAAAAATCCCTAAGCCCCGGGGTCACAATTTCAGCAAAAATCTGACTTTTGGCAATTCACTCAAAAATGGTGCCAACCGGCTGCAAATGCTCCGCTGAAAGCTTTGACGATGGAAACAGAAAGCTTTTTATCACAGGACAAGAAATCAGCCCTCAACAACTTAACCGGCGGAAAATATTTTTTTGAAAAAATCCCTAAGTCCCGGGGTCACAATTTCAGCAAAAATCTGACTTTTGGCAATTCACTCAAAAATGGTGCCAACCGGTTGAAATTACTCCCCTGAAAGGTTTGGCGATGGAAACAGAAGGCTTTTTATCACAGGACAAGAAATCAGCCCTCAACAACTTAACCGGCGGAAAATATTTTTTGGGAAATATCCCTAACCCCGGGGTCACAATTTCAGCAAAAATCTGACTTTTGGCAATTCACTCAAAAATGGTGCTAGCAGGTTGCAAAGGTCCCCTGAAAGCTTTGGCGATGGAAACATAAGGTTTTTTATCACAGGACAAAAAAATCAGCCCTCAACAACTTAACCGGCGGAAAATATTTTTTTGAAAAAATCCCTAAGCCCCGGAGTCACAATTTCAGCAAAAATCTGACTTTTGGCAATTCACTCAAAAATGGTGCTAGCAGGTTGCAAAGGCTCCCGTGAAAGGTTTGGCAGTCGAAACAGAAGGCTTTTTATCACAGGACAAGAAATCAGCCCTCAACAACTTAACCGGCGGAAAATATTTTTTTGAAAAAATCCCTAAGCCCCGGGGTCACAATTTCAGCAAAAATCTGACTTTTGGCAATTCACTCAAGAATGGTGCCAAAAGCTTGAAAATGCTCCCCTGAAAGCTTTGGCGATGGAAACAGAAGGCTTTTTATCACAGGACAAGAAATCAGCCCTCAACAACCTAACCTGCGGAAAATATTTTTTTGAAAAAATCCCTAAGCCCCGGGGTCACAATTTCAGCAAAAATCTGACTTTTGGCAATTCACTCAAAAATGGTGCTAGCAGGTTGAAAAGGCTCCCGTGAAAGGTTTGGCAGTCGAAACAGAAGGCTTTTTATCACAGGACAAGAAATCAGCCCTCGAAAACCTAACCTGCGGAAAATATTTTTTTGAAAAAATCCCTAAGCCACGGGGTTACAATTTCAGCAAAAATCTGACTTTTGGCAATTCACTCAAAAATGGTCCCAACCGGTTGCAAATGCTCCCCTGAAAGGTATGGCGATGGAAACAGAAGGCTTTTTATCACAGGACAAGAAATCAGCCCTCAACAACTTAACCGGCGGAAAATATTTTTTTGAAAAAATCCCTAAGCCCCGGGGTCACAATTTCAGCAAAAATCTGACTTTTGGCAATTCACTCAAAAATGGTGCCAACCGGTTGCAAATGCTCCCATGAAAGATTTGGCAGTCGAAACAGAAGCCTTTTTGTCATAGGACAAGAAATCAGCCCTCAACAACTTAACCGGCGGAAAATATTTTTTTGAAAAAATCCCTAAGCCCCGGGGTCACAATTTCAGCAATAATCTGACTTTTGGCAATTCACTCAAAAATGGTGCCAGAAGCTTGCAAAGGCTCCCCTGAAAGCTTTGGCGATGGAAACAGAAGGCTTTTTATCACAGGACAAAAAATCAGCCCTCGAAAACCTAACCTGTGGAAAATATTATTTTGAAAAAATCCTTAAGCCCCGGGGTCACAATTTCAGCAAAAATCTGACTTTTGGCAATTCACTCAAAAATGGTGCCAACCGGTTGCAAATGCTCCCATGAAAGATTTGGCAGTCGAAACAGAAGGCTTTTTATCACAGGACAAGAAATCAGCCCTCAACAACTTAACCGGCGGAAAATATTATTTTGAAAAAATCCCTAAGCCCCGGGGTCACAATTTCAGCAAAAATCTGACTTTTGGCAATTCACTCAAAAATGGTGCCAACCGGTTGAAATTACTCCCCTGAAAGGTTTGGCGATGGAAACAGAAGGCTTTTTATCACAGGACAAGAAATCAGCCCTCAACAACTTAACCGGCGGAAAATATTTTTTGGGAAATATCCCTAACCCCGGGGTCACCATTTCAGCAAAAATCTGACTTTTGGCAATTCACTCAAAAATGGTGCTAGCAGGTTGCAAAGGTCCCCTGAAAGCTTTGGCGATGGAAACATAAGGTTTTTTATCACAGGACAAAAAAATCAGCCCTCAACAACTTAACCGGCGGAAAATATATTTTTGAAAAAATCCCTAAGCCCCGGGGTCACAATTTCAGCAAAAATCTGACTTTTGGCAATTCACTCAAAAATGGTGCTAGCAGGTTGCAAAGGCTCCCGTGAAAGGTTTGGCAGTCGAAACAGAAGGCTTTTTATCACAGGACAAGAAATCAGCCCTCAACAACTTAACCGGTGGAAAATATTTTTTTGAAAAAATCCCTAAGCCCCGGGGTCACAATTTCAGCAAAAATCTGACTTTTGGCAATTCACTCAAAAATGGTGCTAGCAGGTTGCAAAGGCTCCCGTGAAAGGTTTGGCAGTCGAAACAGAAGGCTTTTTATCACAGGACAAGAAATCAGCCCTCAACAACTTAACCGGCGGAATATATTTTTTTGAAAAAATCCCTAAGCCCCGGGGTCACAATATCAGCAAAAATCTGACTTTTGGCAATTCACTCAAAAATGGTGCTAGCAGGTTGCAAAGGCTCCCCTGAAAGGTTTGGCAGTCAAAACAGAAGGCTTTTTATCACAGGACAAGAAATCAGCCCTCGAAAACCTAACCTGCGGAAAATATTGTTTTGAAAAAATCCCTAAGCCCCGGGGTCACAATTTCAGCAAAAATCTGACTTTTGGCAATTCACTCAAAAATGGTGCTAGCAGGTTGCAAAGGCTCCCGTGAAAGGTTTGGCAGTCGAAACAGAAGGCTTTTTATCACAGGACAAGAAATCAGCCCTCGAAAACCTAACCTGCGGAAAATATTTTTTTGAAAAAATCCCTAAGCCACGGGGTTACAATTTCAGCAAAAATCTGACTTTTGGCAATTCACTCAAAAATGGTGCCAACCGGTTGAAATTACTCCCCTGAAAGGTATGGCGATGGAAACAGAAGGCTTTTTATCACAGGACAAGAAATCAGCCCTCAACAACTTAACCGGCGGAAAATATTGTTTTGAAAAAATCCCTAAGCCCAGGGGTCACAATTTCAGGAAAAATCTGACTTTTGGCAATTCACTCAAAAATGGTCCCAACCGGTTGCAAATGCTCCCCTGAAAGCTTTGGCGATGGAAACAGAAGCCTTTTTATCACAGGACAAGGAATCAGCCCTCAACAACTTAACCGGCGGAAAATATTTTTTTGAAAAAATCCCTAGGCCCCGGGGTCACAATTTCAGCAAAAATCTGACTTTTGGCAATTCACTCAAAAATGGTGCCAGCACGTTGAAAATGCTCCCCTGAAATGTTTGGCAGTCGAAACAGAAGCCTTTTTGTCATAGGACAAGAAATCAGCCCTCAACAACTTAACCGGCGGAAAATATTTTTTTGAAAAAATCCCTAAGCCCCGGGGTCACAATTTCAGCAATAATCTGACTTTTGGCAATTCACTCAAAAATGGTGCCAGAAGCTTGCAAAGGCTCCCCTGAAAGCTTTGGCGATGGAAACAGAAGGCTTTTTATCACAGGACAAAAAATCAGCCCTCGAAAACCTAACCTGTGGAAAATATTATTTTGAAAAAATCCTTAAGCCCCGGGGTCACAATTTCAGCAAAAATCTGACTTTTGGCAATTCACTCAAAAATGGTGCCAACCGGTTGCAAATGCTCCCATGAAAGATTTGGCAGTCGAAACAGAAGGCTTTTTATCACAGGACAAGAAATCAGCCCTCAACAACTTAACCGGCGGAAAATATTATTTTGAAAAAATCCCTAAGCCCCGGGGTCACAATTTCAGCAAAAATCTGACTTTTGGCAATTCACTCAAAAATGGTGCCAACCGGCTGCAAATGCTCCGCTGAAAGCTTTGACGATGGAAACAGAAAGCTTTTTATCACAGGACAAGAAATCAGCCCTCAACAACTTAACCGGCGGAAAATATTTTTTTGAAAAAATCCCTAAGCCCCGGGGTCACAATTTCAGCAAAAATCTGACTTTTGGCAATTCACTCAAAAATGGTGCCAACCGGTTGAAATTACTCCCCTGAAAGGTTTGGCGATGGAAACAGAAGGCTTTTTATCACAGGACAAGAAATCAGCCCTCAACAACTTAACCGGCGGAATATATTTTTTGGGAAATATCCCTAACCCCGGGGTCACCATTTCAGCAAAAATCTGACTTTTGGCAATTCACTCAAAAATGGTGCTAGCAGGTTGCAAAGGTCCCCTGAAAGCTTTGGCGATGGAAACATAAGGTTTTTTATCACAGGACAAAAAAATCAGCCCTCAACAACTTAACCGGCGGAAAATATTTTTTTGAAAAAATCCCTAAGCCCCGGGGTCACAATTTCAGCAAAAATCTGACTTTTGGCAATTCACTCAAAAATGGTGCTAGCAGGTTGCAAAGGCTCCCGTGAAAGGTTTGGCAGTCGAAACAGAAGGCTTTTTATCACAGGACAAGAAATCAGCCCTCAACAACTTAACCGGCGGAAAATATTTTTTTGAAAAAATCCCTAAGCCCCGGGGTCACAATTTCAGCAAAAATCTGACTTTTGGCAATTCACTCAAAAATGGTGCTAGCAGGTTGCAAAGGCTCCCGTGAAAGGTTTGGCAGTCGAAACAGAAGGCTTTTTATCACAGGACAAGAAATCAGCCCTCAAAAACTTAACCGGCGGAATATTTTTTTTTGAAAAAATCCCTAAGCCCCGGGGTCACAATATCAGCAAAAATCTGACTTTTGGCAATTCACTCAAAAATGGTGCTAGCAGGTTGCAAAGGCTCCCCTGAAAGGTTTGGCAGTCAAAACAGAAGGCTTTTTATCACAGGACAAGAAATCAGCCCTCGAAAACCTAACCTGCGGAAAATATTGTTTTGAAAAAATCCCTAAGCCCCGGGGTCACAATTTCAGCAAAAATCTGACTTTTGGCAATTCACTCAAAAATGGTGCTAGCAGGTTGCAAAGGCTCCCGTGAAAGGTTTGGCAGTCGAAACAGAAGGCTTTTTATCACAGGACAAGAAATCAGCCCTCGAAAACCTAACCTGCGGAAAATATTTTTTTGAAAAAATCCCTAAGCCCAGGGGTCACAATTTCAGGAAAAATCTGACTTTTGGCAATTCACTCAAAAATGGTCCCAACCGGTTGCAAATGCTCCCCTGAAAGCTTTGGCGATGGAAACAGAAGCCTTTTTATCACAGGACAAGGAATCAGCCCTCAACAACTTAACCGGCGGAAAATATTTTTTTGAAAAAATCCCTAGGCCCCGGGGTCACAATTTCAGCAAAAATCTGACTTTTGGCAATTCACTCAAAAATGGTGCCAGCACGTTGAAAATGCTCCCCTGAAATGTTTGGCAGTCGAAACAGAAGCCTTTTTGTCATAGGACAAGAAATCAGCCCTCAACAACTTAACCGGCGGAAAATATTTTTTTGAAAAAATCCCTAGGCCCCGGGGTCACAATTTCAGCAATAATCTGACTTTTGGCAATTCACTCAAAAATGGTGCCAGAAGCTTGCAAAGGCTCCCCTGAAAGCTTTGGCGATGGAAACAGAAGGCTTTTTATCACAGGACAAAAAATCAGCCCTCGAAAACCTAACCTGTGGAAAATATTATTTTGAAAAAATCCTTAAGCCCCGGGGTCACAATTTCAGCAAAAATCTGACTTTTGGCAATTCACTCAAAAATGGTGCCAACCGGTTGCAAATGCTCCCATGAAAGATTTGGCAGTCGAAACAGAAGGCTTTTTATCACAGGACAAGAAATCAGCCCTCAACAACTTAACCGGCGGAAAATATTATTTTGAAAAAATCCCTAAGCCCCGGGGTCACAATTTCAGCAAAAATCTGACTTTTGGCAATTCACTCAAAAATGGTGCCAACCGGCTGCAAATGCTCCGCTGAAAGCTTTGACGATGGAAACAGAAAGCTTTTTATCACAGGACAAGAAATCAGCCCTCAACAACTTAACCGGCGGAAAATATTTTTTTGAAAAAATCCCTAAGCCCCGGGGTCACAATTTCAGCAAAAATCTGACTTTTGGCAATTCACTCAAAAATGGTGCCAACCGGTTGAGATTACTCCCCTGAAAGGTTTGGCGATGGAAACAGAAGGCTTTTTATCACAGGACAAGAAATCAGCCCTCAACAACTTAACCGGCGGAATATATTTTTTGGGAAATATCCCTAACCCCGGGGTCACCATTTCAGCAAAAATCTGACTTTTGGCAATTCACTCAAAAATGGTGCTAGCAGGTTGCAAAGGTCCCCTGAAAGCTTTGGCGATGGAAACATAAGGTTTTTTATCACAGGACAAAAAAATCAGCCCTCAACAACTTAACCGGCGGAAAATATTTTTTTGAAAAAATCCCTAAGCCCCGGGGTCACAATTTCAGCAAAAATCTGACTTTTGGCAATTCACTCAAAAATGGTGCTAGCAGGTTGCAAAGGCTCCCGTGAAAGGTTTGGCAGTCGAAACAGAAGGCTTTTTATCACAGGACAAGAAATCAGCCCTCAACAACTTAACCGGCGGAAAATATTTTTTTGAAAAAATCCCTAAGCCCCGGGGTCACAATTTCAGCAAAAATCTGACTTTTGGCAATTCACTCAAAAATGGTGCTAGCAGGTTGCAAAGGCTCCCGTGAAAGGTTTGGCAGTCGAAACAGAAGGCTTTTTATCACAGGACAAGAAATCAGCCCTCAACAACTTAACCGGCGGAATATATTTTTTTGAAAAAATCCCTAAGCCCCGGGGTCACAATATCAGCAAAAATCTGACTTTTGGCAATTCACTCAAAAATGGTGCTAGCAGGTTGCAAAGGCTCCCCTGAAAGGTTTGGCAGTCAAAACAGAAGGCTTTTTATCACAGGACAAGAAATCAGCCCTCGAAAACCTAACCTGCGGAAAATATTGTTTTGAAAAAATCCCTAAGCCCCGGGGTCACAATTTCAGCAAAAATCTGACTTTTGGCAATTCACTCAAAAATGGTGCTAGCAGGTTGCAAAGGCTCCCGTGAAAGGTTTGGCAGTCGAAACAGAAGGCTTTTTATCACAGGACAAGAAATCAGCCCTCGAAAACCTAACCTGCGGAAAATATTTTTTTGAAAAAATCCCTAAGCCACGGGGTTACAATTTCAGCAAAAATCTGACTTTTGGCAATTCACTCAAAAATGGTGCCAACCGGTTGAAATTACTCCCCTGAAAGGTATGGCGATGGAAACAGAAGGCTTTTTATCACAGGACAAGAAATCAGCCCTCAACAACTTAACCGGCGGAAAATATTGTTTTGAAAAAATCCCTAAGCCCAGGGGTCACAATTTCAGGAAAAATCTGACTTTTGGCAATTCACTCAAAAATGGTGCTAGCAGGTTGCAAAGGCTCCCCTGAAAGCTTTGGCGATGGAAACAGAAGGCTTTTTATCACAGGACAAAAAATCAGCCCTCGAAAACCTAACCTGTGGAAAATATTATTTTGAAAAAATCCTTAAGCCCCGGGGTCACAATTTCAGCAAAAATCTGACTTTTGGCAATTCACTCAAAAATGGTGCCAACCGGTTGCAAATGCTCCCATGAAAGATTTGGCAGTCGAAACAGAAGGCTTTTTATCACAGGACAAGAAATCAGCCCTCAACAACTTAACCGGCGGAAAATATTATTTTGAAAAAATCCCTAAGCCCCGGGGTCACAATTTCAGCAAAAATCTGACTTTTGGCAATTCACTCAAAAATGGTGCCAACCGGCTGCAAATGCTCCGCTGAAAGCTTTGACGATGGAAACAGAAAGCTTTTTATCACAGGACAAGAAATCAGCCCTCAACAACTTAACCGGCGGAAAATATTTTTTTGAAAAAATCCCTAAGCCCCGGGGTCACAATTTCAGCAAAAATCTGACTTTTGGCAATTCACTCAAAAATGGTGCCAACCGGTTGAAATTACTCCCCTGAAAGGTTTGGCGATGGAAACAGAAGGCTTTTTATCACAGGACAAGAAATCAGCCCTCAACAACTTAACCGGCGGAAAATATTTTTTGGGAAATATCCCTAACCCCGGGGTCACAATTTCAGCAAAAATCTGACTTTTGGCAATTCACTCAAAAATGGTGCTAGCAGGTTGCAAAGGTCCCCTGAAAGCTTTGGCGATGGAAACATAAGGTTTTTTATCACAGGACAAAAAAATCAGCCCTCAACAACTTAACCGGCGGAAAATATTTTTTTGAAAAAATCCCTAAGCCCCGGAGTCACAATTTCAGCAAAAATCTGACTTTTGGCAATTCACTCAAAAATGGTGCTAGCAGGTTGCAAAGGCTCCCGTGAAAGGTTTGGCAGTCGAAACAGAAGGCTTTTTATCACAGGACAAGAAATCAGCCCTCAACAACTTAACCGGCGGAAAATATTTTTTTGAAAAAATCCCTAAGCCCCGGGGTCACAATTTCAGCAAAAATCTGACTTTTGGCAATTCACTCAAAAATGGTGCTAGCAGGTTGCAAAGGCTCCCGTGAAAGGTTTGGCAGTCGAAACAGAAGGCTTTTTATCACAGGACAAGAAATCAGCCCTCAACAACTTAACCGGCGGAATATATTTTTTTGAAAAAATCCCTAAGCCCCGGGGTCACAATATCAGCAAAAATCTGACTTTTGGCAATTCACTCAAAAATGGTGCTAGCAGGTTGCAAAGGCTCCCCTGAAAGGTTTGGCAGTCAAAACAGAAGGCTTTTTATCACAGGACAAGAAATCAGCCCTCGAAAACCTAACCTGCGGAAAATATTGTTTTGAAAAAATCCCTAAGCCCCGGGGTCACAATTTCAGCAAAAATCTGACTTTTGGCAATTCACTCAAAAATGGTCCCAACCGGTTGCAAATGCTCCCCTGAAAGCTTTGGCGATGGAAACAGAAGGCTTTTTATCAGAGGACAAGGAATCAGCCCTCAACACCTTAACCGGCGGAAAATATTTTTTTGAAAAAATCCCTAAGCCCCGGGGTCACCATTTCAGCAAAAATCCGACTTTTGGCAATTCACTCAAAAATGGTGCCAACGGTTGCAAATGCTCCCCTGAAAGGTTTGGCGATGGAAACAGAAGGCTTTTTATCACAGGACAAGAAATCACCCCTCAACAACTTAACCGGCGGAAAATATTTTTTTGAAAAAATCCCTAAGCCCCGGGGTCACAATTTCAGCAAAAATCTGACTTTTGGCAATTCACTCAAAAATGGTGCGAGCACGTTGCAAATGCTCCCCTGAAAGGTTTGGCAGTCGAAACAGAAGGCTTTTTATCATAGGACAAGAAATCAGCCCTCAACAACTTAACCGGCGGAAAATATTTTTTTGAAAAAATCCCTAAGCCCCGGGGTCACAATTTCAGCAAAAATCTGACTTTTGGCAATTCACTCAAAAATGGTGCCAACCGGTTGCAAATGCTCCGCTGAAAGCTTTGACGATGGAAACAGAAAGCTTTTTATCACATGACAAGAAATCAGCCCTCAACAACTTAACCGGCGGAAAATATTTTTTTGAAACAATCCCTAAGCCCCCGGGGTCACAATTTCAGCAAAAATCTGACTTTTTGCAATTCACTCAAAGATGGTGCCAACCGGTTGCAAATGCTCCCCTGAAAGGTGTGGCGATGGAAACAGAAGGCTTTTTATCACAGGACAAGAAATCAGCCCTCAAAAACTTAACCGGCAGAAAATATTTTTTTGAAAAAATCCCTAAGCCCCGGGGTCACAATTTCAGCAATAATCTGACTTTTGGCAATTCACTCAAAAATGGTGCTAGCAGGTTGCAAAGGCTCCCCTGAAAGCTTTGGCGATGGAAACAGAAGGCTTTTTATCACAGGACAAAAAATCAGCCCTCGAAAACCTAACCTGTGGAAAATATTATTTTGAAAAAATCCTTAAGCCCCGGGGTCACAATTTCAGCAAAAATCTGACTTTTGGCAATTCACTCAAAAATGGTGCCAACCGGTTGCAAATGCTCCCATGAAAGGTTTGGCAGTCGAAACAGAAGGCTTTTTATCACAGGACAAGAAATCAGCCCTCAACAACTTAACCGGCGGAAAATATTTTTTTGAAAAAATCCCTAAGCCACGGGGTCACAATTTCAGCAAAAATCTGACTTTTGGCAATTCACTCAAAAATGGTGCCAACCGGTTGAAATTACTCCCCTGAAAGGTATGGCGATGGAAACAGAAGGCTTTTTATCACAGGACAAGAAATCAGCCCTCAACAACTTAACCGGCGGAAAATATTGTTTTGAAAAAATCCCTAAGCCCAGGGGTCACAATTTCAGGAAAAATCTGACTTTTGGCAATTCACTCAAAAATGGTGCCACCCGGTGGCAAATGCTCCGCTGAAAGCTTTGACGATGGAAACAGAAGGCTTTTTATCACAGGACAAGAAATCAGCCCTCAACAACTTAACCGGCGGAATATATTTTTTTGAGAAAATCCCTAAGCCCCGGGGTCACAATTTCAGCAAAAATCTGACTTTTGGCAATTCACTCAAAAATGGTGCTAGCAGGTTGCAAAGGCTCCGCTGAAAGGTTTGGCAGTCGAAACAGAAGGCTTTTTATCACAGGACAAGAAATCAGCCCTCGAAAACCTAACCTGCGGAAAATATTGTTTTGAAAAAATCCCTAAGCCCCGGGGTCACAATTTCAGCAAAAATCTGACTTTTGGCAATTCACTCAAAAATGGTGCCAACCGGTTGCAAATGCTCCCCTGAAAGGTTTGGCGATGGAAACAGAAGGCTTTTTATCACAGGACAAGAAATCACCCCTCAACAACTTAACCGGCGGAAAATATTTTTTTGAAAAAATCCCTAAGCCCCGGGGTCACAATTTCAGCAAAAATCTGACTTTTGGCAATTCACTCAAAAATGGTGCCAACAGGTTGCAAATGCTGCCCTGAAAGGTTTGGCAGTCGAAACAGAAGGCTTTTTATCACATGACAAGAAATCAGCCCTCAACAACTTAACGGCGGAAAATATTTTTTTGAAACAATCCCTAAGCCCCCGGGGTCACAATTTCAGCAAAAATCTGACTTTTGGCAATTCACTCAAAAATGGTGCCAACCGGTTGCAAATGCTCCCCTGAAAGGTTTGGCGATGGAAACAGAAGGCTTTTTATCACAGGACAAGAGATCAGCCCTCAACAACCTAACTGGCGGAAAATATTTTTTTGAAAAAATCCCTAAGCCCCGGGGTCACAATTTCAGCAATAATCTGACTTTTGGCAATTCACTCAAAAATGGTGTTAGCAGGTTGCAAAGGCTCCCCTGAAAGCTTTGGCGATGGAAACAGAAGGCTTTTTATCACAGGACAAAAAATCAGCCCTCGAAAACCTAACCTGTGGAAAATATTATTTTGAAAAAATCCTTAAGCCCCGGGGTCACAATTTCAGCAAAAATCTGACTTTTGGCAATTCACTCTAAAATGGTGCCAACCGGTTGCAAATGCTCCCATGAAAGATTTGGCAGTCGAAACAGAAGGCTTTTTATCACAGGACAAGAGATCAGCCCTCAACAGCCTAACTGGCGGAAAATATTATTTTGAAAAAATCCCTAAGCCCCGGGGTCACAATTTCAGCAATAATCTGACTTTTGGCAATTCACTCAAAAATGGTGTTAGCAGGTTGCAAAGGCTCCCCTGAAAGCTTTGGCGATGGAAACAGAAGGCTTTTTATCACAGGACAAAAAATCAGCCCTCGAAAACCTAACCGGCGGAAAATATTTTTTTGAAACAATCCTTAAGCCCCGGGGTCACAATTTCAGCAAAAATCTGACTTTTGGCAATTCACTCAAAAATGGTGCCAACCGGTTGAAATTACTCCCCTGAAAGGTATGGCGATGGAAACAGAAGGCTTTTTATCACAGGACAAGAAATCAGCCCTCAACAACTTAACCGGCGGAATATATTTTTTTGAAAAAATCCCTAAGCCCCGGGGTCACAATATCAGCAAAAATCTGACTTTTGGCAATTCACTCAAAAATGGTGCTAGCAGGTTGCAAAGGCTCCCCTGAAAGGTTTGGCAGTCAAAACAGAAGGCTTTTTATCACAGGACAAGAAATCAGCCCTCGAAAACCTAACCTGCGGAAAATATTGTTTTGAAAAAATCCCTAAGCCCCGGGGTCACAATTTCAGCAAAAATCTGACTTTTGGCAATTCACTCAAAAATGGTGCTAGCAGGTTGCAAAGGCTCCCGTGAAAGGTTTGGCAGTCGAAACAGAAGGCTTTTTATCACAGGACAAAAAATCAGCCCTCGAAAACCTAACCGGCGGAAAATATTTTTTTGAAAAAATCCCTAAGCCACGGGGTTACAATTTCAGCAAAAATCTGACTTTTGGCAATTCACTCAAAAATGGTGCCAACCGGTTGAAATTACTCCCCTGAAAGGTATGGCGATGGAAACAGAAGGCTTTTTATCACAGGACAAGAAATCAGCCCTCAACAACTTAACCGGCGGAAAATATTGTTTTGAAAAAATCCCTAAGCCCAGGGGTCACAATTTCAGGAAAAATCTGACTTTTGGCAATTCACTCAAAAATGGTCCCAACCGGTTGCAAATGCTCCCCTGAAAGCTTTGGCGATGGAAACAGAAGCCTTTTTATCACAGGACAAGGAATCAGCCCTCAACAACTTAACCGGCGGAAAATATTTTTTTGAAAAAATCCCTAAGCCCCGGGGTCACAATTTCAGCAAAAATCTGACTTTTGGCAATTCACTCAAAAATGGTGCCAGCACGTTGAAAATGCTCCCCTGAAATGTTTGGCAGTCGAAACAGAAGCCTTTTTGTCATAGGACAAGAAATCAGCCCTCAACAACTTAACCGGCGGAAAATATTTTTTTGAAAAAATCCCTAAGCCCCAGGGTCACAATTTCAGCAATAATCTGACTTTTGGCAATTCACTCAAAAATGGTGCCAGAAGCTTGCAAAGGCTCCCCTGAAAGCTTTGGCGATGGAAACAGAAGGCTTTTTATCACAGGACAAAAAATCAGCCCTCGAAAACCTAACCTGTGGAAAATATTATTTTGAAAAAATCCTTAAGCCCCGGGGTCACAATTTCAGCAAAAATCTGACTTTTGGCAATTCACTCAAAAATGGTGCCAACCGGTTGCAAATGCTCCCATGAAAGATTTGGCAGTCGAAACAGAAGGCTTTTTATCACAGGACAAGAAATCAGCCCTCAACAACTTAACCGGCGGAAAATATTATTTTGAAAAAATCCCTAAGCCCCGGGGTCACAATTTCAGCAAAAATCTGACTTTTGGCAATTCACTCAAAAATGGTGCCAACCGGCTGCAAATGCTCCGCTGAAAGCTTTGACGATGGAAACAGAAAGCTTTTTATCACAGGACAAGAAATCAGCCCTCAACAACTTAACCGGCGGAAAATATTTTTTTGAAAAAATCCCTAAGTCCCGGGGTCACAATTTCAGCAAAAATCTGACTTTTGGCAATTCACTCAAAAATGGTGCCAACCGGTTGAAATTACTCCCCTGAAAGGTTTGGCGATGGAAACAGAAGGCTTTTTATCACAGGACAAGAAATCAGCCCTCAACAACTTAACCGGCGGAAAATATTTTTTGGGAAATATCCCTAACCCGGGGTCACAATTTCAGCAAAAATCTGACTTTTGGCAATTCACTCAAAAATGGTGCTAGCAGGTTGCAAAGGTCCCCTGAAAGCTTTGGCGATGGAAACATAAGGTTTTTTATCACAGGACAAAAAAATCAGCCCTCAACAACTTAACCGGCGGAAAATATTTTTTTGAAAAAATCCCTAAGCCCCGGAGTCACAATTTCAGCAAAAATCTGACTTTTGGCAATTCACTCAAAAATGGTGCTAGCAGGTTGCAAAGGCTCCCGTGAAAGGTTTGGCAGTCGAAACAGAAGGCTTTTTATCACAGGACAAGAAATCAGCCCTCAACAACTTAACCGGCGGAAAATATTTTTTTGAAAAAATCCCTAAGCCCCGGGGTCACAATTTCAGCAAAAATCTGACTTTTGGCAATTCACTCAAAAATGGTGCTAGCAGGTTGCAAAGGCTCCCGTGAAAGGTTTGGCAGTTGAAACAGAAGGCTTTTTATCACAGGACAAGAAATCAGCCCTCAACAACTTAACCGGCGGAATATATTTTTTTGAAAAAATCCCTAAGCCCCGGGGTCACAATATCAGCAAAAATCTGACTTTTGGCAATTCACTCAAAAATGGTGCTAGCAGGTTGCAAAGGCTCCCCTGAAAGGTTTGGCAGTCAAAACAGAAGGCTTTTTATCACAGGACAAGAAATCAGCCCTCGAAAACCTAACCTGCGGAAAATATTGTTTTGAAAAAATCCCTAAGCCCCGGGGTCACAATTTCAGCAAAAATCTGACTTTTGGCAATTCACTCAAAAATGGTCCCAACCGGTTGCAAATGCTCCCCTGAAAGCTTTGGCGATGGAAACAGAAGGCTTTTTATCAGAGGACAAGGAATCAGCCCTCAACACCTTAACCGGCGGAAAATATTTTTTTGAAAAAATCCCTAAGCCCCGGGGTCACAATTTCAGCAAAAATCCGACTTTTGGCAATTCACTCAAAAATGGTGCCAACGGTTGCAAATGCTCCCCTGAAAGGTTTGGCGATGGAAACAGAAGGCTTTTTATCACAGGACAAGAAATCACCCCTCAACAACTTAACCGGCGGAAAATATTTTTTTGAAAAAATCCCTAAGCCCCGGGGTCACAATTTCAGCAAAAATCTGACTTTTGGCAATTCACTCAAAAATGGTGCGAGCACGTTGCAAATGCTCCCCTGAAAGGTTTGGCAGTCGAAACAGAAGCCTTTTTGTCATAGGACAAGAAATCAGCCCTCAACAACTTAACGGCGGAAAATATTTTTTTGAAAAAATCCCTAAGCCCCGGGGTCACAATTTCAGCAAAAATCTGACTTTTGGCAATTCACTCAAAAATGGTGCCAACCGGTTGCAAATGCTCCGCTGAAAGCTTTGACGATGGAAACAGAAAGCTTTTTATCACATGACAAGAAATCAGCCCTCAACAACTTAACCGGCGGAAAATATTTTTTTGAAAAAATCCCTAAGCCCCCGGGGTCACAATTTCAGCAAAAATCTGACTTTTGGCAATTCACTCAAAAATGGTGCCAACCGGTTGCAAATGCTCCCCTGAAAGGTTTGGCGATGGAAACAGAAGGCTTTTTATCACAGGACAAGAAATCAGCCCTCAAAAACTTAACCGGCAGAAAATATTTTTTTGAAAAAATCCCTAAGCCCCGGGGTCACAATTTCAGCAATAATCTGACTTTTGGCAATTCACTCAAAAATGGTGCTAGCAGGTTGCAAAGGCTCCCCTGAAAGCTTTGGCGATGGAAACAGAAGGCTTTTTATCACAGGACAAAAAATCAGCCCTCGAAAACCTAACCTGTGGAAAATATTATTTTGAAAAAATCCTTAAGCCCCGGGGTCACAATTTCAGCAAAAATCTGACTTTTGGCAATTCACTCAAAAATGGTGCCAACCGGTTGCAAATGCTCCCATGAAAGGTTTGGCAGTCGAAACAGAAGGCTTTTTATCACAGGACAAGAAATCAGCCCTCAACAACTTAACCGGCGGAAAATATTTTTTTGAAAAAATCCCTAAGCCACGGGGTCACAATTTCAGCAAAAATCTGACTTTTGGCAATTCACTCAAAAATGGTGCCAACCGGTTGAAATTACTCCCCTGAAAGGTATGGCGATGGAAACAGAAGGCTTTTTATCACAGGACAAGAAATCAGCCCTCGAAAACCTAACCTGCGGAAAATATTGTTTTGAAAAAATCCCTAAGCCCCGGGGTCACAATTTCAGCAAAAATCTGACTTTTGGCAATTCACTCAAAAATGGTGCCAACCGGTTGCAAATGCTCCCCTGAAAGGTTTGGCGATGGAAACAGAAGGCTTTTTATCACAGGACAAGAAATCACCCCTCAACAACTTAACCGGCGGAAAATATTTTTTTGAAAAAATCCCTAAGCCCCGGGGTCACAATTTCAGCAAAAATCTGACTTTTGGCAATTCACTCAAAAATGGTGCCAACAGGTTGCAAATGCTGCCCTGAAAGGTTTGGCAGTCGAAACAGAAGGCTTTTTATCACATGACAAGAAATCAGCCCTCAACAACTTAACCGGCGGAAAATATTTTTTTGAAACAATCCCTAAGCCCCCGGGGTCACAATTTCAGCAAAAATCTGACTTTTGGCAATTCACTCAAAAATGGTGCCAACCGGTTGCAAATGCTCCCCTGAAAGGTTTGGCGATGGAAACAGAAGGCTTTTTATCACAGGACAAGAGATCAGCCCTCAACAACCTAACTGGCGGAAAATATTTTTTTGAAAAAATCCCTAAGCCCCGGGGTCACAATTTCAGCAATAAT
The DNA here is from genome assembly GCF_965113315.1 of Podarcis vaucheri. NCBI lineage: Eukaryota > Metazoa > Chordata > Lepidosauria > Squamata > Lacertidae > Podarcis > Podarcis vaucheri. Next base: position 52,524,526 of record NC_138749.1, read on the forward strand.
CTGACTTTTGGCAATTCACTCAAAAATGGTGTTAGCAGGTTGCAAAGGCTCCCCTGAAAGCTTTGGCGATGGAAACAGAAGGCTTTTTATCACAGGACAAAAAATCAGCCCTCGAAAACCTAACCTGTGGAAAATATTATTTTGAAAAAATCCTTAAGCCCCGGGGTCACAATTTCAGCAAAAATCTGACTTTTGGCAATTCACTCTAAAATGGTGCCAACCGGTTGCAAATGCTCCCATGAAAGATTTGGCAGTCGAAACAGAAGGCTTTTTATCACAGGACAAGAGATCAGCCCTCAACAGCCTAACTGGCGGAAAATATTATTTTGAAAAAATCCCTAAGCCCCGGGGTCACAATTTCAGCAATAATCTGACTTTTGGCAATTCACTCAAAAATGGTGTTAGCAGGTTGCAAAGGCTCCCCTGAAAGCTTTGGCGATGGAAACAGAAGGCTTTTTATCACAGGACAAAAAATCAGCCCTCGAAAACCTAACCGGCGGAAAATATTTTTTTGAAACAATCCTTAAGCCCCGGGGTCACAATTTCAGCAAAAATCTGACTTTTGGCAATTCACTCTAAAATGGTGCCAACCGGTTGCAAATGCTCCCATGAAAGATTTGGCAGTCGAAACAGAAGGCTTTTTATCACAGGACAAGAAATCAGCCCTCAACAACTTAACCGGCGGAAAATATTTTTTTGAAAAAATCCCTAAGCCCCGGGGTCACAATTTCAGCAAAAATCTGACTTTTGGCAATTCCCTCAAAAATGGTGCCAACCGGTTGAAATTACTCCCCTGAAAGGTTTGGCGATGGAAACAGAAGGCTTTTTATCACAGGACAAGAAATCAGCCCTCAACAACTTAACCGGCGGAAAATATTTTTTTGAAAAAATCCCTAAGCCCCGGGGTCACAATTTCAGCAAAAATCTGACTTTTGGCAATTCACTCAAAAATGGTGCTAGCAGGTTGCAAAGGCTCCCCTGAAAGCTTTGGCGATGGAAACAGAAGGCTTTTTATCACAGGACAAAAAATCAGCCCTCGAAAACCTAACCTGTGGAAAATATTTTTTTGAAAAAATCCCTAAGCCCCGGGGTCACAATTTCAGCAAAAATCTGACTTCTGGCAATTCACTCAAAAATGGTCCCAACCGGTTGCAAATGCTCCACTGAAAGCTTTGGCGATGGAAACAGAAGGCTTTTTATCACAGGACAAGGAATCAGCCCTCAACAACTTAACCGGCGGAAAATACTTTTTTGAAAAAATCCCTAAGCCCCGGAGTCACAATTTCAGCAAAAATCTGACTTTTGGCAATTCACTCAAAAATGGTGCCAGCACGTTGAAAATGCTCCCCTGAAAGGTTTGGCAGTCGAAACAGAAGCCTTTTTGTCATAGGACAAGAAATCAGCCCTCAACAACTTAACCGGCGGAAAATATTTTTTTGAAAAAATCCCTAAACCCCGGGGTCACAATTTCAGCAAAAATCTGACTTTTGGCAATTCACTCAAAAATGGTGCCAACCGGTTGAAATTACTCCCCTGAAAGGTTTGGCGATGGAAACAGAAGGCTTTTTATCACAGGACAAGAAATCAGCCCTCAACAACTTAACCGGCGGAAAATATTGTTTTGAAAAAATCCCTAAGCCCCGGGGTCACAATTTCAGTAAAAATCTGACTTTTGGCAATTCACTCAAAAATGGTGCCAACCGGTTGCAAATGCTCCCCTGAAAGGTTTGGCGAAGGAAACAGAAGTCTTTTTATCACAGGACAAGAAATCAGCCCTCAACAACTTAACTGGCGGAAAATATTTTTTTTGAAAAAATCCCTAAGCCCCGAGGTCACAATTTCAGCAATAATCTGACTTTTGGCAATTCACTCAAAAATGGTGTTAGCAGGTTGCAAAGGCTCCCCTGAAAGCTTTGGCGATGGAAACAGAAGGCTTTTTATCACAGGACAAAAAATCAGCCCTCGAAAACCTAACCTGTGGAAAATATTATTTTGAAAAAATCCTTAAACCCCGGGGTCACAATTTCAGCAAAAATCTGACTTTTGGCAATTCACTCAAAAATGGTGCCAACCGGTTGCAAATGCTCCCATGAAAGATTTGGCAGTCGAAACAGAAGGCTTTTTATCACAGGACAAGAAATCAGCCCTCAACAACTTAACCGGCGGAAAATATTATTTTGAAAAAATCCCTAAGCCCCGGGGTCACAATTTCAGCAAAAATCTGACTTTTGGCAATTCACTCAAAAATGGTGCCAACCGGTTGAAATTACTCCCCTGAAAGGTTTGGCGATGGAAACAGAAGGCTTTTTATCACAGGACAAGAAATCAGCCCTCAACAACTTAACCGGCGGAAAATATTGTTTTGAAAAAATCCCTAAGCCCAGGGGTCACAATTTCAGGAAAAATCTGACTTTTGGCAATTCACTCAAAAATGGTGCCAACCGGTGGCAAATGCTCCGCTGAAAGCTTTGACGATGGAAACAGAAGGCTTTTTATCACAGGACAAGAAATCAGCCCTCAACAACTTAACCGGCGGAATATATTTTTTTGAAAAAATCCCTAAGCCCCGGGGTCACAATTTCAGCAAAAATCTGACTTTTGGCAATTCACTCAAAAATGGTGCCAACCGGTTGCAAATGCTCCCCTGAAAGGTTTGGCGATGGAAACAGAAGGCTTTTTATCACAGGACAAGAAATCAGCCCTCAACAACTTAACCGGCGGAAAATATTTTTTTGAAAAAATCCCTAAGCCCCGGGGTCACAATTTCAGCAAAAATCTGACTTTTGGCAATTCACTCAAAAATGGTGCCAACCGGTTGCAAAGGCTCCCCTGAAAGGTTTGGCAGTCGAAACAGAAGGCTTTTTATCACATGACAAGAAATCAGCCCTCAACAACTTAACCGGCGGAAAATATTTTTTTGAAAAAATCCCTAAGCCCCCGGGGTCACAATTTCAGCAAAAATCTGACTTTTGGCAATTCACTCAAAAATGGTGCCAACCGGTTGCAAATGCTCCCATGAAAGGTTTGGCAGTCGAAACAGAAGGCTTTTTATCACAGGACAAGAAATCAGCCCTCGAAAACCTAACCTGCGGAAAATATTTTTTTGAAAAAATCCCTAAGCCCCGGGGTCACAATTTCAGCAAAAATCTGACTTCTGGCAATTCACTCAAAAATGGTCCCAACCGGTTGCAAATGCTCCCCTGAAAGCTTTGGCGATGGAAACAGAAGGCTTTTTATCACAGGACAAGGAATCAGCCCTCAACAACTTAACCGGCGGAAAATATTTTTTTGAAAAAATCCCTAAGCCCCGGGGTCACAATTTCAGCAAAAATCTGACTTTTGGCAATTCACGCAAAAATGGTGCCAGCACGTTGAAAATGCTCCCCTGAAAGGTTTGGCAGTCGAAACAGAAGCCTTTTTGTCATAGGACAAGAAATCAGCCCTCAACAACTTAACCGGCGGAAAATATTTTTTTGAAAAAATCCCTAAGCCCAGGGGTCACAATTTCAGCAAAAATCTGACTTTTGGCAATTCACTCAAAAATGGTGCCAACCGGTTGCAAATGCTCCCCTGAAAGGTTTGGCGAAGGAAACAGAAGTCTTTTTATCACAGGACAAGAAATCAGCCCTCAACAACTTAACCGGCGGAAAATATTTTTTTGAAAAAATCCCTAAGCCCCGGGGTCACAATTTCAGCAAAAATCTGACATTTGGCAATTCACTCAAAAATGGTGCTAGCAGGTTGCAAAGGCTCCCGTGAAAGGTTTGGCAGTCGAAACAGAAGGCTTTTTATCACAGGACAAGAAATCAGCCCTCGAAAACCTAACCTGTGGAAAATATTTTTTTGAAAAAATCCCTAAGCCCCGGGGTCACAATTTCAGCAAAAATCTGACTTCTGGCAATTCACTCAAAAATGGTCCCAACCGGTTGCAAATGCTCCACTGAAAGCTTTGGCGATGGAAACAGAAGGCTTTTTATCACAGGACAAGGAATCAGCCCTCAACAACTTAACCGGCGGAAAATATTTTTTTGAAAAAATCCCTAAGCCCCGGAGTCACAATTTCAGCAAAAATCTGACTTTTGGCAATTCACTCAAAAATGGTGCCAGCACGTTGAAAATGCTCCCCTGAAAGGTTTGGCAGTCGAAACAGAAGCCTTTTTGTCATAGGACAAGAAATCAGCCCTCAACAACTTAACCGGCGGAAAATATTTTTTTGAAAAAATCCCTAAACCCCGGGGTCACAATTTCAGCAAAAATCTGACTTTTGGCAATTCACTCAAAAATGGTGCCAACCGGTTGAAATTACTCCCCTGAAATGTTTGGCGATGGAAACAGAAGGCTTTTTATCACAGGACAAGAAATCAGCCCTCAACAACTTAACCGGCGGAAAATATTGTTTTGAAAAAATCCCTAAGCCCCGGGGTCACAATTTCAGTAAAAATCTGACTTTTGGCAATTCACTCAAAAATGGTGCCAACCGGTTGCAAATGCTCCCCTGAAAGGTTTGGCGAAGGAAACAGAAGTCTTTTTATCACAGGACAAGAAATCAGCCCTCAACAACTTAACTGGCGGAAAATATTTTTTTTGAAAAAATCCCTAAGCCCCGAGGTCACAATTTCAGCAATAATCTGACTTTTGGCAATTCACTCAAAAATGGTGTTAGCAGGTTGCAAAGGCTCCCCTGAAAGCTTTGGCGATGGAAACAGAAGGCTTTTTATCACAGGACAAAAAATCAGCCCTCGAAAACCTAACCTGTGGAAAATATTATTTTGAAAAAATCCTTAAACCCCGGGGTCACAATTTCAGCAAAAATCTGACTTTTGGCAATTCACTCAAAAATGGTGCCAACCGGTTGCAAATGCTCCCATGAAAGATTTGGCAGTCGAAACAGAAGGCTTTTTATCACAGGACAAGAAATCAGCCCTCAACAACTTAACCGGCGGAAAATATTATTTTGAAAAAATCCCTAAGCCCCGGGGTCACAATTTCAGCAAAAATCTGACTTTTGGCAATTCACTCAAAAATGGTCCCAACCGGTTGAAATTACTCCCCTGAAAGGTTTGGCGATGGAAACAGAAGGCTTTTTATCACAGGACAAGAAATCAGCCCTCAACAACTTAACCGGCGGAAAATATTGTTTTGAAAAAATCCCTAAGCCCAGGGGTCACAATTTCAGGAAAAATCTGACTTTTGGCAATTCACTCAAAAATGGTGCCAACCGGTGGCAAATGCTCCGCTGAAAGCTTTGACGATGGAAACAGAAGGCTTTTTATCACAGGACAAGAAATCAGCCCTCAACAACTTAACCGGCGGAATATATTTTTTTGAAAAAATCCCTAAGCCCCGGGGTCACAATTTCAGCAAAAATCTGACTTTTGGCAATTCACTCAAAAATGGTGCCAACCGGTTGCAAATGCTCCCCTGAAAGGTTTGGCGATGGAAACAGAAGGCTTTTTATCACAGGACAAGAAATCAGCCCTCAACAACTTAACCGGCGGAAAATATTTTTTTGAAAAAATCCCTAAGCCCCGGGGTCACAATTTCAGCAAAAATCTGACTTTTGGCAATTCACTCAAAAATGGTGCCAACCGGTTGCAAAGGCTCCCCTGAAAGGTTTGGCAGTCGAAACAGAAGGCTTTTTATCACATGACAAGAAATCAGCCCTCAACAACTTAACCGGCGGAAAATATTTTTTTGAAAAAATCCCTAAGCCCCCGGGGTCACAATTTCAGCAAAAATCTGACTTTTGGCAATTCACTCAAAAATGGTGCCAACCGGTTGCAAATGCTCCCATGAAAGGTTTGGCAGTCGAAACAGAAGGCTTTTTATCACAGGACAAGAAATCAGCCCTCGAAAACCTAACCTGCGGAAAATATTTTTTTGAAAAAATCCCTAAGCCCCGGGGTCACAATTTCAGCAAAAATCTGACTTCTGGCAATTCACTCAAAAATGGTCCCAACCGGTTGCAAATGCTCCCCTGAAAGCTTTGGCGATGGAAACAGAAGGCTTTTTATCACAGGACAAGGAATCAGCCCTCAACAACTTAACCGGCGGAAAATATTTTTTTGAAAAAATCCCTAAGCCCCGGGGTCACAATTTCAGCAAAAATCTGACTTTTGGCAATTCACGCAAAAATGGTGCCAGCACGTTGAAAATGCTCCCCTGAAAGGTTTGGCAGTCGAAACAGAAGCCTTTTTGTCATAGGACAAGAAATCAGCCCTCAACAACTTAACCGGCGGAAAATATTTTTTTGAAAAAATCCCTAAGCCCCGGGGTCACAATTTCAGCAAAAATCTGACTTTTGGCAATTCACTCAAAAATGGTGCCAACCGGTTGCAAATGCTCCCCTGAAAGGTTTGGCGAAGGAAACAGAAGTCTTTTTATCACAGGACAAGAAATCAGCCCTCAACAACTTAACTGGCGGAAAATATTTTTTTTGAAAAAATCCCTAAACCCCGGGGTCACAATTTCAGCAATAATCTGACTTTTGGCAATTCACTCAAAAATGGTGTTAGCAGGTTGAAAAGGCTCCCCTGAAAGCTTTGGCGATGGAAACAGAAGGCTTTTTATCACAGGACAAAAAATCAGCCCTCGAAAACCTAACCTGTGGAAAATATTATTTTGAAAAAATCCTTAAACCCCGGGGTCACAATTTCAGCAAAAATCTGACTTTTGGCAATTCACTCAAAAATGGTGCCAACCGGTTGCAAATGCTCCCATGAAAGATTTGGCAGTCGAAACAGAAGGCTTTTTATCACAGGACAAGAAATCAGCCCTCAACAACTTAACCGGCGGAAAATATTTTTTTGAAAAAATCCCTAAGCCCTGGGGTCACAATTTGAGCAATAATCTGACTTTTGGCAATTCACTCAAAAATGGTGCTAGCAGGTTGCAAAGGCTCCCCTGAAAGCTTTGTCGATGGAAACAGAAGGCTTTTTATCACAGGACAAAAAATCAGCCCTCGAAAACCTAACCTGTGGAAAATATTATTTTGAAAAAATCCTTAAGCCCCGGGGTCACAATTTCAGCAAAAATCTGACTTTTGGCAATTCACTCAAAAATGTTGCCAACCGGTTGCAAATGCTCCCATGAAAGATTTGGCAGTCGAAACAGAAGGCTTTTTATCACAGGACAAGAAATCAGCCCTCAACAACTTAACCGGCGGAAAATTTTTTTTTGTAAAAATCCCTAAGCCCCGGGGTCACAATTTCAGCAAAAATCTGACTTTTGGCAATTCACTCAAATATGGTGCCAACCGGTTGCAAATGCTCCCCTGAAAGCTTTGACGATGGAAACAGAAGGCTTTTTATCGCAGGACAGGAAATCAGCCCTCAACAACTTAACCGGCGGAAAAAATTTATTTGAAAAAATCCCTAAGCCCCGGGGTCACAATTTCAGCAAAAATCTGACTTTTGGCAATTCACTCAAAAATGGTGCTAGCAGGTTGCAAAGGTTCCCATGAAAGGTTTGGCAGTCGAAACAGAAGGCTTTTTATCACAGGACAAGAAATCACCCCTCAACAACTTAACCGGCGGAAAATATTTTTTTGAAAAAATCCCTAAGCCCCGGGGTCACAATTTCAGCAAAAATCTGACTTTTGGCAATTCACTCAAATATGGTGCGAGCACGTTGCAAATGCTCCCCTGAAAGGTTTGGCAGTCGAAACAGAAGCCTTTTTGTCATAGGACAAGAAATCAGCCCTCAACAACTTAACCGGCGGAAAATATTTTTTTGAAAAAATCCCTAAGCCCCGGGGTCACAATTTCAGCAATAATCTGACTTTTGGCAATTCACTCAAAAATGGTGCTAGCAGGTTGCAAAGGCTCCCCTGAAAGCTTTGGCGATGGAAACAGAAGGCTTTTTATCACAGGACAAAAAATCAGCCCTCGAAAACCTAACCTGTGGAAAATATTATTTTGAAAAAATCCTTAAGCCCCGGGGTCACAATTTCAGCAAAAATCTGACTTTTGGCAATTCACTCAAAAATGGTGCCAACCGGTTGCAAATGCTCCCATGAAAGGTTTGGCAGTCGAAACAGAAGGCTTTTTATCACAGGACAAGAAATCAGCCCTCAACAACTTAACCGGCGGAAAATATTTTTTTGAAAAAATCCCTAAGCCCTGGGGTCACAATTTCAGCAAAAATCTGACTTTTGGCAATTCACTCAAAAATGGTGCCAACCGGTTGAAATTACTCCCCTGAAAGGTATGGCGATGGAAACAGAAGGCTTTTTATCACAGGACAAGAAATCAGCCCTCAACAACTTAACTGGCGGAAAATATTGTTTTGAAAAAATCCCTAAGCCCAGGGGTCACAATTTCAGGAAAAATCTGACTTTTGGCAATTCACTCAAAAATGGTGCCAACCGGTGGCAAATGCTCCGCTGAAAGCTTTGACGATGGAAACAGAAGGCTTTTTATCACAGGACAAGAAATCAGCCCTCAACAACTTAACCGGCGGAATATATTTTTTTGAAAAAATCCCTAAGCCCCGGGGTCACAATATCAGCAAAAATCTGACTTTTGGCAATTCACTCAAAAATGGTGCTAGCAGGTTGCAAAGGCTCCCCTGAAAGGTTTGGCAGTCAAAACAGAAGGCTTTTTATCACAGGACAAGAAATCAGCCCTCGAAAACCTAACCTGCGGAAAATATTGTTTTGAAAAAATCCCTAAGCCCCGGGGTCACAATTTCAGCAAAAATCTGACTTTTGGCAATTCACTCAAAAATGGTGCCAACCGGTTGCAAATGCTCCCCTGAAAGGTTTGGCGAAGGAAACAGAAGTCTTTTTATCACAGGACAAGAAATCAGCCCTCAACAACTTAACTGGCGGAAAATATTTTTTTTGAAAAAATCCCTAAGCCCCGGGGTCACAATTTCAGCAATAATCTGACTTTTGGCAATTCACTCAAAAATGGTGTTAGCAGGTTGCAAAGGCTCCCCTGAAAGCTTTGGCGATGGAAACAGAAGGCTTTTTATCACAGGACAAAAAATCAGCCCTCGAAAACCTAACCTGTGGAAAATATTATTTTGAAAAAATCCTTAAACCCCGGGGTCACAATTTCAGCAAAAATCTGACTTTTGGCAATTCACTCAAAAATGGTGCCAACCGGTTGCAAATGCTCCCATGAAAGATTTGGCAGTCGAAACAGAAGGCTTTTTATCACAGGACAAGAAATCACCCCTCAACAACTTAACCGGCGGAAAATATTTTTTTGAAAAAAATCCCTAAGCCCTGGGGTCACAATTTGAGCAATAATCTGACTTTTGGCAATTCACTCAAAAATGGTGCTAGCAGGTTGCAAAGGCTCCCCTGAAAGCTTTGGCGATGGAAACAGAAGGCTTTTTATCACAGGACAAAAAATCAGCCCTCGAAAACCTAACCTGTGGAAAATATTATTTTGAAAAAATCCTTAAGCCCCGGGGTCACAATTTCAGCAAAAATCTGACTTTTGGCAATTCACTCAAAAATGTTGCCAACCGGTTGCAAATGCTCCCATGAAAGATTTGGCAGTCGAAACAGAAGGCTTTTTATCACAGGACAAGAAATCAGCCCTCAACAACTTAACCGGCGGAAAATTTTTTTTTGTAAAAATCCCTAAGCCCCGGGGTCACAATTTCAGCAAAAATCTGACTTTTGGCAATTCACTCAAATATGGTGCCAACCGGTTGCAAATGCTCCCCTGAAAGCTTTGACGATGGAAACAGAAGGCTTTTTATCGCAGGACAGGAAATCAGCCCTCAACAACTTAACCGGCGGAAAAAATTTATTTGAAAAAATCCCTAAGCCCCGGGGTCACAATTTCAGCAAAAATCTGACTTTTGGCAATTCACTCAAAAATGGTGCTAGCAGGTTGCAAAGGTTCCCCTGAAAGGTTTGGCGATGGAAACAGAAGGCTTTTTATCACAGGACAAGAAATCAGCCCTCAACAACTTAACCGGCGGAAAATATTGTTTTGAAAAAATCCCTAAGCCCAGGGGTCACAATTTCAGGAAAAATCTGACTTTTGGCAATTCACTCAAAAATGGTGCCAATCGGTGGCAAATGCTCCGCTGAAAGCTTTGATGATGGAAACAGAAGGCTTTTTATCACAGGACAAGAAATCAGCCCTCAACAACTTAACCGGCGGAATATATTTTTTTGAAAAAATCCCTAAGCCCCGGGGTCACAATATCAGCAAAAATCTGACTTTTGGCAATTCACTCAAAAATGGTGCTAGCAGGTTGCAAAGGCTCCCCTGAAAGGTTTGGCAGTCAAAACAGAAGGCTTTTTATCACAGGACAAGAAATCAGCCCTCGAAAACCTAACCTGCGGAAAATATTGTTTTGAAAAAATCCCTAAGCCCCGGGGTCACAATTTCAGCAAAAATCTGACTTGGCAATTCACTCAAAAATGGTCCCAACCGGTTGCAAATGCTCCCCTGAAAGCTTTGGCGATGGAAACAGAAGGCTTTTTATCACAGGACAAGGAATCAGCCCTCAACACCTTAACCGGCGGAAAATATTTTTTTGAAAAAATCCCTAAGCCCCGGGGTCACAATTTCAGCAAAAATCCGACTTTTGGCAATTCACTCAAAAATGGTGCCAACCGGTTGCAAATGCTCCCCTGAAAGGTTTGGCGATGGAAACAGAAGGCTTTTTATCACAGGACAAGAAATCACCCCTCAACAACTTAACCGGCGGAAAATATTTTTTTGAAAAAATCCCTAAGCCCCGGGGTCACAATTTCAGCAAAAATCTGACTTTTGGCAATTCACTCAAAAATGGTGCGAGCACGTTGCAAATGCTCCCCTGAAAGGTTTGGCAGTCGAAACAGAAGCCTTTTTGTCATAGGACAAGAAATCAGCCCTCAACAACTTAACCGGCGGAAAATATTTTTTTGAAAAAATCCCTAAGCCCCGGGGTCACAATTTCAGCAATAATCTGACTTTTGGCAATTCACTCAAAAATGGTGCTAGCAGGTTGCAAAGGCTCCCCTGAAAGCTTTGGCGATGGAAACAGAAGGCTTTTTATCACAGGACAAAAAATCAGCCCTCGAAAACCTAACCTGTGGAAAATATTATTTTGAAAAAATCCTTAAGCCCCGGGGTCACAATTTCAGCAAAAATCTGACTTTTGGCAATTCACTCAAAAATGGTGCCAACCGGTTGCAAATGCTCCCATGAAAGGTTTGGCAGTCGAAACAGAAGGCTTTTTATCACAGGACAAGAAATCAGCCCTCAACAACTTAACCGGCGGAAAATATTTTTTTGAAAAAATCCCTAAGCCCCGGGGTCACAATTTCAGCAAAAATCTGACTTTTGGCAATTCACTCAAAAATGGTGCCAACCGGTTGAAATTACTCCCCTGAAAGGTATGGCGATGGAAACAGAAGGCTTTATATCACAGGACAAGAAATCAGCCCTCAACAACTTAACTGGCGGAAAATATTGTTTTGAAAAAATCCCTAAGCCCAGGGGTCACAATTTCAGGAAAAATCTGACTTTTGGCAATTCACTCAAAAATGGTGCCAACCGGTGGCAAATGCTCCGCTGAAAGCTTTGACGATGGAAACAGAAGGCTTTTTATCACAGGACAAGAAATCAGCCCTCAACAACTTAACCGGCGGAATAAATTTTTTTGAAAAAATCCCTAAGCCCCGGGGTCACAATTTCAGCAAAAATCTGACTTTTGGCAATTCACTCAAAAATGGTGCTAGCAGGTTGCAAAGGCTCCGCTGAAAGGTTTGGCAGTCGAAACAGAAGGCTTTTTATCACAGGACAAGAAATCAGCCCTCGAAAACCTAACCTGCGGAAAATATTGTTTTGAAAAAATCCCTAAGCCCCGGGGTCACAATTTCAGCAAAAATCTGACTTTTGGCAATTCACTCAAAAATGGTGCCAACCGGTTGCAAATGCTCCCCTGAAAGGTTTGGCGATGGAAACAGAAGGCTTTTTATCACATGACAAGAAATCAGCCCTCAACAACTTAACCGGCGGAAAATATTTTTTTAAAAAAATCCCTAAGCCCCGGGGTCACAATTTCAGCAAAAATCTGACTTTTGGCAATTCACTCAAAAATGGTGCCAAACGGTTGCAAATGCTCCGCTGAAAGCTTTGACGATGGAAACAGAAAGCTTTTTATCACAGGACAAAAAATCAGCCCTCAACAACTTAACCGGCGGAAAATATTTTTTTGAAAAAATCCCTAAGCCCCGGGGTCACAATTTCAGCAAAAATCTGACTTTTGGCAATTCACTCAAAAATGGTGCCAACCGGTTGCAAATGCTCCCCTGAAAGCTTTGACGATGGAAACAGAAGGCTTTTTATCGCAGGACAGGAAATCAGCCCCCAACAACTTAACCGGCGGAAAAAATTTATTTGAAAAAATCCCTAAGCCCCGGGGTCACAATTTCAGCAAAAATCTGACTTTTGGCAATTCACTCAAAAATGGTGCCAAACGGTTGAAATTACTCCCCTGAAAGGTATGGCGATGGAAACAGAAGGCTTTTTATCACAGGACAAGAAATCAGCCCTCAACAACTTAACCGGCGGAAAATATTTTTTTGAAAAAATCCCTAAGCCCCGGGGTCACAATTTCAGCAAAAATCTGACTTTTGGTAATTCACTCAAAAATGGTGCCAGCACGTTGCAAATGCTCCCCTGAAAGGTTTGGCAGTCGAAACAGAAGGCTTTTTATCACAGGACAAGAAATCAGCCCTCAACAACTTAACCGGCGGAAAATATTTTTTTCAAAAAAAATCCCTAAGCCCCGGGGTCACAATTTCAGCAAAAATCTGACTTTTGGCAATTCACTCAAAAATGGTGCCAACCGGTTGAAAATACTCCCCTGAAAGGTTTGGCGAAGGAAACAGAAGGCTTTTTATCACAGGACAAGAAATCAGCCCTCAACAACTTAACCGGCGGAAAATATTTTTTTGAAAAAATCCCTAAGCCCCGGGGTCACAATTTCAGCAAAAATCTGACTTTTGGCAATTCACTCAAAAATGGTGCCAACCGGTTGCAAATGCTACCCGGAAATGTTTGGCGATGGAAACAGAAGGCTTTTTATCACAGGACAAGAAATCAGCCCTCAACAACTTAACCGGCGGAAAATATTTTTTTGAAAAAATCCCTAAGCCCCGGGGTCACAATTTCAGCAAAAATCTGACTTTTGGCAATTCACTCAAAAATGGTGCCAGCACGTTGCAAATGCTCCCCTGAAAGGTTTGGCAGTCGAAACAGAAGGCTTTTTATCACAGGACAAGAAATCAGCCCTCAACAACTTAACCGGCGGAAAATATTTTTTTCAAAAAAAATCCCTAAGCCCCGGGGTCACAATTTCAGCAAAAATCTGACTTTTGGCAATTCACTCAAAAATGGTGCCAACCGGTTGAAAACACTCCCCTGAAAGGTTTGGCGAAGGAAACAGAAGGCTTTTTATCACAGGACAAGAAATCAGCCCTCAACAACTTAACCGGCGGAAAATATTTTTTTGAAAACATCCCTAAGCCCCGGGGTCACAATTTCAGCAAAAATCTGACTTTTGGCAATTCACTCAAAAATGGTGCCAACCGGTTGCAAATGCTCCCCTGAAAGCTTTGACGATGGAAACAGAAGGCTTTTTATCACAGGACAAGAAATCAGCCCTCAACAACTTAAGCGGCGGAGAATATTTTTTTGAAAAAATCCCTAAGCCCCGGGGTCACAATTTCAGCAAAAATCTGACTTTTGGCAATTCACTCAAAAATGGTGCCAGCTCGTTGCAAATGCTCCCCTGAAAGGTTTGCCAGTCGAAACAGAAGGCTTTTTATCACAGGACAAGAAATCAGCCCTCAACAACTTAACCGGTGGAAAATATTTTTTTGAAAAAATCCCTAAGCCCCGGGGTCACAATTTCAGCAAAAATCTGACTTTTGGCAATTCACTCAAAAATGGTGCCAACCGGTTGAAAATACTCCCCTGAAAGCTTTGGCGATGGAAACAGAAGGCTTTTTATCACAGGACAAAAAAATCAGCCCTCGAAAACCTAACCTGTGGAAAATATTATTTTGAAAAAATCCTTAAGCCCCGGGGTCACAATTTCAGCAAAAATCTGACTTTTGGCAATTCACTCAAAAATGGTGCCAACCGGTTGCAAATGCTCCCATGAAAGGTTTGGCAGTCGAAACAGAAGGCTTTTTATCACAGGACAAGAAATTAGCCCTCAACAACTTAACCGGCGGAAAATATTTTTTTGTAAAAATCCCTAAGCCCCGGGGTCACAATTTCAGCAAAAATCTGACTTTTGGCAATTCACTCAAAAATGGTGCCAACCGGTTGCAAATGCTCCTCTGAAAGGTTTGGCAGTCGAAACAGAAGGCTTTTTATCACAGGACAAGAAATCAGCCCTCAACAACTTAACCGGCGGAAAATATTTTTTTGAAAAAATCCCTAAGCCCCGGGGTCACAATTTCAGCAAAAATGTGACTTTTGGCAATTCACTCAAAAATGGTGCCAAACGGTTGAAATTACTCCCCTGAAAGGTATGGCGATGGAAACAGAAGGCTTTTTATCACAGGACAAGAAATCAGCCCTCAACAACTTAACCGGCGGAAAATATTGTTTTGAAAAAATCCCTAAGCCCAGGGGTCACAATTTCAGGAAAAATCTGACTTTTGGCAATTCACTCAAAAATGGTGCCAACCGGTGGCAAATGCTCCGCTGAAAGCTTTGACGATGGAAACAGAAAGCTTTTTATCACAGGACAAGAAATCAGCCCTCAACAACTTAACCGGCGGAATATTTTTTTTTTGAAAAAATCCCTAAGCCCCGGGGTCACAATTTCAGCAAAAATCTGACTTTTGGCAATTCACTCAAAAATGGTGCTAGCAGGTTGCAAAGGCTCCGCTGAAAGGTTTGGCAGTCGAAACAGAAGGCTTTTTATCACAGGACAAGAAATCAGCCCTCGAAAACCTAACCTGCGGAAAATATTGTTTTGAAAAAATCCCTAAGCCCCGGGGTCACAATTTCAGCAAAAATCTGACTTTTGGCAATTCACTCAAAAATGGTGCCAACCGGTTGCAAATGCTCCCCTGAAAGGTTTGGCGATGGAAACAGAAGGCTTTTTATCACAGGACAAGAAATCAGCCCTCAACAACTTAACCGGCGGAAAATATTTTTTTGAAAAAATCCCTAAGCCCCGGGGTCACAATTTCAGCAAAAATCTGACTTTTGGCAATTCACTCAAAAATGGTGCCAACCGGTTGCAAATGCTGCCCTGAAAGGTTTGGCAGTCGAAACAGAAGGCTTTTTATCACATGACAAGAAATCAGCCCTCAACAACTTAACCGGCGGAAAATATTTTTTTGAAAAAATCCCTAAGCCCCCGGGGTCACAATTTCAGCAAAAATCTGACTTTTGGCAATTCACTCAAAAATGGTGCCAACCGGTTGCAAATGCTCCCCTGAAAGGTTTGGCGATGGAAACAGAAGGCTTTTTATCACAGGACAAGAGATCAGCCCTCAACAACCTAACTGGCGGAAAATATTTTTTTGAAAAAATCCCTAAGCCCCGGGGTCACAATTTCAGCACAAATCTGACTTTTGGCAATTCACTCAAAAATGGTGCCAACCGGTTGCAAATGCTCCCCTGAAAGCTTTGACGATGGAAACAGAAGGCTTTTTATCGCAGGACAGGAAATCAGCCCCCAACAACTTAACCGGCGGAAAAAATTTATTTGAAAAAATCCCTAAGCCCCGGGGTCACAATTTCAGCAAAAATCTGACTTTTGGCAATTCACTCAAAAATGGTGCCAACCAGTTGCAAATGCTACCCGGAAATGTTTGGCGATGGAAACAGAAGGCTTTTTATCACAGGACAAGAAATCAGCCGTCAACAACTTAACCGGCGGAAAATATTTTTTTGAAAAAATCCCTAAGCCCCGGGGTCACAATTTCAGCAAAAATCTGACTTTTGGCAATTCACTCAAAAATGGTGCCAGAACGTTGCAAATGCTCCCCTGAAAGGTTTGGCAGTCGAAACAGAAGGCTTTTTATCACAGGACAAGAAATCAGCCCTCTACAACTTAACCGGCGGAAAATATTTTTTTCAAAAAAAATCCCTAAGCCCCGGGGTCACAATTTCAGCAAAAATCTGACTTTTGGCAATTCACTCAAAAATGGTGCCAACCGGTTGAAAATACTCCCCTGAAAGGTTTGGCGAAGGAAACAGAAGGCTTTTTATCACAGGACAAGAAATCAGCCCTCAACAACTTAACCGGCGGAAAATATTTTTTTGAAAAAATCCCTAAGCCCCGGGGTCACAATTTCAGCAAAAATCTGACTTTTGGCAATTCACTCAAAAATGGTGCCAACCGGTTGCAAATGCTCCCCTGAAAGCTTTGACGATGGAAACAGAATGCTTTTTATCACAGGACATCAAATCAGCCCTCAACAACTTAACCGGCGGAAAATATTTTTTTGAAAAAATCCCTAAGCCCCGGGGTCACAATTTCAGCAAAAATCTGACTTTTGGCAATTCACTCAAAAATGGTGCCAACCGGTTGCAAATGCTACCCGGAAATGTTTGGCGATGGAAACAGAAGGCTTTTTATCACAGGACAAGAAATCAGCCGTCAACAACTTAACCGGCGGAAAATATTTTTTTGAAAAAATCCCTAAGCCCCGGGGTCACAATTTCAGCAAAAATCTGACTTTTGGCAATTCACTCAAAAATGGTGCCAGCACGTTGCAAATGCTCCCCTGAAAAGTTTGGCAGTCGAAACAGAAGGCTTTTTATCACAGGACAAGAAATCAGCCCTCAACAACTTAACCGGCGGAAAATATTTTTTTCAAAAAAAAATCCCTAAGCCCAGGGGTCACAATTTCAGCAAAAATCTGACTTTTGGCAATTCACTCAAAAATGGTGCCAACCGGTTGAAAATACTCCCCTGAAAGGTTTGGCGAAGGAAACAGAAGGCTTTTTATCACAGGACAAGAAATCAGCCCTCAACAACTTAACCGGCGGAAAATATTTTTTTGAAAAAATCCCTAAGCCCCGGGGTCACAATTTCAGCAAAAATCTGACTTTTGGCAATTCACTCAAAAATGGTGCCAACCGGTTGCAAATGCTCCCCTGAAAGCTTTGACGATGGAAACAGAAGGCTTTTTATCACAGGACAAGAAATCAGCCATCAACAACTTAACCGGCGGAAAATATTTTTTTGAAAAAATCCCTAAGCCCCGGGGTCACAATTTCAGCAAAAATCTGACTTTTGGCAATTCACTCAAAAATGGTGCCAACCGGTTGCAAATGCTCCCCTGAAAGGTTTGGCGAAGGAAACAGAAGGCATTTTATCACAGGACAAGAAATCAGCCCTCAACAACTTAAGCGGCGGAGAATATTTTTTTGAAAAAATCCCTAAGCCCCGGGGTCACAATTTCAGCAAAAATCTGACTTTTGGCAATTCACTCAAAAATGGTGCCAACCGGTTGAAAATACTCCCCTGAAAGGTTTCGCGATGGAAACAGAAGGCTTTTTATCACAGGACAAGAAATCAGCCCTCAACAACTTAACCGGCGTAAAATATTTTTTTGAAAACATCCCTAAGCCCCGGAGTCACAATTTCAGCAAAAATCTGACTTTTGGCAATTCACTCAAAAATGGTGCCAACCGGTTGCAAATGCTCCCCTGAAAGGTTTGGCGAAGGAAACAGAAGGCATTTTATCACAGGACAAGAAATCAGCCCTCAACAATTTAAGCGGCGGAGAATATTTTTTTGAAAAAATCCCTAAGCCCCGGGGTCACAATTTCAGCAAAAATCTGACTTTTGGCAATTCACTCAAAAATGGTGCCAGCTCGTTGCAAATGCTCCCCTGAAAGGTTTGCCAGTCGAAACAGAAGGCTTTTTATCACAGGACAAGAAATCAGCCCTCAACAACTTAACCGGCGGAAAATATTTTTTTGAAAAAATCCCTAAGCCCAGGGGTCACAATTTCAGCAAAAATCTGACTTTTGGCAATTCACTCAAAAATGGTGCCAACCGGTTGAAAATACTCCCCTGAAAGGTTTGGCGAAGGAAACAGAAGGCTTTTTATCACAGGACAAGAAATCAGCCCTCAACAACTTAACCGGAGGAAAATATTTATTTGAAAAAATCCCTAAGCCCCGGGGTCACAATTTCAGCAAAAATCTGACTTTTGGCAATTCACTCAAAAATGGTGCCAACCGGTTGCAAATGCTCCCCTGAAAGCTTTGACGATGGAAACAGAAGGCTTTTTATCACAGGACAAGAAATCAGCCCTCAACAACTTAACCGGCGGAAAATATTTTTTTGAAAAAATCCCTAAGCCCCGGGGTCACAATTTCAGCAAAAATCTGACTTTTGGCAATTCACTCAAAAATGGTGCCAACCGGTTGCAAATGCTCCCCTGAAAGGTTTGGCGAAGGAAACAGAAGGCATTTTATCACAGGACAAGAAATCAGCCCTCAACAACTTAAGCGGCGGAGAATATTTTTTTGAAAAAATCCCTAAGCCCCGGGGTCACAATTTCAGCAAAAATCTGACTTTTGGCAATTCACTCAAAAATGGTGCCAGCTCGTTGCAAATGCTCCCCTGAAAGGTTTGCCAGTCGAAACAGAAGGCTTTTTATCACAGGACAAGAAATCAGCCCTCAACAACTTAACCGGTGGAAAAAATTTATTTGAAAAAATCCCTAAGCCCCGGGGTCACAATTTCAGCAAAAATCTGACTTTTGGCAATTCACTCAAAAATGGTGCCAACCGGTTGAAAATACTCCCCTGAAAGGTTTGGCGATGGAAACAGAAGGCTTTTTATCACAGGACAAGAAATCACCCCTCAACAACTTAACCGGCGGAAAATATTTTTTTGAAAAAATCCCTAAGCCCCGGGGTCACAATTTCAGCAAAAATCTGACTTTTGGCAATTCACTCAAAAATGGTGCCAACCGGTTGCAAATGCTGCCCTGAAAGGTTTAGCAGTCGAAAGAGAAGGCTTTTTATCACATGACAAGAAATCAGCCCTCAACAACTTAACCGGCGGAAAATATTTTTTTGAAAAAATCCCTAAGCCCCGGGGTCACAATTTCAGCAATAATCTGACTTTTGGCAATTCACTCAAAAATGGTGCTAGCAGGTTGCAAAGGCTCCCCTGAAAGCTTTGGCGATGGAAACAGAAGGCTTTTTATCACAGGACAAAAAATCAGCCCTCGAAAACCTAACCTGTGGAAAATATTATTTTGAAAAAATCCTTAAGCCCCGGGGTCACAATTTCAGCAAAAATCTGACTTTTGGTAATTCACTCAAAAATGGTGCCAACCGGTTGCAAATGCTCCCATGAAAGGTTTGGCAGTCGAAACAGAAGGCTTTTTATCACAGGACAAGAAATCAGCCCTCAACAACTTAACCGGCGGAAAATATTTTTTTGTAAAAATCCCTAAGCCCCGGGGTCACCATTTCAGCAAAAATCTGACTTTTGGCAATTCACTCAAAAATGGTGCCAGCACGTTGCAAATGCTCCCCTGAAAGGTTTGGCAGTCGAAACAGAAGGCTTTTTATCACAGGACAAGAAATCAGCCCTCTACAACTTAACCGGCGGAAAATATTTTTTTCAAAAAAAATCCCTAAGCCCCGGGGTCACAATTTCAGCAAAAATCTGACTTTTGGCAATTCACTCAAAAATGGTGCCAGCACGTTGCAAATGCTCCCCTGAAAAGTTTGGCAGTCGAAACAGAAGGCTTTTTATCACAGGACAAGAAATCAGCCCTCAACAACTTAACCGGCGGAAAATATTTTTTTGAAAAAATCCCTAAGCCCCGGGGTCACAATTTCAGCAAAAATCTGACTTTTGGCAATTCACTCAAAAATGGTGCCAACCGGTTGCAAATGCTCCCCTGAAAGCTTTGACGATGGAAACAGAAGGCTTTTTATCACAGGACATCAAATCAGCCCTCAACAACTTAACCGGCGGAAAATATTTTTTTGAAAAAATCCCTAAGCCCCGGGGTCACAATTTCAGCAAAAATCTGACTTTTGGCAATTCACTCAAAAATGGTGCCAACCGGTTGCAAATGCTACCCGGAAATGTTTGGCGATGGAAACAGAAGGCTTTTTATCACAGGACAAGAAATCAGCCGTCAACAACTTAACCGGCGGAAAATATTTTTTTGAAAAAATCCCTAAGCCCCGGGGTCACAATTTCAGCAAAAATCTGACTTTTGGCAATTCACTCAAAAATGGTGCCAGCACGTTGCAAATGCTCCCCTGAAAAGTTTGGCAGTCGAAACAGAAGGCTTTTTATCACAGGACAAGAAATCAGCCCTCAACAACTTAACCGGCGGAAAATATTTTTTTGAAAAAATCCCTAAGCCCCGGGGTCACAATTTCAGCAAAAATCTGACTTTTGGCAATTCACTCAAAAATGGTGCCAACCGGTTGCAAATGCTCCCCTGAAAGCTTTGACGATGGAAACAGAAGGCTTTTTATCACAGGACATCAAATCAGCCCTCAACAACTTAACCGGCGGAAAATATTTTTTTCAAAAAAAAATCCCTAAGCCCAGGGGTCACAATTTCAGCAAAAATCTGACTTTTGGCAATTCACTCAAAAATGGTGCCAACCGGTTGAAAATACTCCCCTGAAAGGTTTGGCGAAGGAAACAGAAGGCTTTTTATCACAGGACAAGAAATCAGCCCTCAACAACTTAACCGGCGGAAAATATTTTTTTGAAAAAATCCCTAAGCCCCGGGGTCACAATTTCAGCAAAAATCTGACTTTTGGCAATTCACTCAAAAATGGTGCCAACCGGTTGCAAATGCTCCCCTGAAAGCTTTGACGATGGAAACAGAAGGCTTTTTATCACAGGACAAGAAATCAGCCCTCAACAGCTTAACCGGCGGAAAATATTTTTTTGAAAAAATCCCTAAGCCCCGGGGTCACAATTTCAGCAAAAATCTGACTTTTGGCAATTCACTCAAAAATGGTGCCAACCGGTTGCAAATGCTCCCCTGAAAGGTTTGGCGAAGGAAACAGAAGGCATTTTATCACAGGACAAGAAATCAGCCCTCAACAACTTAAGCGGCGGAGAATATTTTTTTGAAAAAATCCCTAAGCCCCGGGGTCACAATTTCAGCAAAAATCTGACTTTTGGCAATACACTCAAAAATGGTGCCAGCTCGTTGCAAATGCTCCCCTGAAAGGTTTGCCAGTCGAAACAGAAGGCTTTTTATCACAGGACAAGAAATCAGCCCTCAACAACTTAACCGGTGGAAAAAATTTATTTGAAAAAATCCCTAAGCCCCGGGGTCACAATTTCAGCAAAAATCTGACTTTTGGCAATTCACTCAAAAATGGTGCCAACCGGTTGCAAATGCTCCCCTGAAAGCTTTGACGATGGAAACAGAAGGCTTTTTATCACAGGACATCAAATCAGCCCTCAACAACTTAACCGGCGGAAAATATTTTTTTGAAAAAATCCCTAAGCCCAGGGGTCACAATTTCAGCAAAAATCTGACTTTTGGCAATTCACTCAAAAATGGTGCCAACCGGTTGAAAATACTCCCCTGAAAGGTTTGGCGAAGGAAACAGAAGGTTTTTTATCACAGGACAAGAAATCAGCCCTCAACAACTTAACCGGTGGAAAAAATTTATTTGAAAAAATCCCTAAGCCCCGGGGTCACAATTTCAGCAAAAATCTGACTTTTGGCAATTCACTCAAAAATGGTGCCAACCGGTTGAAAATGCTCCCCTGAAAGGTTTGGCGATGGAAACAGAAGGCTTTTTATCACAGGACAAGAAATCACCCCTCAACAACTTAACCGGCGGAAAATATTTTTTTGAAAAAATCCCTAAGCCCCGGGGTCACAATTTCAGCAAAAATCTGACTTTTGGCAATTCACTCAAAAATGGTGCCAACCGGTTGCAAATGCTGCCCTGAAAGGTTTAGCAGTCGAAACAGAAGGCTTTTTATCACATGACAAGAAATCAGCCCTCAACAACTTAACCGGCGGAAAATATTTTTTTGAAAAAATCCCTAAGCCCCGGGGTCACAATTTCAGCAATAATCTGACTTTTGGCAATTCACTCAAAAATGGTGCTAGCAGGTTGCAAAGGCTCCCCTGAAAGCTTTGGCGATGGAAACAGAAGGCTTTTTATCACAGGACAAAAAATCAGCCCTCGAAAACCTAACCTGTGGAAAATATTATTTTGAAAAAATCCTTAAGCCCCGGGGTCACAATTTCAGCAAAAATCTGACTTTTGGTAATTCACTCAAAAATGGTGCCAACCGGTTGCAAATGCTCCCATGAAAGGTTTGGCAGTCGAAACAGAAGGCTTTTTATCACAGGACAAGAAATCAGCCCTCAGCAACTTAACCGGCGGAAAATATTTTTTTGTAAAAATCCCTAAGCCCCGGGGTCACAATTTCAGCAAAAATCTGACTTTTGGCAATTCACTCAAAAATGGTGCCAGAAGCTTGGAAATGATCGCCTGAAAGGTTTGGCAGTCGAAACAGAAGGCTTTTTATCACATGACAAGAAATCAGCCCTCAACAACTTAACCAGCGGAAAATATTTTTTTGAAAAAATCCCTAAGGGTCACAATTTCAGCAATAATCTGACTTTTGGCAATTCACTCAAAAATGGTGCTAGCAGGTTGCAAAGGCTCCCCTGAAAGCTTTGGCGATGGAAACAGAAGGCTTTTTATCACAGGACAAAAAATCAGCCCTCGAAAACCTAACCTGTGGAAAATATTATTTTGAAAAAATCCTTAAGCCCCGGGGTCACAATTTCAGCAAAAATCTGACTTTTGGCAATTCACTCAAAAATGGTGCCAACCGGTTGCAAATGCTCCTCTGAAAGGTTTGGCAGTCGAAACAGAAGGCTTTTTATCACAGGACAAGAAATCAGCCCTCAACAACTTAACCGGCGGAAAATATTTTTTTGAAAAAATCCCTAAGCCCCGGGGTCACAATTTCAGCAAAAATCTGACTTTTGGCAATTCACTCAAAAATGGTGCCAACCGGTTGAAATTACTCCCCTGAAAGGTATGGCGATGGAAACAGAAGGCTTTTTATCACAGGACAAGAAATCAGCCCTCAACAACTTAACCGGCGGAAAATATTGTTTTGAAAAAATCCCTAAGCCCAGGGGTCACAATTTTAGGAAAAATCTGACTTTTGGCAATTCACTCAAAAATGGTGCCAACCGGTGGCAAATGCTCCGCTGAAAGCTTTGACGATGGATACAGAAGGCTTTTTATCACAGGACAAGAAATCAGCCCTCAACAACTTAACCGGCGGAATATATTTTTTTGAAAAAATCCCTAAGCCCCGGGGTCACAATTTCAGCAAAAATCTGACTTTTGGCAATTCACTCAAAAATGGTGCCAACCGGTTGCAAATGCTGCCCTGAAAGGTTTGGCAGTCGAAACAGAAGGCTTTTTATCACATGACAAGAGATCAGCCCTCAACAACCTAACTGGCGGAAAATATTTTTTTGAAAAAATCCCTAAGCCCCGGGGTCACAATTTCAGCAAAAATCTGACTTTTGGCAATTCACTCAAAAATGGTGCCAACCGGTTGCAAATGCTCCCCTGAAAGCTTTGACGATGGAAACAGAAGGCTTTTTATCGCAGGACAGGAAATCAGCCCCCAACAACTTAACCGGCGGAAAAAATTTATTTGAAAAAATCCCTAAGCCCCGGGGTCACAATTTCAGCAAAAATCTGACTTTTGGCAATTCACTCAAAAATGGTGCCAACCAGTTGCAAATGCTACCCGGAAATGTTTGGCGATGGAAACAGAAGGCTTTTTATCACAGGACAAGAAATCAGCCGTCAACAACTTAACCGGCGGAAAATATTTTTTTGAAAAAATCCCTAAGCCCCGGGGTCACAATTTCAGCAAAAATCTGACTTTTGGCAATTCACTCAAAAATGGTGCCAGCACGTTGCAAATGCTCCCCTGAAAGCTTTGACGATGGAAACAGAAGGCTTTTTATCACAGGACAAGAAATCAGCCCTCAACAACTTAACCGGCGGAAAATATTTTTTTGAAAAAATCCCTAAGCCCCGGGGTCACAATTTCAGCAAAAATCTGACTTTTGGCAATTCACTCAAAAATCGTGCCAACCGGTTGCAAATGCTACCCGGAAATGTTTGGCGATGGAAACAGAAGGCTTTTTATCACAGGACAAGAAATCAGCCGTCAACAACTTAACCGGCGGAAAATATTTTTTTGAAAGAATCCCTAAGCCCCGGGGTCACAATTTCAGCAAAAATCTGACTTTTGGCAATTCACTCAAAAATGGTGCCAGCACGTTGCAAATGCTCCCCTGAAAGGTTTGGCAGTCGAAACAGAAGGCTTTTTATCACAGGACAAGAAATCAGCCCTCAACAACTTAACCGGCGGAAAATATTTTTTTCAAAAAAAATCCCTAAGCCCCGGGGTCACAATTTCAGCAAAAATCTGACTTTTGGCAATTCACTCAAAAATGGTGCCAGCACGTTGCAAATGCTCCCCTGAAAAGTTTGGCAGTCGAAACAGAAGGCTTTTTATCACAGGACAAGAAATCAGCCCTCAACAACTTAACCGGCGGAAAATATTTTTTTGAAAAAATCCCTAAGCCCCGGGGTCACAATTTCAGCAAAAATCTGACTTTTGGCAATTCACTCAAAAATGGTGCCAACCGGTTGCAAATGCTCCCCTGAAAGCTTTGACGATGGAAACAGAAGGCTTTTTATCACAGGACATCAAATCAGCCCTCAACAACTTAACCGGCGGAAAATATTTTTTTGAAAAAATCCCTAAGCCCCGGGGTCACAATTTCAGCAAAAATCTGACTTTTGGCAATTCACTCAAAAATGGTGCCAACCGGTTGCAAATGCTACCCGGAAATGTTTGGCGATGGAAACAGAAGGCTTTTTATCACAGGACAAGAAATCAGCCGTCAACAACTTAACCGGCGGAAAATATTTTTTTGAAAAAATCCCTAAGCCCCGGGGTCACAATTTCAGCAAAAATCTGACTTTTGGCAATTCACTCAAAAATGGTGCCAGCACGTTGCAAATGCTCCCCTGAAAAGTTTGGCAGTCGAAACAGAAGGCTTTTTATCACAGGACAAGAAATCAGCCCTCAACAACTTAACCGGCGGAAAATATTTTTTTGAAAAAATCCCTAAGCCCCGGGGTCACAATTTCAGCAAAAATCTGACTTTTGGCAATTCACTCAAAAATGGTGCCAACCGGTTGCAAATGCTCCCCTGAAAGCTTTGACGATGGAAACAGAAGGCTTTTTATCACAGGACATCAAATCAGCCCTCAACAACTTAACCGGCGGAAAATATTTTTTTCAAAAAAAAATCCCTAAGCCCAGGGGTCACAATTTCAGCAAAAATCTGACTTTTGGCAATTCACTCAAAAATGGTGCCAACCGGTTGAAAATACTCCCCTGAAAGGTTTGGCGAAGGAAACAGAAGGCTTTTTATCACAGGACAAGAAATCAGCCCTCAACAACTTAACCGGCGGAAAATATTTTTTTGAAAAAATCCCTAAGCCCCGGGGTCACAATTTCAGCAAAAATCTGACTTTTGGCAATTCACTCAAAAATGGTGCCAACCGGTTGCAAATGCTCCCCTGAAAGCTTTGACGATGGAAACAGAAGGCTTTTTATCACAGGACATCAAATCAGCCCTCAACAACTTAACCGGCGGAAAATATTTTTTTCAAAAAAAAATCCCTAAGCCCAGGGGTCACAATTTCAGCAAAAATCTGACTTTTGGCAATTCACTCAAAAATGGTGCCAACCGGTTGAAAATACTCCCCTGAAAGGTTTGGCGAAGGAAACAGAAGGCTTTTTATCACAGGACAAGAAATCAGCCCTCAACAACTTAACCGGCGGAAAATATTTTTTTGAAAAAATCCCTAAGCCCCGGGGTCACAATTTCAGCAAAAATCTGACTTTTGGCAATTCACTCAAAAATGGTGCCAACCGGTTGCAAATGCTCCCCTGAAAGCTTTGACGATGGAAACAGAAGGCTTTTTATCACAGGACAAGAAATCAGCCCTCAACAGCTTAACCGGCGGAAAATATTTTTTTGAAAAAATCCCTAAGCCCCGGGGTCACAATTTCAGCAAAAATCTGACTTTTGGCAATTCACTCAAAAATGGTGCCAACCGGTTGCAAATGCTCCCCTGAAAGGTTTGGCGAAGGAAACAGAAGGCATTTTATCACAGGACAAGAAATCAGCCCTCAACAACTTAAGCGGCGGAGAATATTTTTTTGAAAAAATCCCTAAGCCCCGGGGTCACAATTTCAGCAAAAATCTGACTTTTGGCAATACACTCAAAAATGGTGCCAGCTCGTTGCAAATGCTCCCCTGAAAGGTTTGCCAGTCGAAACAGAAGGCTTTTTATCACAGGACAAGAAATCAGCCCTCAACAACTTAACCGGTGGAAAAAATTTATTTGAAAAAATCCCTAAGCCCCGGGGTCACAATTTCAGCAAAAATCTGACTTTTGGCAATTCACTCAAAAATGGTGCCAACCGGTTGAAAATACTCCCCTGAAAGGTTTGGCGATGGAAACAGAAGGCTTTTTATCACAGGACAAGAAATCACCCCTCAACAACTTAACCGGCGGAAAATATTTTTTTGAAAAAATCCCTAAGCCCAGGGGTCACAATTTCAGCAAAAATCTGACTTTTGGCAATTCACTCAAAAATGGTGCCAACCGGTTGAAAATACTCCCCTGAAAGGTTTGGCGAAGGAAACAGAAGGTTTTTTATCACAGGACAAGAAATCAGCCCTCAACAACTTAACCGGTGGAAAAAATTTATTTGAAAAAATCCCTAAGCCCCGGGGTCACAATTTCAGCAAAAATCTGACTTTTGGCAATTCACTCAAAAATGGTGCCAACCGGTTGAAAATGCTCCCCTGAAAGGTTTGGCGATGGAAACAGAAGGCTTTTTATCACAGGACAAGAAATCACCCCTCAACAACTTAACCGGCGGAAAATATTTTTTTGAAAAAATCCCTAAGCCCCGGGGTCACAATTTCAGCAAAAATCTGACTTTTGGCAATTCACTCAAAAATGGTGCCAACCGGTTGCAAATGCTGCCCTGAAAGGTTTAGCAGTCGAAACAGAAGGCTTTTTATCACATGACAAGAAATCAGCCCTCAACAACTTAACCGGCGGAAAATATTTTTTTGAAAAAATCCCTAAGCCCCGGGGTCACAATTTCAGCAATAATCTGACTTTTGGCAATTCACTCAAAAATGGTGCTAGCAGGTTGCAAAGGCTCCCCTGAAAGCTTTGGCGATGGAAACAGAAGGCTTTTTATCACAGGACAAAAAATCAGCCCTCGAAAACCTAACCTGTGGAAAATATTATTTTGAAAAAATCCTTAAGCCCCGGGGTCACAATTTCAGCAAAAATCTGACTTTTGGTAATTCACTCAAAAATGGTGCCAACCGGTTGCAAATGCTCCCATGAAAGGTTTGGCAGTCGAAACAGAAGGCTTTTTATCACAGGACAAGAAATCAGCCCTCAGCAACTTAACCGGCGGAAAATATTTTTTTGTAAAAATCCCTAAGCCCCGGGGTCACAATTTCAGCAAAAATCTGACTTTTGGCAATTCACTCAAAAATGGTGCCAGAAGCTTGGAAATGATCGCCTGAAAGGTTTGGCAGTCGAAACAGAAGGCTTTTTATCACATGACAAGAAATCAGCCCTCAACAACTTAACCAGCGGAAAATATTTTTTTGAAAAAATCCCTAAGGGTCACAATTTCAGCAATAATCTGACTTTTGGCAATTCACTCAAAAATGGTGCTAGCAGGTTGCAAAGGCTCCCCTGAAAGCTTTGGCGATGGAAACAGAAGGCTTTTTATCACAGGACAAAAAATCAGCCCTCGAAAACCTAACCTGTGGAAAATATTATTTTGAAAAAATCCTTAAGCCCCGGGGTCACAATTTCAGCAAAAATCTGACTTTTGGCAATTCACTCAAAAATGGTGCCAACCGGTTGCAAATGCTCCTCTGAAAGGTTTGGCAGTCGAAACAGAAGGCTTTTTATCACAGGACAAGAAATCAGCCCTCAACAACTTAACCGGCGGAAAATATTTTTTTGAAAAAATCCCTAAGCCCCGGGGTCACAATTTCAGCAAAAATCTGACTTTTGGCAATTCACTCAAAAATGGTGCCAACCGGTTGAAATTACTCCCCTGAAAGGTATGGCGATGGAAACAGAAGGCTTTTTATCACAGGACAAGAAATCAGCCCTCAACAACTTAACCGGCGGAAAATATTGTTTTGAAAAAATCCCTAAGCCCAGGGGTCACAATTTTAGGAAAAATCTGACTTTTGGCAATTCACTCAAAAATGGTGCCAACCGGTGGCAAATGCTCCGCTGAAAGCTTTGACGATGGATACAGAAGGCTTTTTATCACAGGACAAGAAATCAGCCCTCAACAACTTAACCGGCGGAATATATTTTTTTGAAAAAATCCCTAAGCCCCGGGGTCACAATTTCAGCAAAAATCTGACTTTTGGCAATTCACTCAAAAATGGTGCCAACCGGTTGCAAATGCTGCCCTGAAAGGTTTGGCAGTCGAAACAGAAGGCTTTTTATCACATGACAAGAGATCAGCCCTCAACAACCTAACTGGCGGAAAATATTTTTTTGAAAAAATCCCTAAGCCCCGGGGTCACAATTTCAGCAAAAATCTGACTTTTGGCAATTCACTCAAAAATGGTGCCAACCGGTTGCAAATGCTCCCCTGAAAGCTTTGACGATGGAAACAGAAGGCTTTTTATCGCAGGACAGGAAATCAGCCCCCAACAACTTAACCGGCGGAAAAAATTTATTTGAAAAAATCCCTAAGCCCCGGGGTCACAATTTCAGCAAAAATCTGACTTTTGGCAATTCACTCAAAAATGGTGCCAACCAGTTGCAAATGCTACCCGGAAATGTTTGGCGATGGAAACAGAAGGCTTTTTATCACAGGACAAGAAATCAGCCGTCAACAACTTAACCGGCGGAAAATATTTTTTTGAAAAAATCCCTAAGCCCCGGGGTCACAATTTCAGCAAAAATCTGACTTTTGGCAATTCACTCAAAAATGGTGCCAGCACGTTGCAAATGCTCCCCTGAAAGCTTTGACGATGGAAACAGAAGGCTTTTTATCACAGGACAAGAAATCAGCCCTCAACAACTTAACCGGCGGAAAATATTTTTTTGAAAAAATCCCTAAGCCCCGGGGTCACAATTTCAGCAAAAATCTGACTTTTGGCAATTCACTCAAAAATCGTGCCAACCGGTTGCAAATGCTACCCGGAAATGTTTGGCGATGGAAACAGAAGGCTTTTTATCACAGGACAAGAAATCAGCCGTCAACAACTTAACCGGCGGAAAATATTTTTTTGAAAGAATCCCTAAGCCCCGGGGTCACAATTTCAGCAAAAATCTGACTTTTGGCAATTCACTCAAAAATGGTGCCAGCACGTTGCAAATGCTCCCCTGAAAGGTTTGGCAGTCGAAACAGAAGGCTTTTTATCACAGGACAAGAAATCAGCCCTCAACAACTTAACCGGCGGAAAATATTTTTTTCAAAAAAAATCCCTAAGCCCCGGGGTCACAATTTCAGCAAAAATCTGACTTTTGGCAATTCACTCAAAAATGGTGCCAACCGGTTGAAAATACTCCCCTGAAAGGTTTGGCGAAGGAAACAGAAGGCTTTTTATCACAGGACAAGAAATCAGCCCTCAACAACTTAACCGGCGGAAAATATTTTTTTGAAAAAATCCCTAAGCCCCGGGGTCACAATTTCAGCAAAAATCTGACTTTTGGCAATTCACTCAAAAATGGTGCCAACCGGTTGCAAATGCTCCCCTGAAAGCTTTGACGATGGAAACAGAAGGCTTTTTATCACAGGACAAGAAATCAGCCCTCAACAACTTAACCGGCGGAAAATATTTTTTTGAAAAAATCCCTAAGCCCCGGGGTCACAATTTCAGCAAAAATCTGACTTTTGGCAATTCACTCAAAAATGGTGCCAACCGGTTGCAAATGCTCCCCTGAAAGGTTTGGCGAAGGAAACAGAAGGCATTTTATCACAGGACAAGAAATCAGCCCTCAACAACTTAAGCGGCGGAGAATATTTTTTTGAAAAAATCCCTAAGCCCCGGGGTCACAATTTCAGCAAAAATCTGACTTTTGGCAATTCACTCAAAAATGGTGCCAGCTCGTTGCAAATGCTCCCCTGAAAGGTTTGCCAGTCGAAACAGAAGGCTTTTTATCACAGGACAAGAAATCAGCCCTCAACAACTTAACCGGTGGAAAAAATTTATTTGAAAAAATCCCTAAGCCCCGGGGTCACAATTTCAGCAAAAATCTGACTTTTGGCAATTCACTCAAAAATGGTGCCAACCGGTTGAAAATACTCCCCTGAAATGTTTCGCGATGGAAACAGAAGGCTTTTTATCACAGGACAAGAAATCAGCCCTCAACAACTTAACCGGCGGAAAATATTTTTTTGAAAACATCCCTAAGCCCCGGAGTCACAATTTCAGCAAAAATCTGACTTTTGGCAATTCACTCAAAAATGGTGCCAACCGGTTGCAAATGCTCCCCTGAAAGGTTTGGCGAAGGAAACAGAAGGCATTTTATCACAGGACAAGAGATCAGCCCTCAACAACCTAACTGGCGGAAAATATTTTTTTGAAAAAATCCCTAAGCCCCGGGGTCACAATTTCAGCAATAATCTGACTTTTGGCAATTCACTCAAAAATGGTGTTAGCAGGTTGCAAAGGCTCCCCTGAAAGCTTTGGCGATGGAAACAGAAGGCTTTTTATCACAGGACAAAAAATCAGCCCTCGAAAACCTAACCTGTGGAAAATATTATTTTGAAAAAATCCTTAAGCCCCGGGGTCACAATTTCAGCAAAAATCTGACTTTTGGCAATTCACTCAAAAATGGTGCCAACCAGTTGCAAATGCTCCCCTGAAAGGTTTGGCGATGGAAACAGAAGGCTTTTTATCACAGGACAAGAGATCAGCCCTCAACAACCTAACTGGCGGAAAATATTTTTTTGAAAAAATCCCTAAGCCCCGGGGTCACAATTTCAGCAAAAATCTGACTTTTGGCAATTCACTCAAAAATGGTGCCAACCGGTTGCAAATGGTCCCCTGAAAGGTTTGGCGAAGGAAACAGAAGGCATTTTATCACAGGACAAGAAATCAGCCCTCAACAACTTAACCGGCGGAAAATATTTTTTTGAAAAAATCCCTAAGCCCCGGGGTCACAATTTCAGCAAAAATCTGACTTTTGGCAATTCACTCAAAAATGGTGCCAGCACGTTGCAAATGCTCCCCTGAAAGGTTTGGCAGTCGAAACAGAAGGCTTTTTATCACAGGACAAGAAATCAGCCCTCAACAACTTAACCGGCGGAAAATATTTTTTTCAAAAAAAATCCCTAAGCCCCGGGGTCACAATTTCAGCAAAAATCTGACTTTTGGCAATTCACTCAAAAATGGTGCCAACCGGTTGAAAATACTCCCCTGAAAGGTTTGGCGAAGGAAACAGAAGGCTTTTTATCACAGGACAAGAAATCAGCCCTCAACAACTTAACCGGCGGAAAATATTTTTTTGAAAAAATCCCTAAGCCCCGGGGTCACAATTTCAGCAAAAATCTGACTTTTGGCAATTCACTCAAAAATGGTGCCAACCGGTTGCAAATGCTCCCCTGAAAGCTTTGACGATGGAAACAGAAGGCTTTTTATCACAGGACAAGAAATCAGCCCTCAACAACTTAACCGGCGGAAAATATTTTTTTGAAAAAATCCCTAAGCCCCGGGGTCACAATTTCAGCAAAAATCTGACTTTTGGCAATTCACTCAAAAATGGTGCCAACCGGTTGCAAATGCTCCCCTGAAAGGTTTGGCGAAGGAAACAGAAGGCATTTTATCACAGGACAAGAAATCAGCCCTCAACAACTTAAGCGGCGGAGAATATTTTTTTGAAAAAATCCCTAAGCCCCGGGGTCACAATTTCAGCAAAAATCTGACTTTTGGCAATTCACTCAAAAATGGTGCCAGCTCGTTGCAAATGCTCCCCTGAAAGGTTTGCCAGTCGAAACAGAAGGCTTTTTATCACAGGACAAGAAATCAGCCCTCAACAACTTAACCGGTGGAAAAAATTTATTTGAAAAAATCCCTAAGCCCCGGGGTCACAATTTCAGCAAAAATCTGACTTTTGGCAATTCACTCAAAAATGGTGCCAACCGGTTGAAAATACTCCCCTGAAATGTTTCGCGATGGAAACAGAAGGCTTTTTATCACAGGACAAGAAATCAGCCCTCAACAACTTAACCGGCGGAAAATATTTTTTTGAAAACATCCCTAAGCCCCGGAGTCACAATTTCAGCAAAAATCTGACTTTTGGCAATTCACTCAAAAATGGTGCCAACCGGTTGCAAATGCTCCCCTGAAAGGTTTGGCGAAGGAAACAGAAGGCATTTTATCACAGGACAAGAGATCAGCCCTCAACAACCTAACTGGCGGAAAATATTTTTTTGAAAAAATCCCTAAGCCCCGGGGTCACAATTTCAGCAATAATCTGACTTTTGGAAATTCACTCAAAAATGGTGTTAGCAGGTTGCAAAGGCTCCCCTGAAAGCTTTGGCGATGGAAACAGAAGGCTTTTTATCACAGGACAAAAAATCAGCCCTCGAAAACCTAACCTGTGGAAAATATTATTTTGAAAAAATCCTTAAGCCCCGGGGTCACAATTTCAGCAAAAATCTGACTTTTGGCAATTCACTCAAAAATGGTGCCAACCAGTTGCAAATGCTCCCCTGAAAGGTTTGGCGATGGAAACAGAAGGCTTTTTATCACAGGACAAGAGATCAGCCCTCAACAACCTAACTGGCGGAAAATATTTTTTTGAAAAAATCCCTAAGCCCCGGGGTCACAATTTCAGCAAAAATCTGACTTTTGGCAATTCACTCAAAAATGGTGCCAACCGGTTGCAAATGGTCCCCTGAAAGGTTTGGCGAAGGAAACAGAAGGCATTTTATCACAGGACAAGAAATCAGCCCTCAACAATTTAAGCGGCGGAGAATATTTTTTTGAAAAAATCCCTAAGCCCCGGGGTCACAATTTCAGCAAAAATCTGACTTTTGGCAATTCACTCAAAAATGGTGCCAGCTCGTTGCAAATGCTCCCCTGAAAGGTTTGCCAGTCGAAACAGAAGGCTTTTTATCACAGGACAAGAAATCAGCCCTCAACAACTTAACCGGTGGAAAAAATTTATTTGAAAAAATCCCTAAGCCCCGGGGTCACAATTTCAGCAAAAAACTGACTTTTGGCAATTCACTCAAAAATGGTGCCAACCGGTTAAAAATACTCCCCTGAAAGGTTTGGCGATGGAAACAGAAGGCTTTTTATCACAGGACAAGAAATCACCCCTCAACAACTTAACCGGCGGAAAATATTTTTTTGAAAAAAATCCCTAAGCCCCGGGGTCACAATTTCAGCAAAAATCTGACTTTTGGCAATTCACTCAAAAATGGTGCCAACCGGTTGCAAATGCTGCCCTGAAAGGTTTGGCAGTCGAAACAGAAGGCTTTTTATCACATGACAAGAAATCAGCCCTCAACAACTTAACCGGCGGAAAATATTTTTTTGAAAAAATCCCTAAGCCCCCGGGGTCACAATTTCAGCAAAAATCTGACTTTTGGCAATTCACTCAAAAATGGTGCCAACCAGTTGCAAATGCTCCCCTGAAAGGTTTGGCGATGGAAACAGAAGGCTTTTTATCACAGGACAAGAGATCAGCCCTCAACAACCTAACTGGCGGAAAATATTTTTTTGAAAAAATCCCTAAGCCCCGGGGTCACAATTTCAGCAAAAATCTGACTTTTGGCAATTCACTCAAAAATGGTGCCAACCGGTTGCAAATGCTCCCCTGAAAGCTTT
Source organism: Podarcis vaucheri (assembly GCF_965113315.1). NCBI lineage: Eukaryota > Metazoa > Chordata > Lepidosauria > Squamata > Lacertidae > Podarcis > Podarcis vaucheri. Next base: position 52,558,469 of record NC_138749.1, read on the forward strand.
GACGATGGAAACAGAAGGCTTTTTATCACAGGACAAGAAATCAGCCCTCAACAACTTAACCGGCGGAAAATATTTTTTTGAAAAAATCCCTAAGCCCCGGGGTCACAATTTCAGCAAAAATCTGACTTTTGGCAATTCACTCAAAAATGGTGCCAGCTCGTTGCAAATGCTCCCCTGAAAGGTTTGCCAGTCGAAACAGAAGGTTTTTTATCACAGGACAAGAAATCAGCCCTCAACAACTTAACCGGTGGAAAAAATTTATTTGAAAAAATCCCTAAGCCCCGGGGTCACAATTTCAGCAAAAATCTGACTTTTGGCAATTCACTCAAAAATGGTGCCAACCGGTTGAAAATACTCCCCTGAAATGTTTCGCGATGGAAACAGAAGGCTTTTTATCACAGGACAAGAAATCAGCCCTCAACAACTTAACCGGCGGAAAATATTTTTTTGAAAACATCCCTAAGCCCCGGAGTCACAATTTCAGCAAAAATCTGACTTTTGGCAATTCACTCAAAAATGGTGCCAACCGGTTGCAAATGCTCCCCTGAAAGGTTTGGCGAAGGAAACAGAAGGCATTTTATCACAGGACAAGAGATCAGCCCTCAACAACCTAACTGGCGGAAAATATTTTTTTGAAAAAATCCCTAAGCCCCGGGGTCACAATTTCAGCAATAATCTGACTTTTGGCAATTCACTCAAAAATGGTGTTAGCAGGTTGCAAAGGCTCCCCTGAAAGCTTTGGCGATGGAAACAGAAGGCTTTTTATCACAGGACAAAAAATCAGCCCTCGAAAACCTAACCTGTGGAAAATATTATTTTGAAAAAATCCTTAAGCCCCGGGGTCACAATTTCAGCAAAAATCTGACTTTTGGCAATTCACTCAAAAATGGTGCCAACCAGTTGCAAATGCTCCCCTGAAAGGTTTGGCGATGGAAACAGAAGGCTTTTTATCACAGGACAAGAGATCAGCCCTCAACAACCTAACTGGCGGAAAATATTTTTTTGAAAAAATCCCTAAGCCCCGGGGTCACAATTTCAGCAAAAATCTGACTTTTGGCAATTCACTCAAAAATGGTGCCAACCGGTTGCAAATGGTCCCCTGAAAGGTTTGGCGAAGGAAACAGAAGGCATTTTATCACAGGACAAGAAATCAGCCCTCAACAATTTAAGCGGCGGAGAATATTTTTTTGAAAAAATCCCTAAGCCCCGGGGTCACAATTTCAGCAAAAATCTGACTTTTGGCAATTCACTCAAAAATGGTGCCAGCTCGTTGCAAATGCTCCCCTGAAAGGTTTGCCAGTCGAAACAGAAGGCTTTTTATCACAGGACAAGAAATCAGCCCTCAACAACTTAACCGGTGGAAAAAATTTATTTGAAAAAATCCCTAAGCCCCGGGGTCACAATTTCAGCAAAAATCTGACTTTTGGCAATTCACTCAAAAATGGTGCCAACCGGTTAAAAATACTCCCCTGAAAGGTTTGGCGATGGAAACAGAAGGCTTTTTATCACAGGACAAGAAATCACCCCTCAACAACTTAACCGGCGGAAAATATTTTTTTGAAAAAAATCCCTAAGCCCCGGGGTCACAATTTCAGCAAAAATCTGACTTTTGGCAATTCACTCAAAAATGGTGCCAACCGGTTGCAAATGCTGCCCTGAAAGGTTTGGCAGTCGAAACAGAAGGCTTTTTATCACATGACAAGAAATCAGCCCTCAACAACTTAACCGGCGGAAAATATTTTTTTGAAAAAATCCCTAAGCCCCCGGGGTCACAATTTCAGCAAAAATCTGACTTTTGGCAATTCACTCAAAAATGGTGCCAACCAGTTGCAAATGCTCCCCTGAAAGGTTTGGCGATGGAAACAGAAGGCTTTTTATCACAGGACAAGAGATCAGCCCTCAACAACCTAACTGGCGGAAAATATTTTTTTGAAAAAATCCCTAAGCCCCGGGGTCACAATTTCAGCAAAAATCTGACTTTTGGCAATTCACTCAAAAATGGTGCCAACCGGTTGCAAATGCTCCCCTGAAAGCTTTGACGATGGAAACAGAAGGCTTTTTATCACAGGACAAGAAATCAGCCCTCAACAACTTAAGCGGCGGAGAATATTTTTTTGAAAAAATCCCTAAGCCCCGGGGTCACAATTTCAGCAAAAATCTGACTTTTGGCAATTCACTCAAAAATGGTGCCAGCTCGTTGCAAATGCTCCCCTGAAAGGTTTGCCAGTCGAAACAGAAGGCTTTTTATCACAGGACAAGAAATCAGCCCTCAACAACTTAACCGGTGGAAAAAATTTATTTGAAAAAATCCCTAAGCCCCGGGGTCACAATTTCAGCAAAAATCTGACTTTTGGCAATTCACTCAAAAATGGTGCCAACCGGTTGAAAATACTCCCCTGAAAGGTTTGGCGATGGAAACAGAAGGCTTTTTATCACAGGACAAGAAATCACCCCTCAACAACTTAACCGGCGGAAAATATTTTTTTGAAAAAAATCCCTAAGCCCCGGGGTCACAATTTCAGCAAAAATCTGACTTTTGGCAATTCACTCAAAAATGGTGCCAACCGGTTGCAAATGCTGCCCTGAAAGGTTTGGCAGTCGAAACAGAAGGCTTTTTATCACATGACAAGAAATCAGCCCTCAACAACTTAACCGGCGGAAAATATTTTTTTGAAAAAATCCCTAAGCCCCCGGGGTCACAATTTCAGCAAAAATCTGACTTTTGGCAATTCACTCAAAAATGGTGCCAACCAGTTGCAAATGCTCCCCTGAAAGGTTTGGCGATGGAAACAGAAGGCTTTTTATCACAGGACAAGAGATCAGCCCTCAACAACCTAACTGGCGGAAAATATTTTTTTGAAAAAATCCCTAAGCCCCGGGGTCACAATTTCAGCACAAATCTGACTTTTGGCAATTCACTCAAAAATGGTGCCAACCGGTTGCAAATGCTCCCCTTAAAGGTTTGGCGAAGGAAACAGAAGGCTTTTTATCACAGGACAAGAAATCACCCCTCAACAACTTAACCGGCGGAAAATATTTTTTTGAAAAAAATCCCTAAGCCCCGGGGTCACAATTTCAGCAAAAATCTGACTTTTGGCAATTCACTCAAAAATGGTGCCAACCGGTTGCAAATGCTACCCGGAAATGTTTGGCAGTCGAAACAGAAGGCTTTTTATCACAGGACAAGAAATCAGCCGTCAACAACTTAACCGGCGGAAAATATTTTTTTGAAAAAATCCCTAAGCCCCGGGGTCACAATTTCAGCAAAAATCTGACTTTTGGCAATTCACTCAAAAATGGTGCCAGCACGTTGCAAATGCTCCCCTGAAAGGTTTGGCAGTCGAAACAGAAGGCTTTTTATCACAGGACAAGAAATCAGCCCTCAACAACTTAACCGGCGGAAAATATTTTTTTCAAAAAAAATCCCTAAGCCCCGGGGTCACAATTTCAGCAAAAATCTGACTTTTGGAAATTTACTCAAAAATGGTGCCAACCGGTTGAAAATACTCCCCTGAAAGGTTTGGCGAAGGAAACAGAAGGCTTTTTATCACAGGACAAGAAATCAGCCCTCAACAACTTAACCGGCGGAAAATATTTTTTTGAAAAAATCCCTAAGCCCCGGGGTCACAATTTCAGCAAAAATCTGACTTTTGGCAATTCACTCAAAAATGGTGCCAACCGGTTGCAAATGCTCCCCTGAAAGCTTTGACGATGGAAACAGAAGGCTTTTTATCACAGGACAAGAAATCAGCCCTCAACAACTTAACCGGCGGAAAATATTTTTTTGAAAAAATCCCTAAGCCCCGGGGTCACAATTTCAGCAAAAATCTGACTTTTGGCAATTCACTCAAAAATGGTGCCAACCGGTTGCAAATGCTACCCGGAAATGTTTGGCGATGGAAACAGAAGGCTTTTTATCACAGGACAAGAAATCAGCCGTCAACAACTTAACCGGCGGAAAATATTTTTTTGAAAAAATCCCTAAGCCCCGGGGTCACAATTTCAGCAAAAATCTGACTTTTGGCAATTCACTCAAAAATGGTGCCAGCACGTTGCAAATGCTCCCCTGAAAGGTTTGGCAGTCGAAACAGAAGGCTTTTTATCACAGGACAAGAAATCAGCCCTCAACAACTTAACCGGCGGAAAATTTTTTTTCAAAAAAAATCCCTAAGCCCCGGGGTCACAATTTCAGCAAAAATCTGACTTTTGGCAATTCACTCAAAAATGGTGCCAACCGGTTGAAAATACTCCCCTGAAAGGTTTGGCGAAGGAAACAGAAGGCTTTTTATCACAGGACAAGAAATCAGCCCTCAACAACTTAACCGGCGGAAAATATTTTTTTGAAAAAATCCCTAAGCCCCGGGGTCACAATTTCAGCAAAAATCTGACTTTTGGCAATTCACTCAAAAATGGTGCCAACCGGTTGCAAATGCTCCCCTGAAAGCTTTGACGATGGAAACAGAAGGCTTTTTATCACAGGACAAGAAATCAGCCGTCAACAACTTAACCGGCGGAAAATATTTTTTTAAAAAAATCCCTAAGCCCCGGGGTCACAATTTCAGCAAAAATCTGACTTTTGGCAATTCACTCAAAAATGGTGCCAACCGGTTGAAAATACTCCCCTGAAAGGTTTGGCGAAGGAAACAGAAGGCTTTTTATCACAGGACAAGAAATCAGCCCTCAACAACTTAACCGGCGGAAAATATTTTTTTGAAAAAATCCCTAAGCCCCGGGGTCACAATTTCAGCAAAAATCTGACTTTTGGCAATTCACTCAAAAATGGTGCCAACCGGTTGCAAATGCTCCCCTGAAAGCTTTGACGATGGAAACAGAAGGCTTTTTATCACAGGACAAGAAATCAGCCCTCAACAACTTAACCGGCGGAAAATATTTATTTGAAAAAATCCCTAAGCCCCGGAGTCACAATTTCAGCAAAAATCTGACTTTTGGCAATTCACTCAAAAATGGTGCCAACCGGTTGCAAATGCTCCCCTGAAAGGTTTGGCGAAGGAAACAGAAGGCATTTTATCACAGGACAAGAAATCAGCCCTCAACAATTTAAGCGGCGGAGAATATTTTTTTGAAAAAATCCCTAAGCCCCGGGGTCACAATTTCAGCAAAAATCTGACTTTTGGCAATTCACTCAAAAATGGTGCCAGCTCGTTGCAAATGCTCCCCTGAAAGGTTTGCCAGTCGAAACAGAAGGCTTTTTATCACAGGACAAGAAATCAGCCCTCAACAACTTAACCGGTGGAAAAAATTTATTTGAAAAAATCCCTAAGCCCCGGGGTCACAATTTCAGCAAAAATCTGACTTTTGGCAATTCACTCAAAAATGGTGCCAACCGGTTGCAAATGCTACCCTGAAAGGTTTGGCGAAGGAAACAGAAGGCATTTTATCACAGGACAAGAAATCAGCCCTCAACAATTTAAGCGGCGGAGAATATTTTTTTGAAAAAATCCCTAAGCCCCGGGGTCACAATTTCAGCAAAAATCTGACTTTTGGCAATTCACTCAAAAATGGTGCCAGCTCGTTGCAAATGCTCCCCTGAAAGGTTTGCCAGTCGAAACAGAAGGCTTTTTATCACAGGACAAGAAATCAGCCCTCAACAACTTAACCGGTGGAAAAAATTTATTTGAAAAAATCCCTAAGCCCCGGGGTCACAATTTCAGCAAAAATCTGACTTTTGGCAATTCACTCAAAAATGGTGCCAACCGGTTAAAAATACTGCCCTGAAAGGTTTGGCGATGGAAACAGAAGGCTTTTTATCACAGGACAAGAAATCACCCCTCAACAACTTAACCGGCGGAAAATATTTTTTTGAAAAAAATCCCTAAGCCCCGGGGTCACAATTTCAGCAAAAATCTGACTTTTGGCAATTCACTCAAAAATGGTGCCAACCGGTTGCAAATGCTGCCCTGAAAGGTTTGGCAGTCGAAACAGAAGGCTTTTTATCACATGACAAGAAATCAGCCCTCAACAACTTAACCGGCGGAAAATATTTTTTTGAAAAAATCCCTAAGCCCCCGGGGTCACAATTTCAGCAAAAATCTGACTTTTGGCAATTCACTCAAAAATGGTGCCAACCAGTTGCAAATGCTCCCCTGAAAGGTTTGGCGATGGAAACAGAAGGCTTTTTATCACAGGACAAGAGATCAGCCCTCAACAACCTAACTGGCGGAAAATATTTTTTTGAAAAAATCCCTAAGCCCCGGGGTCACAATTTCAGCAAAAATCTGACTTTTGGCAATTCACTCAAAAATGGTGCCAACCGGTTGCAAATGCTCCCCTGAAAGCTTTGACGATGGAAACAGAAGGCTTTTTATCACAGGACAAGAAATCAGCCCTCAACAACTTAACCGGCGGAAAATATTTTTTTGAAAAAATCCCTAAGCCCCGGGGTCACAATTTCAGCAAAAATCTGACTTTTGGCAATTCACTCAAAAATGGTGCCAACCGGTTGCAAATGCTCCCCTGAAAGGTTTGGCGAAGGAAACAGAAGGCATTTTATCACAGGACAAGAAATCAGCCCTCAACAACTTAAGCGGCGGAGAATATTTTTTTGAAAAAATCCCTAAGCCCTGGGGTCACAATTTCAGCAAAAATCTGACTTTTGGCAATTCACTCAAAAATGGTGCCAGCTCGTTGCAAATGCTCCCCTGAAAGGTTTGCCAGTCGAAACAGAAGGCTTTTTATCACAGGACAAGAAATCAGCCCTCAACAACTTAACCGGTGGAAAAAATTTATTTGAAAAAATCCCTAAGCCCCGGGGTCACAATTTCAGCAAAAATCTGACTTTTGGCAATTCACTCAAAAATGGTGCCAACCGGTTGAAAATACTACCCTGAAAGGTTTGGCGATGGAAACAGAAGGCTTTTTATCACAGGACAAGAAATCACCCCTCAACAACTTAACCGGCGGAAAATATTTTTTTGAAAAAAATCCCTAAGCCCCGGGGTCACAATTTCAGCAAAAATCTGACTTTTGGCAATTCACTCAAAAATGGTGCCAACCAGTTGCAAATGCTCCCCTGAAAGGTTTGGCGATGGAAACAGAAGGCTTTTTATCACAGGACAAGAGATCAGCCCTCAACAACCTAACTGGCGGAAAATATTTTTTTGAAAAAATCCCTAAGCCCCGGGGTCACAATTTCAGCAAAAATCTGACTTTTGGCAATTCACTCAAAAATGGTGCCAACCGGTTGCAAATGCTCCCCTGAAAGGTTTGGCGAAGGAAACAGAAGGCTTTTTATCACAGGACAAGAAATCAACCCTCAACAACTTAACCGGTGGAAAAAATTTATTTGAAAAAATCCCTAAGCCCCGGGGTCACAATTTCAGCAAAAATCTGACTTTTGGCAATTCACTCAAAAATGGTGCCAACCGGTTGAAAATACTCCCCTGAAAGGTTTGGCGATGGAAACAGAAGGCTTTTTATCACAGGACAAGAAATCACCCCTCAACAACTTAACCGGCGGAAAATATTTTTTTGAAAAAAATCCCTAAGCCCCGGGGTCACAATTTCAGCAAAAATCTGACTTTTGGCAATTCACTCAAAAATGGTGCCAACCGGTTGCAAATGCTGCCCTGAAAGGTTTGGCAGTCGAAACAGAAGGCTTTTTATCACATGACAAGAAATCAGCCCTCAACAACTTAACCGGCGGAAAATATTTTTTTGAAAAAATCCCTAAGCCCCCGGGGTCACAATTTCAGCAAAAATCTGACTTTTGGCAATTCACTCAAAAATGGTGCCAACCAGTTGCAAATGCTCCCCTGAAAGGTTTGGCGATGGAAACAGAAGGCTTTTTATCACAGGACAAGAGATCAGCCCTCAACAACCTAACTGGCGGAAAATATTTTTTTGAAAAAATCCCTAAGCCCCGGGGTCACAATTTCAGCACAAATCTGACTTTTGGCAATTCACTCAAAAATGGTGCCAACCGGTTGCAAATGCTCCCCTGAAAGGTTTGGCGAAGGAAACAGAAGGCTTTTTATCACAGGACAAGAAATCACCCCACAACAACTTAACCGGCGGAAAATATTTTTTTGAAAAAAATCCCTAAGCCCCGGGGTCACAATTTCAGCAAAAATCTGACTTTTGGCAATTCACTCAAAAATGGTGCCAACCGGTTGCAAATGCTACCCGGAAATGTTTGGCAGTCGAAACAGAAGGCTTTTTATCACAGGACAAGAAATCAGCCGTCAACAACTTAACCGGCGGAAAATATTTTTTTGAAAAAATCCCTAAGCCCCGGGGTCACAATTTCAGCAAAAATCTGACTTTTGGCAATTCACTCAAAAATGGTGCCAGCACGTTGCAAATGCTCCCCTGAAAGGTTTGGCAGTCGAAACAGAAGGCTTTTTATCACAGGACAAGAAATCAGCCCTCAACAACTTAACCGGCGGAAAATATTTTTTTCAAAAAAAATCCCTAAGCCCCGGGGTCACAATTTCAGCAAAAATCTGACTTTTGGAAATTCACTCAAAAATGGTGCCAACCGGTTGAAAATACTCCCCTGAAAGGTTTGGCGAAGGAAACAGAAGGCTTTTTATCACAGGACAAGAAATCAGCCCTCAACAACTTAACCGGCGGAAAATATTTTTTTGAAAAAATCCCTAAGCCCCGGGGTCACAATTTCAGCAAAAATCTGACTTTTGGCAATTCACTCAAAAATGGTGCCAGCACGTTGCAAATGCTCCCCTGAAAGGTTTGGCAGTCGAAACAGAAGGCTTTTTATCACAGGACAAGAAATCAGCCCTCAACAACTTAACCGGCGGAAAATTTTTTTTCAAAAAAAATCCCTAAGCCCCGGGGTCACAATTTCAGCAAAAATCTGACTTTTGGCAATTCACTCAAAAATGGTGCCAACCGGTTGAAAATACTCCCCTGAAAGGTTTGGCGAAGGAAACAGAAGGCTTTTTATCACAGGACAAGAAATCAGCCCTCAACAACTTAACCGGCGGAAAATATTTTTTTGAAAAAATCCCTAAGCCCCGGGGTCACAATTTCAGCAAAAATCTGACTTTTGGCAATTCACTCAAAAATGGTGCCAACCGGTTGCAAATGCTCCCCTGAAAGCTTTGACGATGGAAACAGAAGGCTTTTTATCACAGGACAAGAAATCAGCCGTCAACAACTTAACCGGCGGAAAATATTTTTTTTAAAAAATCCCTAAGCCCCGGGGTCACAATTTCAGCAAAAATCTGACTTTTGGCAATTCACTCAAAAATGGTGCCAACCGGTTGCAAATGCTCCCCTGAAAGGTTTGGCGAAGGAAACAGAAGGCATTTTATCACAGGACAAGAAATCAGCCCTCAACAACTTAAGCGGCGGAGAATATTTTTTTGAAAAAATCCCTAAGCCCCGGGGTCACAATTTCAGCAAAAATCTGACTTTTGGCAATTCACTCAAAAATGGTGCCAGCTCGTTGCAAATGCTCCCCTGAAAGGTTTGCCAGTCGAAACAGAAGGCTTTTTATCACAGGACAAGAAATCAGCCCTCAACAACTTAACCGGCGGAAAATATTTTTTTGAAAAAATCCCTAAGCCCCGGGGTCACAATTTCAGCAAAAATCTGACTTTTGGCAATTCACTCAAAAATGGTGCCAACCGGTTGCAAATGCTCCCCTGAAAGGTTTGGCGAAGGAAACAGAAGGCATTTTATCACAGGACAAGAAATCAGCCCTCAACAACTTAACCGGCGGAAAATATTTTTTTGAAAAAATCCCTAAGCCCCGGGGTCACAATTTCAGCAAAAATCTGACTTTTGGCAATTCACTCAAAAATGGTGCCAACCGGTTGCAAATGTTCCCCTGATAGGTTTGGCGAAGGAAACAGAAGGCTTTTTATCACAGGACAAGAAATCAGCCCTCAAAAACTTAACCGGCGGAAAATATTTTTTTGAAAAAATCCCTAAGCCCCGGGGTCACAATTTCAGCAAAAATCTGACTTTTGGCAATTCACTCAAAAATGGTGCCAACCGGTTGCAAATGCTCCCCTGAAAGCTTTGGCGATGGAAACAGAAGGCTTTTTATCACAGGACAAGAAATCAGCCCTCAACAACTTAACCGGCGGAAAATATTTTTTTTGAAAAAATCCCTAAGCCCCGGGGTCACAATTTCAGCAAAAATTTGACTTTTGGCAATTCACTAAAAAATGGTGCCAACCGGTTGCAAATGTTCCCCTGAAAGCTTTGGCAGTCGAAACAGAAGGCTTTTTATCACAGGACAAGAAATCAGCCCTCAAAAACTTAACCGGCAGAAATTTTTTTTTTTGAAAAAATCCCTAAGCCCCGGGGTCTGAATTTTAGCAAAAATCTGACTTTTGGCAATTCACTCAAAAATGGTGCGAAAAGCTTGAAAATGCTCTCCTGAAAGGTTTGGCGAAGGAAACAGAAGGCATTTTATCACAGGACAAGAAATCAGCCCTCAACAACTTAAGCGGCGGAGAATATTTTTTTGAAAAAATCCCTAAGCCCCGGGGTCACAATTTCAGCAAAAATCTGACTTTTGGCAATTCACTCAAAAATGGTGCCAGCTCGTTGCAAATGCTCCCCTGAAAGGTTTGCCAGTCGAAACAGAAGGCTTTTTATCACAGGACAAGAAATCAGCCCTCAACAACTTAACCGGCGGAAAATATTTTTTTGAAAAAATCCCTAAGCCCCGGGGTCACAATTTCAGCAAAAATCTGACTTTTGGCAATTCACTCAAAAATGGTGCCAACCGGTTGCAAATGCTCCCCTGAAAGGTTTGGCGAAGGAAACAGAAGGCATTTTATCACAGGACAAGAAATCAGCCCTCAACAACTTAACCGGCGGAAAATATTTTTTTGAAAAAATCCCTAAGCCCCGGGGTCACAATTTCAGCAAAAATCTGACTTTTGGCAATTCACTCAAAAATGGTGCCAACCGGTTGCAAATGTTCCCCTGATAGGTTTGGCGAAGGAAACAGAAGGCTTTTTATCACAGGACAAGAAATCAGCCCTCAAAAACTTAACCGGCGGAAAATATTTTTTTGAAAAAATCCCTAAGCCCCGGGGTCACAATTTCAGCAAAAATCTGACTTTTGGCAATTCACTCAAAAATGGTGCCAACCGGTTGCAAATGCTCCCCTGAAAGCTTTGGCGATGGAAACAGAAGGCTTTTTATCACAGGACAAGAAATCAGCCCTCAACAACTTAACCGGCGGAAAATATTTTTTTTGAAAAAATCCCTAAGCCCCGGGGTCACAATTTCAGCAAAAATTTGACTTTTGGCAATTCACTAAAAAATGGTGCCAACCGGTTGCAAATGTTCCCCTGAAAGCTTTGGCAGTCGAAACAGAAGGCTTTTTATCACAGGACAAGAAATCAGCCCTCAAAAACTTAACCGGCAGAAATTTTTTTTTTTGAAAAAATCCCTAAGCCCCGGGGTCTCAATTTTAGCAAAAATCTGACTTTTGGCAATTCACTCAAAAATGGTGCGAAAAGCTTGAAAATGCTCTCCTGAAAGGTTTGGCACACGAAACAGAAGGCTTTTTATCACAGGACAAGAAATCAGCCCTCAAAAACTTAACAGGCAGAAAATATTTTTTTGAAAAAACCCCTAAGCCCCGGGGTCGCAATTTCAGCAAAAATCTGACTTTTGGCAATTCACTCAAAAATGGTGCCAGAAGCTTACAAATGATCCCCTGAAAGCTTTGGCGATGGAAACAGAAGGCTTTTTATCACAGGAAAAGAAATCAGCCCTCAAAAACTTAACCGGCGGAAAATATTTTTTTGAAAAAATCCCTAAGCCCCGGGGTCACAATTTCAGCAAAAATCTGACTTTTGGCAATTCACTCAAAAATGGTGCCAGAAGCTTGCAAATGCTCCCCTGAAAGGTTTGGCACTCGAAACATAAGGCTTTTTATCACAGGACAAGAAATCAGCCCTCAAAAACTTAACAGGCAGAAAATATTTTTTTGAAAAAACCCCTAAGCCCCGGGGTCACAATTTCAGCAAAAATCTGACTTTTGGCAATTCACTCAAAAATGGTGCCAGAAGCTTGCAAATGACCCCCTGAAAGCTTTGGCGATGGAAACAGAAGGCTTTTTATCACAGGACAAGAAATCAGCCCTCAAAAACTTAACCGGCAGAAAATATTTTTTTGAAAAAATCCCTAAGCCCCGGGGTCACAATTTCAGCAAAAATCTGACTTTTGGCAATTCACTCAAAAATGGTGCCAGAAGCTTGCAAATGCTCCCCTGAAAGGTTTGGCACTCGAAACATAAGGCTTTTTATCACAGGACAAGAAATCAGCCCTCAAAAACTTAACAGGCAGAAAATATTTTTTTGAAAAAACCCCTAAGCCCCGGGGTCACAATTTCAGCAAAAATCTGACTTTTGGCAATTCACTCAAAAATGGTGCCAGAAGCTTGCAAATGACCCCCTGAAAGATTTGGCGATGGAAACAGAAGGCTTTTTATCACAGGACAAGAAATCAGCCCTCAAAAACTTAACCGGCAGAAAATATTTTTTTGAAAAAATCCCTAAGCCCCGGGGTCACAATTTCAGCAAAAATCTGACTTTTGGCAATTCACTCAAAAATGGTGCCAACCGGTTGCAAATGCTCCCCTGAAAGGTTTGGCGAAGGAAACAGAAGGCATTTTATCACAGGACAAGAAATCAGCCCTCAACAACTTAAGCGGCGGAGAATATTTTTTTGAAAAAATCCCTAAGCCCCGGGGTCACAATTTCAGCAAAAATCTGACTTTTGGCAATTCACTCAAAAATGGTGCCAGCTCGTTGCAAATGCTCCCCTGAAAGGTTTGCCAGTCGAAACAGAAGGCTTTTTATCACAGGACAAGAAATCAGCCCTCAACAACTTAACCGGTGGAAAATATTTTTTTGAAAAAATCCCTAAGCCCCGGGGTCACAATTTCAGCAAAAATCTGACTTTTGGCAATTCACTCAAAAATGGTGCCAACCGGTTGAAAATACTCCCCTGAAAGGTTTGGCGAAAGAAACAGAAGGCTTTTTATCACAGGACAAGAAATCAGCCCTCAACAACTTAACCGGCGGAAAATATTTTTTTGAAAAAATCCCTAAGCCCCGGGGTCACAATTTCAGCAAAAATCTGACTTTTGGCAATTCACTCAAAAATGGTGCCAGCACGTTGCAAATGCTCCCCTGAAAGGTTTGGCAGTCGAAACAGAAAGCTTTTTATCACAGGACAAGAAATCAGCCCTCAACAACTTAACCGGCGGAAAATATTTTTTTCAAAAAAAATCCCTAAGCCCCGGGGTCACAATTTCAGCAAAAATCTGACTTTTGGCAATTCACTCAAAAATGGTGCCAACCGGTTGAAAATACTCCCCTGAAAGGTTTGGCGAAGGAAACAGAAGGCTTTTTATCACAGGACAAGAAATCAGCCCTCAACAACTTAACCGGCGGAAAATATTTTTTTGAAAAAATCCCTAAGCCCCGGGGTCACAATTTCAGCAAAAATCTGACTTTTGGCAATTCACTCAAAAATGGTGCCAACCTTGCAAATGCTCCCCTCAAAGCTTTGACGATGGAAACAGAAGGCTTTTTATCACAGGACAAGAAATCAGCCCTCAACAACTTAACCGGCGGAAAATATTTTTTTGAAAAAATCCCTAAGCCCCGGGGTCACAATTTCAGCAAAAATCTGACTTTTGGCAATTCACTCAAAAATGGTGCCAACCGGTTGCAAATGCTCCCCTGAAAGGTTTGGCGAAGGAAACAGAATTCATTTTATCACAGGACAAGAAATCAGCCCTCAACAACTTAAGCGGCGGAGAATATTTTTTTGAAAAAATCCCTAAGCCCCGGGGTCACAATTTCAGCAAAAATTTGACTTTTGGCAATTCACTCAAAAATGGTGCCAACCGGTTGCAAATGCTCCCCTGAAAGGTTTGGCGAAGGAAACAGAAGGCATTTTATCACAGGACAAGAAATCAGCCCTCAAAAACTTAACCGGCGGAAAATATTTTTTTGAAAAAATCCCTAAGCCCCGGGGTCACAATTTCAGCAAAAATCTGACTTTTGGCAATTCACTCAAAAATGGTGCCAACCGGTTGCAAATGCTCCCCTGAAAGCTTTGGCGATGGAAACAGAAGGCTTTTTATCACAGGACAAGAAATCAGCCCTCAACAACTTAACCGGCGGAAAATATTTTTTTTGAAAAAATCCCTAAGCCCCGGGGTCACAATTTCAGCAAAAATTTGACTTTTGGCAATTCACTAAAAAATGGTGCCAACCGGTTGCAAATGTTCCCCTGAAAGCTTTGGCAGTCGAAACAGAAGGCTTTTTATCACAGGACAAGAAATCAGCCCTCAAAAACTTAACCGGCAGAAATTTTTTTTTTTGAAAAAATCCCTAAGCCCCGGGGTCTCAATTTTAGCAAAAATCTGACTTTTGGCAATTCACTCAAAAATGGTGCGAAAAGCTTGAAAATGCTCTCCTGAAAGGTTTGGCACACGAAACAGAAGGCTTTTTATCACAGGACAAGAAATCAGCCCTCAAAAACTTAACAGGCAGAAAATATTTTTTTGAAAAAACCCCTAAGCCCCGGGGTCGCAATTTCAGCAAAAATCTGACTTTTGGCAATTCACTCAAAAATGGTGCCAGAAGCTTACAAATGACCCCCTGAAAGCTTTGGCGATGGAAACAGAAGGCTTTTTATCACAGGACAAGAAATCAGCCCTCAAAAACTTAACCGGCAGAAATATTTTTTTGAAAAAATCCCTAAGCCCCGGGGTCACAATTTCAGCAAAAATCTGACTTTTGGCAATTCACTCAAAAATGGTGCCAGAAGCTTGCAAATGAGCCCCTGAAAGCTTTGGCGATGGAAACAGAAGGCTTTTTATCACAGGACAAGAAATCAGCCCTCAAAAACTTAACCGGCAGAAAATATTTTTTTGAAAAAATCCCTAAGCCCCGGGGTCACAATTTCAGCAAAAATCTGACTTTTGGCAATTCACTCAAAAATGGTGCCAACCGGTTGCAAATGCTCCCCTGAAAGGTTTGGCGAAGGAAACAGAAGGCATTTTATCACAGGACAAGAAATCAGCCCTCAACAACTTAAGCGGCGGAGAATATTTTTTTGAAAAAATCCCTAAGCCCCGGGGTCACAATTTCAGCAAAAATCTGACTTTTGGCAATTCACTCAAAAATGGTGCCAGCTCGTTGCAAATGCTCCCCTGAAAGGTTTGCCAGTCGAAACAGAAGGCTTTTTATCACAGGACAAGAAATCAGCCCTCAACAACTTAACCGGTGGAAAATATTTTTTTGAAAAAATCCCTAAGCCCCGGGGTCACAATTTCAGCAAAAATCTGACTTTTGGCAATTCACTCAAAAATGGTGCCAACCGGTTGAAAATACTCCCCTGATAGGTTTGGCGAAAGAAACAGAAGGCTTTTTATCACAGGACAAGAAATCAGCCCTCAACAACTTAACCGGCGGAAAATATTTTTTTGAAAAAATCCCTAAGCCCCGGGGTCACAATTTCAGCAAAAATCTGACTTTTGGCAATTCACTCAAAAATGGTGCCAACCGGTTGCAAATGCTACCCGGAAATGTTTGGCGATGGAAACAGAAGGCTTTTTATCACAGGACAAGAAATCAGCCGTCAACAACTTAACCGGCGGAAAATATTTTTTTGAAAAAATCCCTAAGCCCCGGGGTCACAATTTCAGCAAAAATCTGACTTTTGGCAATTCACTCAAAAATGGTGCCAGCACGTTGCAAATGCTCCCCTGAAAGGTTTGGCAGTCGAAACAGAAGGCTTTTTATCACAGGACAAGAAATCAGCCCTCAACAACTTAACCGGTGGAAAATATTTTTTTCAAAAAAAATCCCTAAGCCCCGGGGTCACAATTTCAGCAAAAATCTGACTTTTGGCAATTCACTCAAAAATGGTGCCAACCGGTTGAAAATACTCCCCTGAAAGGTTTGGCGAAGGAAACAGAAGGCTTTTTATCACAGGACAAGAAATCAGCCCTCAACAACTTAACCGGCGGAAAATATTTTTTTGAAAAAATCCCTAAGCCCCGGGGTCACAATTTCAGCAAAAATCTGACTTTTGGCAATTCACTCAAAAATGGTGCCAACCGGTTGCAAATGCTCCCCTGAAAGCTTTGACGATGGAAACAGAAGGCTTTTTATCACAGGACAAGAAATCAGCCCTCAACAACTTAACCGGCGGAAAATATTTTTTTGAAAAAATCCCTAAGCCCCGGGGTCACAATTTCAGCAAAAATCTGACTTTTGGCAATTCACTCAAAAATGGTGCCAACCGGTTGCAAATGCTCCCCTGAAAGGTTTGGCGAAGGAAACAGAATTCATTTTATCACAGGACAAGAAATCAGCCCTCAACAACTTAAGCGGGGGAGAATATTTTTTTGAAAAAATCCCTAAGCCCCGGGGTCACAATTTCAGCAAAAATTTGACTTTTGGCAATTCACTCAAAAATGGTGCCAACCGGTTGCAAATGCTACCCGGAAATGTTTGGCGATGGAAACAGAAGGCTTTTTATCACAGGACAAGAAATCAGCCGTCAACAACTTAACCGGCGGAAAATATTTTTTTGAAAAAATCCCTAAGCCCCGGGCTCACAATTTCAGCAAAAATCTGACTTTTGGCAATTCACTCAAAAATGGTGCCAGCACGTTGCAAATGCTCCCCTGAAAGGTTTGGCAGTCGAAACAGAAGGCTTTTTATCACAGGACAAGAAATCAGCCCTCAACAACTTAACCGGCAGAAAATATTTTTTTCAAAAAAAATCCCTAAGCCCCGGGGTCACAATTTCAGCAAAAATCTGACTTTTGGCAATTCACTCAAAAATGGTGCCAACCGGTTGAAAATACTCCCCTGAAAGGTTTGGCGAAGGAAACAGAAGGCTTTTTATCACAGGACAAGAAATCAGCCCTCAACAACTTAACCGGCGGAAAATATTTTTTTGAAAAAATCCCTAAGCCCCGGGGTCACAATTTCAGCAAAAATCTGACTTTTGGCAATTCACTCAAAAATGGTGCCAACCGGTTGCAAATGCTCCCCTGAAAGCTTTGACGATGGAAACAGAAGGCTTTTTATCACAGGACAAGAAATCAGCCCTCAACAACTTAACCGGCGGAAAATATTTTTTTGAAAAAATCCCTAAGCCCCGGGGTCACAATTTCAGCAAAAATCTGACTTTTGGCAATTCACTCAAAAATGGTGCCAACCGGTTGCAAATGCTCCCCTGAAAGCTTTGACGATGGAAACAGAAGGCTTTTTATCACAGGACAAGAAATCAGCCCTCAACAACTTAACCGGCGGAAAATATTTTTTGAAAAAATCCCTAAGCCCCGGGGTCACAATTTCAGCAAAAATCTGACTTTTGGCAATTCACTCAAAAATGGTGCCAACCGGTTGCAAATGCTCCCCTGAAAGGTTTGGCGAAGGAAACAGAATTCATTTTATCACAGGACAAGAAATCAGCCCTCAACAACTTAAGCGGTGGAGAATATTTTTTTGAAAAAATCCCTAAGCCCCGGGGTCACAATTTCAGCAAAAATCTGACTTTTGGCAATTCACTCAAAAATGGTGCCAGCTCGTTGCAAATGCTCCCCTGAAAGGTTTGCCAGTCGAAACAGAAGGCTTTTTATCACAGGACAAGAAATCAGCCCTCAACAACTTAACCGGCGGAAAATATTTTTTTGAAATAATCCCTAAGCCCCGGGGTCACAATTTCAGCAAAAATCTGACTTTTGGCAATTCACTCAAAAATGGTGCCAACCGGTTGCAAATGCTCCCCTGAAAGCTTTGGCGATGGAAACAGAAGGCTTTTTATCACAGGACAAGAAATCAGCCCTCAAAAACTTAACAGGCAGAAAATATTTTTTTGAAAAAACCCCTAAGCCCCGGGGTCACAATTTCAGCAAAAATCTGACTTTTGGCCATTCACTCAAAAATGGTGCCAGAAGCTTGCAAATGATCCCCTGAAAGCTTTGGCGATGGAAACAGAAGGCTTTTTATCACAGGACAAGAAATCAGCCCTCAAAAACTTAACCGGCAGAAAATATTTTTTTGGAAAAATCCCTAAGCCCCGGGATCACAATTTCAGCAAAAATCTGACTTTTGGCAATTCACTCAAAAATGGTGCCAGAAGCTTGCAAATGACCCCCTGAAAGCTTTGGCGATGGAAACAGAAGGCTTTTTATCACAGGACAAGAAATCAGCCCTCAAAAACTTAACCGGCAGAAAAAAATTTTTTTGAAAAAATCCCTAAGCCCCGGGGTCTCAATTTCAGCAAAAATCTGACATTTGGCAATTCACTCAAAAATGGTGCGAGAAGCTTGAAAATGCTCTCCTGAAAGGTTTGGCACACGAAACAGAAGGCTTTTTATCACAGGACAAGAAATCAGCCCTCAAAAACTTAACAGGCAGAAAATATTTTGGCAATTCACTCAAAAATGGTGCCAGAAGCTTGCAAATGATCCCCTGAAAGCTTTGGCGATGGAAACAGAAGGCTTTTTATCACAGGACAAGAAATCAGCCCTCAAAAACTTAACCGGCAGAAAATATTTTTTTGAAAAAATCCCTAAGCCCCGGGGTCACAATTTCAGCAAAAATCTGACTTTTGGCCATTCACTCAAAAATGGTGCCAGAAGCTTGCAAATGACCCCCTGAAAGCTTTGGCGATGGAAACAGAAGGCTTTTTATCACAAGACAAGAAATCAGCCCTCAAAAACTCAACCGGCAGAAAATATTTTTTTGAAAAAATCCCTAAGCCCCGGGGTCACATTTTCAGCAAAAATCTGACTTTTGGCAATTCACTCAAAAATGGTGCCAAAAGCTTGAAAATGCTATCCTGAAAGGTTTGGCACTCGAAACATAAGGCTTTTTATCGCAGGACAAGAAATCAGGCCTCAAAAACTTAACCGGCTGGAAATATTTTTTTGAAAAAATCCCGAATCCCTGGGGTCACAATTTCAGCAAAAATCTGACTTTTGGCAGTTCACTCAAAAATGGTGCCAGAAGCTTAAAAATGCTCCCCTGAAAGGTTTGGCACTCCAAACAGAAGGCTTTTTATCACAGGAAAAGAAATCAGCCCTCAAAAACTTAACCGGCAGAAAATATTTTTTTGAAAAAATCCCTAAGCCCCGGGGTCACAATTTCAGCAAAAATCTGACTTTTGGCAATTCACTCAAAAATGGTGCCAGAAGCTTACAAATGATCCCCTGAAAGCTTTGGCGATGGAAACAGAAGGCTTTTAATCACATGACAAGAAATCAGCCCTCAAAAACTTAACCGGCAGAAATTTTTTTTAAAAAAAAAAATCCCTAAGCCCCGGGGTCACAATTTCAGCAAAAATCTGACTTTTGGCAAGTCACTCAAAAATGGTGCCAGAAGATCGCAAATGATCCCCTGAAAGCTTTGGAGATGGAAACAGAAGGCTTTTTATCACAGGACAAGAAATCAGCCCTCAAAAACTTAACCGGCAGAAAATATTTTTTTGAAAAAATCCCTAAGCCCCAGGGTCACAATTTCAGCAAAAATCTGACTTTTGGCAATTCACTCAAAAATGGTGCCAGAAGCTTGCAAATGATCCCCTGAAAGGTTTGGCACTCAAAACAGAAGGCTTTTTATCACAGGACAAGAAATCAGCCCTCAAAAACTTAACCGGCAGAAAATATTTTTTTGAAAAAATCCCTAAGCCCCGGGGTCACAATTTCAGCAAAAATCTGACTTTTGGCAATTCACTCAAAAATGGTGCCAGAAGCTTACAAATGATCCCCTGAAAGCTTTGGCGATGGAAACAGAAGACCTTTTATCACATGACAATAAATCAGCCCTCAAAAACTTAACCGGCAGAAAATATTTTTTTGAAAAAATCCCTAAGCCCCGGGGTCACAATTTCAGCAAAAATCTGACTTTTGGCAATTCACTCAAAAATGGTGCCAAAAGCTTGAAAATGCTCTGCTGAAAGGTTTGGCACTCGAAACAGAAGGCTTTTTATCACAGGACAAGAAATCAGCCCTCAAAAACTTAACAGGCAGAAAATATTTTTTTGAAAAAATCCCTAAGCCCCGGGGTCACAATTTCAGCAAAAATCTGACTTTTGGCAATTCACTCAAAAATGGTGCCAAAAGCTTGAAAATGATCCCCTGAAAGGTTTGGCACTCGAAACAGAAGGCTTTTTATCACAGGACAAGAAATCAGCCCTCAAAAACTTAACAGGCAGAAAATATTTTTTTGAAAAAACCCCTAAGCCCCGGGTTCACAATTTCAGCAAAAATCTGACTTTTGGCAAGTCACTCAAAAATGGTGCCAACCGGTTGTAAATGCTCACCTGAAAGCTTTGGCGATGGAAACAGAAGGCTTTTTATCACAAGACAAGAAATCAGCCCTCAAAAACTCAACCGGCAGAAAATATTTTTTTGAAAAAATCCCTAAGCCCCGGGGTCACATTTTCAGCAAAAATCTGACTTTTGGCAATTCACTCAAAAATGGTGCCAAAAGCTTGAAAATGCTATCCTGAAAGGTTTGGCACTCGAAACATAAGGCTTTTTATCGCAGGACAAGAAATCAGGCCTCAAAAACTTAACCGGCTGGAAATATTTTTTTGAAAAAATCCCGAATCCCTGGGGTCACAATTTCAGCAAAAATCTGACTTTTGGCAGTTCACTCAAAAATGGTTCCAAGAGCTTAAAAATGCTCCCCTGAAAGGTTTGGCACTCCAAACAGAACGCTTTTTATCACAGGAAAAGAAATCAGCCCTCAAAAACTTAACCGGCAGAAAATATTTTTTTGAAAAAATCCCTAAGCCCCGGGTTCACAATTTCAGCAAAAATCTGACTTTTGGCAATTCACTCAAAAATGGTGCCAAAAGCTTGAAAATGCTCTGCTGAAAGGTTTGGCACTCGAAACAGAAGGCTTTTTATCACAGGACAAGAAATCAGCCCTCAAAAACTTAACAGGCAGAAAATATTTTTTTGAAAAAATCCCTAAGCCCCGGGGTCACAATTTCAGCAAAAATCTGCCTTTTGGCAATTCACTCAAAAATGGTGCCAAAAGCTTGAAAATGATCCCCTGAAAGGTTTGGCACTCGAAACAGAAGGCTTTTTATCACAGGACAAGAAATCAGCCCTCAAAAACTTAACAGGCAGAAAATATTTTTTTGAAAAAACCCCTAAGCCCCGGGTTCACAATTTCAGCAAAAATCTGACTTTTGGCAAGTCACTCAAAAATGGTGCCAACCGGTTGTAAATGCTCACCTGAAAGCTTTGGCGATGGAAACAGAAGGCTTTTTATCACAAGACAAGAAATCAGCCCTCAAAAACTCAACCGGCAGAAAATATTTTTTTGAAAAAATCCCTAAGCCCCGGGGTCACATTTTCAGCAAAAATCTGACTTTTGGCAATTCACTCAAAAATGGTGCCAAAAGCTTGAAAATGCTATCCTGAAAGGTTTGGCACTCGAAACATAAGGCTTTTTATCGCAGGACAAGAAATCAGGCCTCAAAAACTTAACCGGCTGGAAATATTTTTTTGAAAAAATCCCGAATCCCTGGGGTCACAATTTCAGCAAAAATCTGACTTTTGGCAGTTCACTCAAAAATGGTTCCAAGAGCTTAAAAATGCTCCCCTGAAAGGTTTGGCACTCCAAACAGAAGGCTTTTTATCACAGGAAAAGAAATCAGCCCTCAAAAACTTAACCGGCAGAAAATATTTTTTTGAAAAAATCCCTAAGCCGCGGGGTCACAATTTCAGCAAAAATCTGACTTTTGGCAATTCACTCAAAAATGGTGCCAGAAGCTTACAAATGATCCCCTGAAAGCTTTGGCGATGGAAACAGAAGGCCTTTTATCACATGACAAGAAATCAGCCCTCAAAAACTTAACCGGCAGAAAATATTTTTTTGAAAAAATCCCTAAGCCCCGGGGTCACAATTTCAGCAAAAATCTGACTTTTGGCAATTCACTCAAAAATGGTGCCAAAAGCTTGAAAATGCTCTGCTGAAAGGTTTGGCACTCGAAACAGAAGGCTTTTTATCACAGGACAAGAAATCAGCCCTCAAAAACTTAACAGGCAGAAAATATTTTTTTGAAAAAATCCCTAAGCCCCGGGGTCACAATTTCAGCAAAAATCTGACTTTTGGCAATTCACTCAAAAATGGTGCCAGAAGCTTGCAAATGATCCCCTGAAAGCTTTGGCGATGGAAACAGAAGGCTTTTTATCACAGGACAAGAAATCAGCCCTCAAAAACTTAACAGGCAGAAAATATTTTTTTGAAAAAACCCCTAAGCCCCGGGTTCACAATTTCAGCAAAAATCTGACTTTTGGCAAGTCACTCAAAAATGGTGCCAACCGGTTGTAAATGCTCACCTGAAAGCTTTGGCGATGGAAACATAAGGCTTTTTATCGCAGGACAAGAAATCAGGCCTCAAAAACTTAACCGGCTGGAAATATTTTTTTGAAAAAATCCCGAATCCCTGGGGTCACAATTTCAGCAAAAATCTGACTTTTGGCAGTTTACTCAAAAATGGTTCCAAGAGCTTAAAAATGCTCCCCTGAAAGGTTTGGCACTCCAAACAGAAGGCTTTTTATCACAGGAAAAGAAATCAGCCCTCAAAAACTTAACCGGCAGAAAATATTTTTTTGAAAAAATCCCTAAGCCCCGGGGTCACAATTTCAGCAAAAATCTGACTTTTGGCAATTCACTCAAAAATGGTGCCAGAAGCTTACAAATGATCCCCTGAAAGCTTTGGCGATGGAAACAGAAGGCTTTTAATCACATGACAAGAAATCAGCCCTCAAAAACTTAACCGGCAGAAAATTTTTTTTAAAAAAAAAATCCCTAAGCCCCGGGGTCACAATTTCAGCAAAAATCTGACTTTTGGCAAGTCACTCAAAAATGGTGCCAGAAGATCGCAAATGAACCCCTGAAAGCTTTGGCGATGGAAACAGAAGGCTTTTTATCACAGGACAAGAAATCAGCCCTCAAAAACTTAACCGGCAGAAAATATTTTTTTGAAAAAATCCCTAAGCCCCGGGTTCACAATTTCAGCAAAAATCTGACTTTTGGCAATTCACTCAAAAATCGTGCCAGAAGCTTGCAAATGATCCCCTGAAAGCTTTGGCGATGGAAACAGAAGGCTTTTTATCCCAGGACAAGAAATCAGCCTTCAAATACGTAACCGGCAGAAAATATTTTTTTGAAAAAATCCCTAAGCCCCGGGGTCACAATTTCAGCAAAAATCTGACTTTTGGCAATTCACTCAAAAATGGTGCCAGAAGCTTGCAAATGATCCCCTGAAAGCTTTGGCGATGGAAACAGAAGGCTTTTTATCACAGGACAAGAAATCAGCCCTCAAAAACTTAACCGGCAGTAAATATTTTTTTGAAAAAATCCCTAAGCCCCAGGGTCACAATTTCAGCAAAAATCTGACTTTTGGCAATTCACTCAAAAATGGTGCCAGAAGCTTGCAAATGATCCCCTGAAAGCTTTGGCGATGGAAACAGAAGGCTTTTTATCACAGGACAAGAAATCAGCCCTCAAAAACTTAACCGGCAGAAAATATTTTTTTGAAAAAATCCCTAAGCCCCGGGGTCACAATTTCAGCAAAAATCTGACTTTTGGCAGTTCACTCAAAAATGGTTCCAAGAG
Organism: Podarcis vaucheri; assembly: GCF_965113315.1. Classification (NCBI taxonomy): domain Eukaryota; kingdom Metazoa; phylum Chordata; class Lepidosauria; order Squamata; family Lacertidae; genus Podarcis; species Podarcis vaucheri. Next base: position 52,582,099 of record NC_138749.1, read on the forward strand.
CTTAAAAATGCTCCCCTGAAAGGTTTGGCACTCGAAACAGAAGGCTTTTTATCACAGGACAAGAAATCAGCCCTCAAAAACTTAACCGGCAGAAAATATTTTTTTGAAAAAATCCCTAAGCCCCGGGGTCACAATTTCAGCAAAAATCTGACTTTTGGCAATTCACTCAAAAATGGTGCCAGAAGCTTACAAATGATCCCCTGAAAGCTTTGGCGATGGAAACAGAAGGCCTTTTATCACATGACAAGAAATCAGCCCTCAAAAACTTAACCGGCAGAAAATATTTTTTTGAAAAAATCCCTAAGCACCGGGGTCACAATTTCAGCAAAAATCTGACTTTTGGCAATTCACTCAAAAATGGTGCCAGAAGCTTACAAATGATCCCCTGAAAGCTTTGGCGATGGAAACAGAAGGCTTTTAATCACATGACAAGAAATCAGCCCTCAAAAACTTAACCGGCAGAAAATTTTTTTTTAAAAAAAAATCCCTAAGCCCCGGGGTCACAATTTCAGCAAAAATCTGACTTTTGGCAAGTCACTCAAAAATGGTGCCAGAAGATCGCAAATGAACCCCTGAAAGCTTTGGCGATGGAAACAGAAGGCTTTTTATCACAGGACAAGAAATCAGCCCTCAAAAACTTAACCGGCAGAAAATATTTTTTTGAAAAAATCCCTAAGCCCCGGGGTCACAATTTCAGCAAAAATCTGACTTTTGGCAATTCACTCAAAAATCGTGCCAGAAGCTTGCAAATGATCCCCTGAAAGCTTTGGCGATGGAAACAGAAGGCTTTTTATCCCAGGACAAGAAATCAGCCTTCAAATACGTAACCGGCAGAAAATATTTTTTTGAAAAAATCCCTAAGCCCCGGGGTCACAATTTCAGCAAAAATCTGACTTTTGGCAATTCACTCAAAAATGGTGCCAGAAGCTTGCAAATGATCCCCTGAAAGCTTTGGCGATGGAAACAGAAGGCTTTTTATCACAGGACAAGAAATCAGCCCTCAAAAACTTAACCGGCAGTAAATATTTTTTTGAAAAAATCCCTAAGCCCCAGGGTCACAATTTCAGCAAAAATCTGACTTTTGGCAATTCACTCAAAAATGGTGCCAGAAGCTTGCAAATGATCCCCTGAAAGCTTTGGCGATGGAAACAGAAGGCTTTTTATCACAGGACAAGAAATCAGCCCTCAAAAACTTAACCGGCAGAAAATATTTTTTTGAAAAAATCCCTAAGCCCCGGGGTCACAATTTCAGCAAAAATCTGACTTTTGGCAGTTCACTCAAAAATGGTTCCAAGAGCTTAAAAATGCTCCCCTGAAAGGTTTGGCACTCGAAACAGAAGGCTTTTTATCACAGGACAAGAAATCAGCCCTCAAAAACTTAACCGGCAGAAAATATTTTTTTGAAAAAATCCCTAAGCCCCGGGGTCACAATTTCAGCAAAAATCTGACTTTTGGCAGTTCACTCAAAAATGGTTCCAAGAGCTTAAAAATGCTCCCCTGAAAGGTTTGGCACTCGAAACAGAAGGCTTTTTATCACAGGACAAGAAATCAGCCCTCAAAAACTTAACAGGCAGAAAATATTTTTTTGAAAAAACCCCTAAGCCCCGGGGTCACAATTTCAGCAAAAATCTGACTTTTGGCAGTTCACTCAAAAATGGTTCCAAGAGCTTAAAAATGCTCCCCTGAAAGGTTTGGCACTCGAAACAGAAGGCTTTTTATCACAGGACAAGAAATCCGCCCTCAAAAACTTAACCGGCAGAAAATATTTTTTTGAAAAAATCCCTCAGCCCCAGGGTCACAATTTCAGCAAAAATCTGACTTTTGGCAATTCACTCAAAAATGGTGCCAGAAGCTTGAAAATGCTCTCCTGAAAGGTTTGGCACTCGAAACAGAAGGGTTTTTTTCACAGGACAAGACATCAGCCCTCAAAAACTTAACCGGCTGGAAATATTTTTTTGAAAAAATCCCTAAGCCCCGGGGTCACAATTTCAGCAAAAATCTGACTTTTGGCAATTCACTAAAAAATGGTGCCAGAAGCTTGCAAAGGATCCCCTGAAAGCTTTGGCGATGGAAACAGAAGGCTTTTTATCACAGGACAAGAAATCAGCCCTCAAAAACTTAACCGGCAGAAAATATTTTTTTGAAAAAATCCCTAAGCCCCGGGGTCACAATTTCAGCAAAAATCTGACTTTTGGCAATTCACTCAAAAACGGTGCCAGAAGCTTGCAAATGATCCCCTGAAAGCTTTGGCGATGGAAACAGAAGGCTTTTTATCACAGGACAAGACATCAGCCCTCAAAAACTTAACCGGCTGGAAATATTTTTTTGAAAAAATCCCTAAGCCCCGGGGTCACAATTTCAGCAAAAATCTGACTTTTGGCAAGTCACTCAAAAATGGTGCAAGAAGCTGGCAAATGATCCCCTGAAAGCTTTGGCACTCGAAACAGAAGGCTTTTTATCACAGGACAAGAAATCAGCCCTCAAAAACTTAACCGGCAGAAAATATTTTTTTGAAAAAACCCCTAAGCCCCGGGGTCACAATTTCAGGAAAAATCTGACTTTTGGCAATTCACTCAAAAATCGTGCCAGAAGCTTGCAAATGATCCCCTGAAAGCTTTGGCAGTCGAAACAGAAGGCTTTTTCTCACAGGACAAGAAATCAGCCCTCAAAAACTTAACCGGCGGAAAATATTTTTTTTGAAAAAATCTCTAAGCCCCGGGCTCACAATTTCAGCAAAAATCTGACTTTTGGCAATTCACTCAAAAATGGTTCCAAGAGCTTAAAAATGCTCCCCTGAACGGTTTGGCACTCGAAACAGAAGGCTTTTTATCACAGGACAAGAAATCAGCCCTCAAAAACTTAACAGGCAGAAAATATTTTTTTGAAAAAACCCCTAAGCCCCGGGGTCACAATTTCAGCAAAAATCTGACTTTTGGCAGTTCACTCAAAAATGGTTCCAAGAGCTTAAAAATGCTCCCCTGAAAGGTTTGGCACTCGAAACAGAAGGCTTTTTATGACAGGACAAGAAATCAGCCCTCAAAAACTTAACCGGCAGACAATATTTTTTTGAAAAAATCCCTAAGCCCCGGGGTCACAATTTCAGCAAAAATCTGACTTTTGGCAATTCACTCAAAAATCGTGCCAGAAGCTTGCAAATGATCCCCTGAAAGCTTTGGCAGTCGAAACATAAGGCTTTTTATCACAGGACAAGAAATCAATCCTCAAAAACTTAACCGGCAGAAAATATTTTTTTGAAAAAATCCCTAAGCTCCGGGGTCACAATTTCAGCAAAAATCTGACTTTTGGCAGTTCACTCAAAAATTGTCCCAAGAGCTTAAAAATGCACCCCTGAAAGGTTTGGCACTCGAAACAGAAGGCTTTTTATCACAGGACAAAAATCAGCCCTCAAAAACTTAACCGGCAGAAAATATTTTTTTGAAAAAATCCCTAAGCCCCGGGGTCACAATTTCAGCAAAAATCTGACTTTTGGCAATTCACTCAAAAATGGTGCCAGAAGCTTGCAAATGATCCCCTGAAAGCTTTGGCGATGGAAACAGAAGGATTTTTTTTCACAGGACAAGAAATCAGCCCTCAAAAACTTAACCGGCAGAAAATATTTTTTTGAAAAAATCCCTAAGCTCCGGGGTCACAATTTCAGCAAAAATCTGACTTTTGGCAGTTCACTCAAAAATGGTTCCAAGAGCTTAAAAATGCACCCTGAAAGGTTTGGCACTCGAAACAGAAGGCTTTTTATCACAGGACAAAAATCAGCCCTCAAAAACTTAACCGGCAGAAAATATTTTTTTGAAAAAATCCCTAAGCCCCGGGGTCACAATTTCAGCAAAAATCTGACTTTTGGCAATTCACTCAAAAATGGTGCCAGAAGCTTGCAAATGATCCCCTGAAAGCTTTGGCGATGGAAACAGAAGGATTTTTTTCACAGGACAAGAAATCAGCCCTCAAAAACTTAACCGGCAGAAAATATTTTTTTGAAAAAATCCCTAAGCCCCAGGGTCACAATTTCAGCAAAAATCTGACTTTTGGCAATTCACTCAAAAATCGTGCCAGAAGCTTGCAAATGATCCCCTGAAAGCTTTGGCAGTCGAAACATAAGGCTTTTTATCACAGGACAAGAAATCAATCCTCAAAAACTTAACCGGCGGAAAATATTTTTTTGAAAAAATCTCTAAGCCCCAGGCTCACAATTTCAGCAAAAATCTGACTTTTGGCAATTCACTCAAAAATGGTTCCAAGAGCTTAAAAATGCTCCCCTGAACGGTTTGGCACTCGAAACAGAAGGCTTTTTATCACAGGACAAGAAATCAGCACTCAAAAACTTAACCGGCAGAAAATATTTTTTTAAAAAAATCCCTAAGCCCCAGGGTCACAATTTCAGCAAAAATCTGACTTTTGGCAATTCACTCAAAAATGGTGCCAGAAGCTTGCAAATGATCCCCTGAAAGCTTTGGCGATGGAAACAGAAGGATTTTTTTCACAGGACAAGAAATCAGCCCTCAAAAACTTAACCGGCAGAAAATATTTTTTTGAAAAAATCCCTAAGCTCCGGGGTCACAATTTCAGCAAAAATCTGACTTTTGGCAGTTCACTCAAAAATGGTTCCAAGAGCTTAAAAATGCACCCCTGAAAGGTTTGGCACTCGAAACAGAAGGCTTTTTATCACAGGACAAAAATCAGCCCTCAAAAACTTAACCGGCAGAAAATATTTTTTTGAAAAAATCCCTAAGCCCCGGGGTCACAATTTCAGTAAAAATCTGACTTTTGGCAATTCACTCAAAAATGGTGCCAGAAGCTTGCAAATGATCCCCTGAAAGCTTTGGCGATGGAAACAGAAGGATTTTTTTCACAGGACAAGAAATCAGCCCTCAAAAACTTAACCGGCAGAAAATATTTTTTTGAAAAAATCCCTAAGCCCCAGGGTCACAATTTCAGCAAAAATCTGACTTTTGGCAATTCACTCAAAAATGGTGCCAGAAGCTTGCAAATGATCCCCTGAAAGCTTTGGCACTCGAAACAGAAGGCTTTTTATCACAGGACAAGAAATCAGCCCTCAAAAACTTAACCGGCAGACAATATTTTTTTGACAAAATCCCTAAGCCCCGGGGTCACAATTTCAGCAAAAATCTGACTTTTGGCAATTCACTCAAAAATCGTGCCAGAAGCTTGCAAATGATCCCCTGAAAGCTTTGGCAGTCGAAACAGAAGGCTTTTTATCACAGGACAAGAAATCAATCCTCAAAAACTTAACCGGCGGAAAATATTTTTTTGAAAAAATCTCTAAGCCCCAGGCTCACAATTTCAGCAAAAATCTGACTTTTGGCAATTCACTCAAAAATGGTGCCAGAAGCTTGCATATGATCCCCTGAAAGCTTTGACGATGGAAACAGAAGGCTTTTTATCACAGGACAAGAAATCAGCACTCAAAAACTTAACCGGCAGAAAATATTTTTTTGAAAAAATCCCTAAGCTCCGGGGTCACAATTTCAGCAAAAATCTGACTTTTGGCAGTTCACTCAAAAATGGTTCCAAGAGCTTAAAAATGCACCCCTGAAAGGTTTGGCACTCGAAACAGAAGGCTTTTTATCACAGGACAAAAATCAGCCCTCAAAAACTTAACCGGCAGAAAATATTTTTTTGAAAAAATACCTAAGCTCCGGGGTCACAATTTCAGCAAAAATCTGACTTTTGGCAATTCACTCAAAAATGGTGCCAGAAGCTTGCAAATGATCCCCTGAAAGCTTTGGCGATGGAAACAGAAGGATTTTTTTCACAGGACAAGAAATCAGCCCTCAAAAACTTAACCGGCAGAAAATATTTTTTTGAAAAAATCCCTAAGCCCCAGGGTCACAATTTCAGCAAAAATCTGACTTTTGGCAATTCACTCAAAAATGGTGCCAGAAGCTTGCAAATGATCCCCTGAAAGCTTTGGCACTCGAAACAGAAGGCTTTTTATCAGAGGACAAGAAATCAGCCCTCAAAAACTTAACCGGCAGAAAATATTTTTTTGAAAAAATCCGTAAGCTCCGGGGTCACAATTTCAGCAAAAATCTGACTTTTGGCAGTTCACTCAAAAATGGTTCCAAGAGCTTAAAAATGCTCCCCTGAAAGGTTTGGCACTCGAAACAGAAGGCATTTTATCACAGGACAAGAAATCAGCCCTCAAAAACTTAACCGGCAGACAATATTTTTTTGAAAAAATCCCTAAGCCCCGGGGTCACAATTTCAGCAAAAATCTGACTTTTGGCAATGCACTCAAAAATCGTGCCAGAAGCTTGCAAATGATCCCCTGAAAGCTTTGGCAGTCGAAACAGAAGGCTTTTTATCACAGGACAAGAAATCAATCCTCAAAAACTTAACCGGCGGAAAATATTTTTTTGAAAAAATCTCTAAGCCCCAGGCTCACAATTTCAGCAAAAATCTGACTTATGGCAATTCACTAAAAAATGGTTCCAAGAGCTTAAAAATGCTCCCCTGAACGGTTTGGCACTCGAAACAGAAGGCTTTTTATCACAGGACAAGAAATCAGCACCCAAAAACTTAACCGGCAGAAAATATTTTTTTGAAAAAATCCCTAAGCTCCGGGGTCACAATTTCAGCAAAAATCTGACTTTTGGCAGTTCACTCAAAAATGGTTCCAAGAGCTTAAAAATGCACCCCTGAAAGGTTTGGCACTCGAAACAGAAGGCTTTTTATCACAGGACAAAAATCAGCCCTCAAAAACTTAACCGGCAGAAAATATTTTTTTGAAAAAATCCCTAAGCCCCGGGGTCACAATTTCAGCAAAAATCTGACTTTTGGCAATTCACTCAAAAATGGTTCCAAGAGCTTAAAAATGCTCCCCTGAAAGGTTTGGCACTCGAAACAGAAGGCTTTTTATGACAGGACAAGAAATCAGCCCTCAAAAACTTAACCGGCAGACAATATTTTTTTGAAAAAATCCCTATGCCCCGGGGTCACAATTTCAGCAAAAATCTGACTTTTGGCAATTCACTCAAAAATCGTGCCAGAAGCTTGCAAATGATCCCCTGAAAGCTTTGGCACTCGAAACAGAAGGCTTTTTATCACAGGACAAGAAATCAGCCCTCAAAAACTTAACCGGCAGAAAATATTTTTTTGAAAAAATCCCTAAGCTCCGGGGTCACAATTTCAGCAAAAATCTGACTTTTGGCAGTTCACTCAAAAATGGTTCCAAGAGCTTAAAAATGCACCCCTGAAAGGTTTGGCACTCGAAACAGAAGGCTTTTTATCACAGGACAAAAATCAGCCCTCAAAAACTTAACCGGCAGAAAATATTTTTTTGAAAAAATCCCTAAGCCCCGGGGTCACAATTTCAGCAAAAATCTGACTTTTGGCAATTCACTCAAAAATGGTGCCAGAAGCTTGCAAATGATCCCCTGAAAGCTTTGGCGATGGAAACAGAAGGATTTTTTTTCACAGGACAAGAAATCAGCCCTCAAAAACTTAACCGGCAGAAAATATTTTTTTGAAAAAATCCCTAAGCTCCGGGGTCACAATTTCAGCAAAAATCTGACTTTTGGCAGTTCACTCAAAAATGGTTCCAAGAGCTTAAAAATGCACCCCTGAAAGGTTTGGCACTCGAAACAGAAGGCTTTTTATCACAGGACAAAAATCAGCCCTCAAAAACTTAACCGGCAGAAAATATTTTTTTGAAAAAATCCCTAAGCCCCGGGGTCACAATTTCAGCAAAAATCTGACTTTTGGCAATTCACTCAAAAATGGTGCCAGAAGCTTGCAAATGATCCCCTGAAAGCTTTGGTGATGGAAACAGAAGGATTTTTTTCACAGGACAAGAAATCAGCCCTCAAAAACTTAACCGGCAGAAAATATTTTTTTGAAAAAATCCCTAAGCCCCAGGGTCACAATTTCAGCAAAAATCTGACTTTTGGCAATTCACTCAAAAATCGTGCCAGAAGCTTGCAAATGATCCCCTGAAAGCTTTGGCAGTCGAAACATAAGGCTTTTTATCACAGGACAAGAAATCAATCCTCAAAAACTTAACCGGCGGAAAATATTTTTTTGAAAAAATCTCTAAGCCCCAGGCTCACAATTTCAGCAAAAATCTGACTTTTGGCAATTCACTCAAAAATGGTTCCAAGAGCTTAAAAATGCTCCCCTGAACGGTTTGGCACTCGAAACAGAAGGCTTTTTATCACAGGACAAGAAATCAGCACTCAAAAACTTAACCGGCAGAAAATATTTTTTTAAAAAAATCCCTAAGCCCCAGGGTCACAATTTCAGCAAAAATCTGACTTTTGGCAATTCACTCAAAAATGGTGCCAGAAGCTTGCAAATGATCCCCTGAAAGTTTTGGCGATGGAAACAGAAGGCTTTTTATCACAGGACAAGAAATCAGCCCTCAAAAACTTAAGCGGCAGAATTTTTTTTTTTGAAAAAATCCCTAAGCCCCGGGGTCACAATTTCAGCAAAAATCTGACTTTTGGCAATTCACTCAAAAATGGTGCCAGAAGCTTGCAAATGATCCCCTGAAAGCTTTGGCGATGGAAACAAAAGGCTTTTTATCACAGGACAAGAAATCAGCCATCAAAAACTTAACCGGCAGAAAATATTTTTTTGAAAAAATCCCTAAGCTCCGGGGTCACAATTTCAGCAAAAATCTGACTTTTGGCAATTCACTCAAAAATGGTGCCAGAAGCTTGCAAATGATCCCCTGAAAGCTTTGGCGATGGAAACAGAAGGATTTTTTTCACAGGACAAGAAATCAGCCCTCAAAAACTTAACCGGCAGAAAATATTTTTTTGAAAAAATCCCTAAGCCCCAGGGTCACAATTTCAGCAAAAATCTGACTTTTGGCAATTCACTCAAAAATGGTGCCAGAAGCTTGCAAATGATCCCCTGAAAGCTTTGGCACTCGAAACAGAAGGCTTTTTATCAGAGGACAAGAAATCAGCACTCAAAAACTTAACCGGCAGAAAATATTTTTTTAAAAAAATCCCTAAGCCCCAGGGTCACAATTTCAGCAAAAATCTGACTTTTGGCAATTCACTCAAAAATGGTGCCAGAAGCTTGCAAATGATCCCCTGAAAGTTTTGGCGATGGAAACAGAAGGCTTTTTATCACAGGACAAGAAATCAGCCCTCAAAAACTTAAGCGGCAGAATTTTTTTTTTTGAAAAAATCCCTAAGCCCCGGGGTCACAATTTCAGCAAAAATCTGACTTTTGGCAGTTCACTCAAAAATGGTTCCAAGAGCTTAAAAATGCTCCCCTGAAAGGTTTGGCACTCGAAACAGAAGGCATTTTATCACAGGACAAGAAATCAGCCCTCAAAAACTTAACCGGCAGACAATATTTTTTTGAAAAAATCCCTAAGCCCCGGGGTCACAATTTCAGCAAAAATCTGACTTTTGGCAATTCACTCAAAAATCGTGCCAGAAGCTTGCAAATGATCCCCTGAAAGCTTTGGCAGTCGAAACAGAAGGCTTTTTATCACAGGACAAGAAATCAATCCTCAAAAACTTAACCGGCGGAAAATATTTTTTTGAAAAAATCTCTAAGCCCCAGGCTCACAATTTCAGCAAAAATCTGACTTATGGCAATTCACTAAAAAATGGTTCCAAGAGCTTAAAAATGCTCCCCTGAACGGTTTGGCACTCGAAACAGAAGGCTTTTTATCACAGGACAAGAAATCAGCACCCAAAAACTTAACCGGCAGAAAATATTTTTTTGAAAAAATCCCTAAGCTCCGGGGTCACAATTTCAGCAAAAATCTGACTTTTGGCAGTTCACTCAAAAATGGTTCCAAGAGCTTAAAAATGCACCCCTGAAAGGTTTGGCACTCGAAACAGAAGGCTTTTTATCACAGGACAAAAATCAGCCCTCAAAAACTTAACCGGCAGAAAATATTTTTTTGAAAAAATCCCTAAGCCCCGGGGTCACAATTTCAGCAAAAATCTGACTTTTGGCAATTCACTCAAAAATGGTTCCAAGAGCTTAAAAATGCTCCCCTGAAAGGTTTGGCACTCGAAACAGAAGGCTTTTTATGACAGGACAAGAAATCAGCCCTCAAAAACTTAACCGGCAGACAATATTTTTTTGAAAAAATCCCTATGCCCCGGGGTCACAATTTCAGCAAAAATCTGACTTTTGGCAATTCACTCAAAAATCGTGCCAGAAGCTTGCAAATGATCCCCTGAAAGCTTTGGCAGTCGAAACATAAGGCTTTTTATCACAGGACAAGAAATCAGCCCTCAAAAACTTAACCGGCAGAAAATATTTTTTTGAAAAAATCCCTAAGCTCCGGGGTCACAATTTCAGCAAAAATCTGACTTTTGGCAGTTCACTCAAAAATGGTTCCAAGAGCTTAAAAATGCACCCCTGAAAGGTTTGGCACTCGAAACAGAAGGCTTTTTATCACAGGACAAAAATCAGCCCTCAAAAACTTAACCGGCAGAAAATATTTTTTTGAAAAAATCCCTAAGCCCCGGGGTCACAATTTCAGCAAAAATCTGACTTTTGGCAATTCACTCAAAAATGGTTCCAAGAGCTTAAAAATGCTCCCCTGAACGGTTTGGCACTCGAAACAGAAGGCTTTTTATCACAGGACAAGAAATCAGCACTCAAAAACTTAACCGGCAGAAAATATTTTTTTAAAAAAATCCCTAAGCCCCAGGGTCACAATTTCAGCAAAAATCTGACTTTTGGCAATTCACTCAAAAATGGTGCCAGAAGCTTGCAAATGATCCCCTGAAAGTTTTGGCGATGGAAACAGAAGGCTTTTTATCACAGGACAAGAAATCAGCCCTCAAAAACTTAAGCGGCAGAATTTTTTTTTTTGAAAAAATCCCTAAGCCCCGGGGTCACAATTTCAGCAAAAATCTGACTTTTGGCAATTCACTCAAAAATGGTGCCAGAAGCTTGCAAATGATCCCCTGAAAGCTTTGGCGATGGAAACAGAAGGATTTTTTTCACAGGACAAGAAATCAGCCCTCAAAAACTTAACCGGCAGAAAATATTTTTTTGAAAAAATCCCTAAGCCCCAGGGTCACAATTTCAGCAAAAATCTGACTTTTGGCAATTCACTCAAAAATGGTGCCAGAAGCTTGCAAATGATCCCCTGAAAGCTTTGGCACTCGAAACAGAAGGCTTTTTATCAGAGGACAAGAAATCAGCCCTCAAAAAATTAACCGGCAGAAAATATTTTTTTGAAAAAATCCGTAAGCTCCGGGGTCACAATTTCAGCAAAAATCTGACTTTTGGCAGTTCACTCAAAAATGGTTCCAAGAGCTTAAAAATGCTCCCCTGAAAGGTTTGGCACTCGAAACAGAAGGCTTTTTATCACAGGACAAGAAATCAGCCCTCAAAAACTTAACCGGCAGACAATATTTTTTTGAAAAAATCCCTAAGCCCCAGGCTCACAATTTCAGCAAAAATCTGACTTATGGCAATTCACTCAAAAATGGTTCCAAGAGCTTAAAAATGCTCCCCTGAACGGTTTGGCACTCGAAACAGAAGGCTTTTTATCACAGGACAAGAAATCAGCACTCAAAAACTTAACCGGCAGAAAATATTTTTTTGAAAAAATCCCTAAGCTCCGGGGTCACAATTTCAGCAAAAATCTGACTTTTGGCAGTTCACTCAAAAATGGTTCCAAGAGCTTAAAAATGCACCCCTGAAAGGTTTGGCACTCGAAACAGAAGGCTTTTTATCACAGGACAAAAATCAGCCCTCAAAAACTTAACCGGCAGAAAATATTTTTTTGAAAAAATCCCTAAGCCCCGGGGTCACAATTTCAGCAAAAATCTGACTTTTGGCAATTCACTCAAAAATGGTGCCAGAAGCTTGCAAATGATCCCCTGAAAGCTTTGGCGATGGAAACAGAAGGATTTTTTTCACAGGACAAGAAATCAGCCCTCAAAAACTTAACCGGCAGAAAATATTTTTTTGAAAAAATCCGTAAGCTCCGGGGTCACAATTTCAGCAAAAATCTGACTTTTGCCAATTCACTCAAAACTGGTGCCAGAAGCTTGCAAATGATCCCCTGAAAGCTTTGGCACTCGAAACAGAAGGCTTTTTATCACAGGACAAGAAATCAGCCCTCAAAAACTTAACCGGCAGAAAATATTTTTTTGAAAAAATCCGTAAGCTCCGGGGTCACAATTTCAGCAAAAATCTGACTTTTGGCAGTTCACTCAAAAATGGTTCCAAGAGCTTAAAAATGCTCCCCTGAAAGGTTTGGCACTCGAAACAGAAGGCTTTTTATCACAGGACAAGAAATCAGCCCTCAAAAACTTAACCGGCAGACAATATTTTTTTGACAAAATCCCTAAGCCCCGGGGTCACAATTTCAGCAAAAATCTGACTTTTGGCAATTCACTCAAAAATCGTGCCAGAAGCTTGCAAATGATCCCCTGAAAGCTTTGGCAGTCGAAACAGAAGGCTTTTTATCACAGGACAAGAAATCAATCCTCAAAAACTTAACCGGCGGAAAATATTTTTTTGAAAAAATCTCTAAGCCCCAGGCTCACAATTTCAGCAAAAATCTGACTTTTGGCAATTCACTCAAAAATGGTTCCAAGAGCTTAAAAATGCTCCCCTGAACGGTTTGGCACTCGAAACAGAAGGCTTTTTATCACAGGACAAGAAATCAGCACTCAAAAACTTAACCGGCAGAAAATATTTTTTTGAAAAAATCCCTAAGCTCCGGGGTCACAATTTCAGCAAAAATCTGACTTTTGGCAGTTCACTCAAAAATGGTTCCAAGAGCTTAAAAATGCACCCCTGAAAGGTTTGGCACTCGAAACAGAAGGCTTTTTATCACAGGACAAAAATCAGCCCTCAAAAACTTAACCGGCAGAAAATATTTTTTTGAAAAAATCCCTAAGCCCCGGGGTCACAATTTCAGCAAAAATCTGACTTTTGGCAATTCACTCAAAAATGGTGCCAGAAGCTTGCAAATGATCCCCTGAAAGCTTTGGCGATGGAAACAGAAGGCTTTTTATCGCAGGACAAGAAATCAGCCCTTCAAAACTTAAGCGGCAGAAATATTTTTTTGAAAAAATCCCTAAGCCCCGGGGTCACAATTTCAGCAAAAATCTGACTTTTGGCAATTCACTCAAAAATGGTTCCAAGAGCTTAAAAATGCTCCCCTGAAAGGTTTGGCACTCGAAACAGAAGGCTTTTTATCACAGGACAAGAAATCAGCCCTCAAAAACTTAACAGGCAGAAAATATTTTTTGGAAAAAACACTTAAGCCCCAGGGTCACAATTTCAGCAAAAATCTGACTTTTGGCAATTCACTCAAAAATGGTGCCAGAAGCTTGCAAATGATCCCCTGAAAGTCGAAACAGAAGGCTTTTTATCACAGGACAAAAATCAGTCCTCAAAAACTTAACCGGCGGAAAATATTTTTTTGAAAAAATCTCTAAGCCCCGGGATCACAATTTCAGCAAAAATCTGACTTTTGGCAATTCACTCAAAAATGGTGCCAGAAGCTTGCAAATGATCCCCTGAAAGCTTTGGCGATGGAAACAGAAGGATTTTTTTCACAGGACAAGAAATCAGCCCTCAAAAACTTAACCGGCAGAAAATATTTTTTTGAAAAAATCCCTAAGCTCCTGGGTCACAATTTCAGCAAAAATCTGACTTTTGGCAGTTCACTCAAAAATGGTTCCAAGAGCTTAAAAATGCACCCCTGAAAGGTTTGGCACTCGAAACAGAAGGCTTTTTATCACAGGACAAAAATCAGCCCTCAAAAACTTAACCGGCAGAAAATATTTTTTTGAAAAAATCCCTAAGCTCCGGGGTCACAATTTCAGCAAAAATCTGACTTTTGGCAATTCACTCAAAAATGGTGCCAGAAGCTTGCAAATGATCCCCTGAAAGCTTTGGCGATGGAAACAGAAGGATTTTTTTCACAGGACAAGAAATCAGCCCTCAAAAACTTAACCGGCAGAAAATATTTTTTTGAAAAAATCCCTAAGCCCCAGGGTCACAATTTCAGCAAAAATCTGACTTTTGGCAATTCACTCAAAAATGGTGCCAGAAGCTTGCAAATGATCCCCTGAAAGCTTTGGCACTCGAAACAGAAGGCTTTTTATCAGAGGACAAGAAATCAGCCCTCAAAAACTTAACCGGCAGAAAATATTTTTTTGAAAAAATCCGTAAGCTCCGGGGTCACAATTTCAGCAAAAATCTGACTTTTGGCAGTTCACTCAAAAATGGTTCCAAGAGCTTAAAAATGCTCCCCTGAAAGGTTTGGCACTCGAAACAGAAGGCTTTTTATCACAGGACAAGAAATCAGCCCTCAAAAACTTAACCGGCAGACAATATTTTTTTGAAAAAATCCCTAAGCCCTAGGCTCACAATTTCAGCAAAAATCTGACTTATGGCAATTCACTCAAAAATGGTTCCAAGAGCTTAAAAATGCTCCCCTGAACGGTTTGGCACTCGAAACAGAAGGCTTTTTATCACAGGACAAGAAATCAGCACTCAAAAACTTAACCGGCAGAAAATATTTTTTTGAAAAAATCCCTAAGCCCCGGGGTCACAATTTCAGCAAAAATCTGACTTTTGGCAATTCACTCAAAAATGGTGCCAGAAGCTTGCAAATGATCCCCTGAAAGCTTTGGCGATGGAAACAGAAGGATTTTTTTCACAGGACAAGAAATCAGCCCTCAAAAACTTAACCGGCAGAAAATATTTTTTTGAAAAAATCCCTAAGCTCCTGGGTCACAATTTCAGCAAAAATCTGACTTTTGGCAGTTCACTCAAAAATGGTTCCAAGAGCTTAGAAATGCACCCCTGAAAGGTTTGGCACTCGAAACAGAAGGCTTTTTATCACAGGACAAAAATCAGCCCTCAAAAACTTAACCGGCAGAAAATATTTTTTTGAAAAAATCCCTAAGCTCCGGGGTCACAATTTCAGCAAAAATCTGACTTTTGGCAATTCACTCAAAAATGGTGCCAGAAGCTTGCAAATGATCCCCTGAAAGCTTTGGCGATGGAAACAGAAGGATTTTTATCACAGGACAAGAAATCAGCCCTCAAAAACTTAACCGGCGGAAAATATTTTTTTGAAAAAATCTCTAAGCCCCGGGATCACAATTTCAGCAAAAATCTGACTTTTGGCAATTCACTCAAAAATGGTGCCAGAAGCTTGCAAATGATCCCCTGAAAGCTTTGGCGATGGAAACAGAAGGATTTTTTTCACAGGACAAGAAATCAGCCCTCAAAAACTTAACCGGCAGAAAATATTTTTTTGAAAAAATCCCTAAGCTCCTGGGTCACAATTTCAGCAAAAATCTGACTTTTGGCAGTTCACTCAAAAATGGTTCCAAGAGCTTAAAAATGCACCCCTGAAAGGTTTGGCACTCGAAACAGAAGGCTTTTTATCACAGGACAAAAATCAGCCCTCAAAAACTTAACCGGCAGAAAATATTTTTTTGAAAAAATCCCTAAGCTCCGGGGTCACAATTTCAGCAAAAATCTGACTTTTGGCAATTCACTCAAAAATGGTGCCAGAAGCTTGCAAATGATCCCCTGAAAGCTTTGGCGATGGAAACAGAAGGATTTTTTTCACAGGACAAGAAATCAGCCCTCAAAAACTTAACCGGCAGAAAATATTTTTTTGAAAAAATCCCTAAGCCCCAGGGTCACAATTTCAGCAAAAATCTGACTTTTGGCAATTCACTCAAAAATGGTGCCAGAAGCTTGCAAATGATCCCCTGAAAGCTTTGGCACTCGAAACAGAAGGCTTTTTATCAGAGGACAAGAAATCAGCCCTCAAAAAATTAACCGGCAGAAAATATTTTTTTGAAAAAATCCGTAAGCTCCGGGGTCACAATTTCAGCAAAAATCTGACTTTTGGCAGTTCACTCAAAAATGGTTCCAAGAGCTTAAAAATGATCCCCTGAAAGCTTTGGCACTCGAAACAGAAGGCTTTTTATCACAGGACAAGAAATCAGCCCTCAAAAACTTAACCGGCAGACAATATTTTTTTGAAAAAATCCCTAAGCCCCAGGCTCACAATTTCAGCAAAAATCTGACTTATGGCAATTCACTCAAAAATGGTTCCAAGAGCTTAAAAATGCTCCCCTGAACGGTTTGGCACTCGAAACAGAAGGCTTTTTATCACAGGACAAGAAATCAGCACTCAAAAACTTAACCGGCAGAAAATATTTTTTTGAAAAAATCCCTAAGCTCCGGGGTCACAATTTCAGCAAAAATCTGACTTTTGGCAGTTCACTCAAAAATGGTTCCAAGAGCTTAAAAATGCACCCCTGAAAGGTTTGGCACTCGAAACAGAAGGCTTTTTATCACAGGACAAAAATCAGCCCTCAAAAACTTAACCGGCAGAAAATATTTTTTTGAAAAAATCCCTAAGCCCCGGGGTCACAATTTCAGCAAAAATCTGACTTTTGGCAATTCACTCAAAAATGGTGCCAGAAGCTTGCAAATGATCCCCTGAAAGCTTTGGCGATGGAAACAGAAGGATTTTTTTCACAGGACAAGAAATCAGCCCTCAAAAACTTAACCGGCAGAAAATATTTTTTTGAAAAAATCCCTAAGCTCCTGGGTCACAATTTCAGCAAAAATCTGACTTTTGGCAGTTCACTCAAAAATGGTTCCAAGAGCTTAGAAATGCACCCCTGAAAGGTTTGGCACTCGAAACAGAAGGCTTTTTATCACAGGACAAAAATCAGCCCTCAAAAACTTAACCGGCAGAAAATATTTTTTTGAAAAAATCCCTAAGCTCCGGGGTCACAATTTCAGCAAAAATCTGACTTTTGGCAATTCACTCAAAAATGGTGCCAGAAGCTTGCAAATGATCCCCTGAAAGCTTTGGCGATGGAAACAGAAGGATTTTTTTCACAGGACAAGAAATCAGCCCTCAAAAACTTAACCGGCAGAAAATATTTTTTTGAAAAAATCCCTAAGCCCCGGGGTCACAATTTCAGCAAAAATCTGACTTTTGGCAATTCACTCAAAAATGGTTCCAAGAGCTTAAAAATGCTCCCCTGAAAGGTTTGGCAGTCGAAACAGAAGGCTTTTTATCACAGGACAAGAAATCAGCCCTCAAATAATTAACCGGCAGACAATATTTTTTTGAAAAAATCCCTAAGCCCCGGGGTCACAATTTCAGCAAAAATCTGACTTTTGGCAATTCACTCAAAAATGGTGCCAGAAGCTTGCAAATGATCCCCTGAAAGCTTTGGCAGTCGAAACAGAAGGCTTTTTATCACAGGACAAGAAATCAGCCCTCAAAAACTTAACCGGCGGAAAATATTTTTTTGAAAAAATCTCTAAGCCCCGGGATCACAATTTCAGCAAAAATCTGACTTTTGGCAATTCACTCAAAAATGGTGCCAGAAGCTTGCAAATGATCCCCTGAAAGCTTTGGCGATGGAAACAGAAGGCTTTTTATCACAGGACAAGAAATCAGCCCTCAAAAACTTAACCGGCGGAAAATATTTTTTTGAAAAAATCCCTAAGCCCCGGGGTCACAATTTCAGCAAAAATCTGACTTTTGGCAATTCACTCAAAAATGGTGCCAAAAGCTTG
Organism: Podarcis vaucheri; assembly: GCF_965113315.1. Lineage (NCBI taxonomy): Eukaryota > Metazoa > Chordata > Lepidosauria > Squamata > Lacertidae > Podarcis > Podarcis vaucheri. The sequence continues at coordinate 52,599,655 of NC_138749.1, forward strand.
AAAATGCTCTGCTGAAAGGTTTGGCACTCGAAACAGAAGGCTTTTTATCACAGGACAAGAAATCAGCCCTCAAAAACTTAACCGGCAGAAAATATTTTTTTGAAAAAATCCCTAAGCCCCGGGGTCACAATTTCAGCAAAAATCTGACTTTTGTCAATTCACTCAAAAATGGTGCCAGAAGCTTGCAAATGATCCCCTGAAAGCTTTGGCGATGGAAACAGAAGGCTTTTTATCACAGGACAAGAAATCAGCCCTCAAAAACTTAACCGGCTGGAAATATTTTTTTGAAAAAATCCCGAAGCCCCGGGGTCACAATTTCAGCAAATATCTGACTTTTGGCAGTTCACTCAAAAATGGTTCCAAGAGCTTAAAACTGCTCCCCTGAAAGGTTTGGCACTCGAAAGAGAAGGCTTTTTAAAACAGGACAAGAAATCAGCCCTCAAAAACTTAACCGGCAGAAAATATTTTTTTGAAAAAATCCCTGAGCCCCGGGGTCACAATTTCAGCAAAAATCTGACTTTTGGCAATTCACTCAAAAATGGTGCCAGAAGCTTACAAATGATCCCCTGAAAGCTTTGGCGATGGAAACAGAAGGCTTTTTATCACAGGACAAGAAATCAGCCCTCAAAAACTTAACCGGCAGAAAATATTTTTTTGAAAAAATCCCTAAGCCCCGGGGTCACAATTTCAGCAAAAATCTGACTTTTGGCAATTCACTCAAAAATGGTGCGAAAAGCTTGAAAATGCTCTCCTGAAATGTTTGGCACTCGAAACAGAAGGCTTTTTATCACAGGACAAGAAATCACCCCTCAAAAACTTAACAGGCAGAAAATATTTTTTTGAAAAAACCCCTAAGCCCCGGGGTCACAATTTCAGCAAAAATCTGACTTTTGGCAGTTCACTCAAAAATGGTTCCAAGAGCTTAAAATTCTCCCCTGAAAGGTTTGGCACTCGAAACAGAAGGCTTTTTATCACAGGACAAGAAATCAGCCCTCAAAAACTTCAACAGGCAGAAAATATTTTTTTGAAAAAACCCCTAAGCCCCGGGGTCACAATTTCAGCAAAAATCTGACTTATGGCAATTCACTCAAAAATGGTGCCAGAAGCTTACAAATGATCCCCTGAAAGCTTTGGCGATGGAAACAGAAGGCTTTTTATCACAGGACAAGAAATCAGCCCTCAAAAACTTAACGGGCAGAAAATATTTTTTTGAAAAAACTCCTAAGCCCCGGGGTCACAATTTCAGCAAAAATCTAACTTTTGGCAATTCACTCAAAAATGGTGCCAGAAGCATGCAAATGATCCCCTGAAAGCTTTGGCGATGAAAACAGAAGGCTTTTTATCACAGGACAAGAAATCAGCCCTCAAAAACTTAACCGGCAGAAAATATTTTTTTGAAAAAATCCCTAAGCCCCGGGGTCACAATTTCAGCAAAAATCTGACTTTTGGCAATTCACACAAAAATGGTGCCAAGCGGTTGTAAATGCTCACTTGAAAGGTTTGGCACTCGAAACAGAAGGCTTTTTATCACAGGGCAAGAAATCAGCCCTCAAAAACTTAACCGGCAGAAAATATTTTTTTGAAAAAATCCCTAAGCCCCAGGGTCACAATTTCAGCAAAAATCTGACTTTTGGCTATTCACTCAAAAATGGTGCCAGAAGCTTGCAAATGACCCCCTGAAAGCTTTGGCGATGGAAACAGAAGGCTTTTTATCACAGGACAAGAAATCAGCCCTCAAAACCTTAACCGGCAGAAAATATTTTTTTGAAAAAATCCCTAAGCCCCAGGGTCACAATTTCAGCAAAAATCTGACTTTTGGAAATTCACTCAAAAATGGTGCCAGAAGCTTGCAAATGACCCCCTGAAAGCTTTGGCGATGGAAACAGAAGGCTTTTTATCACAGGACAAGAAATCAGCCCTCAAAAACTTAACGGGCAGAAAATATTTTTTTGAAAAACTCCCTAAGCCCCGGGGTCACAATTTCAGCAAAAATCTGACTTTCGGCAATTCACTCAAAAATGGTGCCAAAAGCTTGAAAATGCTCTCCTGAAAGGTTTGGCACTCGAAACAGAAGGCTTTTTATCACAGGACAAGAAATCAGCCCTCAAAAACTTAACCAGCTGGAAATATTTTTTTGAAAAAATCCCGAAGCCCCGGGGTCACAATTTCAGCAAATATCTGACTTTTGGCAGTTCACTCAAAAATGGTTCCAAGAGCTTAAAAATGCTCCCCTGAAAGGTTTGGCACTCGAAAGAGAAGGCTTTTTATCACAGGACAAGAAATCAGCCCTCAAAAACTTAACCGGCAGAAAATATTTTTTTGAAAAAATCCCTGAGCCCCGGGGTCACAATTTCAGCAAAAATCTGACTTTTGGCAATTCACTCAAAAATGGTGCCAGAAGCTTACAAATGATCCCCTGGAAGCTTTGGCGATGGAAACAGAAGGCTTTTTATCACATGACAAGAAATCAGCCCTCAAAAACTTAACCGGCAGAAAATATTTTTTTGAAAAAATCCCTAAGCCCCGGGGTCACAATTTCAGCAAAAATCTGACTTTTGGCAATTCACACAAAAATGGTGCCAAGCGGTTGTAAATGCTCACTTGAAAGGTTTGGCACTCGAAACAGAAGGCTTTTTATCACAGGGCAAGAAATCAGCCCTCAAAAACTTAACCGGCAGAAAATATTTTTTTGAAAAAATCCCTAAGCCCCAGGGTCACAATTTCAGCAAAAATCTGACTTTTGGCTATTCACTCAAAAATGGTGCCAGAAGCTTGCAAATGACCCCCTGAAAGCTTTGGCGATGGAAACAGAAGGCTTTTTATCACAGGACAAGAAATCAGCCCTCAAAACCTTAACCGGCAGAAAATATTTTTTTGAAAAAATCCCTAAGCCCCAGGGTCACAATTTCAGCAAAAATCTGACTTTTGGAAATTCACTCAAAAATGGTGCCAGAAGCTTGCAAATGACCCCCTGAAAGCTTTGGCGATGGAAACAGAAGGCTTTTTATCACAGGACAAGAAATCAGCCCTCAAAAACTTAACGGGCAGAAAATATTTTTTTGAAAAACTCCCTAAGCCCCGGGGTCACAATTTCAGCAAAAATCTGACTTTTGGCAATTCACTCAAAAATGGTGCCAGAAGCTTGCAAATGATCCCCTGAAAGCTTTGGCGATGGAAACAGAAGGCTTTTTATCACAGGACAAGAAATCAGCCCTCAAAAACTTAACCGGCAGAAAATATTTTTTTGAAAAAATCCCTAAGCCCCGGGGTCACAATTTCAGCAAAAATCTGACTTTCGGCAATTCACTCAAAAATGGTCCCAAAAGCTTGAAAATGCTCTCCTAAAAGGTTTGGCACTCGAAACAGAAGGCTTTTTATCACAGGACAAGAAATCAGCCCTCAAAAACTTAACCGGCTGGAAATATTTTTTTGAAAAAATCCCGAAGCCCCGGGGTCACAATTTCAGCAAATATCTGACTTTTGGCAGTTCACTCAAAAATGGTTCCAAGAGCTTAAAATTCTCCCCTGAAAGGTTTGGCACTCGAAACAGAAGGCTTTTTATCACAGGACAAGAAATCAGCCCTCAAAAACTTCAACAGGCAGAAAATATTTTTTTGAAAAAACCCCTAAGCCCCGGGGTCACAATTTCAGCAAAAATCTGACTTTTGGCAATTCACTCAAAAATGGTGCCAGAAGCTTACAAATGATCCCCTGAAAGCGTTGGCGATGGAAACAGAAGGCTTTTTATCACAGGACAAGAAATCAGCCCTCAAAAACTTAACGGGCAGAAAATATTTTTTTGAAAAAACTCCTAAGCCCCGGGGTCACAATTTCAGCAAAAATCTAACTTTTGGCAATTCACTCAAAAATGGTGCCAGAAGCTTGCAAATGATCCCCTGAAAGCTTTGGCGATGAAAACAGAAGGCTTTTTATCACAGGACAAGAAATCAGCCCTCAAAAACTTAACCGGCAGAAAATATTTTTTTGAAAAAATCCCTAAGCCCCGGGGTCACAATTTCAGCAAAAATCTGACTTTTGGCAATTCACTCAAAAATGGTTCCAAGAGCTTAAAAATGCTCCCCTGAAAGGTTTGGCACTCGAAACAGAAGGCTTTTTATCACAGGACAAGAAATCAGCCCTCAAAAACTTAACCGGCAGAAAATATTTTTTTGAAAAAATCCCTAAGCCCCAGGGTCACAATTTCAGCAAAAATCTGACTTTTGGCAATTCACACAAAAATGGTGCCAAGCGGTTGTAAATGCTCACTTGAAAGGTTTGGCACTCGAAACAGAAGGCTTTTTATCACAGGGCAAGAAATCAGCCCTCAAAAACTTAACCGGCAGAAAATATTTTTTTGAAAAAATCCCTAAGCCCCAGGGTCACAATTTCAGCAAAAATCTGACTTTTGGCTATTCACTCAAAAATGGTGCCAGAAGCTTGCAAATGACCCCCTGAAAGCTTTGGCGATGGAAACAGAAGGCTTTTTATCACAGGACAAGAAATCAGCCCTCAAAACCTTAACCGGCAGAAAATATTTTTTTGAAAAAATCCCTAAGCCCCAGGGTCACAATTTCAGCAAAAATCTGACTTTTGGAAATTCACTCAAAAATGGTGCCAGAAGCTTGCAAATGACCCCCTGAAAGCTTTGGCGATGGAAACAGAAGGCTTTTTATCACAGGACAAGAAATCAGCCCTCAAAAACTTAACGGGCAGAAAATATTTTTTTGAAAAACTCCCTAAGCCCCGGGGTCACAATTTCAGCAAAAATCTGACTTTCGGCAATTCACTCAAAAATGGTGCCAAAAGCTTGAAAATGCTCTCCTGAAAGGTTTGGCACTCGAAACAGAAGGCTTTTTATCACAGGACAAGAAATCAGCCCTCAAAAACTTAACCAGCTGGAAATATTTTTTTGAAAAAATCCCGAAGCCCCGGGGTCACAATTTCAGCAAATATCTGACTTTTGGCAGTTCACTCAAAAATGGTTCCAAGAGCTTAAAAATGCTCCCCTGAAAGGTTTGGCACTCGAAAGAGAAGGCTTTTTATCACAGGACAAGAAATCAGCCCTCAAAAACTTAACCGGCAGAAAATGTTTTTTTGAAAAAATCCCTGAGCCCCGGGGTCACAATTTCAGCAAAAATCTGACTTTTGGCAATTCACTCAAAAATGGTGCCAGAAGCTTACAAATGATCCCCTGAAAGCTTTGGCGATGGAAACAGAAGGCTTTTTATCACATGACAAGAAATCAGCCCTCAAAAACTTAACCGGCAGAAAATATTTTTTTGAAAAAATCCCTAAGCCCCGGGGTCACAATTTCAGCAAAAATCTGACTTTTGGCAATTCACACAAAAATGGTGCCAAGCGGTTGTAAATGCTCACTTGAAAGGTTTGGCACTCGAAACAGAAGGCTTTTTATCACAGGGCAAGAAATCAGCCCTCAAAAACTTAACCGGCAGAAAATATTTTTTTGAAAAAATCCCTAAGCCCCAGGGTCACAATTTCAGCAAAAATCTGACTTTTGGCTATTCACTCAAAAATGGTGCCAGAAGCTTGTAAATGACCCCCTGAAAGCTTTGGCGATGGAAACAGAAGGCTTTTTATCACAGGACAAGAAATCAGCCCTCAAAACCTTAACCGGCAGAAAATATTTTTTTGAAAAAATCCCTAAGCCCCAGGGTCACAATTTCAGCAAAAATCTGACTTTTGGAAATTCACTCAAAAATGGTGCCAGAAGCTTGCAAATGACCCCCTGAAAGCTTTGGCGATGGAAACAGAAGGCTTTTTATCACAGGACAAGAAATCAGCCCTCAAAAACTTAACTGGCAGAAAATATTTTTTTGAAAAAATCCGTAAGCGCCGGGGTCACAATTTCAGCAAAAATCTGACTTTTGGCAATTCACTCAAAAATGGTGCCAGAAGCTTGCAAATGATCCCCTGAAAGCTTTGGCACTCGAAACAGAAGGCTTTTTATCACAGGACAAGAAATCAGCCCTCAAAAACTTAACAGGCAGAAAATATTTTTTTGAAAAAACCCCTAAGCCCCGGGGTCACAATTTCAGCAAAAATCTGACTTTCGGCAATTCACTCAAAAATGGTGCCAAAAGCTTGAAAATGCTCTCCTGAAAGATTTGGCACTCGAAACAGAAGGCTTTTTATCACAGGACAAGAAATCAGCCCTCAAAAACTTAACCGGCTGGAAATATTTTTTTGAAAAAATCCCGAAGCCCCGGGGTCACAATTTCAGCAAATATCTGACTTTTGGCAGTTCACTCAAAAATGGTTCCAAGAGCTTAAAAATGCTCCCCTGAAAGGTTTGGCACTCGAAAGAGAAGGCTTTTTATCACAGGACAAGAAATCAGCCCTCAAAAACTTAACCGGCAGAAAATATTTTTTTGAAAAAATCCCTAAGCCCCGGGGTCACAATTTCAGCAAAAATCTGACTTTTGGCAATTCTCTGAAAAATGGCACCAGAAGCTTGCAAATGATCCCCTGAAAGCTTTGGCGATGGAAACAGAAGGCTTTTTATCACAGGACAAGAAATCAGCCCTCAAAAACGTAACCGGCAGAAAATATTTTTTTGAAAAAATCCCTAAGCCCTGGGGTCACAATTTCAGCAAAAATCTGACTTTTGGCAATAGACTCAAAAATGGTGCCAGAAGCTTGCAAATGATCCCCTGAAAGCTTTGGCGATGGAAACAAAAGGCTTTTTATCACAGGACAAGAAATCAGCCATCAAAAACTTAACCGGCAGAAAATAATTTTTTGAAAAAATCCCTAAGCCCCGGGGTCACAATTTCAGCAAAAATCTGACTTTTGGCAATTCACTCAAAAATGGTGCCAGAAGCTTGCAAATGATCCCCTGAAAGCTTTTGCGATGGAAACAAAAGGCTTTTTATCACAGGACAAGAAATCAGCCCTCAAAAACTTAACCGGCAGAAAATATTTTTTTGAAAAAATCCCTAAGCCCCGGGGTCACAATTTCAACAAAAATCTGACTTTTGGCAATTCACTCAAAAATGGTGCCAGAAGCTTGCAAATGATCCCCTGAAAGCTTTGGCGATGGAAACAGAAGGCTTTTTATCACAGGACAAGAAGTCAGCCCTCAAAAACGTAACCGGCAGAAAATAATTTTTTTGAAAAAATCCCTAAGCCCCGGGGTCACAATTTCAGCAAAAATCTGACTTTTGGCAATAGACTCAAAAATGGTGCCAGAAGCTTGCAAATGATCCCCTGAAAGCTTTGGCGATGGAAACAAAAGGCTTTTTATCACAGGACAAGAAATCAGCCCTCAAAAACTTAACCGGCAGAAAATAATTTTTTGAAAAAATCCCTAAGCCCCAGGGTCACAATTTCAGCAAAAATCTGACTTTTGGCAATTCACTCAAAAATGGTGCCAGAAGCTTGCAAATGATCCCCTGAAAGCTTTTGCGATGGAAACAGAAGGCTTTTTATCACAGGACAAGAAATCAGCCCTCAAAAACTTAACGGGCAGAAAATATTTTTTTGAAAAAATTCCTAAGCCCCGGGGTCACAATTTCAACAAAAATCTGACTTTTGGCAATTCACTCAAAAATGGTGCCAGAAGCTTGCAAATGATCCCCTGAAAGCTTTGGCGATGGAAACAGAAGGCTTTTTATCACAGGACAAGAAATCAGCCCTCAAAAACGTAACCGGCAGAAAATATTTTTTTGAAAAAATCCCTAAGCCCCGGGGTCACAATTTCAGCAAAAATCTGAATTTTGGCAATTCACTCAAAAATGGTGCCAGAAGCTTGCAAATGATCCCCTGAAAGCTTTGGCGATGGAAACAGAAGGCTTTTTATCACAGGACAAGAAATCAGCCCTCAAAAACTTAACCGGCAGAAAATATTTTTTTGAAAAAAATCCCTAAGCCCCGGGGTCACAATTTCAGCAAAAATCTGACTTTTGGCAATTCACCCAAAAATTGTGCCAACCGGTTGTAAATGCTCACCTGAAAGCTTTGGCGATGGAAACAGAAGGCTTTTTATCACATGACAAGAAATCAGCCCTCAAAAACCTAACTGGCAGAAAATATTTTTTTGAAAAAATCCCTACGCCCCGGGGTCACAATTTCAGCAAAAATCTGACTTTTGGCAATTCAATCAAAAATGGTGCCAGAAGCTTGCAAATGATCCCCTGAAAGCTTTGGCGATGGAAACAGAAGGCTTTTTATCACAGGACAAGAAATCAGCCCTCAAAAACTTAACCGGCAGAAAATATTTTTTTGAAAAAATCCGTAAGCGCCGGGGTCACAATTTCAGCAAAAATCTGACTTTTGGCAATTCACTCAAAAATGGTGCCAGAAGCTAGCAAATGATCCCTTGAAAGCTTTGGCGATGGAAACAGAAGGCTTTTTATCACAGGACAAGAAATCAGCCCTCAAAAACTTAACCGGCAGAAAATATTTTTTTGAAAAAATCCCTAAGCCCCGGGATCACAATTTCAGCAAAAATCTGACTTTTGGCAATTCACTCAAAAATGGTGCCAGAAGCTTGCAAATGATCCCCTGAAAACTTTGGCGATGGAAACAGAAGGCTTTTTATCACAGGACAAGAAATCAGCCCTCAAAAACTTAACCGGCAGAAAATATTTTTTTGAAAAAATCCCTAAGCCCCGGGGTCACAATTTCAGCAAAAATCTGACTTTTGGCAATTCACTCAAAAATGGTGCGAAAAGCTTGAAAATGCTCTCCTGAAAGGTTTGGCACTCGAAACAGAAGGCTTTTTATCACAGGACAAGAAATCAGCCCTCAAAAAATTCAACAGGCAGAAAATATTTTTTTGAAAAAACCCCTAAGCCCCGGGGTCACAATTTCAGCAAAAATCTGACTTTTGGCAATTCACTCAAAAATGGTGCCAGAAGCTTACAAATGATCCCCTGAAAGCTTTGGCGATGGAAACAGAAGGCTTTTTATCACAGGACAAGAAATCAGCCCTCAAAAACTTAACGGGCAGAAAATATTTTTTTGAAAAACTCCCTAAGCCCCGGGGTCACAATTTCAGCAAAAATCTGACTTTTGGCAATTCACTCAAAAATGGTGCCAGAAGCTTGCAAATGATCCCCTGAAAGCTTTGGCGATGGAAACAGAAGGCTTTTTATCACAGGACAAGAAATCAGCCCTCAAAAACTTAACCGGCAGAAAATATTTTTTTGAAAAAATCCCTAAGCCCCGGGGTCACAATTTCAGCAAAAATCTGACTTTTGGCAATTCACTCAAAAATGGTGCCAGGAGCTCGCAAATGATCCCTTGAAACCTTTGGCGATGGAAACAGAAGGCTTTTTATCACAGGACAAGAAATCAGCCCTCAAAACCTCAACCGGTAGAAAATATTTTTTTGAAAAAATCCCTAAGCCCCGGGGTCACAATTTCAGCAAAAATCTGACTTTTGGCAATTCACTCAAAAATGGTTCCAAGAGCTTAAAAATGCTCTCCTGAAAGGTTTGGCACTCGAAACAGAAGGCTTTTTATCACAGGACAAGAAATCAGCCCTCAAAAACTTAACCGGCAGAAAATATTTTTTTGAAAAAATCCCTGCGCCGGCCCGGGGTCACAATTTCAGCAAAAATCTGACTTTTGGCAATTCACTCAAAAATGGTGCCAGAAGCTTACAAATGATCCCCTGAAAGCTTTGGCGATGGAAACAGAAGGCTTTTTATCACATGACAAGAAATCAGCCCTCAAAAACTTAACCGGCAGAAAATATTTTTTTGAAAAAATCCCTAAGCCCCGGGGTCACAATTTCAGCAAAAATCTGACTTTTGGCAATTCAATCAAAAATGGTGCCAAGCGGTTGTAAATGCTCACTTGAAAGCTTTGGCGATGGAAACAGAAGGCTTTTTATCACAGGACAAGAAATCAGCCCTCAAAAACTTAACCGGCAGAAAATATTTTTTTGAAAAAATCCGTAAGCGCCGGGGTCACAATTTCAGCAAAAATCTGACTTTTGGCAATTCACTCAAAAATGGTGCCAGAAGCTTGCAAATGATCCCCTGAAAGCTTTGGCGATGGAAACAGAAGGCTTTTTATCACAGGACAAGAAATCAGCCCTCAAAAACTTAACCGGCAGAAAATATTTTTTTGAAAAAATCCCTAAGCCCCGGGGTCACAATTTCAGCAAAAATCTGACTTTTGGCAATTCACTCAAAAATGGTGCGAAAAGCTTGAAAATGCTCTCCTGAAAGGTTTGGCACTCGAAACAGAAGGCTTTTTATCACAGGACAAGAAATCAGCGCTCAAAAAATTCAACAGGCAGAAAATATTTTTTTGAAAAAACCCCTAAGCCCCGGGGTCACAATTTCAGCAAAAATCTGACTTTTGGCAATTCACTCAAAAATGGTGCCAGAAGCTTGCAAATGATCCCCTGAAAGCTTTGGCGATGGAAACAGAAGGCTTTTTATCACAGGGCAAGAAATCAGCCCTCAAAAACTTAACGGGCAGAAAATATTTTTTTGAAAAACTCCCTAAGCCCCGGGGTCACAATTTCAGCAAAAATCTGACTTTTGGCAATTCACTCAAAAATGGTGCCAGAAGCTTGCAAATGATCCCCTGAAAGCTTTGGCGATGGAAACAGAAGGCTTTTTATCACAGGACAAGAAATCAGCCCTCAAAAACTTAACCGGCAGAAAATATTTTTTTGAAAAAATCCCTAAGCCCCGGGGTCACAATTTCAGCAAAAATCTGAATTTTGGCAATTCACTCAAAAATGGTGCCAGAAGCTTGCAAATGATCCCCTGAAAGCTTTGGCGATGGAAACAGAAGGCTTTTTATCACAGGACAAGAAATCAGCCCTCAAAAACTTAACCGGCAGAAAATATTTTTTTGAAAAAATCCCTAAGCCCCGGGGTCACAATTTCAGCAAAAATCTGACTTTTGGCAATTCACCCAAAAATTGTGCCAACCGGTTGTAAATGCTCACCTGAAAGCTTTGGCGATGGAAACAGAAGGCTTTTTATCACATGACAAGAAATCAGCCCTCAAAAACCTAACTGGCAGAAAATATTTTTTTGAAAAAATCCCTAAGCCCCGGGGTCACAATTTCAGCAAAAATCTGACTTTTGGCAATTCAATCAAAAATGGTGCCAGAAGCTTGCAAATGATCCCCTGAAAGCTTTGGCGATGGAAACAGAAGGCTTTTTATGACAGGACAAGAAATCAGCCCTCAAAAACTTAACCGGCAGAAAATATTTTTTTGAAAAAATCCCTAAGCCCCGGGGTCACAATTTCGGCAAAAATCTGACTTTTGGCAATTCACTCAAAAATGGTGCCAGAAGCTTGCAAATGATCCCCTGAAAGCTTTGGCGATGGAAACAGAAGGCTTTTTATCACAGGACAAGAAATCAGCCCTCAAAAACTTAACCGGCAGAAAATATTTTTTTGAAAAAATCCCTAAGCCCCGGGATCACAATTTCAGCAAAAATCTGACTTTTGGCAATTCACTCAAAAATGGTGCCAGAAGCTTGCAAATGATCCCCTGAAAACTTTGGCGATGGAAACAGAAGGCTTTTTATCACAGGACAAGAAATCAGCCCTCAAAAACTTAACCGGCAGAAAATATTTTTTTGAAAAAATCCCTAAGCCCCGGGGTCACAATTTCAGCAAAAATCTGACTTTTGGCAATTCACTCAAAAATGGTGCCAGAAGCTTGCAAATGATCCCCTGAAAACTTTGGCGATGGAAACAGAAGGCTTTTTATCACAGGACAAGAAAATAGCCCTCAAAAACTTAACCGGCAGAAAATATTTTTTTGAAAAAATCCCTAAGCCCCGGGGTCACAATTTCAGCAAAAATCTGACTTTTGGCAATTCACTCAAAAATGGTGCGAAAAGCTTGAAAATGCTCTCCTGAAAGGTTTGGCACTCGAAACAGAAGGCTTTTTATCACAGGACAAGAAATCAGCCCTCAAAAAATTCAACAGGCAGAAAATATTTTTTTGAAAAAACCCCTAAGCTCCGGGTCACAATTTCAGCAAAAATCTGACTTTTGGCAATTCACTCAAAAATGGTGCCAGACGCTTACAAATGATCCCCTGAAAGCTTTGGCGATGGAAACAGAAGGCTTTTTATCACAGGACAAGAAATCAGCCCTCAAAAACTTAACCGGCAGAAAATATTTTTTTGAAAAAATCCCTAAGCCCCGGGGTCACAATTTCAACAAAAATCTGACTTTTGGCAATTCACTCAAAAATGGTGCCAGAAGCTTGCAAATGATCCCCTGAAAGCTTTGGCGATGGAAACAGAAGGCTTTTTATCACAGGACAAGAAGTCAGCCCTCAAAAACGTAACCGGCAGAAAATAATTTTTTTGAAAAAATCCCTAAGCCCCGGGGTCACAATTTCAGCAAAAATCTGACTTTTGGCAATAGACTCAAAAATGGTGCCAGAAGCTTGCAAATGATCCCCTGAAAGCTTTGGCGATGGAAACAAAAGGCTTTTTATCACAGGACAAGAAATCAGCCCTCAAAAACTTAACCGGCAGAAAATAATTTTTTGAAAAAATCCCTAAGCCCCAGGGTCACAATTTCAGCAAAAATCTGACTTTTGGCAATTCACTCAAAAATGGTGCCAGAAGCTTGCAAATGATCCCCTGAAAGCTTTTGCGATGGAAACAGAAGGCTTTTTATCACAGGACAAGAAATCAGCCCTCAAAAACTTAACGGGCAGAAAATATTTTTTTGAAAAAATTCCTAAGCCCCGGGGTCACAATTTCAACAAAAATCTGACTTTTGGCAATTCACTCAAAAATGGTGCCAGAAGCTTGCAAATGATCCCCTGAAAGCTTTGGCGATGGAAACAGAAGGCTTTTTATCACAGGACAAGAAATCAGCCCTCAAAAACGTAACCGGCAGAAAATATTTTTTTGAAAAAATCCCTAAGCCCCGGGGTCACAATTTCAGCAAAAATCTGAATTTTGGCAATTCACTCAAAAATGGTGCCAGAAGCTTGCAAATGATCCCCTGAAAGCTTTGGCGATGGAAACAGAAGGCTTTTTATCACAGGACAAGAAATCAGCCCTCAAAAACTTAACCGGCAGAAAATATTTTTTTGAAAAAAATCCCTAAGCCCCGGGGTCACAATTTCAGCAAAAATCTGACTTTTGGCAATTCACCCAAAAATTGTGCCAACCGGTTGTAAATGCTCACCTGAAAGCTTTGGCGATGGAAACAGAAGGCTTTTTATCACATGACAAGAAATCAGCCCTCAAAAACCTAACTGGCAGAAAATATTTTTTTGAAAAAATCCCTACGCCCCGGGGTCACAATTTCAGCAAAAATCTGACTTTTGGCAATTCAATCAAAAATGGTGCCAGAAGCTTGCAAATGATCCCCTGAAAGCTTTGGCGATGGAAACAGAAGGCTTTTTATCACAGGACAAGAAATCAGCCCTCAAAAACTTAACCGGCAGAAAATATTTTTTTGAAAAAATCCGTAAGCGCCGGGGTCACAATTTCAGCAAAAATCTGACTTTTGGCAATTCACTCAAAAATGGTGCCAGAAGCTAGCAAATGATCCCTTGAAAGCTTTGGCGATGGAAACAGAAGGCTTTTTATCACAGGACAAGAAAATAGCCCTCAAAAACTTAACCGGCAGAAAATATTTTTTTGAAAAAATCCCTAAGCCCCGGGATCACAATTTCAGCAAAAATCTGACTTTTGGCAATTCACTCAAAAATGGTGCCAGAAGCTTGCAAATGATCCCCTGAAAACTTTGGCGATGGAAACAGAAGGCTTTTTATCACAGGACAAGAAATCAGCCCTCAAAAACTTAACCGGCAGAAAATATTTTTTTGAAAAAATCCCTAAGCCCCGGGGTCACAATTTCAGCAAAAATCTGACTTTTGGCAATTCACTCAAAAATGGTGCGAAAAGCTTGAAAATGCTCTCCTGAAAGGTTTGGCACTCGAAACAGAAGGCTTTTTATCACAGGACAAGAAATCAGCCCTCAAAAAATTCAACAGGCAGAAAATATTTTTTTGAAAAAACCCCTAAGCCCCGGGGTCACAATTTCAGTAAAAATCTGACTTTTGGCAATTCACTCAAAAATGGTGCCAGAAGCTTACAAATGATCCCCTGAAAGCTTTGGCGATGGAAACAGAAGGCTTTTTATCACAGGACAAGAAATCAGCCCTCAAAAACTTAACGGGCAGAAAATATTTTTTTGAAAAACTCCCTAAGCCCCGGGGTCACAATTTCAGCAAAAATCTGACTTTTGGCAATTCACTCAAAAATGGTGCCAGAAGCTTGCAAATGATCCCCTGAAAGCTTTGGCGATGGAAACAGAAGGCTTTTTATCACAGGACAAGAAATCAGCCCTCAAAAACTTAACCGGCAGAAAATATTTTTTTGAAAAAATCCCTAAGCCCCGGGGTCACAATTTCAGCAAAAATCTGACTTTTGGCAATTCACTCAAAAATGGTGCCAGGAGCTCGCAAATGATCCCTTGAAAGCTTTGGCGATGGAAACAGAAGGCTTTTTATCACAGGACAAGAAATCAGCCCTCAAAACCTCAACCGGTAGAAAATATTTTTTTGAAAAAATCCCTAAGCCCCGGGGTCACAATTTCAGCAAAAATCTGACTTTTGGCAATTCACTCAAAAATGGTTCCAAGAGCTTAAAAATGCTCTCCTGAAAGGTTTGGCACTCGAAACAGAAGGCTTTTTATCACAGGACAAGAAATCAGCCCTCAAAAACTTAACCGGCAGAAAATATTTTTTTGAAAAAATCCCTGCGCCGGCCCGGGGTCACAATTTCAGCAAAAATCTGACTTTTGGCAATTCACTCAAAAATGGTGCCAGAAGCTTACAAATGATCCCCTGAAAGCTTTGGCGATGGAAACAGAAGGCTTTTTATCACATGACAAGAAATCAGCCCTCAAAAACTTAACCGGCAGAAAATATTTTTTTGAAAAAATCCCTAAGCCCCGGGGTCACAATTTCAGCAAAAATCTGACTTTTGGCAATTCAATCAAAAATGGTGCCAAGCGGTTGTAAATGCTCACTTGAAAGCTTTGGCGATGGAAACAGAAGGCTTTTTATCACAGGACAAGAAATCAGCCCTCAAAAACTTAACCGGCAGAAAATATTTTTTTGAAAAAATCCGTAAGCGCCGGGGTCACAATTTCAGCAAAAATCTGACTTTTGGCAATTCACTCAAAAATGGTGCCAGAAGCTTGCAAATGATCCCCTGAAAGCTTTGGCGATGGAAACAGAAGGCTTTTTATCACAGGACAAGAAATCAGCCCTCAAAAACTTAACCGGCAGAAAATATTTTTTTGAAAAAATCCCTAAGCCCCGGGGTCACAATTTCAGCAAAAATCTGACTTTTGGCAATTCACTCAAAAATGGTGCGAAAAGCTTGAAAATGCTCTCCTGAAAGGTTTGGCACTCGAAACAGAAGGCTTTTTATCACAGGACAAGAAATCAGCGCTCAAAAAATTCAACAGGCAGAAAATATTTTTTTGAAAAAACCCCTAAGCCCCGGGGTCACAATTTCAGCAAAAATCTGACTTTTGGCAATTCACTCAAAAATGGTGCCAGAAGCTTGCAAATGATCCCCTGAAAGCTTTGGCGATGGAAACAGAAGGCTTTTTATCACAGGGCAAGAAATCAGCCCTCAAAAACTTAACGGGCAGAAAATATTTTTTTGAAAAACTCCCTAAGCCCCGGGGTCACAATTTCAGCAAAAATCTGACTTTTGGCAATTCACTCAAAAATGGTGCCAGAAGCTTGCAAATGATCCCCTGAAAGCTTTGGCGATGGAAACAGAAGGCTTTTTATCACAGGACAAGAAATCAGCCCTCAAAAACTTAACCGGCAGAAAATATTTTTTTGAAAAAATCCCTAAGCCCCGGGGTCACAATTTCAGCAAAAATCTGACTTTTGGCAATTCACCCAAAAATTGTGCCAACCGGTTGTAAATGCTCACCTGAAAGCTTTGGCGATGGAAACAGAAGGCTTTTTATCACATGACAAGAAATCAGCCCTCAAAAACCTAACTGGCAGAAAATATTTTTTTGAAAAAATCCCTAAGCCCCGGGGTCACAATTTCAGCAAAAATCTGACTTTTGGCAATTCAATCAAAAATGGTGCCAGAAGCTTGCAAATGATCCCCTGAAAGCTTTGGCGATGGAAACAGAAGGCTTTTTATGACAGGACAAGAAATCAGCCCTCAAAAACTTAACCGGCAGAAAATATTTTTTTGAAAAAATCCCTAAGCCCCGGGGTCACAATTTCGGCAAAAATCTGACTTTTGGCAATTCACTCAAAAATGGTGCCAGAAGCTTGCAAATGATCCCCTGAAAGCTTTGGCGATGGAAACAGAAGGCTTTTTATCACAGGACAAGAAATCAGCCCTCAAAAACTTAACCGGCAGAAAATATTTTTTTGAAAAAATCCCTAAGCCCCGGGATCACAATTTCAGCAAAAATCTGACTTTTGGCAATTCACTCAAAAATGGTGCCAGAAGCTTGCAAATGATCCCCTGAAAACTTTGGCGATGGAAACAGAAGGCTTTTTATCACAGGACAAGAAATCAGCCCTCAAAAACTTAACCGGCAGAAAATATTTTTTTGAAAAAATCCCTAAGCCCCGGGGTCACAATTTCAGCAAAAATCTGACTTTTGGCAATTCACTCAAAAATGGTGCCAGAAGCTTGCAAATGATCCCCTGAAAACTTTGGCGATGGAAACAGAAGGCTTTTTATCACAGGACAAGAAAATAGCCCTCAAAAACTTAACCGGCAGAAAATATTTTTTTGAAAAAATCCCTAAGCCCCGGGGTCACAATTTCAGCAAAAATCTGACTTTTGGCAATTCACTCAAAAATGGTGCGAAAAGCTTGAAAATGCTCTCCTGAAAGGTTTGGCACTCGAAACAGAAGGCTTTTTATCACAGGACAAGAAATAAGCCCTCAAAAAATTCAACAGGCAGAAAATATTTTTTTGAAAAAACCCCTAAGCTCCGGGTCACAATTTCAGCAAAAATCTGACTTTTGGCAATTCACTCAAAAATGGTGCCAGACGCTTACAAATGATCCCCTGAAAGCTTTGGCGATGGAAACAGAAGGCTTTTTATCACAGGACAAGAAATCAGCCCTCAAAAACTTAACGGGCAGAAAATATTTTTTTGAAAAACTCCCTAAGCCCCGGGGTCACAATTTCAGCAAAAATCTGACTTTTGGCAATTCACTCAAAAATGGTGCCAGAAGCTTGCAAATGATCCCCTGAAAGCTTTGGCGATGGAAACAGAAGGCTTTTTATCACAGGACAAGAAATCAGCCCTCAAAAACTTAACCGGCAGAAAATATTTTTTTGAAAAAATCCCTAAGCCCCGGGGTCACAATTTCAGCAAAAATCTGAATTTTGGCAATTCACTCAAAAATGGTGCCAGAAGCTTGCAAATGATCCCCTGAAAGCTTTGGCGATGGAAACAGAAGGCTTTTTATCACAGGACAAGAAATCAGCCCTCAAAAACTTAACCGGCAGAAAATATTTTTTTGAAAAAATCCCTAAGCCCCGGGGTCACAATTTCAGCAAAAATCTGACTTTTGGCAATTCACCCAAAAATTGTGCCAACCGGTTGTAAATGCTCACCTGAAAGCTTTGGCGATGGAAACAGAAGGCTTTTTATCACATGACAAGAAATCAGCCCTCAAAAACCTAACTGGCAGAAAATATTTTTTTGAAAAAATCCCTAAGCCCCGGGGTCACAATTTCAGCAAAAATCTGACTTTTGGCAATTCAATCAAAAATGGTGCCAGAAGCTTGCAAATGATCCCTTGAAAGCTTTGGCGATGGAAACAGAAGGCTTTTTATCGCAGGACAAGAAATCAGCCCTCAAAAACTTAACCGGCAGAAAATATTTTTTTGAAAAAATCCGTAAGCGCCGGGGTCACAATTTCAGCAAAAATCTGACTTTTGGCAATTCACTCAAAAATGGTGCCAGAAGCTAGCAAATGATCCCTTGAAAGCTTTGGCGATGGAAACAGAAGGCTTTTTATCACAGGACAAGAAATCAGCCCTCAAAAACTTAACCGGCAGAAAATATTTTTTTGAAAAAATCCCTAAGCCCCGGGGTCACAATTTCAGCAAAAATCTGACTTTTGGCAATTCACTCAAAAATGGTGCCAGAAGCTTGCAAATGATCCCCTGAAAGCTTTGGCGATGGAAACAGAAGGCTTTTTATCACAGGACAAGAAATCAGCCCTCAAAAACTTAACCGGCAGAAAATATTTTTTTGAAAAAATCCCTAAGCCCCGGGGTCACAATTTCAGCAAAAATCTGACTTTTGGCAATTCACCCAAAAATGGTGCCAAGCGGTTGTAAATGCTCACCTGAAAGCTTTGGCGATGGAAACAGAAGGCTTTTTATCACATGACAAGAAATCAGCCCTCAAAAACCTAACTGGCAGAAAATATTTTTTTGAAAAAATCCCTAAGCCCCGGGGTCACAATTTCAGCAAAAATCTGACTTTTGGCAATTCACTCAAAAATGGTGCCAGAAGCTTGCAAATGATCCCCTGAAAGCTTTGGCGATGGAAACAGAAGGCTTTTTATCACAGGACAAGAAATCAGCCCTCAAAAACTTAACCGGCAGAAAATATTTTTTTGAAAAAATCCCTAAGCCCCGGGGTCACAATTTCAGCAAAAATCTGACTTTTGGCAATTCACTCAAAAATGGTGCCAGAAGCTTGCAAATGATCCCCTGAAAGCTTTGGCGATGGAAACAGAAGGCTTTTTATCACAGGACAAGAAATCAGCCCTCAAAAACTTAACCGGCAGAAAATATTTTTTTGAAAAAATCCCTAAGCCCCGGGGTCACAATTTCAGCAAAAATCTGACTTTTGGCAATTCACTCAAAAATGGTGCGAAAAGCTTGAAAATGCTCTCCTGAAAGGTTTGGCACTCGAAACAGAAGGCTTTTTATCACAGGACAAGAAATCAGCCCTCAAAAAATTCAACAGGCAGAAAATATTTTTTTGAAAAAACCCCTAAGCCCCGGGGTCACAATTTCAGCAAAAATCTGACTTTTGGCAATTCACTCAAAAATGGTGCCAGAAGCTTACAAATGATCCCCTGAAAGCTTTGGCGATGGAAACAGAAGGCTTTTTATCACAGGACAAGAAATCAGCCCTCAAAAACTTAACGGGCAGAAAATATTTTTTTGAAAAACTCCCTAAGCCCCGGGGTCACAATTTCAGCAAAAATCTGACTTTTGGCAATTCACTCAAAAATGGTGCCAGAAGCTTGCAAATGATCCCCTGAAAGCTTTGGCGATGGAAACAGAAGGCTTTTTATCACAGGACAAGAAATCAGCCCTCAAAAACTTAACCGGCAGAAAATATTTTTTTGAAAAAATCCCTAAGCCCCGGGGTCACAATTTCAGCAAAAATCTGACTTTTGGCAATTCACTCAAAAATGGTGCCAGGAGCTCGCAAATGATCCCTTGAAAGCTTTGGCGATGGAAACAGAAGGCTTTTTATCACAGGACAAGAAATCAGCCCTCAAAACCTCAACCGGCAGAAAATATTTTTTTGAAAAAATCCCTAAGCCCCGGGGTCACAATTTCAGCAAAAATCTGACTTTTGGCAATTCACTCAAAAATGGTTCCAAGAGCTTAAAAATGCTCTCCTGAAAGGTTTGGCACTCGAAACAGAAGGCTTTTTATCACAGGACAAGAAATCAGCCCTCAAAAACTTAACCGGCAGAAAATATTTTTTTGAAAAAATCCCTGAGCCCCGGGGTCACAATTTCAGCAAAAATCTGACTTTTGGCAATTCACTCAAAAATGGTGCCAGAAGCTTGCAAATGATCCCCTGAAAGCTTTGGCGATGGAAACAGAAGGCTTTTTATCACATGACAAGAAATCAGCCCTCAAAAACTTAACCGGCAGAAAATATTTTTTTGAAAAAATCCCTAAGCCCCGGGGTCACAATTTCAGCAAAAATCTGACTTTTGGCAATTCACACAAAAATGTTGCCAAGCGGTTGTAAATGCTCACTTGAAAGCTTTGGCGATGGAAACAGAAGGCTTTTTATCACAGAACAAGAAATCAGCCCTCAAAAACTTAACCGGCAGAAAATATTTTTTTGAAAAAATCCCTAAGCCCCGGGGTCACAATTTCAGCAAAAATCTGACTTTTGGCAATTCACCCAAAAATTGTGCCAACCGGTTGTAAATGCTCACCTGAAAGCTTTGGCGATGGAAACAGAAGGCTTTTTATCACATGACAAGAAATCAGCCCTCAAAAACATAACTGGCAGAAAATATTTTTTTGAAAAAATCCCTAAGCCCCGGGGTCACAATTTCAGCAAAAATCTGACTTTTGGCAATTCAATCAAAAATGGTGCCAGAAGCTTGCAAATGATCCCCTGAAAGCTTTGGCGATGGAAACAGAAGGCTTTTTATCACAGGACAAGAAATCAGCCCTCAAAAACTTAACCGGCAGAAAATATTTTTTTGAAAAAATCCCTAAGCCCCGGGGTCACAATTTCAGCAAAAATCTGACTTTTGGCAATTCACCCAAAAATGGTGCCAAGCGGTTGTAAATGCTCACCTGAAAGCTTTGGCGATGGAAACAGAAGGCTTTTTATCACATGACAAGAAATCAGCCCTCAAAAACCTAACTGGCAGAAAATATTTTTTTGAAAAAATCCCTAAGCCCCGGGGTCACAATTTCAGCAAAAATCTGACTTTTGGCAATTCAATCAAAAATGGTGCCAGAAGCTTGCAAATGATCCCCTGAAAGCTTTGGCGATGGAAACAGAAGGCTTTTTATCACAGGACAAGAAATCAGCCCTCAAAAACTTAACCGGCAGAAAATATTTTTTTGAAAAAATCCGTAAGCGCCGGGGTCACAATTTCAGCAAAAATCTGACTTTTGGCAATTCACTCAAAAATGGTGCCAGAAGCTAGCAAATGATCCCTTGAAAGCTTTGGCGATGGAAACAGAAGGCTTTTTATCACAGGACAAGAAATCAGCCCTCAAAAACTTAACCGGCAGAAAATATTTTTTTGAAAAAATCCCTAAGCCCCGGGGTCACAATTTCAGCAAAAATCTGACTTTTGGCAATTCACTCAAAAATGGTGCCAGAAGCTTGCAAATGATCCCCTGAAAGCTTTGGCGATGGAAACAGAAGGCTTTTTATCACAGGACAAGAAATCAGCCCTCAAAAACTTAACCGGCAGAAAATATTTTTTTGAAAAAATCCCTAAGCCCCGGGATCACAATTTCAGCAAAAATCTGACTTTTGGCAATTCACTCAAAAATGGTGCCAGAAGCTTGCAAATGATCCCCTGAAAACTTTGGCGATGGAAACAGAAGGCTTTTTATCACAGGACAAGAAATCAGCCCTCAAAAACTTAACCGGCAGAAAATATTTTTTTGAAAAAATCCCTAAGCCCCGGGGTCACAATTTCAGCAAAAATCTGACTTTTGGCAATTCACTCAAAAATGGTGCGAAAAGCTTGAAAATGCTCTCCTGAAAGGTTTGGCACTCGAAACAGAAGGCTTTTTATCACAGGACAAGAAATCAGCCCTCAAAAAATTCAACACGCAGAAAATATTTTTTTGAAAAAACCCCTAAGCCCCGGGGTCACAATTTCAGCAAAAATCTGACTTTTGGCAATTCACTCAAAAATGGTGCCAGAAGCTTTCAAATGATCCCCTGAAAGCTTTGGCGATGGAAACAGAAGGCTTTTTATCACAGGACAAGAAATCAGCCCTCAAAAACTTAACGGGCAGAAAATATTTTTTTGAAAAACTCCCTAAGCCCCGGGGTCACAATTTCAGCAAAAATCTGACTTTTGGCAATTCACTCAAAAATGGTGCCAGAAGCTTGCAAATGATCCCCTGAAAGCTTTGGCGATGGAAACAGAAGGCTTTTTATCACAGGACAAGAAATCAGCCCTCAAAAACTTAACCGGCAGAAAATATTTTTTTGAAAAAATCCCTAAGCCCCGGGGTCACAATTTCAGCAAAAATCTGACTTTTGGCAATTCACTCAAAAATGGTGCCAGGAGCTCGCAAATGATCCCTTGAAAGCTTTGGCGATGGAAACAGAAGGCTTTTTATCACAGGACAAGAAATCAGCCCTCAAAACCTCAACCGGCAGAAAATATTTTTTTGAAAAAATCCCTAAGCCCCGGGGTCACAATTTCAGCAAAAATCTGACTTTTGGCAATTCACTCAAAAATGTTGCCAAGCGGTTGTAAATGCTCACTTGAAAGCTTTGGCGATGGAAACAGAAGGCTTTTTATCACAGAACAAGAAATCAGCCCTCAAAAACTTAACCGGCAGAAAATATTTTTTTGAAAAAATCCCTAAGCCCCGGGGTCACAATTTCAGCAAAAATCTGACTTTTGGCAATTCACCCAAAAATTGTGCCAACCGGTTGTAAATGCTCACCTGAAAGCTTTGGCGATGGAAACAGAAGGCTTTTTATCACATGACAAGAAATCAGCCCTCAAAAACATAACTGGCAGAAAATATTTTTTTGAAAAAATCCCTAAGCCCCGGGGTCACAATTTCAGCAAAAATCTGACTTTTGGCAATTCAATCAAAAATGGTGCCAGAAGCTTGCAAATGATCCCCTGAAAGCTTTGGCGATGGAAACAGAAGGCTTTTTATCACAGGACAAGAAATCAGCCCTCAAAAACTTAACCGGCAGAAAATATTTTTTTGAAAAAATCCCTAAGCCCCGGGGTCACAATTTCAGCAAAAATCTGACTTTTGGCAATTCACCCAAAAATGGTGCCAAGCGGTTGTAAATGCTCACCTGAAAGCTTTGGCGATGGAAACAGAAGGCTTTTTATCACATGACAAGAAATCAGCCCTCAAAAACCTAACTGGCAGAAAATATTTTTTTGAAAAAATCCCTAAGCCCCGGGGTCACAATTTCAGCAAAAATCTGACTTTTGGCAATTCAATCAAAAATGGTGCCAGAAGCTTGCAAATGATCCCCTGAAAGCTTTGGCGATGGAAACAGAAGGCTTTTTATCACAGGACAAGAAATCAGCCCTCAAAAACTTAACCGGCAGAAAATATTTTTTTGAAAAAATCCCTAAGCCCCGGGGTCACAATTTCAGCAAAAATCTGACTTTTGGCAATTCACCCAAAAATTGTGCCAACCGGTTGTAAATGCTCACCTGAAAGCTTTGGCGATGGAAACAGAAGGCTTTTTATCACATGACAAGAAATCAGCCCTCAAAAACCTAACTGGCAGAAAATATTTTTTTGAAAAAATCCCTACGCCCCGGGGTCACAATTTCAGCAAAAATCTGACTTTTGGCAATTCAATCAAAAATGGTGCCAGAAGCTTGCAAATGATCCCCTGAAAGCTTTGGCGATGGAAACAGAAGGCTTTTTATGACAGGACAAGAAATCAGCCCTCAAAAACTTAACCGGCAGAAAATATTTTTTTGAAAAAATCCGTAAGCGCCGGGGTCACAATTTCAGCAAAAATCTGACTTTTGGCAATTCACTCAAAAATGGTGCCAGAAGCTAGCAAATGATCCCTTGAAAGCTTTGGTGATGGAAACAGAAGGCTTTTTATCACAGGACAAGAAATCAGCCCTCAAAAACTTAACCGGCAGAAAATATTTTTTTGAAAAAATCCCTAAGCCCCGGGGTCACAATTTCAGCAAAAATCTGACTTTTGGCAATTCACTCAAAAATGGTGCCAGAAGCTTGCAAATGATCCCCTGAAAGCTTTGGCGATGGAAACAGAAGGCTTTTTATCACAGGACAAGAAATCAGCCCTCAAAAACTTAACCGGCAGAAAATATTTTTTTGAAAAAATCCCTAAGCCCCGGGATCACAATTTCAGCAAAAATCTGACTTTTGGCAATTGACTCAAAAATGGTGCCAGAAGCTTGCAAATGATCCCCTGAAAACTTTGGCGATGGAAACAGAAGGCTTTTTATCACAGGACAAGAAATCAGCCCTCAAAAAATTCAACCGGCAGAAAATATTTTTTTGAAAAAACCCCTAAGCCCCGGGGTCACAATTTCAGCAAAAATCTGACTTTGGGCAATTCACTCAAAAATGGTGCCAGAAGCTTACAAATGATCCCCTGAAAGCTTTGGCGATGGAAACAGAAGGCTTTTTATCACAGGACAAGAAATCAGCCCTCAAAAACTTAACGGGCAGAAAATATTTTTTTGAAAAACTCCCTAAGCCCCGGGGTCACAATTTCAGCAAAAATCTGACTTTTGGCAATTCACTCAAAAATGGTGCCAGAAGCTTGCAAATGATCCCCTGAAAGCTTTGGCGATGGAAACAGAAGGCTTTTTATCACAGGACAAGAAATCAGCCCTCAAAAACTTAACCGGCAGAAAATATTTTTTTGAAAAAATCCCTAAGCCCCGGGGTCACAATTTCAGCAAAAATCTGACTTTTGGCAATTCACTCAAAAAAGGTGCCAGGAGCTCGCAAATGATCCGTTGAAAGCTTTGGCGATGGAAACAGAAGGCTTTTTATCACAGGACAAGAAATCAGCCCTCAAAACCTCAACCGGTAGAAAATATTTTTTTGAAAAAATCCCTAAGCCCCGGGGTCACAATTTCAGCAAAAATCTGACTTTTGGCAATTCACTCAAAAATGGTTCCAAGAGCTTAAAAATGCTCTCCTGAAAGGTTTGGCACTCGAAACAGAAGGCTTTTTATCACAGGACAAGAAATCAG
This sequence comes from Podarcis vaucheri, assembly GCF_965113315.1. Lineage (NCBI taxonomy): Eukaryota > Metazoa > Chordata > Lepidosauria > Squamata > Lacertidae > Podarcis > Podarcis vaucheri. Next base: position 52,624,343 of record NC_138749.1, read on the forward strand.
CCCTCAAAAACTTAACCGGCAGAAAATATTTTTTTGAAAAAATCCCTGAGCCCCGGGGTCACAATTTCAGCAAAAATCTGACTTTTGGCAATTCACTCAAAAATGGTGCCAGAAGCTTACAAATGATCCCCTGAAAGCTTTGGCGATGGAAACAGAAGGCTTTTTATCACATGACAAGAAATCAGCCCTCAAAAACTTAACCGGCAGAAAATATTTTTTTGAAAAAATCCCTAAGCCCCGGGGTCACAATTTCAGCAAAAATCTGACTTTTGGCAATTCACACAAAAATGGTGCCAAGCGGTTGTAAATGCTCACTTGAAAGCTTTGGCGATGGAAACAGAAGGCTTTTTATCACAGAACAAGAAATCAGCCCTCAAAAACTTAACCGGCAGAAAATATTTTTTTGAAAAAATCCCTAAGCCCCGGGGTCACAATTTCAGCAAAAATCTGACTTTTGGCAATTCACTCAAAAATGGTGCCAGAAGCTTGCAAATGATCCCCTGAAAGCTTTGGCGATGGAAACAGAAGGCTTTTTATCACAGGACAAGAAATCAGCCCTCAAAAACTTAACCGGCAGAAAATATTTTTTTGAAAAAATCCCTAAGCCCCGGGATCACAATTTCAGCAAAAATCTGACTTTTGGCAATTCACTCAAAAATGGTGCCAGAAGCTTGCAAATGATCCCCTGAAAACTTTGGCGATGGAAACAGAAGGCTTTTTATCACAGGACAAGAAATCAGCCCTCAAAAACTTAACCGGCAGAAAATATTTTTTTGAAAAAATCCCTAAGCCCCGGGGTCACAATTTCAGCAAAAATCTGACTTTTGGCAATTCACTCAAAAATGGTGCGAAAAGCTTGAAAATGCTCTCCTGAAAGGTTTGGCACTCGAAACAGAAGGCTTTTTATCACAGGACAAGAAATCAGCGCTCAAAAAATTCAACAGGCAGAAAATATTTTTTTGAAAAAACCCCTAAGCCCCGGGGTCACAATTTCAGCAAAAATCTGACTTTTGGCAATTCACTCAAAAATGGTGCCAGAAGCTTACAAATGATCCCCTGAAAGCTTTGGCGATGGAAACAGAAGGCTTTTTATCACAGGACAAGAAATCAGCCCTCAAAAAATTCAACAGGCAGAAAATATTTTTTTGAAAAAATCCCTAAGCCCCGGGGTCACAATTTCAGCAAAAATCTGACTTTTGGCAATTCACCCAAAAATTGTGCCAACCGGTTGTAAATGCTCACCTGAAAGCTTTGGCGATGGAAACAGAAGGCTTTTTATCACATGACAAGAAATCAGCCCTCAAAAACCTAACTGGCAGAAAATATTTTTTTGAAAAAATCCCTAAGCCCCGGGGTCACAATTTCAGCAAAAATCTGACTTTTGGCAATTCAATCAAAAATGGTGCCAGAAGCTTGCAAATGATCCCCTGAAAGCTTTGGCGATGGAAACAGAAGGCTTTTTATCACAGGACAAGAAATCAGCCCTCAAAAACTTAACCGGCAGAAAATATTTTTTTGAAAAAATCCCTAAGCCCCGGGGTCACAATTTCGGCAAAAATCTGACTTTTGGCAATTCACTCAAAAATGGTGCCAGAAGCTTGCAAATGATCCCCTGAAAGCTTTGGCGATGGAAACAGAAGGCTTTTTATCACAGGACAAGAAATCAGCCCTCAAAAACTTAACCGGCAGAAAATATTTTTTTGAAAAAATCCCTAAGCCCCGGGATCACAATTTCAGCAAAAATCTGACTTTTGGCAATTCACTCAAAAATGGTGCCAGAAGCTTGCAAATGATCCCCTGAAAACTTTGGCGATGGAAACAGAAGGCTTTTTATCACAGGACAAGAAATCAGCCCTCAAAAACTTAACCGGCAGAAAATATTTTTTTGAAAAAATCCCTAAGCCCCGGGGTCACAATTTCAGCAAAAGTCTGACTTTTGGCAATTCACTCAAAAATGGTGCCAGAAGCTTGCAAATGATCCCCTGAAAACTTTGGCGATGGAAACAGAAGGCTTTTTATCACAGGACAAGAAATCAGCCCTCAAAATCTTAACCGGCAGAAAATATTTTTTTAAAAAAATCCCTAAGCCCCGGGGTCACAATTTCAGCAAAAATCTGACTTTTGGCAATTCACCCAAAAATTGTGCCAACCGGTTGTAAATGCTCACCTGAAAGCTTTGGCGATGGAAACAGAAGGCTTTTTATCACATGACAAGAAATCAGCCCTCAAAAACCTAACTGGCAGAAAATATTTTTTTGAAAAAATCCCTAAGCCCCGGGGTCACAATTTCAGCAAAAATCTGACTTTTGGCAATTCAATCAAAAATGGTGCCAGAAGCTTGCAAATGATCCCCTGAAAGCTTTGGCGATGGAAACAGAAGGCTTTTTATCACAGGACAAGAAATCAGCCCTCAAAAACTTAACCGGCAGAAAATATTTTTTTGAAAAAATCCGTAAGCGCCGGGGTCACAATTTCAGCAAAAATCTGACTTTTGGCAATTCACTCAAAAATGGTGCCAGAAGCTAGCAAATGATCCCTTGAAAGCTTTGGCGATGGAAACAGAAGGCTTTTTATCACAGGACAAGAAATCAGCCCTCAAAAACTTAACCGGCAGAAAATATTTTTTTGAAAAAATCCCTAAGCCCCGGGGTCACAATTTCAGCAAAAATCTGACTTTTGGCAATTCACTCAAAAATGGTGCGAAAAGCTTGAAAATGCTCTCCTGAAAGGTTTGGCACTCGAAACAGAAGGCTTTTTATCACAGGACAAGAAATCAGCCCTCAAAAACTTAACCGGCAGAAAATATTTTTTTGAAAAAATCCGTAAGCGCCGGGGTCACAATTTCAGCAAAAATCTGACTTTTGGCAATTCACTCAAAAATGGTGCCAGAAGCTAGCAAATGATCCCTTGAAAGCTTTGGCGATGGAAACAGAAGGCTTTTTATCACAGGACAAGAAATCAGCCCTCAAAAAATTCAACAGGCAGAAAATATTTTTTTGAAAAAATCCCTAAGCCCCGGGGTCACAATTTCAGCAAAAATCTGACTTTTGGCAATTCACCCAAAAATTGTGCCAACCGGTTGTAAATGCTCACCTGAAAGCTTTGGCGATGGAAACAGAAGGCTTTTTATCACATGACAAGAAATCAGCCCTCAAAAACCTAACTGGCAGAAAATATTTTTTTGAAAAAATCCCTAAGCCCCGGGGTCACAATTTCAGCAAAAATCTGACTTTTGGCAATTCAATCAAAAATGGTGCCAGAAGCTTGCAAATGATCCCCTGAAAGCTTTGGCGATGGAAACAGAAGGCTTTTTATCACAGGACAAGAAATCAGCCCTCAAAAACTTAACCGGCAGAAAATATTTTTTTGAAAAAATCCCTAAGCCCCGGGGTCACAATTTCGGCAAAAATCTGACTTTTGGCAATTCACTCAAAAATGGTGCCAGAAGCTTGCAAATGATCCCCTGAAAGCTTTGGCGATGGAAACAGAAGGCTTTTTATCACAGGACAAGAAATCAGCCCTCAAAAACTTAACCGGCAGAAAATATTTTTTTGAAAAAATCCCTAAGCCCCGGGATCACAATTTCAGCAAAAATCTGACTTTTGGCAATTCACTCAAAAATGGTGCCAGAAGCTTGCAAATGATCCCCTGAAAACTTTGGCGATGGAAACAGAAGGCTTTTTATCACAGGACAAGAAATCAGCCCTCAAAAACTTAACCGGCAGAAAATATTTTTTTGAAAAAATCCCTAAGCCCCGGGGTCACAATTTCAGCAAAAGTCTGACTTTTGGCAATTCACTCAAAAATGGTGCCAGAAGCTTGCAAATGATCCCCTGAAAACTTTGGCGATGGAAACAGAAGGCTTTTTATCACAGGACAAGAAATCAGCCCTCAAAATCTTAACCGGCAGAAAATATTTTTTTAAAAAAATCCCTAAGCCCCGGGGTCACAATTTCAGCAAAAATCTGACTTTTGGCAATTCACCCAAAAATTGTGCCAACCGGTTGTAAATGCTCACCTGAAAGCTTTGGCGATGGAAACAGAAGGCTTTTTATCACATGACAAGAAATCAGCCCTCAAAAACCTAACTGGCAGAAAATATTTTTTTGAAAAAATCCCTAAGCCCCGGGGTCACAATTTCAGCAAAAATCTGACTTTTGGCAATTCAATCAAAAATGGTGCCAGAAGCTTGCAAATGATCCCCTGAAAGCTTTGGCGATGGAAACAGAAGGCTTTTTATCACAGGACAAGAAATCAGCCCTCAAAAACTTAACCGGCAGAAAATATTTTTTTGAAAAAATCCGTAAGCGCCGGGGTCACAATTTCAGCAAAAATCTGACTTTTGGCAATTCACTCAAAAATGGTGCCAGAAGCTAGCAAATGATCCCTTGAAAGCTTTGGCGATGGAAACAGAAGGCTTTTTATCACAGGACAAGAAATCAGCCCTCAAAAACTTAACCGGCAGAAAATATTTTTTTGAAAAAATCCCTAAGCCCCGGGGTCACAATTTCAGCAAAAATCTGACTTTTGGCAATTCACTCAAAAATGGTGCGAAAAGCTTGAAAATGCTCTCCTGAAAGGTTTGGCACTCGAAACAGAAGGCTTTTTATCACAGGACAAGAAATCAGCGCTCAAAAAATTCAACAGGCAGATAATATTTTTTTGAAAAAAGCCCTAAGCCCCGGGGTCACAATTTCAGCAAAAATCTGACTTTTGGCAATTCACTCAAAAATGGTGCCAGAAGCTTACAAATGATCCCCTGAAAGCTTTGGCGATGGAAACAGAAGGCTTTTTATCACAGGACAAGAAATCAGCCCTCAAAAACTTAACGGGCAGAAAATATTTTTTTGAAAAAATCCCTAAGCCCCGGGGTCACAATTTCAGCAAAAATCTGACTTTTGGCAATTCACCCAAAAATTGTGCCAACCGGTTGTAAATGCTCACCTGAAAGCTTTGGCGATGGAAACAGAAGGCTTTTTATCACATGACAAGAAATCAGCCCTCAAAAACCTAACTGGCAGAAAATATTTTTTTGAAAAAATCCCTAAGCCCCGGGGTCACAATTTCAGCAAAAATCTGACTTTTGGCAATTCAATCAAAAATGGTGCCAGAAGCTTGCAAATGATCCCCTGAAAGCTTTGGCGATGGAAACAGAAGGCTTTTTATCACAGGACAAGAAATCAGCCCTCAAAAACTTAACCGGCAGAAAATATTTTTTTGAAAAAATCCCTAAGCCCCGGGGTCACAATTTCGGCAAAAATCTGACTTTTGGCAATTCACTCAAAAATGGTGCCAGAAGCTTGCAAATGATCCCCTGAAAGCTTTGGCGATGGAAACAGAAGGCTTTTTATCACAGGACAAGAAATCAGCCCTCAAAAACTTAACCGGCAGAAAATATTTTTTTGAAAAAATCCCTAAGCCCCGGGATCACAATTTCAGCAAAAATCTGACTTTTGGCAATTCACTCAAAAATGGTGCCAGAAGCTTGCAAATGATCCCCTGAAAACTTTGGCGATGGAAACAGAAGGCTTTTTATCACAGGACAAGAAATCAGCCCTCAAAAACTTAACCGGCAGAAAATATTTTTTTGAAAAAATCCCTAAGCCCCGGGGTCACAATTTCAGCAAAAGTCTGACTTTTGGCAATTCACTCAAAAATGGTGCCAGAAGCTTGCAAATGATCCCCTGAAAACTTTGGCGATGGAAACAGAAGGCTTTTTATCACAGGACAAGAAATCAGCCCTCAAAATCTTAACCGGCAGAAAATATTTTTTTAAAAAAATCCCTAAGCCCCGGGGTCACAATTTCAGCAAAAATCTGACTTTTGGCAATTCACCCAAAAATTGTGCCAACCGGTTGTAAATGCTCACCTGAAAGCTTTGGCGATGGAAACAGAAGGCTTTTTATCACATGACAAGAAATCAGCCCTCAAAAACCTAACTGGCAGAAAATATTTTTTTGAAAAAATCCCTAAGCCCCGGGGTCACAATTTCAGCAAAAATCTGACTTTTGGCAATTCAATCAAAAATGGTGCCAGAAGCTTGCAAATGATCCCCTGAAAGCTTTGGCGATGGAAACAGAAGGCTTTTTATCACAGGACAAGAAATCAGCCCTCAAAAACTTAACCGGCAGAAAATATTTTTTTGAAAAAATCCGTAAGCGCCGGGGTCACAATTTCAGCAAAAATCTGACTTTTGGCAATTCACTCAAAAATGGTGCCAGAAGCTAGCAAATGATCTTTTGAAAGCTTTGGCGATGGAAACAGAAGGCTTTTTATCACAGGACAAGAAATCAGCCCTCAAAAACTTAACCGGCAGAAAATATTTTTTTGAAAAAATCCCTAAGCCCCGGGGTCACAATTTCAGCAAAAATCTGACTTTTGGCAATTCACTCAAAAATGGTGCGAAAAGCTTGAAAATGCTCTCCTGAAAGGTTTGGCACTCGAAACAGAAGGCTTTTTATCACAGGACAAGAAATCAGCGCTCAAAAAATTCAACAGGCAGATAATATTTTTTTGAAAAAAGCCCTAAGCCCCGGGGTCACAATTTCAGCAAAAATCTGACTTTTGGCAATTCACTCAAAAATGGTGCCAGAAGCTTACAAATGATCCCCTGAAAGCTTTGGCGATGGAAACAGAAGGCTTTTTATCACAGGACAAGAAATCAGCCCTCAAAAACTTAACGGGCAGAAAATATTTTTTTGAAAAACTCCCTAAGCCCCGGGGTCACAATTTCAGCAAAAATCTGACTTTTGGCAATTCACTCAAAAATGGTGCCAGAAGCTTGCAAATGATCCCCTGAAAGCTTTGGCGATGGAAACAGAAGGCTTTTTATCACAGGACAAGAAATCAGCCCTCAAAAACTTAACCGGCAGAAAATATTTTTTTGAAAAAATCCCTAAGCCCCGGGGTCACAATTTCAGCAAAAATCTGAATTTTGGCAATTCACTCAAAAATGGTGCCAGAAGCTTGCAAATGATCCCCTGAAAGCTTTGGCGATGGAAACAGAAGGCTTTTTATCACAGGACAAGAAATCAGCCCTCAAAAACTTAACCGGCAGAAAATATTTTTTTGAAAAAATCCCTAAGCCCCGGGGTCACAATTTCAGCAAAAATCTGACTTTTGGCAATTCACCCAAAAATTGTGCCAACCGGTTGTAAATGCTCACCTGAAAGCTTTGGCGATGGAAACAGAAGGCTTTTTATCACATGACAAGAAATCAGCCCTCAAAAACCTAACTGGCAGAAAATATTTTTTTGAAAAAATCCCTAAGCCCCGGGGTCACAATTTCAGCAAAAATCTGACTTTTGGCAATTCAATCAAAAATGGTGCCAGAAGCTTGCAAATGATCCCCTGAAAGCTTTGGCGATGGAAACAGAAGGCTTTTTATCACAGGACAAGAAATCAGCCCTCAAAAACTTAACCGGCAGAAAATATTTTTTTGAAAAAATCCGTAAGCGCCGGGGTCACAATTTCAGCAAAAATCTGACTTTTGGCAATTCACTCAAAAATGGTGCCAGAAGCTAGCAAATGATCCCTTGAAAGCTTTGGCGATGGAAACAGAAGGCTTTTTATCACAGGACAAGAAATCAGCCCTCAAAAACTTAACCGGCAGAAAATATTTTTTTGAAAAAATCCCTAAGCCCCGGGGTCACAATTTCAGCAAAAATCTGACTTTTGGCAATTCACTCAAAAATGGTGCGAAAAGCTTGAAAATGCTCTCCTGAAAGGTTTGGCACTCGAAACAGAAGGCTTTTTATCACAGGACAAGAAATCAGCGCTCAAAAAATTCAACAGGCAGATAATATTTTTTTGAAAAAACCCCTAAGCCCCGGGGTCACAATTTCAGCAAAAATCTGACTTTTGGCAATTCACTCAAAAATGGTGCCAGAAGCTTACAAATGATCCCCTGAAAGCTTTGGCGATGGAAACAGAAGGCTTTTTATCACAGGACAAGAAATCAGCCCTCAAAAACTTAACGGGCAGAAAATATTTTTTTGAAAAACTCCCTAAGCCCCGGGGTCACAATTTCAGCAAAAATCTGACTTTTGGCAATTCACTCAAAAATGGTGCCAGAAGCTTGCAAATGATCCCCTGAAAGCTTTGGCGATGGAAACAGAAGGCTTTTTATCACAGGACAAGAAATCAGCCCTCAAAAACTTAACCGGCAGAAAATATTTTTTTGAAAAAATCCCTAAGCCCCGGGGTCACAATTTCAGCAAAAATCTGAATTTTGGCAATTCACTCAAAAATGGTGCCAGAAGCTTGCAAATGATCCCCTGAAAGCTTTGGCGATGGAAACAGAAGGCTTTTTATCACAGGACAAGAAATCAGCCCTCAAAAACTTAACCGGCAGAAAATATTTTTTTGAAAAAATCCCTAAGCCCCGGGGTCACAATTTCAGCAAAAATCTGGCTTTTGGCAATTCACCCAAAAATTGTGCCAACCGGTTGTAAATGCTCACCTGAAAGCTTTGGCGATGGAAACAGAAGGCTTTTTATCACATGACAAGAAATCAGCCCTCAAAAACCTAACTGGCAGAAAATATTTTTTTGAAAAAATCCCTAAGCCCCGGGGTCACAATTTCAGCAAAAATCTGACTTTTGGCAATTCAATCAAAAATGGTGCCAGAAGCTTGCAAATGATCCCCTGAAAGCTTTGGCGATGGAAACAGAAGGCTTTTTATCACAGGACAAGAAATCAGCCCTCAAAAACTTAACCGGCAGAAAATATTTTTTTGAAAAAATCCGTAAGCGCCGGGGTCACAATTTCAGCAAAAATCTGACTTTTGGCAATTCACTCAAAAATGGTGCCAGAAGCTAGCAAATGATCCCTTGAAAGCTTTGGCGATGGAAACAGAAGGCTTTTTATCACAGGACAAGAAATCAGCCCTCAAAAACTTAACCGGCAGAAAATATTTTTTTGAAAAAATCCCTAAGCCTCGGGGTCACAATTTCGGCAAAAATCTGACTTTTGGCAATTCACTCAAAAATGGTGCCAGAAGCTTGCAAATGATCCCCTGAAAGCTTTGGCGATGGAAACAGAAGGCTTTTTATCACAGGACAAGAAATCAGCCCTCAAAAACTTAACCGGCAGAAAATATTTTTTTGAAAAAATCCCTAAGCCCCGGGATCACAATTTCAGCAAAAATCTGACTTTTGGCAATTCACTCAAAAATGGTGCCAGAAGCTTGCAAATGATCCCCTGAAAACTTTGGCGATGGAAACAGAAGGCTTTTTATCACAGGACAAGAAATCAGCCCTCAAAAACTTAACCGGCAGAAAATATTTTTTTGAAAAAATCCCTAAGCCCCGGGGTCACAATTTCAGCAAAAATCTGACTTTTGGCAATTCACTCAAAAATGGTGCCAGAAGCTTGCAAATGATCCCCTGAAAACTTTGGCGATGGAAACAGAAGGCTTTTTATCACAGGACAAGAAATCAGCCCTCAAAAACTTAACCGGCAGAAAATATTTTTTTGAAAAAATCCCTAAGCCCCGGGGTCACAATTTCAGCAAAAATCTGACTTTTGGCAATTCACTCAAAAATGGTGCGAAAAGCTTGAAAATGCTCTCCTGAAAGGTTTGGCACTCGAAACAGAAGGCTTTTTATCACAGGACAAGAAATCAGCCCTCAAAAAATTCAACAGGCAGAAAATATTTTTTTGAAAAGACCCCTAAGCTCCGGGTCACAATTTCAGCAAAAATCTGACTTTTGGCAATTCACTCAAAAATGGTGCCAGAAGCTTACAAATGATCCCCTGAAAGCTTTGGCGATGGAAACAGAAGGCTTTTTATCACAGGACAAGAAATCAGCCCTCAAAAACTTAACGGGCAGAAAATATTTTTTTGAAAAACTCCCTAAGCCCCGGGGTCACAATTTCAGCAAAAATCTGACTTTTGGCAATTCACTCAAAAATGGTGCCAGAAGCTTGCAAATGATCCCCTGAAAACTTTGGCGATGGAAACAGAAGGCTTTTTATCACAGGACAAGAAATCAGCCCTCAAAAACTTAACCGGCAGAAAATATTTTTTTGAAAAAATCCCTAAGCCCCGGGGTCACAATTTCAGCAAAAATCTGACTTTTGGCAATTCACCCAAAAATTGTGCCAACCGGTTGTAAATGCTCACCTGAAAGCTTTGGCGATGGAAACAGAAGGCTTTTTATCACATGACAAGAAATCAGCCCTCAAAAACCTAACTGGCAGAAAATATTTTTTTGAAAAAATCCGTAAGCGCCGGGGTCACAATTTCAGCAAAAATCTGACTTTTGGCAATTCACTCAAAAATGGTGCCAGGAGCTTGCAAATGATCCCTTGAAAGCTTTGGCGATGGAAACAGAAGGCTTTTTATCACAGGACAAGAAATCAGCCCTCAAAAACTTAACCGGCAGAAAATATTTTTTTGAAAAAATCCCTAAGCCCCAGGGTCACAATTTCAGCAAAAATCTGACTTTTGGCAATTCACTCAAAAATGGTGCGAAAAGCTTCAAAATGCTCTCCTAAAAGGTTTGGCACTCAAAACGGAAGGCTTTTTATCACAGGACAAGAAATCAGCCCTCAAAAACTTAACAGGAAGAAAATTTTTTTTGATAAAATCCCTAAGCCCCGGGGTCACAATTTCAGCAAAAATCTGACTTTTGGCAATTCACTCAAAAATGGTGCCAGAAGCTTTCAAATTATCCCCTGAAAGCTTTGGCGAAGGAAACAGAAGGCTTTTTATCACAGGACAAGAAATCAGCCCTCAAAAACTTAACCGGCAGAAAATATTTTTTTGAAAAAATCCCTAAGCCCCGAGGTCACAATTTCAGCAAAAATCTGACTTTTGGCAATACACTCAAATATGGTGCCAGAAGCTTACAAATGATCCCCTGAAAGCTTTGGCGATGGAAACAGAAGGCTTTTTATTACAGGACAAGAAATCAGCCCTCAAAAACTTAACCGGCAGAAAATATTTTTTTGAAAAAATCCCTAAGCCCCGGGGTCACAATTTCAGCAAAAATCTGACTTTTGGCAATTCACCCAAAAATTGTGCCAACCGGTTGTAAATGCTCACCTGAAAGCTTTGGCGATGGAAACAGAAGGCTTTTTATCACATGACAAGAAATCAGCCCTCAAAAACCTAACTGGCAGAAAATATTTTTTTGAAAAAATCCCTAAGCCCCGGGGTCACAATTTCAGCAAAAATCTGACTTTTGGCAATTCAATCAAAAATGGTGCCAGAAGCTTGCAAATGATCCCCTGAAAGCTTTGGCGATGGAAACAGAAGGCTTTTTATCACAGGACAAGAAATCAGCCCTCAAAAACTTAACCGGCAGAAAATATTTTTTTGAAAAAATCCGTAAGCGCCGGGGTCACAATTTCAGCAAAAATCTGACTTTTGGCAATTCACTCAAAAATGGTGCCAGAAGCTAGCAAATGATCCCTTGAAAGCTTTGGCGATGGAAACAGAAGGCTTTTTATCACAGGACAAGAAATCAGCCCTCAAAAACTTAACCGGCAGAAAATATTTTTTTGAAAAAATCCCTAAGCCTCGGGGTCACAATTTCGGCAAAAATCTGACTTTTGGCAATTCACTCAAAAATGGTGCCAGAAGCTTGCAAATGATCCCCTGAAAGCTTTGGCGATGGAAACAGAAGGCTTTTTATCACAGGACAAGAAATCAGCCCTCAAAAACTTAACCGGCAGAAAATATTTTTTTGAAAAAATCCCTAAGCCCCGGGGTCACAATTTCAGCAAAAATCTGACTTTTGGCAATTCACTCAAAAATGGTGCGAAAAGCTTGAAAATGCTCTCCTGAAAGGTTTGGCACTCGAAACAGAAGGCTTTTTATCACAGGACAAGAAATCAGCCCTCAAAAAATTCAACAGGCAGAAAATATTTTTTTGAAAAAACCCCTAAGCTCCGGGTCACAATTTCAGCAAAAATCTGACTTTTGGCAATTCACTCAAAAATGGTGCCAGAAGCTTACAAATGATCCCCTGAAAGCTTTGGCGATGGAAACAGAAGGCTTTTTATCACAGGACAAGAAATCAGCCCTCAAAAACTTAACGGGCAGAAAATATTTTTTTGAAAAACTCCCTAAGCCCCGGGGTCACAATTTCAGCAAAAATCTGACTTTTGGCAATTCACTCAAAAATGGTGCCAGAAGCTTGCAAATGATCCCCTGAAAGCTTTGGCGATGGAAACAGAAGGCTTTTTATCACAGGACAAGAAATCAGCCCTCAAAAACTTAACCGGCAGAAAATATTTTTTTGAAAAAATCCCTAAGCCCCGGGGTCACAATTTCAGCAAAAATCTGAATTTTGGCAATTCACTCAAAAATGGTGCCAGAAGCTTGCAAATGATCCCCTGAAAGCTTTGGCGATGGAAACAGAAGGCTTTTTATCACAGGACAAGAAATCAGCCCTCAAAAACTTAACCGGCAGAAAATATTTTTTTGAAAAAATCCCTAAGCCCCGGGGTCACAATTTCAGCAAAAATCTGACTTTTGGCAATTCACCCAAAAATTGTGCCAACCGGTTGTAAATGCTCACCTGAAAGCTTTGGCGATGGAAACAGAAGGCTTTTTATCACATGACAAGAAATCAGCCCTCAAAAACCTAACTGGCAGAAAATATTTTTTTGAAAAAATCCCTAAGCCCCGGGGTCACAATTTCAGCAAAAATCTGACTTTTGGCAATTCAATCAAAAATGGTGCCAGAAGCTTGCAAATGATCCCCTGAAAGCTTTGGCGATGGAAACAGAAGGCTTTTTATCACAGGACAAGAAATCAGCCCTCAAAAACTTAACCGGCAGAAAATATTTTTTTGAAAAAATCCGTAAGCGCCGGGGTCACAATTTCAGCAAAAATCTGACTTTTGGCAATTCACTCAAAAATGGTGCCAGGAGCTTGCAAATGATCCCTTGAAAGCTTTGGCGATGGAAACAGAAGGCTTTTTATCACAGGACAAGAAATCAGCCCTCAAAAACTTAACCGGCAGAAAATATTTTTTTGAAAAAATCCCTAAGCCCCAGGGTCACAATTTCAGCAAAAATCTGACTTTTGGCAATTCACTCAAAAATGGTGCGAAAAGCTTCAAAATGCTCTCCTGAAAGGTTTGGCACTCAAAACGGAAGGCTTTTTATCACAGGACAAGAAATCAGCCCTCAAAAACTTAACAGGAAGAAAATATTTTTTTGATAAAATCCCTAAGCCCCGGGGTCACAATTTCAGCAAAAATCTGACTTTTGGCAATTCACTCAAAAATGGTGCCAGAAGATTTCAAATGATCCCCTGAAAGCTTTGGCGAAGGAAACAGAAGGCTTTTTATCACAGGACAAGAAATCAGCCCTCAAAAACTTAACCGGCAGAAAATATTTTTTTGAAAAAATCCCTAAGCCCCGAGGTCACAATTTCAGCAAAAATCTGACTTTTGGCAATACACTCAAATATGGTGCCAGAAGCTTACAAATGATCCCCTGAAAGCTTTGGCGATGGAAACAGAAGGCTTTTTATTACAGGACAAGAAATCAGCCCTCAAAAACTTAACCGGCAGAAAATATTTTTTTGAAAAAATCCCTAAGCCCCGGGGTAACAATTTCAGCAAAAATCTGACTTTTGGCAAGTCACTCAAAAATGGTGCCAACCGGTTGTAAATGCTCACCTGAAAGCTTTGGCGATGGAAACAGAAGGCTTTTTATCACAGGACAAGAAATCAGCCCTCAAAAACTCAACCGGCAGAAAATATTTGTTTGAAAAAATCCCTAAGCCCCGGGGTCACAATTTCAGCAAAAATCTGACTTTTGGCAATTCACTCAAAAATGGTGCCAAAAGCTTGAAAATGCTCTCCTGAAAGGTTTGGCACTCGAAACAGAAGGCTTTTTATCACAGGACAAGAAATCAGCCCTCAAAAACTTAACCGGCTGGAAATATTTTTTTGAAAAAATCCCGAAGCCCCGGGGTCACAATTTCAGCAAATATCTGACTTTTGGCAGTTCACTCAAAAATGGTTCCAAGAGCTTAAAAATGCTCCCCTGAAAGGTTTGGCACTCGAAAGAGAAGGCTTTTTATCACAGGACAAGAAATCAGCCCTCAAAAACTTAACCGGCAGAAAATATTTTTTTGAAAAAATCCCTGAGCCCCGGGGTCACAATTTCAGCAAAAATCTGACTTTTGGCAATTCACTCAAAAACGGTGCCAGAAGCTTACAAATGATCCCCTGAAAGCTTTGGCGATGGAAACAGAAGGCTTTTTATCACAGGACAAGAAATCAGCCCTCAAAAACCTAACTGGCAGAAAATATTTTTTTGAAAAAATCCCTAAGCCCCGGGGTCACAATTTCAGCAAAAATCTGACTTTTGGCAATTCAATCAAAAATGGTGCCAGAAGCTTGCAAATGATCCCCTGAAAGCTTTGGCGATGGAAACAGAAGGCTTTTTATCACAGGACAAGAAATCAGCCCTCAAAAACTTAACCGGCAGAAATTTTTTTTTTGAAAAAAACCCTTAAGCCCCAGGTTCACAATTTCAGCAAAAATCTGACTTTTGGCAGTTCACTCAAAAATGGTGCGAAAAGCTTGAAAATGCTCTCCTGAAAGGTTTGGCACTCAAAACAGAAGGCTTTTTATCACAGGACAAGAAATCAGCCCTCAAAAACTTAACCGGCAGAAAATATTTTTTTGAAAAAATCCCTAAGCGCCGGGGTCACAATTTCAGCAAAAATCTGACTTTTGGCAATTCACTCAAAAATGGTGCCAGAAGCTTACAATGATCCCCTGAAAGCTTTGGCGATGGAAACAGAAGGCTTTTTATCACAGGACAAGAAATCAGCCCTCAAAAACTTAACCGGCAGAAAATATTTTTTTGAAAAAATCCCTGAGCCCCGGGGTCACAATTTCAGCAAAAATCTGACTTTTGGCAGTTCACTCAAAAATGGTTCCAAGAGCTTAAAAATGCTCCCCTGAAAGGTTTGGCACTCGAAAGAGAAGGCTTTTTATCACAGAACAAGAAATCAGCCCTCAAAAACTTAACCGGCAGAAAATATTTTTTTGAAAAAATCCCTAAGCCCCGGGGTCACAATTTCAGCAAAAATCTGACTTTTGGCAATTCACTCAAAAATGGTGCCAGAAGCTTGCAAATGATCCCCTGAAAGGTTTGGCACTCGAAACAGAAGGCTTTTTATCACAGGACAAGAAATCAGCCCTCAAAAACTTAACCGGCAGAGAATATTTTTTTGAAAAAATCCCTAAGCCCCGGGCTTAGAATTTCAGCATAAATCTGACTTTTGGCAATTCACTCAAAAATGGTGCCAGAAGCTTGCAAATGCTCTGCTGAAAGTTTTGGCACTCGAAACAGAAGGCTTTTTATCACAGGACAAGAAATAAGCCCTCAAAAACTTAACAGGCAGAAAATATTTTTTTGAAAAAACCCCTAAGCCCCGGGGTCACAATTTCAGCAAAAATCTGACTTTTGGCAATTCACTCAAAAATGGTGCCAGAAGTTTGCAAATGACCCCCTGAAAGCTTTGGCGATGGAAACAGAAGGCTTTTTATCACAGGACAAGAAATCAGCCCTCAAAAACTTAACCGGCAGAAAATATTTTTTTTGAAAAAATCCCTAAGCCCCGGGGTCACAATTTCAGCAAAAATCTGATTTTTGGAAATTCACTCAAAAATGG
This sequence comes from Podarcis vaucheri, assembly GCF_965113315.1. Lineage (NCBI taxonomy): Eukaryota > Metazoa > Chordata > Lepidosauria > Squamata > Lacertidae > Podarcis > Podarcis vaucheri. The sequence continues at coordinate 52,639,995 of NC_138749.1, forward strand.
TGTCAGAAGCTTGCAAATGACCCCCTGAAAGCTTTGGCGATGGAAACAGAAGGCTTTTTATCACAGGACAAGAAATCAGCCCTCAAAAACTTAACCGGCAGAAAATATTTTTTTGAAAAAATCCCTAAGCCCCGGGGTCACAATTTCAGCAAAAATCTGACTTTTGGCAAGTCACTCAAAAATGCTACCAACCGGTTGTAAATGCTCACCTGAAAGCTTTGGCGATGGAAACAGAAGGCTTTTTCTCACAGGACAAGAAATCAGCCCTCAAAAACTCAACCGGCAGAAAATATTTTTTTGAAAAAATCCCTAAGCCCCGGGGTCTCAATTTCAGCAAAAATGTGACTTTTGGCAATTCACTCAAAAATGGTGCCAGAAGCTTACAAATGATCCCCTGAAAGCTTTGGCGATGGAAACAGAAGGCTTTTTATCACATGACAAGAAATCAGCCCTCAAAAACTTAACCGGCAGAAAATATTTTTTTGAAAAAATCCCTAAGCCCCGGGGTCACAATTTCAGCAAAAATCTGACTTTTGGCAATTCACTCAAAAATGGTGCCAAAAGCTTGAAAATGCTCTCCTGAAAGGTTTGGCACTCGAAACAGAAGGCTTTTTATCACAGGACAAGAAATCAGCCCTCAAAAACTTAACCGGCTGGAAATATTTTTTTGAAAAAATCCCGAAGCCCCGGGGTCACAATTTCAGCAAATATCTGACTTTTGGCAGTTCACTCAAAAATGGTTCCAAGAGCTTAAAAATGCTCCCCTGAAAGGTTTGGCACTCGAAAGAGAAGGCTTTTTATCACAGGACAAGAAATCAGCCTTCAAAAACTTAACCGGCAGAAAATATTTTTTTGAAAAAATCCCTGAGCCCCGGGGTCACAATTTCAGCAAAAATCTGACTTTTGGCAAGTCACTCAAAAATGGTGCCAACCGGTTGTAAATGCTCACCTGAAAGCTTTGGCGATGGAAACAGAAGGCTTTTTATCACAGGACAAGAAATCAGCCCTCAAAAACTCAACCGGCAGAAAATATTTTTTTGAAAAAATCCCTAAGCCCCGGGGTCACAATTTCAGCAAAAATCTGACTTTTGGCAGTTCACTCAAAAATGGTTCCAAGAGCTTAAAAATGCTCCCGTGAAAGGTTTGGCACTCGAAAGAGAAGGCTTTTTATCACAGGACAAGAAATCAGCCCTCAAAAACTTAACCGGCAGAAAATATTTTTTTGAAAAAATCCCTGAGCCCCGGGGTCACAATTTCAGCAAAAATCTGACTTTTGGCAAGTCACTCAAAAATGGTGCCAGAAGCTTACAAATGATCCCCTGAAAGCTTTGGCGATGGAAACAGAAGGCTTTTTATCACAGGACAAGAAATCAGCCCTCAAAAACTTAACCGGCAGAAAATATTTTTTTGAAAAAATCCCTGAGCCCCGGGGTCACAATTTCAGCAAAAATCTGACTTTTGGCAATTCACTCAAAAATGGTGCCAGAAGCTTACAAATGATCCCCTGAAAGCTTTGGCGATGGAAACAGAAGGCTTTTTATCACAGGACAAGAAATCAGCCCTCAAAAACTTAACCGGCAGAAATTTTTTTTTTGAAAAAATCCCTAAGCCCCAGGGTCACAATTTCAGCAAAAATCTGACTTTTGGCAGTTCACTCAAAAATGGTGCGAAAAGCTTGAAAATGCTCTCCTGAAAGGTTTGGCACTCAAAACAGAAGGCTTTTTATCACAGGACAAGAAATCAGCCCTCAAAAACTCAACCGGCAGAAAATATTTTTTTGAAAAAATCCCTAAGCCCCGGGGTCTCAATTTCAGCAAAAATCTGACTTTTGGCAATTCACTCAAAAATGGTGCCAGAAGCTTACAAATGATCCCCTGAAAGCTTTGGCGATGGAAACAGAAGGCTTTTTATCACAGGACAAGAAATCAGCCCTCAAAAACTTAACCGGCAGAAAATATTTTTTTGAAAAAATCCCTAAGCCCCGGGGTCACAATTTCAGCAAAAATCTGACTTTGGGCAATTCACTCAAAAATGGTGCCAAAAGCTTGAAAATGCTCTCCTGAAAGGTTTGGCACTCGAAACAGAAGGCTTTTTATCACAGGACAAGAAATCAGCCCTCAAAAACTTAACCGGCTGGAAATATTTTTTTGAAAAAATCCCGAAGCCCCGGGGTCACAATTTCAGCAAATATCTGACTTTTGGCAGTTCACTCAAAAATGGTTCCAAGAGCTTAAAAATGCTCCCCTGAAAGGTTTGGCACTCGAAAGAGAAGGCTTTTTATCACAGGACAAGAAATCAGCCTTCAAAAACTTAACCGGCAGAAAAATTTTTTTTGAAAAAATCCCTGAGCCCCGGGGTCACAATTTCAGCAAAAATCTGACTTTTGGCAATTCACTCAAAAATGGTGCCAGAAGCTTACAAATGATCCCCTGAAAGCTTTGGCGTTGGAAACAGAAGGCTTTTTATCACAGGACAAGAAATCAGCCCTCAAAAACTTAACCGGCAGAAAATTTTTTTTTGAAAAAATCCCTAAGCCCCAGGGTCACAATTTCAGCAAAAATCTGACTTTTGGCAATTCACTCAAAAATGGTGCCAGAAGTTTGCAAATGATCCCCTGAAAGCTTTGGCGATGGAAACAGAAGGCTTTTTATCACAGGACAAGAAATCAGCCCTCAAAAACTTAACCGGCAGAAAATATTTTTTTGAAAAAATCCCTAAGCCCCGGGGTCACAATTTCAGCAAAAATCTGACTTTTGGCAAGTCACTCAAAAATGGTGTCAGAAGCTTACAAATGATCCCCTGAAAGCTTTGGCGATGGAAACAGAAGGCTTTTTATCACAGGACAAGAAATCAGCCCTCAAAAACTTAACCGGCAGAAAATATTTTTTTGAAAAAATCCCTAAGCCCCGGGGTAACAATTTCAGGAAAAATCTGACTTTTGGCAAGTCACTCAAAAATGGTGCCAGAAGCTTGCAAATGATCCCCTGAAAGCTTTGGCGATGGAAACAGAAGGCTTTTTATCACAGGACAAGAAATCAGCCCTCAAAAACTCAACCGGCAGAAAATATTTTTTTGAAAAAATCCCTAAGCCCCGGGGTCACAATTTCAGCAAAAATCTGACTTTTGGCAAGTCACTCAAAAATGGTGCCAGAAGCTTACAAATGATCCCCTGAAAGCTTTGGCGATGGAAACAGAAGGCTTTTTATCACAGGACAAGAAATCAGCCCTCAAAAACTTAACCGGCAGAAAATATTTTTTTGAAAAAATCCCTGAGCCCCGGGGTCACAATTTCAGCAAAAATCTGACTTTTGGCAGTTCACTCAAAAATGGTGCCAGAAGCTTACAAATGATCCCCTGAAAGCTTTGGCGATGGAAACAGAAGGCTTTTTATCACAGGACAAGAAATCAGCCCTCAAAAACTTAACCGGCAGAAATTTTTTTTTGAAAAAATCCCTAAGCCCCAGGGTCACAATTTCAGCAAAAATCTGACTTTTGGCAGTTCACTCAAAAATGGTGCGAAAAGCTTGAAAATGCTCTCCTGAAAGGTTTGGCACTCAAAACAGAAGGCTTTTTATCACAGGACAAGAAATCAGCCCTCAAAAACTTAACCGGCAGAAAATATTTTTTTGAAAAAATCCCTAAGCCCCGGGGTCATAATTTCAGCAAAAATCTGACTTTTGGCAATTCACTCAAAAATGGTGCCAGAAGCTTACAATGATCCCCTGAACGCTTTGGCGATGGAAACAGAAGGCTTTTTATCACAGGACAAGAAATCAGCCCTCAAAAACTTAACCGGCAGAAAATATTTTTTTGAAAAAATCCCTAAGCCCCGGGGTAACAATTTCAGCAAAAATCTGACTTTTGGCAAGTCACTCAAAAATGGTGCCAACCGGTTGTAAATGCTCACCTGAAAGCTTTGGCGATGGAAACAGAAGGCTTTTTATCACAGGACAAGAAATCAGCCCTCAAAAACTCAACCGGCAGAAAATATTTTTTTGAAAAAATCCCTAAGCCCCGGGGTCACAATTTCAGCAAAAATCTGACTTTTGGCAGTTCACTCAAAAATGGTTCCAAGAGCTTAAAAATGCTCCCCTGAAAGGTTTGGCACTCGAAAGAGAAGGCTTTTTATCACAGGACAAGAAATCAGCCCTCAAAAACGTAACCGGCAGAAAATATTTTTTTGAAAAAATCCCTGAGCCCCGGGGTCACAATTTCAGCAAAAATCTGACTTTTGGCAAGTCACTCAAAAATGGTGCCAGAAGCTTACAAATGATCCCCTGAAAGCTTTGGCGATGGAAACAGAAGGCTTTTTATCACAGGACAAGAAATCAGCCCTCAAAAACTTAACCGGCAGAAAATATTTTTTTGAAAAAATCCCTGAGCCCCGGGGTCACAATTTCAGCAAAAATCTGACTTTTGGCAATTCACTCAAAAATGGTGCCAGAAGCTTACAAATGATCCCCTGAAAGCTTTGGCGATGGAAACAGAAGGCTTTTTATCACAGGACAAGAAATCAGCCCTCAAAAACTTAACCGGCAGAAATTTTTTTTTTGAAAAAATCCCTAAGCCCCAGGGTCACAATTTCAGCAAAAATCTGACTTTTGGCAGTTCACTCAAAAATGTTGCGAAAAGCTTGAAAATGCTCTCCTGAAAGGTTTGGCACTCAAAACAGAAGGCTTTTTATCACAGGACAAGAAATCAGCCCTCAAAAACTTAACCGGCAGAAAATATTTTTTTGAAAAAATCCCTAAGCCCCGGGGTCACAATTTCAGCAAAAATCTGACTTTTGGCAATTCACTCAAAAATGGTGCCAGAAGCTTACAAATGATCCCCTGAAAGCTTTGGCGATGGAAACAGAAGGCTTTTTATCACATGACAAGAAATCAGCCCTCAAAAACTTAACCGGCAGAAAATTTTTTTTTGAAAAAATCCCTAAGCCCCAGGGTCACAATTTCAGCAAAAATCTGACTTTTGGCAATTCACTCAAAAATGGTGCCAGAAGTTTGCAAATGACCCCCTGAAAGCTTTGGCGATGGAAACAGAAGGCTTTTTATCACAGGACAAGAAATCAGCCCTCAAAAACTTAACCGGCAGAAAATATTTTTTTGAAAAAATCCCTAAGCCCCGGGGTCACAATTTCAGCAAAAATCTGACTTTTGGCAAGTCACTCAAAAATGGTGTCAGAAGCTTACAAATGTTCCCCTGAAAGCTTTGGCGATGGAAACAGAAGGCTTTTTATCACAGGACAAGAAATCAGCCCTCAAAAACTTAACCGGCAGAAAATATTTTTTTGAAAAAATCCCTAAGCCCCGGGGTAACAATTTTAGCAAAAATCTGACTTTTGGCAAGTCACTCAAAAATGGTGTCAGAAGCTTACAAATGTTCCCCTGAAAGCTTTGGCGATGGAAACAGAAGGCTTTTTATCACAGGACAAGAAATCAGCCCTCAAAAACTCAACCGGCAGAAAATATTTTTTTGAAAAAATCCCTAAGCCCCGGGGTCACAATTTCAGCAAAAATCTGACTTTTGGCAGTTCACTCAAAAATGGTTCCAAGAGCTTAAAAATGCTCCCCTGAAAGGTTTGGCACTCGAAAGAGAAGGCTTTTTATCACAGGACAAGAAATCAGCCCTCAAAAACTTAACAGGCAGAAAATATTTTTTTGAAAAAATCCCTAAGCCCCGGGGTCACAATTTCAGCAAAAATCTGACTTTTGGCAATTCACTCAAAAATGGTGCCAGAAGCTTACAAATGATCCCCTGAAAGCTTTGGCGATGGAAACAGAAGGCTTTTTATCACATGACAAGAAATCAGCCCTCAAAAACTTAACCGGCAGAAAATTTTTTTTTGAAAAAATCCCTAAGCCCCAGGGTCACAATTTCAGCAAAAATCTGACTTTTGGCAATTCACTCAAAAATGGTGCCAGAAGTTTGCAAATCACCCCCTGAAAGCTTTGGCGATGGAAACAGAAGGCTTTTTATCACAGGACAAGAAATCAGCCCTCAAAAACTTAACCGGCAGAAAATATTTTTTTGAAAAAATCCCTAAGCCCCGGGGTCACAATTTCAGCAAAAATCTGACTTTTGGCAAGTCACTCAAAAATGGTGCCAACCGGTTGTAAATGCTCACCTGAAAGCTTTGGCGATGGAAACAGAAGGCTTTTTATCACAGGACAAGAAATCAGCCCTCAAAAACTCAACCGGCAGAAAATATTTTTTTGAAAAAATCCCTAAGCCCCGGGGTCACAATTTCAGCAAAAATCTGACTTTTGGCAGTTCACTCAAAAATGGTTCCAAGAGCTTAAAAATGCTCCCGTGAAAGGTTTGGCACTCGAAAGAGAAGGCTTTTTATCACAGGACAAGAAATCAGCCCTCAAAAACGTAACCGGCAGAAAATATTTTTTTGAAAAAATCCCTGAGCCCCGGGGTCACAATTTCAGCAAAAATCTGACTTTTGGCAAGTCACTCAAAAATGGTGCCAGAAGCTTACAAATGATCCCCTGAAAGCTTTGGCGATGGAAACAGAAGGCTTTTTATCACAGGACAAGAAATCAGCCCTCAAAAACTTAACCGGCAGAAAATATTTTTTTGAAAAAATCCCTGAGCCCCGGGGTCACAATTTCAGCAAAAATCTGACTTTTGGCAATTCACTCAAAAATGGTGCCAGAAGCTTACAAATGATCCCCTGAAAGCTTTGGCGATGGAAACAGAAGGCTTTTTATCACAGGACAAGAAATCAGCCCTCAAAAACTTAACCGGCAGAAATTTTTTTTTTGAAAAAATCCCTAAGCCCCAGGGGTCACAATTTCAGCAAAAATCTGACTTTTGGCAGTTCACTCAAAAATGTTGCGAAAAGCTTGAAAATGCTCTCCTGAAAGGTTTGGCACTCAAAACAGAAGGCTTTTTATCACAGGACAAGAAATCAGCCCTCAAAAACTTAACCGGCAGAAAATATTTTTTTGAAAAAATCCCTAAGCCCCGGGGTCACAATTTCAGCAAAAATCTGACTTTTGGCAATTCACTCAAAAATGGTGCCAGAAGCTTACAAATGATCCCCTGAAAGCTTTGGCGATGGAAACAGAAGGCTTTTTATCACATGACAAGAAATCAGCCCTCAAAAACTTAACCGGCAGAAAATTTTTTTTTGAAAAAATCCCTAAGCCCCAGGGTCACAATTTCAGCAAAAATCTGACTTTTGGCAATTCACTCAAAAATGGTGCCAGAAGTTTGCAAATGACCCCCTGAAAGCTTTGGCGATGGAAACAGAAGGCTTTTTATCACAGGACAAGAAATCAGCCCTCAAAAACTTAACCGGCAGAAAATATTTTTTTGAAAAAATCCCTAAGCCCCGGGGTCACAATTTCAGCAAAAATCTGACTTTTGGCAAGTCACTCAAAAATGGTGTCAGAAGCTTACAAATGTTCCCCTGAAAGCTTTGGCGATGGAAACAGAAGGCTTTTTATCACAGGACAAGAAATCAGCCCTCAAAAACTTAACCGGCAGAAAATATTTTTTTGAAAAAATCCCTAAGCCCCGGGGTAACAATTTCAGCAAAAATCTGACTTTTGGCAAGTCACTCAAAAATGGTGCCAACCGGTTGTAAATGCTCACCTGAAAGCTTTGGCGATGGAAACAGAAGGCTTTTTATCACAGGACAAGAAATCAGCCCTCAAAAACTCAACCGGCAGAAAATATTTTTTTGAAAAAATCCCTAAGCCCCGGGGTCACAATTTCAGCAAAAATCTGACTTTTGGCAGTTCACTCAAAAATGGTTCCAAGAGCTTAAAAATCCTCCCGTGAAAGGTTTGGCACTCGAAAGAGAAGGCTTTTTATCACAGGACAAGAAATCAGCCCTCAAAAACGTAACCGGCAGAAAATATTTTTTTGAAAAAATCCCTGAGCCCCGGGGTCACAATTTCAGCAAAAATCTGACTTTTGGCAAGTCACTCAAAAATGGTGCCAGAAGCTTACAAATGATCCCCTGAAAGCTTTGGCGATGGAAACAGAAGGCTTTTTATCACAGGACAAGAAATCAGCCCTCAAAAACTTAACCGGCAGAAATTTTTTTTTGAAAAAATCCCTAAGCCCCAGGGTCACAATTTCAGCAAAAATCTGACTTTTGGCAGTTCACTCAAAAATGGTGCGAAAAGCTTGAAAATGCTCTCCTGAAAGGTTTGGCACTCAAAACAGAAGGCTTTTTATCACAGGACAAGAAATCAGCCCTCAAAAACTTAACCGGCAGAAAATATTTTTTTGAAAAAATCCCTAAGCCCCGGGGTCACAATTTCAGCAAAAATCTGACTTTTGGCAATTCACTCAAAAATGGTGCCATAAGCTTACAATGATCCCCTGAAAGCTTTGGCGATGGAAACAGAAGGCTTTTTATCACAGGACAAGAAATCAGCCCTCAAAAACTTAACCGGCAGAAAATATTTTTTTGAAAAAATCCCTAAGCCCCGGGGTAACAATTTCAGCAAAAATCTGACTTTTGGCAAGTCACTCAAAAATGGTGCCAACCGGTTGTAAATGCTCACCTGAAAGCTTTGGCGATGGAAACAGAAGGCTTTTTATCACAGGACAAGAAATCAGCCCTCAAAAACTTAACCGGCAGAAAATATTTTTTTGAAAAAATCCCTAAGCCCCGGGGTCACAATTTCAGCAAAAATCTGACTTTTGGCAGTTCACTCAAAAATGGTTCCAAGAGCTTAAAAATGCTCCCCTGAAAGGTTTGGCACTCGAAAGAGAAGGCTTTTTATCACAGGACAAGAAATCAGCCCTCAAAAACTTAACAGGCAGAAAATATTTTTTTGAAAAAATCCCTGAGCCCCGGGGTCACAATTTCAGCAAAAATCTGACTTTTGGCAATTCACTCAAAAATGGTGCCAGAAGCTTACAAATGATCCCCTGAAAGCTTTGGCGATGGAAACAGAAGGCTTTTTATCACATGACAAGAAATCAGCCCTCAAAAACTTAACCGGCAGAAAATATTTTTTTGAAAAAATCCCTAAGCCCCGGGGTCACAATTTCAGCAAAAATCTGACTTTTGGCAATTCGCACAAAAATGGTGCCAACCGGTTGTAAATGCTCACTTGAAAGCTTTGGCGATGGAAACAGAAGGCTTTTTATCACAGAACAAGAAATCAGCCCTCAAAAACTTAACCGGCAGAAAATATTTTTTTGAAAAAATCCCTAAGCCCCGGGGTCACAATTTCAGCAAAAATCTGACTTTTGGCAATTCACTCAAAAATGGTGCCAGAAGCTTGCAAATGATCCCCTGAAAGGTTTGGCACTCGAAACAGAAGGCTTTTTATCACAGGACAAGAAATCAGCCCTCAAAAACTTAACCGGCAGAAAATATTTTTTTGAAAAAATCCCTAAGCCCCGGGATTAGAATTTCAGCAAAAATCTGACTTTTGGCAATTCACTCAAAAATGGTGCCAGAAGCTTGCAAATGCTCTGCTGAAAGTTTTGGCACTCGAAACAGAAGGCTTTTTATCACAGGACAAGAAATAAGCCCTCAAAAACTTAACAGGCAGAAAATATTTTTTTGAAAAAACCCCTAAGCCCCGGGGTCACAATTTCAGCAAAAATCTGACTTTTGGCAATTCACTCAAAAATGGTGCCAGAAGTTTGCAAATGACCCCCTGAAAGCTTTGGCGATGGAAACAGAAGGCTTTTTATCACAGGACAAGAAATCAGCCCTCAAAAACTTAACCGGCAGAAAATATTTTTTTGAAAAATTCCCTAAGCCGCGGGGTCACAATTTCAGCAAAAATCTGACTTTTGGCAATTCACTCAAAAATGGTGCCAAAAGTTTGAAAATGCTCTCCTGAAAGCTTTGGCGATGGAAACAGAAGGCTTTTTATCACAGGACAAGAAATCAGCCCTCAAAAACTTAACCGGCAGAAAATATTTTTTTGAAAAAATCCCTAAGCCCCCTGGTCACAATTTCAGCAAAAAACTGACTTTTGGCAATTCACTCAAAAATGGTGCCAGAAGCTTGCAAATGATCCCCTGAAAGCTTTGGCGATGGAAACAGAAGGCTTTTTATCACAGGACAAGAAATCAGCCCTCAAAAACTTAACGCGCAGAAAATATTTTTTTGAAAATATCCGTAAGCCCCGGGGTCACAATTTCAGCAAAAATCTGACTTTTGGCAATTCACTCAAAAATGGTGCCAGAAGGTTGGAAAGGATCCCCTGAAAGCTTTGGTGATGGAAACAGAAGGCTTTTTATCACAGGACAAGAAATCAGCCCTCAAAAACTTAACCGGCAGAAAATATTTTTTTGAAAAAATCCCTAAGCCCCGGGGTCACAATTTCAGCAAAAATCTGACTTTTGGCAATTCACTCAAAAATGGTGCCAAAAGTTTGAAAATGCTCTCCTGAAAGCTTTGGCGATGGAAACAGAAGGCTTTTTATCACAGGACAAGAAATCAGCCCTCAAAAACTTAACCGGCAGAAAATATTTTTTTGAAAAAATCCCTAAGCCCCGGGGTCACAATTTCAGCAAAAATCTGACTTTTGGCAAGTCACTCAAAAATGGTGCCAACCGGTTGTAAATGCTCACCTGAAAGCTTTGGCGATGGAAACAGAAGGCTTTTTATCACAGGACAAGAAATCAGCCCTCAAAAACTCAACCGGCAGAAAATATTTTTTTGAAAAAATCCCTAAGCCCCGGGGTCACAATTTCAGCAAACATCTGACTTTTGGCAATTCACTCAAAAAGGGTGTCAAAAGCTTGAAAATGCTCTGCTGAAAGGTTAGGCACTCGAAACAGAAGGCTTTTTATCACAGGACAAGAAATCAGCCCTCAAAAACTTAACAGGCAGAAAATATTTTTTTGAAAAAACCCCTAAGCCCCGGGGTCACAATTTCAGCAAAAATCTGACTTTTGGCAGTTCACTCAAAAATGGTTCCAAGAGCTTAAAAATGCTCCCCTGAAAGGTTTGGCACTCGAAACAGAAGGCTTTTTATCACAGGACAAGAAATCAGCCCTCAAAAACTTAACCGGCAGAAAATATTTTTTTGAAAAAATCCCTAAGCCCCGGGGTCACAATTTCAGCAAAATCTGACTTTTGGCAATTCACTCAAAAATGGTGCCAGAAGCTTGCAAAGGATCCCCTGAAAGCTTTGGCGATGGAAACAGAAGGCTTTTTATCACAGGACAAGAAATCAGCCCTCAAAAACTTAACCGGCAGAAAATATTTTTTTGAAAAAATCCCTAAGCCCCGGGGACACAATTTCAGCAAAAATCTGACTTTTGGCAATTCAATCAAAAATGGTGCCAGAAGCTTGTAAATGATCCCCTGAAAGCTTTGGCGATGGAAACAGAAGGCTTTTTATCACAGGACAAGAAATCAGCCCTCAAAAACTTAACAGGCAGAAAACATTTTTTTGAAAAAATCCCTAAGCCCCGGGGTCACAATTTCAGCAAAAATCTGACTTTTGGCAATTCACTCAAAAATGGTGCCAGAAGCTTGCAAAGGATCCCATGAAAGCTTTGGCGATGAAAACAGAAGGCTTTTTATCACAGGACAAGAAATCAGCCCTCAAAAACTTAACCGGCAGAAAATATTTTTTTGAAAAAATCCCTAAGCCCCGGGGTCACAATTTCAGCAAAAATCTGACTTTTGGCAATTCACTCAAAAATGGTGCCAGAAGCTTGCAAATGATCCCCCGAAAGCTTTGGCGATGGAAACAAAAGGCTTTTTATCACAGGACAAGAAATCAGCCCTCAAAAACTTAACCGGCAGAAAATATTTTTTTGAAAAAATCCCTAAGCCCCGGGGTCACAATTTCAGCAAAAATCTGACTTTTGGCAATTCACTCAAAAATGGTGCCAGAAGCTTGCAAATGATCCCCTGAAAGCTTTTGCGATGGAAACAAAAGGCTTTTTATCACAGGACAAGAAATCAGCCCTCAAAAACTTAACCGGCAGAAAATATTTTTTTGAAAAAATCCCTAAGCCCCGGGGTCACAATTTCAGCAAAAATCTGACTTTTGGCAATTCACTCAAAAATGGTGCCAGAAGCTTTCAAATGATCCCCTGAAAGCTTTGGCGATGGAAACAGAAGGCTTTTTATCACAGGACAAGAAATCAGCCCTCAAAAACTTAACCGGCAGAAAATATTTTTTTAAAAAAATCCCTAAGCCCCGGGGTCACAATTTCAGCAAAAATCTGACTTTTGACAATTCACTCAAAAATGGTGCCAGAAGCTTGCAAATGATCCCCTGAAAGCTTTGGCGATGGAAACAGAAGGCTTTTTATCACAGGACAAGAAATCAGCCCTCAAAAACTTAACCGGCAGAAAATATTTTTTTGAAAAAATCCCTAAGACCCGGGGTCACAATTTCAGCAAAAATCTGACTTTTCGCAATTCACTCAAAAATGGTGCCAGAAGCTTGCAAATGATCCCCTGAAAGCTTTGGCGATGGAAACAGAAGGCTTTTTATCACAGGACAAGAAATCAGCCCTCAAAAACTTAACCGGCAGAAAATATTTTTATGAAAAAATCCCTAAGCCCCGGGGTCACAATTTCAGCAAAAATCTGACTTTTGGCAATTCACTCAGAAATGGTTCCAAGAGCTTGAATATGCTCTCCTGAAAGCTTTGGCGATGGAAACAGAAGGCTTTTTATCACAGGACAAGAAATCAGCCCTCAAAAACTTAACCGGCAGAAAATATTTTTTTGAAAAAATCCCTAAGCCCCGGGGTCACAATTTCAGCAAAAATCTGACTTTTGGCAATTCACTCAAAAATGGTGCCAGAAGCTTGCAAATGATCCCCTGAAAGCTTTGGCGATGGAAACAGAAGGCTTTTTATCACAGGACAAGAAATCAGCCCTCAAAAACTTAACCGGCGGAAAATATTTTTTTAAAAAAATCCCTAACCCCGGGGTCACAATTTCAGCAAAAATCTGACTTTTGGCAATTCACTCAAAAATGGTGCCAGAAGCTTGCAAATGATCCCCCGAAAGCTTTGGCGATGGAAACAAAAGGCTTTTTATCACAGGACAAGAAATCAGCCCTCAAAAACTTAACCGGCAGAAAATATTTTTTTGAAAAAATCCCTAAGCCCCGGGGTCACAATTTCAGCAAAAATCTGACTTTTGGCAATTCACTCAAAAATGGTGCCAGAAGCTTTCAAATGATCCCCTGAAAGCTTTGGCGATGGAAACAGAAGGCTTTTTATCACAGGACAAGAAATCAGCCCTCAAAAACTTAACCGGCAGAAAATATTTTTTTAAAAAAATCCCTAAGCCCCGGGGTCACAATTTCAGCAAAAATCTGACTTTTGACAATTCACTCAAAAATGGTGCCAGAAGCTTGCAAATGATCCCCTGAAAGCTTTGGCGATGGAAACAGAAGGCTTTTTATCACAGGACAAGAAATCAGCCCTCAAAAACTTAACCGGCAGAAAATATTTTTTTGAAAAAATCCCTAAGCCCCGGGGTCACAATTTCAGCAAAAATCTGACTTTTCGCAATTCACTCAAAAATGGTGCCAGAAGCTTGCAAATGATCCCCTGAAAGCTTTGGCGATGGAAACAGAAGGCTTTTTATCACAGGACAAGAAATCAGCCCTCAAAAACTTAACCGGCAGAAAATATTTTTATGAAAAAATCCCTAAGCCCCGGGGTCACAATTTCAGCAAAAATCTGACTTTTGGCAATTCACTCAGAAATGGTTCCAAGAGCTTGAATATGCTCTCCTGAAAGCTTTGGCGATGGAAACAGAAGGCTTTTTATCACAGGACAAGAAATCAGCCCTCAAAAACTTAACCGGCAGAAAATATTTTTTTGAAAAAATCCCTAAGCCCCGGGGTCACAATTTCAGCAAAAATCTGACTTTTGGCAATTCACTCAAAAATAGTGCCAGAAGTTTGCAAATGACCCCCTGAAAGCTTTGGCGATGGAAACAGAAGGCTTTTTATCACAGGACAAGAAATCAGCCCTCAAAAACTTAACCGGCAGAAAATATTTTTTTGAAAAAATCCCTAAGCCCCGGGGTCACAATTTCAGCAAAAATCTGACTTTTGGCAATTCACTCAAAAATGGTGCCAAAAGTTTGAAAATGCTCTCCTGAAAGCTTTGGCGATGGAAACAGAAGGCTTTTTATCACAGGACAAGAAATCAGCCCTCAAAAACTTAACCGGCAGAAAATATTTTTTTGAAAAAATCCCTAAGCCCCCGGGTCACAATTTCAGCAAAAAACTGACTTTTGGCAATTCACTCAAAAATGGTGCCAGAAGCTTGCAAATGATCCCCTGAAAGCTTTGGCGATGGAAACAGAAGGCTTTTTATCACAGGACAAGAAATCAGCCCTCAAAAACTTAACGCGCAGAAAATATTTTTTTGAAAATATCCGTAAGCCCCGGGGTCACAATTTCAGCAAAAATCTGACTTTTGGCAATTCACTCAAAAATGGTGCCAGAAGCTTGGAAAGGATCCCCTGAAAGCTTTGGTGATGGAAACAGAAGGCTTTTTATCACAGGACAAGAAATCAGCCCTCAAAAACTTAACCGGCAGAAAATATTTTTTTGAAAAAATCCCTAAGCCCCGGGGTCACAATTTCAGCAAAAATCTGACTTTTGGCAATTCACTCAAAAATGGTGCCAAAAGTTTGAAAATGCTCTCCTGAAAGCTTTGGCGATGGAAACAGAAGGCTTTTTATCACAGGACAAGAAATCAGCCCTCAAAAACTTAACCGGCAGAAAATATTTTTTTGAAAAAATCCCTAAGCCCCGGGGTCACAATTTCAGCAAAAATCTGACTTTTGGCAAGTCACTCAAAAATGGTGCCAACCGGTTGTAAATGCTCACCTGAAAGCTTTGGCGATGGAAACAGAAGGCTTTTTATCACAGGACAAGAAATCAGCCCTCAAAAACTCAACCGGCAGAAAATATTTTTTTAAAAAAATCCCTAAGCCCCGGGGTCACAATTTCAGCAAAAATCTGACTTTTGACAATTCACTCAAAAATGGTGCCAGAAGCTTGCAAATGATCCCCTGAAAGCTTTGGCGATGGAAACAGAAGGCTTTTTATCACAGGACAAGAAATCAGCCCTCAAAAACTTAACCGGCAGAAAATATTTTTTTGAAAAAATCCCTAAGACCCGGGGTCACAATTTCAGCAAAAATCTGACTTTTCGCAATTCACTCAAAAATGGTGCCAGAAGCTTGCAAATGATCCCCTGAAAGCTTTGGCGATGGAAACAGAAGGCTTTTTATCACAGGACAAGAAATCAGCCCTCAAAAACTTAACCGGCAGAAAATATTTTTATGAAAAAATCCCTAAGCCCCGGGGTCACAATTTCAGCAAAAATCTGACTTTTGGCAATTCACTCAGAAATGGTTCCAAGAGCTTGAATATGCTCTCCTGAAAGCTTTGGCGATGGAAACAGAAGGCTTTTTATCACAGGACAAGAAATCAGCCCTCAAAAACTTAACCGGCAGAAAATATTTTTTTGAAAAAATCCCTAAGCCCCGGGGTCACAATTTCAGCAAAAATCTGACTTTTGGCAATTCACTCAAAAATGGTGCCAGAAGTTTGCAAATGACCCCCTGAAAGCTTTGGCGATGGAAACAGAAGGCTTTTTATCACAGGACAAGAAATCAGCCCTCAAAAACTTAACCGGCAGAAAATATTTTTTTGAAAAAATCCCTAAGCCCCGGGGTCACAATTTCAGCAAAAATCTGACTTTTGGCAATTCACTCAAAAATGGTGCCAAAAGTTTGAAAATGCTCTCCTGAAAGCTTTGGCGATGGAAACAGAAGGCTTTTTATCACAGGACAAGAAATCAGCCCTCAAAAACTTAACCGGCAGAAAATATTTTTTTGAAAAAATCCCTAAGCCCCCGGGTCACAATTTCAGCAAAAAACTGACTTTTGGCAATTCACTCAAAAATGGTGCCAGAAGCTTGCAAATGATCCCCTGAAAGCTTTGGCGATGGAAACAGAAGGCTTTTTATCACAGGACAAGAAATCAGCCCTCAAAAACTTAACGCGCAGAAAATATTTTTTTGAAAATATCCGTAAGCCCCGGGGTCACAATTTCAGCAAAAATCTGACTTTTGGCAATTCACTCAAAAATGGTGCCAGAAGCTTGGAAAGGATCCCCTGAAAGCTTTGGTGATGGAAACAGAAGGCTTTTTATCACAGGACAAGAAATCAGCCCTCAAAAACTTAACCGGCAGAAAATATTTTTTTGAAAAAATCCCTAAGCCCCGGGGTCACAATTTCAGCAAAAATCTGACTTTTGGCAATTCACTCAAAAATGGTGCCAAAAGTTTGAAAATGCTCTCCTGAAAGCTTTGGCGATGGAAACAGAAGGCTTTTTATCACAGGACAAGAAATCAGCCCTCAAAAACTTAACCGGCAGAAAATATTTTTTTGAAAAAATCCCTAAGCCCCGGGGTCACAATTTCAGCAAAAATCTGACTTTTGGCAAGTCACTCAAAAATGGTGCCAACCGGTTGTAAATGCTCACCTGAAAGCTTTGGCGATGGAAACAGAAGGCTTTTTATCACAGGACAAGAAATCAGCCCTCAAAAACTCAACCGGCAGAAAATATTTTTTTGAAAAAATCCCTAAGCCCCGGGGTCACAATTTCAGCAAACATCTGACTTTTGGCAATTCACTCAAAAAGGGTGTCAAAAGCTTGAAAATGCTCTGCTGAAAGGTTTGGCACTCGAAACAGAAGGCTTTTTATCACAGGACAAGAAATCAGCCCTCAAAAACTTAACCGGCAGAAAATATTTTTTTGAAAAAATCCCTAAGCCCCGGGGACACAATTTCAGCAAAAATCTGACTTTTGGCAATTCAATCAAAAATGGTTCCAAGAGCTTAAAAATGCTCCCCTGAAAGGTTTGGCGATGGAAACAGAAGGCTTTTTATCACAGGACAAGAAATCAGCCCTCAAAAACTTAACCGGCAGAAAATATTTTTTTGAAAAAATCCCTAAGCCCCGGGGTCACAATTTCAGCAAAAATCTGACTTTTGGCAATTCACTCAAAAATGGTGCCAGAAGCTTGCAAAGGATCCCCTGAAAGCTTTGGCGATGAAAACAGAAGGCTTTTTATCACAGGACAAGAAATCAGCCCTCAAAAACTTAACCGGCAGAAAATATTTTTTTGAAAAAATCCCTAAGCCCCGGGGTCACAATTTCAGCAAAAATCTGACTTTTGGCAATTCACTCAAAAATGGTGCCAGAAGCTTGCAAATGATCCCCCGAAAGCTTTGGCGATGGAAACAAAAGGCTTTTTATCACAGGACAAGAAATCAGCCCTCAAAAACTTAACCGGCAGAAAATATTTTTTTGAAAAAATCCCTAAGCCCCGGGGTCACAATTTCAGCAAAAATCTGACTTTTGGCAATTCACTCAAAAATGGTGCCAGAAGCTTGCAAATGATGCCCTGAAAGCTTTTGCGATGGAAACAAAAGGCTTTTTATCACAGGACAAGAAATCAGCCCTCAAAAACTTAACCGGCAGAAAATATTTTTTTGAAAAAATCCCTAAGCCCCGGGGTCACAATTTCAGCAAAAATCTGACTTTTGGCAATTCACTCAAAAATGGTGCCAGAAGCTTTCAAATGATCCCCTGAAAGCTTTGGCGATGGAAACAGAAGGCTTTTTATCACAGGACAAGAAATCAGCCCTCAAAAACTTAACCGGCAGAAAATATTTTTTTAAAAAAATCCCTAAGCCCCGGGGTCACAATTTCAGCAAAAATCTGACTTTTGACAATTCACTCAAAAATGGTGCCAGAAGCTTGCAAATGATCCCCTGAAAGCTTTGGCGATGGAAACAGAAGGCTTTTTATCACAGGACAAGAAATCAGCCCTCAAAAACTTAACCGGCAGAAAATATTTTTTTGAAAAAATCCCTAAGACCCGGGGTCACAATTTCAGCAAAAATCTGACTTTTGGCAATTCACTCAAAAATGGTGCCAGAAGCTTGCAAATGATCCCCTGAAAGCTTTGGCGATGGAAACAGAAGGCTTTTTATCACAGGACAAGAAATCAGCCCTCAAAAACTTAACCGGCAGAAAATATTTTTATGAAAAAATCCCTAAGCCCCGGGGTCACAATTTCAGCAAAAATCTGACTTTTGGCAATTCACTCAAAAATGGTGCCAGAAGCTTTCAAATGATCCCCTGAAAGCTTTGGCGATGGAAACAGAAGGCTTTTTATCACAGGACAAGAAATCAGCCCTCAAAAACTTAACCGGCAGAAAATATTTTTTTGAAAAAATCCCTAAGCCCCGGGGTCACAATTTCAGCAAAAATCTGACTTTTGGCAAGTCACTCAAAAATGGTGCCAACCGGTTGTAAATGCTCACCTGAAAGCTTTGGCGATGGAAACAGAAGGCTTTTTATCACAGGACAAGAAATCAGCCCTCAAAAACTCAACCGGCAGAAAATATTTTTTTGAAAAAATCCCTAAGCCCCGGGGTCACAATTTCAGCAAACATCTGACTTTTGGCAATTCACTCAAAAAGGGTGTCAAAAGCTTGAAAATGCTCTGCTGAAAGGTTTGGCACTCGAAACAGAAGGCTTTTTATCACAGGACAAGAAATCAGCCCTCAAAAACTTAACCGGCAGAAAATATTTTTTTGAAAAAATCCCTAAGCCCCGGGGACACAATTTCAGCAAAAATCTGACTTTTGGCAATTCAATCAAAAATGGTTCCAAGAGCTTAAAAATGCTCCCCTGAAAGGTTTGGCGATGGAAACAGAAGGCTTTTTATCACAGGACAAGAAATCAGCCCTCAAAAACTTAACCGGCAGAAAATATTTTTTTGAAAAAATCCCTAAGCCCCGGGGTCACAATTTCAGCAAAAATCTGACTTTTGGCAATTCACTCAAAAATGGTGCCAGAAGCTTGCAAAGGATCCCCTGAAAGCTTTGGCGATGAAAACAGAAGGCTTTTTATCACAGGACAAGAAATCAGCCCTCAAAAACTTAACCGGCAGAAAATATTTTTTTGAAAAAATCCCTAAGCCCCGGGGTCACAATTTCAGCAAAAATCTGACTTTTGGCAATTCACTCAAAAATGGTGCCAGAAGCTTGCAAATGATCCCCCGAAAGCTTTGGCGATGGAAACAAAAGGCTTTTTATCACAGGACAAGAAATCAGCCCTCAAAAACTTAACCGGCAGAAAATATTTTTTTGAAAAAATCCCTAAGCCCCGGGGTCACAATTTCAGCAAAAATCTGACTTTTGGCAATTCACTCAAAAATGGTGCCAGAAGCTTGCAAATGATCCCCCGAAAGCTTTGGCGATGGAAACAAAAGGCTTTTTATCACAGGACAAGAAATCAGCCCTCAAAAACTTAACCGGCAGAAAATATTTTTTTGAAAAAATCCCTAAGCCCCGGGGTCACAATTTCAGCAAAAATCTGACTTTTGGCAATTCACTCAAAAATGGTGCCAGAAGCTTGCAAATGATGCCCTGAAAGCTTTTGCGATGGAAACAAAAGGCTTTTTATCACAGGACAAGAAATCAGCCCTCAAAAACTTAACCGGCAGAAAATATTTTTTTGAAAAAATCCCTAAGCCCCGGGGTCACAATTTCAGCAAAAATCTGACTTTTGGCAATTCACTCAAAAATGGTGCCAGAAGCTTTCAAATGATCCCCTGAAAGCTTTGGCGATGGAAACAGAAGGCTTTTTATCACAGGACAAGAAATCAGCCCTCAAAAACTTAACCGGCAGAAAATATTTTTTTAAAAAAATCCCTAAGCCCCGGGGTCACAATTTCAGCAAAAATCTGACTTTTGACAATTCACTCAAAAATGGTGCCAGAAGCTTGCAAATGATCCCCTGAAAGCTTTGGCGATGGAAACAGAAGGCTTTTTATCACAGGACAAGAAATCAGCCCTCAAAAACTTAACCGGCAGAAAATATTTTTTTGAAAAAATCCCTAAGACCCGGGGTCACAATTTCAGCAAAAATCTGACTTTTGGCAATTCACTCAAAAATGGTGCCAGAAGCTTGCAAATGATCCCCTGAAAGCTTTGGCGATGGAAACAGAAGGCTTTTTATCACAGGACAAGAAATCAGCCCTCAAAAACTTAACCGGCAGAAAATATTTTTATGAAAAAATCCCTAAGCCCCGGGGTCACAATTTCAGCAAAAATCTGACTTTTGGCAATTCACTCAAAAATGGTGCCAGAAGCTTGCAAATGATCCCCTGAAAGCTTTGGCGATGGAAACAGAAGGCTTTTTATCACAGGACAAGAAATCAGCCCTCAAAAACTTAACCGGCGGAAAATATTTTTTTAAAAAAATCCCTAACCCCGGGGTCACAATTTCAGCAAAAATCTGACTTTTGGCAATTCACTCAAAAATGGTGCCAGAAGCTTGCAAATGATCCCCTGAAAGCTTTTGCGATGGAAACAAAAGGCTTTTTATCACAGGACAAGAAATCAGCCCTCAAAAACTTAACCGGCAGAAAATATTTTTTTGAAAAAATCCCTAAGCCCCGGGGTCACAATTTCAGCAAAAATCTGACTTTTGGCAATTCACTCAAAAATGGTGCCAGAAGCTTGCAAATGATCCCCCGAAAGCTTTGGCGATGGAAACAAAAGGCTTTTTATCACAGGACAAGAAATCAGCCCTCAAAAACTTAACCGGCAGAAAATATTTTTTTGAAAAAATCCCTAAGCCCCGGGGTCACAATTTCAGCAAAAATCTGACTTTTGGCAATTCACTCAAAAATGGTGCCAGAAGCTTGCAAATGATGCCCTGAAAGCTTTTGCGATGGAAACAAAAGGCTTTTTATCACAGGACAAGAAATCAGCCCTCAAAAACTTAACCGGCAGAAAATATTTTTTTGAAAAAATCCCTAAGCCCCGGGGTCACAATTTCAGCAAAAATCTGACTTTTGGCAATTCACTCAAAAATGGTGCCAGAAGCTTTCAAATGATCCCCTGAAAGCTTTGGCGATGGAAACAGAAGGCTTTTTATCACAGGACAAGAAATCAGCCCTCAAAAACTTAACCGGCAGAAAATATTTTTTTAAAAAAATCCCTAAGCCCCGGGGTCACAATTTCAGCAAAAATCTGACTTTTGACAATTCACTCAAAAATGGTGCCAGAAGCTTGCAAATGATCCCCTGAAAGCTTTGGCGATGGAAACAGAAGGCTTTTTATCACAGGACAAGAAATCAGCCCTCAAAAACTTAACCGGCAGAAAATATTTTTTTGAAAAAATCCCTAAGACCCGGGGTCACAATTTCAGCAAAAATCTGACTTTTGGCAATTCACTCAAAAATGGTGCCAGAAGCTTGCAAATGATCCCCTGAAAGCTTTGGCGATGGAAACAGAAGGCTTTTTATCACAGGACAAGAAATCAGCCCTCAAAAACTTAACCGGCAGAAAATATTTTTATGAAAAAATCCCTAAGCCCCGGGGTCACAATTTCAGCAAAAATCTGACTTTTGGCAATTCACTCAAAAATGGTGCCAGAAGCTTGCAAATGATCCCCTGAAAGCTTTGGCGATGGAAACAGAAGGCTTTTTATCACAGGACAAGAAATCAGCCCTCAAAAACTTAACCGGCGGAAAATATTTTTTTAAAAAAATCCCTAACCCCGGGGTCACAATTTCAGCAAAAATCTGACTTTTGGCAATTCACTCAAAAATGGTGCCAGAAGCTTGCAAATGATCCCCTGAAAGCTTTTGCGATGGAAACAAAAGGCTTTTTATCACAGGACAAGAAATCAGCCCTCAAAAACTTAACCGGCAGAAAATATTTTTTTGAAAAAATCCCTAAGCCCCGGGGTCACAATTTCAGCAAAAATCTGACTTTTGGCAATTCACTCAAAAAGGGTGCCAGAAGCGTGCAAATGATCCCCTGAAAGCTTTGGCGATGGAAACAAAAGGCTTTTTATCACAGGACAAGAAATCAGCCCTCAAAACTTAACCGGCAGAAAATATTTTTTTGAAAAAATGCCTAAGCCCCGGGGTCACAATTTCAGCAAAAATCTGACTTTTGGCAATTCACTCAAAAATGGTGCCAGAAGCTTGCAAATGATCCCCTGAAAGCTTTGGCGATGGAAACAGAAGACTTTTTATCACAGGAGAAGAAATCAGCCCTCAAAAACTTAACCGGCAGAAAATATTTTTTTGAAAAAATCCCTAAGCCCCGGGGTCACAATTTCAGCAAAAATCTGACTTTTGGCAATTCACTCAAAAATGGTGCCAGAAGCTTGCAAATGATCCCCTGAAAGCTTTGGCGATGGAAACAAAAGGCTTTTTATCAGAGGACAAGAAATCAGCCCTCAAAAACTTAACCGGCAGAAAATATTTTTTTGAAAAAATCCCTGAGCCCCGGGGTCACAATTTCAGCAAAAATCTGACTTTTGGCAATTCACTCAAAAATGGTGCCAGAAGCTTTCAAATGATCCCCTGAAAGCTTTGGCGATGGAAACAGAAGGCTTTTTATCACAGGACAAGAAATCAGCCCTCAAAAATTTAACCGGCAGAAAATATTTTTTTGAAAAAATCCCTAAGCCCCGGGGTCACAATTTCAGCAAAAATCTGACTTTTGGCAATTCACTCAAAAATGGTGCCAGAAGCTTGCAAATGATCCCCTGAAAGCTTTGGCGATGGAAACAGAAGGCTTTTTATCACAGGACAAGAAATCAGCCCTCAAAAACTTAACCGGCAGAAAATATTTTTTTGAAAAAATCCCTAAGCCCCGGGGTCACAATTTCAGCAAAAATCTGACTTTTGGCAATTCACTCAAAACTGGTGCCAGAAGTTTGCAAATAATCCCCTGAAACGTTTGGCACTCGAATCAGAAGGCTTTTTATCACAGGACGAGAAGTCAGCCCTCAAAAACGTAACCGGCAGAAAATATTTTTTTTGAAAAAATCCCTAAGCCCCGGGGTCACAATTTCAGCAAAAATCTGACTTTTGGCATATCACTCAAAAATGGTGGCAGAAGCTTGCAAATGATCCCCTGAAAGCTTTGGCGATGGAAACAGAAGGCTTTTTATCACAGGACAAGAAATCAGCCCTCAAAAACTTAACCGGCAGAAAATATTTTTTTGAAAAAATCCCTAAGCCCCGGGGTCACAATTTCAGCAAAAATCTGACTTTTGGCAATTCACTCAAAAATGGTTCCAAGAGCTTGAAAATGCTCTCCTGAAAGCTTTGGCGATGGAAACAGAAGGCTTTTTATCACAGGACAAGAAATCAGCCCTCAAAAACTTAACCGGCAGAGAATATTTTTTTGAAAAAATCCCTAAGCCCCGGGGTCACAATTTCAGCAAAAATCTGACTTTTGGCAATTCACTCAAAAATGGTGCCAAAAGCTTGAAAATGCTCTCCGGAAAGGTTTGGCACTGGAAACAGAATACTTTTTATCACAGGACAAGAAATCAGCCCTCAAAAACTTAACCGGCAGAAAATATTTTTTTGAAAAAATCCCTAAGCCCCGGGGTCACAATTTCAGCAAAAATCTGACTTTTGGCAATTCACTCAAAACTGGTGCCAGAAGCTTGCAAATGATCCCCTGAAAGCTTTGGCGATGGAAACAGAAGGCTTTTTATCACAGGACAAGAAATCAGCCCTCAAAAACGTAAGCGGCAGAAAATATTTTTTTGAAAAAATCCCTAACCCCGGGGTCACAATTTCAGCAAAAATCTGACTTTTGGCAATTCACTCAAAAATGGTGCCAGAAGCTTGCAAATGATCCCCTGAAAGCTTTTGCGATGGAAACAAAAGGCTTTTTATCACAGGACAAGAAATCAGCCCTCAAAAACTTAACCGGCAGAAAATATTTTTTTGAAAAAATCCCTAAGCCCCGGGGTCACAATTTCAGCAAAAATCTGACTTTTGGCAATTCACTCAAAAAGGGTGCCAGAAGCGTGCAAATGATCCCCTGAAAGCTTTGGCGATGGAAACAAAAGGCTTTTTATCACAGGACAAGAAATCAGCCCTCAAAACTTAACCGGCAGAAAATATTTTTTTGAAAAAATGCCTAAGCCCCGGGGTCACAATTTCAGCAAAAATCTGACTTTTGGCAATTCACTCAAAAATGGTGCCAAAAGCTTGCAAATGATCCCCTGAAAGCTTTGGCGATGGAAACAAAAGGCTTTTTATCACAGGACAAGAAATCAGCCCTCAAAAACTTAACCGGCAGAAAATATTTTTTTGAAAAAATCCCTAAGCCCCGGGGTCACAATTTCAGCAAAAATCTGACTTTTGGCAATTCACTCAAAAATGGTGCCAGAAGCTTGCAAATGATCCCCTGAAAGCTTTTGCGATGGAAACAAAAGGCTTTTTATCAGAGGACAAGAAATCAGCCCTCAAAAACTTAACCGGCAGAAAATATTTTTTTGAAAAAATCCCTAAGCCCCGGGGTCACAATTTCAGCAAAAATCTGACTTTTGGCAATTCACTCAAAAATGGTGCCAAAAGCTTGAAAATGCTCTCCGGAAAGGTTTGGCACTGGAAACAGAATACTTTTTATCACAGGACAAGAAATCAGCCCTCAAAAACTTAACCGGCAGAAAATATTTTTTTGAAAAAATCCCTAAGCCCCGGGGTCACAATTTCAGCAAAAATCTGACTTTTGGCAATTCACTCAAAACTGGTGCCAGAAGCTTGCAAATGATCCCCTGAAAGCTTTGGCGATGGAAACAGAAGGCTTTTTATCACAGGACAAGAAATCAGCCCTCAAAAACGTAAGCGGCAGAAAATATTTTTTTGAAAAAATCCCTAACCCCGGGGTCACAATTTCAGCAAAAATCTGACTTTTGGCAATTCACTCAAAAATGGTGCCAGAAGCTTGCAAATGATCCCCTGAAAGCTTTTGCGATGGAAACAAAAGGCTTTTTATCACAGGACAAGAAATCAGCCCTCAAAAACTTAACCGGCAGAAAATATTTTTTTGAAAAAATCCCTAAGCCCCGGGGTCACAATTTCAGCAAAAATCTGACTTTTGGCAATTCACTCAAAAAGGGTGCCAGAAGCGTGCAAATGATCCCCTGAAAGCTTTGGCGATGGAAACAAAAGGCTTTTTATCACAGGACAAGAAATCAGCCCTCAAAACTTAACCGGCAGAAAATATTTTTTTGAAAAAATGCCTAAGCCCCGGGGTCACAATTTCAGCAAAAATCTGACTTTTGGCAATTCACTCAAAAATGGTGCCAGAAGCTTGCAAATGATCCCCTGAAAGCTTTAGCGATGGAAACAGAAGACTTTTTATCACAGGAGAAGAAATCAGCCCTCAAAAACTTAACCGGCAGAAAATATTTTTTTGAAAAAATCCCTAAGCCCCGGGGTCACAATTTCAGCAAAAATCTGACTTTTGGCAATTCACTCAAAAATGGTGCCAAAAGCTTGCAAATGATCCCCTGAAAGCTTTGGCGATGGAAACAAAAGGCTTTTTATCACAGGACAAGAAATCAGCCCTCAAAAACTTAACCGGCAGAAAATATTTTTTTGAAAAAATCCCTAAGCCCCGGGGTCACAATTTCAGCAAAAATCTGACTTTTGGCAATTCACTCAAAAATGGTGCCAGAAGCTTGCAAATGATCCCCTGAAAGCTTTTGCGATGGAAACAAAAGGCTTTTTATCAGAGGACAAGAAATCAGCCCTCAAAAACTTAACCGGCAGAAAATATTTTTTTAAAAAAATCCCTAAGACCCGGGCTCACAATTTCAGCAAAAATCTGACTTTTGGCAATTCACTCAAAAATGGTGCCAGAAGCTTGCAAATGATCCCCTGAAAGCTTTGGCGATGGAAACAGAGGGCTTTTTATCACAGGACAAGAAATCAGCCCTCAAAAACTTAACCGGCAGAAAATATTTTTTTGAAAAAATCCCTAAGCCCCGGGGTCACAATTTCAGCAAAAATCTGACTTTTGGCAATTCACTCAAAACTGGTGCCAGAAGTTTGCAAATAATCCCCTGAAACGTTTGGCACTCGAATCAGAAGGCTTTTTATCACAGGACGAGAAGTCAGCCCTCAAAAACGTAACCGGCAGAAAATATTTTTTTTGAAAAAATCCCTAAGCCCCGGGGTCACAATTTCAGCAAAAATCTGACTTTTGGCATATCACTCAAAAATGGTGGCAGAAGCTTGCAAATGATCCCCTGAAAGCTTTGGCGATGGAAACAGAAGGCTTTTTATCACAGGACAAGAAATCAGCCCTCAAAAACTTAACCGGCAGAAAATATTTTTTTGAAAAAATCCCTAAGCCCCGGGGTCACAATTTCAGCAAAAATCTGACTTTTGGCAATTCACTCAAAAATGGTTCCAAGAGCTTGAAAATGCTCTCCTGAAAGCTTTGGCGATGGAAACAGAAGGCTTTTTATCACAGGACAAGAAATCAGCCCTCAAAAACTTAACCGGCAGAAAATATGTTTTTTGAAAAAATCCCTAAGCCCCGGGGTCACAATTTCAGCAAAAATCTGACTTTTGGCAATTCACTCAAAAATGGTGCCAGAAGCTTGGATATGAACCCCTGAAAGCTTTGGCGATGGAAACAGAAGGCTTTTTATCACAGGACAAGAAATCAGCCCTCAAAAACTTAACCGGCAGAAAATATTTTTTTGAAAAAATCCCTAAGCCCCGGAAATCTGACTTTTGGCAGTTCACTCAAAAATGGTTCCAAGAGCTTGAATATGCTCTTCTGAAAGCTCTGGCGATGGAAACAGAAGGCTTTTTATCACAGGACAAGAAATCAGCCCTCAAAAACTTAACCGGCAGAAAATATTTTTTTGAAAAAATCCCTAAGCCCCGGGGTCACAATTTCAGCAAAAATCTGACTTTTGGCAATTCACTCAAAAATGGTGCCAGAAGCTTGCAAATGATCCCCTGAAAGGTTTGGCGATGGAAACAGAAGACTTTTTATCACAGGACAAGAAATCAGCCCTCAAAAACTTAACCGGCAGAAAATATTTTTTTGAAAAAATCCCTAAGCCCCGGGGTCACAATTTCAGCAAGAATCTGACTTTTGCCAATTCAATCAAAAATGGTGCCAGAAGCTTGCAAATGATCCCCTGAAAGCTTTGGCGATGGAAACAGAAGGCTTTTTATCACAGGACAAGAAATCAGCCCTCAAAAACTTAACCGGCAGAAAATATTTTTTTGAAAAAATCCCTAAGCCCCGGGGACACAATTTCAGCAAAAATCTGACTTTTGGCAATTCAATCAAAAATGGTGCCAGAAGCTTGTAAATGATCCACTGAAAGCTTTGGCGATGGAAACAGAAGGCTTTTTATCACAGGACAAGAAATCAGCCCTCAAAAACTTAACAGGCAGAAAATATTTTTTTGAAAAAATCCCTAAGCCCCGGGGTCACAATTTCAGCAAAAATCTGACTTTTGGCAATTCACTCAAAAATGGTGCCAGAAGCTTGCAAAGGATCCCCTGAAAGCTTTGGCGATGGAAACAGAAGGCTTTTTATCACAGGACAAGAAATCAGCCCTCAAAAACTTAACCGGCAGAATTTTTTTTTTGAAAAAATCCCTAAGCCCCGGGGTCACAATTTCAGCAAAAATCTGACTTTTGGCAATTCACTCAAAAATGGTGCCAAAAGTTTGAAAATGCTCTCCTGAAAGCTTTGGCGATGGAAACAGAAGGCTTTTTATCACAGGACAAGAAATCAGCCCTCAAAAACTTAACCGGCAGAAAATATTTTTTTGAAAAAATCCCTAAGCCCCGGGGTCACAATTTCAGCAAAAATCTGACTTTTGGCAAGTCACTCAAAAATGGTGCCAACCGGTTGTAAATGCTCACCTGAAAGCTTTGGCGATGGAAACAGAAGGCTTTTTATCACAGGACAAGAAATCAGCCCTCAAAAACTCAACCGGCAGAAAATATTTTTTTGAAAAAATCCCTAAGCCCCGGGGTCACAATTTCAGCAAACATCTGACTTTTGGCAATTCACTCAAAAAGGGTGTCAAAAGCTTGAAAATGCTCTGCTGAAAGGTTTGGCACTCGAAACAGAAGGCTTTTTATCACAGGACAAGAAATCAGCCCTCAAAAACTTAACAGGCAGAAAATATTTTTTTGAAAAAACCCCTAAGCCCCGGGGTCACAATTTCAGCAAAAATCTGACTTTTGGCAGTTCACTCAAAAATGGTTCCAAGAGCTTAAAAATGCTCCCCTGAAAGGTTTGGCACTCGAAACAGAAGGCTTTTTATCACAGGACAAGAAATCAGCCCTCAAAAACTTAACCGGCAGAAAATATTTTTTTGAAAAAATCCCTAAGCCCCGGGGACACAATTTCAGCAAAAATCTGACTTTTGGCAATTCAATCAAAAATGGTGCCAGAAGCTTGTAAATGATCCCCTGAAAGCTTTGGCGATGGAAACAGAAGGCTTTTTATCACAGGACAAGAAATCAGCCCTCAAAAACTTAACAGGCAGAAAACATTTTTTTGAAAAAATCCCTAAGCCCCGGGGTCACAATTTCAGCAAAAATCTTACTTTTGGCAATTCACTCAAAAATGGTGCCAGAAGCTTGCAAAGGATCCCCTGAAAGCTTTGGCGATGAAAACAGAAGGCTTTTTATCACAGGACAAGAAATCAGCCCTCAAAAACTTAACCGGCAGAAAATATTTTTTTGAAAAAATCCCTAAGCCCCGGGGTCACAATTTCAGCAAAAATCTGACTTTTGGCAATTCACTCAAAAATGGTGCCAGAAGCTTGCAAATGATCCCCCGAAAGCTTTGGCGATGGAAACAAAAGGCTTTTTATCACAGGACAAGAAATCAGCCCTCAAAAACTTAACCGGCAGAAAATATTTTTTTGAAAAAATCCCTAAGCCCCGGGGTCACAATTTCAGCAAAAATCTGACTTTTGGCAATTCACTCAAAAATGGTGCCAGAAGCTTGCAAATGATCCCCTGAAAGCTTTTGCGATGGAAACAAAAGGCTTTTTATCACAGGACAAGAAATCAGCCCTCAAAAACTTAACCGGCAGAAAATATTTTTTTGAAAAAATCCCTAAGCCCCGGGGTCACAATTTCAGCAAAAATCTGACTTTTGGCAATTCACTCAAAAATGGTGCCAGAAGCTTTCAAATGATCCCCTGAAAGCTTTGGCGATGGAAACAGAAGGCTTTTTATCACAGGACAAGAAATCAGCCCTCAAAAACTTAACCGGCAGAAAATATTTTTTTGAAAAAATCCCTAAGCCCCGGGGTCACAATTTCAGCAAAAATCTGACTTTTGGCAATTCACTCAAAAATGGTGCCAGAAGCTTGCATATGATCCCCTGAAAGCTTTGGCGATGGAAACAGAAGGCTTTTTATCACAGGACAAGAAATCAGCCCTCAAAAACTTAACCGGCAGAAAATATTTTTTTGAAAAAATCCCTAAGCCCCGGAAATCTGACTTTTGGCAGTTCACAAAAAATGGTTCCAAGAGCTTGAATATGCTCTTCTGAAAGCTCTGGCGATGGAAACAGAAGGCTTTTTATCACAGGACAAGAAATCAGCCCTCAAAAACTTAACCGGCAGAAAATATTTTTTTGAAAAAATCCCTAAGCCCCGGGGTCACAATTTCAGCAAAAATCTGACTTTTGGCAATTCACTCAAAAATGGTGCCAGAAGCTTGCAAATGATCCCCTGAAAGGTTTGGCGATGGAAACAGAAGACTTTTTATCACAGGACAAGAAATCAGCCCTCAAAAACTTAACAGGCAGAAAATATTTTTTTGAAAAAACCCCTAAGCCCCGGGGTCACAATTTCAGCAAAAATCTGACTTTTGGCAGTTCACTCAAAAATGGTTCCAAGAGCTTAAAAATGCTCCCCTGAAAGGTTTGGCACTCGAAACAGAAGGCTTTTTATCACAGGACAAGAAATCAGCCCTCAAAAACTTAACCGGCAGAAAATATTTTTTTGAAAAAATCCCTAAGCCCCGGGGACACAATTTCAGCAAAAATCTGACTTTTGGCAATTCAATCAAAAATGGTGCCAGAAGCTTGTAAATGATCCCCTGAAAGCTTTGGCGATGGAAACAGAAGGCTTTTTATCACAGGACAAGAAATCAGCCCTCAAAAACTTAACAGGCAGAAAACATTTTTTTGAAAAAATCCCTAAGCCCCGGGGTCACAATTTCAGCAAAAATCTGACTTTTGGCAATTCACTCAAAAATGGTGCCAGAAGCTTGCAAAGGATCCCCTGAAAGCTTTGGCGATGAAAACAGAAGGCTTTTTATCACAGGACAAGAAATCAGCCCTCAAAAACTTAACCGGCAGAAAATATTTTTTTGAAAAAATCCCTAAGCCCCGGGGTCACAATTTCAGCAAAAATCTGACTTTTGGCAATTCACTCAAAAATGGTGCCAGAAGCTTGCAAATGATCCCCCGAAAGCTTTGGCGATGGAAACAAAAGGCTTTTTATCACAGGACAAGAAATCAGCCCTCAAAAACTTAACCGGCAGAAAATATTTTTTTGAAAAAATCCCTAAGCCCCGGGGTCACAATTTCAGCAAAAATCTGACTTTTGGCAATTCACTCAAAAATGGTGCCAGAAGCTTGCAAATGATCCCCTGAAAGCTTTTGCGATGGAAACAAAAGGCTTTTTATCACAGGACAAGAAATCAGCCCTCAAAAACTTAACCGGCAGAAAATATTTTTTTGAAAAAATCCCTAAGCCCCGGGGTCACAATTTCAGCAAAAATCTGACTTTTGGCAATTCACTCAAAAATGGTGCCAGAAGCTTTCAAATGATCCCCTGAAAGCTTTGGCGATGGAAACAGAAGGCTTTTTATCACAGGACAAGAAATCAGCCCTCAAAAACTTAACCGGCAGAAAATATTTTTTTGAAAAAATCCCTAAGCCCCGGGGTCACAATTTCAGCAAAAATCTGACTTTTGGCAATTCACTCAAAAATGGTGCCAGAAGCTTGCATATGATCCCCTGAAAGCTTTGGCGATGGAAACAGAAGGCTTTTTATCACAGGACAAGAAATCAGCCCTCAAAAACTTAACCGGCAGAAAATATTTTTTTGAAAAAATCCCTAAGCCCCGGAAATCTGACTTTTGGCAGTTCACAAAAAATGGTTCCAAGAGCTTGAATATGCTCTTCTGAAAGCTTTGGCGATGGAAACAAAAGGCTTTTTATCACAGGACAAGAAATCAGCCCTCAAAAACTTAACCGGCAGAAAATATTTTTTTGAAAAAATCCCTAAGCCCCGGGGTCACAATTTCAGCAAAAATCTGACTTTTGGCAATTCACTCAAAAATGGTGCCAGAAGCTTGCAAATGATCCCCTGAAAGGTTTGGCGATGGAAACAGAAGACTTTTTATCACAGGACAAGAAATCAGCCCTCAAAAACTTAACCGGCAGAAAATATTTTTTTGAAAAAATCCCTAAGCCCCGGGGTCACAATTTCAGCAAAAATCTGACTTTTGGCAATTCACTCAAAAATGGTGCCAGAAGCTTGCAAATGATCCCCTGAAAGGTTTGGCGATGGAAACAGAAGACTTTTTATCACAGGACAAGAAATCAGCCCTCAAAAACTTAACCGGCAGAAAATATTTTTTTGAAAAAATCCCTAAGCCCCGGGGTCACAATTTCAGCAAGAATCTGACTTTTGGCAATTCACTCAAAAATGGTGCCAGAAGCTTGCAAATGATCCCCTGAAAGCTTTGGCGATGGAAACAGAATACTTTTTATCACAGGACAAGAAATCAGCCCTCAAAAACTTAACCAGCAGAAAATATTTTTTTGAAAAAATCCCTAAGCCCCGGGGTCACAATTTCAGCAAAAATCTGACTTTTGGCAATTCACTCAAAAATGGTGCCAAAAGCTTGAAAATGCTCTCCGGAAAGGTTTGGCACTGGAAACAGAAGGCTTTTTATCACAGGACAAGAAATCAGCCCTCAAAAACTTAACCGGCAGAAAATATTTTTTTGAAAAAATCCCTAAGCCCCGGGGTCACAATTTCAGCAAAAATCTGACTTTTGGCAATTCACTCAAAACTGGTGCCAGAAGTTTGCAAATAATCCCCTGAAACGTTTGGCACTCGAATCAGAAGGCTTTTTATCACAGGACGAGAAGTCAGCCCTCAAAAACGTAACCGGCAGAAAATATTTTTTTTGAAAAAATCCCTAAGCCCCGGGGTCACAATTTCAGCAAAAATCTGACTTTTGGCATATCACTCAAAAATGGTGGCAGAAGCTTGCAAATGATCCCCTGAAAGCTTTGGCGATGGAAACAGAAGGCTTTTTATCACAGGACAAGAAATCAGCCCTCAAAAACTTAACCGGCAGAAAATATTTTTTTGAAAAAATCCCTAAGCCCCGGGGTCACAATTTCAGCAAAAATCTGACTTTTGGCAATTCACTCAAAAATGGTTCCAAGAGCTTGAAAATGCTCTCCTGAAAGCTTTGGCGATGGAAACAGAAGGCTTTTTATCACAGGACAAGAAATCAGCCCTCAAAAACTTAACCGGCAGAAAATATTTTTTTGAAAAAATCCCTAAGCCCCGGGGTCACAATTTCAGCAAAAATCTGACTTTTGGCAATTCACTCAAAACTGGTGCCAGAAGTTTGCAAATAATCCCCTGAAACGTTTGGCACTCGAATCAGAAGGCTTTTTATCACAGGACGAGAAGTCAGCCCTCAAAAACGTAACCGGCAGAAAATATTTTTTTTGAAAAAATCCCTAAGCCCCGGGGTCACAATTTCAGCAAAAATCTGACTTTTGGCATATCACTCAAAAATGGTGGCAGAAGCTTGCAAATGATCCCCTGAAAGCTTTGGCGATGGAAACAGAAGGCTTTTTATCACAGGACAAGAAATCAGCCCTCAAAAACTTAACCGGCAGAAAATATTTTTTTGAAAAAATCCCTAAGCCCCGGGGTCACAATTTCAGCAAAAATCTGACTTTTGGCAATTCACTCAAAAATGGTTCCAAGAGCTTGAAAATGCTCTCCTGAAAGCTTTGGCGATGGAAACAGAAGGCTTTTTATCACAGGACAAGAAATCAGCCCTCAAAAACTTAACCGGCAGAAAATATTTTTTTGAAAAAATCCCTAAGCCCCGGGGTCACAATTTCAGCAAAAATCTGACTTTTGGCAATTCACTCAAAAATGGTGCCAAAAGCTTGAAAATGCTCTCCGGAAAGGTTTGGCACTGGAAACAGAATACTTTTTATCACAGGACAAGAAATCAGCCCTCAAAAACTTAACCGGCAGAAAATATTTTTTTGAAAAAATCCCTAAGCCCCGGGGTCACAATTTCAGCAAAAATC
Source organism: Podarcis vaucheri (assembly GCF_965113315.1). Classification (NCBI taxonomy): domain Eukaryota; kingdom Metazoa; phylum Chordata; class Lepidosauria; order Squamata; family Lacertidae; genus Podarcis; species Podarcis vaucheri. The sequence goes on from NC_138749.1 coordinate 52,673,206, forward strand.
TGACTTTTGGCAATTCACTCAAAAATGGTGCCAAAAGCTTGAAAATGCTCTCCGGAAAGGTTTGGCACTGGAAACAGAATACTTTTTATCACAGGACAAGAAATCAGCCCTCAAAAACTTAACCGGCAGAAAATATTTTTTTGAAAAAATCCCTAAGCCCCGGGGTCACAATTTCAGCAAAAATCTGACTTTTGGCAATTCACTCAAAACTGGTGCCAGAAGCTTGCAAATGATCCCCTGAAAGCTTTGGCGATGGAAACAGAAGGCTTTTTATCACAGGACAAGAAATCAGCCCTCAAAAACGTAAGCGGCAGAAAATATTTTTTTGAAAAAATCCCTAACCCCGGGGTCACAATTTCAGCAAAAATCTGACTTTTGGCAATTCACTCAAAAATGGTGCCAGAAGCTTGCAAATGATCCCCTGAAAGCTTTTGCGATGGAAACAAAAGGCTTTTTATCACAGGACAAGAAATCAGCCCTCAAAAACTTAACCGGCAGAAAATATTTTTTTGAAAAAATCCCTAAGCCCCGGGGTCACAATTTCAGCAAAAATCTGACTTTTGGCAATTCACTCAAAAATGGTGCCAAAAGCTTGAAAATGCTCTCCGGAAAGGTTTGGCACTGGAAACAGAATACTTTTTATCACAGGACAAGAAATCAGCCCTCAAAAACTTAACCGGCAGAAAATATTTTTTTGAAAAAATCCCTAAGCCCCGGGGTCACAATTTCAGCAAAAATCTGACTTTTGGCAATTCACTCAAAAATGGTGCCAAAAGCTTGAAAATGCTCTCCGGAAAGGTTTGGCACTGGAAACAGAATACTTTTTATCACAGGACAAGAAATCAGCCCTCAAAAACTTAACCGGCAGAAAATATTTTTTTGAAAAAATCCCTAAGCCCCGGGGTCACAATTTCAGCAAAAATCTGACTTTTGGCAATTCACTCAAAAATGGTTCCAAGAGCTTGAAAATGCTCTCCTGAAAGCTTTGGCGATGGAAACAGAAGGCTTTTTATCACAGGACAAGAAATCAGCCCTCAAAAACTTAACCGGCAGAAAATATGTTTTTTGAAAAAATCCCTAAGCCCCGGGGTCACAATTTCAGCAAAAATCTGACTTTTGGCAATTCACTCAAAAATGGTGCCAGAAGCTTGCATATGATCCCCTGAAAGCTTTGGCGATGGAAACAGAAGGCTTTTTATCACAGGACAAGAAATCAACCCTCAAAAACTTAACCGGCAGAAAATATTTTTTTGAAAAAATCCCTAAGCCCCGGAAATCTGACTTTTGGCAGTTCACTCAAAAATGGTTCCAAGAGCTTGAATATGCTCTTCTGAAAGCTCTGGCGATGGAAACAGAAGGCTTTTTATCACAGGACAAGAAATCAGCCCTCAAAAACTCAACCGGCAGAAAATATTTTTTTGAAAAAATCCCTAAGCCCCGGGGTCACAATTTCAGCAAAAATCTGACTTTTGGCAATTCACTCAAAAATGGTGCCAGAAGCTTGCAAATGATCCCCTGAAAGCTTTGGCGATGGAAACAGAAGGCTTTTTATCACAGGACAAGAAATCAGCCCTCAAAAACTTAACCGGCAGAAAATATGTTTTTTGAAAAAATCCCTAAGCCCCGGGGTCACAATTTCAGCAAAAATCTGACTTTTGGCAATTCACTCAAAAATGGTGCCAGAAGCTTGCAAATGATCCCCTGAAAGCTTTGGCGATGGAAACAGAAGGCTTTTTATCACAGGACAAGAAATCAGCCCTCAAAAACTTAACCGGCAGAAAATATTTTTTTGAAAAAATCCCTAAGCCCCGGGGTCACAATTTCAGCAAAAATCTGACTTTTGGCAATTCACTCAAAAATGGTGCCAAAAGCTTGAAAATGCTCTCCGGAAAGGTTTGGCACTGGAAACAGAATACTTTTTATCACAGGACAAGAAATCAGCCGTCAAAAACTTAACCGGCAGAAAATATTTTTTTGGAAAAATCCTTAAGCCCCGGGGTCACAATTTCAGCAAAAATCTGACTTTTGGAAATTCACTCAAAAATGGTGCCAGAAGCTTGCAAATGATCCCCTGAAAGCTTTGGCGATGGAAACAAAAGGGTTTTTTTATCACAGGACAAGAAATCAGCCCTCAAAAACTTAACCGGCAGAAAATATTTTTTTGAAAAAATCCCTAAGCCCCGGGGTCACAATTTCAGCAAAAATCTGACTTTTGGCAATTCCCTCAAAAATGGTTCCAAGAGCTTGAATATGCTCTCCTGAAAGCTTTGGCGATGGAAACAGAAGGCTTTTTATCACAGGACAAGAAATCAGCCCTCAAAAACTTAACCGGCAGAAAATATTTTTTTGAAAAAATCCCTAAGCCCCGGAAATCTGACTTTTGGCAGTTCACTCCAAAATGGTTCCAAGAGCTTGAATATGCTCTTCTGAAAGCTCTGGCGATGGAAACAGAAGGCTTTTTATCACAGGACAAGAAATCAGCCCTCAAAAACTTAACCGGCAGAAAATATTTTTTTGAAAAAATCCCTAAGCCCCGGGGTCACAATTTCAGCAAAAATCTGACTTTTGGCAATTCACTCAAAAATGGTGCCAGAAGCTTGCAAATGATCCCCTGAAAGGTTTGGCGATGGAAACAGAAGACTTTTTATCACAGGACAAGAAATCAGCCCTCAAAAACTTAACCGGCAGAAAATATTTTTTTGAAAAAATCCCTAAGCCCCGGGGTCACAATTTCAGCAAGAATCTGACTTTTGGCAATTCACTCAAAAATGGTGCCAGAAGCTTGCAAATGATCCCCTGAAAGCTTTGGCGATGGAAACAGAAGGCTTTTTATCACAGGACAAGAAATCAGCCCTCAAAAACTTAACCGGCAGAAAATATGTTTTTTGAAAAAATCCCTAAGCCCCGGGGTCACAATTTCAGCAAAAATCTGACTTTTGGCAATTCACTCAAAAATGGTGCCAGAAGCTTGCAAATGATCCCCTGAAAGCTTTGGCGATGGAAACAGAAGGCTTTTTATCACAGGACAAGAAATCAGCCCTCAAAAACTTTACCGGCAGAAAATATTTTTTTGAAAAAATCCCAAAGCCCCGGAAATCTGACTTTTGGCAGTTCACTCAAAAATGGTTCCAAGAGCTTGTATATGCTCTCCTGAAAGCTCTGGCGATGGAAACAGAAGGCTTTTTATCACAGGACAAGAAATCAGCCCTCAAAAACTTAACCGGCAGAAAATATTTTTTTGAAAAAATCCCTAAGCCCCGAGGTCACAATTTCAGCAAAAATCTGACTTTTGGCAATTCACTCAAAAATGGTGCCAGAAGCTTGCAAATGATCCCCTGAAAGGTTTGGCGATGGAAACAGAAGGCTTTTTATCACAGGACAAGAAATCAGCCCTCAAAAACTTAACCGGCAGAAAATATTTCTTTGAAAAAATCCCTAAGCCCCGGGGTCACAATTTCAGCAAAAATCTGACTTTTGGCAATTCACTCAAAAATGGTGCCAGAAGTTTGCAAATAATCCCCTGAAACATTTGGCACTCGAATCAGAAGGCTTTTTATCACAGGACGAGAAGTCAGCCCTCAAAAACGTAACCGGCAGAAAATATTTTTTTTGAAAAAATCCCTAAGCCCCGGGGTCACAATTTCAGCAAAAATCTGACTTTTGGCATATCACTCAAAAATGGTGGCAGAAGCTTGCAAATGATCCCCTGAAAGCTTTGGCGATGGAAACAGAAGGCTTTTTATCACAGGACAAGAAATCAGCCCTCAAAAACTTAACCGGCAGAAAATATTTTTTTGAAAAAATCCCTAAGCCCCGGGGTCACAATTTCAGCAAAAATCTGACTTTTGGCAATTCACTCAAAAATGGTTCCAAGAGCTTGAAAATGCTCTCCTGAAAGCTTTGGCGATGGAAACAGAAGGCTTTTTATCACAGGACAAGAAATCAGCCCTCAAAAACTTAACCGGCAGAAAATATTTTTTTGAAAAAATCCCTAAGCCCCGGGGTCACAATTTCAGCAAAAATCTGACTTTTGGCAATTCACTCAAAAATGGTGCCAAAAGCTTGAAAATGCTCTCCGGAAAGGTTTGGCACTGGAAACAGAATACTTTTTATCACAGGACAAGAAATCAGCCCTCAAAAACTTAACCGGCAGAAAATATTTTTTTGAAAAAATCCCTAAGCCCCGGGGTCACAATTTCAGCAAAAATCTGACTTTTGGCAATTCACTCAAAAATGGTGCCAAAAGCTTGAAAATGCTCTCCGGAAAGGTTTGGCACTGGAAACAGAATACTTTTTATCACAGGACAAGAAATCAGCCCTCAAAAACTTAACCGGCAGAAAATATTTTTTTGAAAAAATCCCTAAGCCCCGGGGTCACAATTTCAGCAAAAATCTGACTTTTGGCAATTCACTCAAAACTGGTGCCAGAAGCTTGCAAATGATCCCCTGAAAGCTTTGGCGATGGAAACAGAAGGCTTTTTATCACAGGACAAGAAATCAGCCCTCAAAAACGTAAGCGGCAGAAAATATTTTTTTGAAAAAATCCCTAACCCCGGGGTCACAATTTCAGCAAAAATCTGACTTTTGGCAATTCACTCAAAAATGGTGCCAGAAGCTTGCAAATGATCCCCTGAAAGCTTTTGCGATGGAAACAAAAGGCTTTTTATCACAGGACAAGAAATCAGCCCTCAAAAACTTAACCGGCAGAAAATATTTTTTTGAAAAAATCCCTAAGCCCCGGGGTCACAATTTCAGCAAAAATCTGACTTTTGGCAATTCACTCAAAAATGGTGCCAAAAGCTTGAAAATGCTCTCCGGAAAGGTTTGGCACTGGAAACAGAATACTTTTTATCACAGGACAAGAAATCAGCCCTCAAAAACTTAACCGGCAGAAAATATTTTTTTGAAAAAATCCCTAAGCCCCGGGGTCACAATTTCAGCAAAAATCTGACTTTTGGCAATTCACTCAAAAATGGTGCCAAAAGCTTGAAAATGCTCTCCGGAAAGGTTTGGCACTGGAAACAGAAGGCTTTTTATCACAGGACAAGAAATCAGCCCTCAAAAACTTAACCGGCAGAAAATATTTTTTTGAAAAAATCCCTAAGCCCCGGGGTCACAATTTCAGCAAAAATCTGACTTTTGGCAATTCACTCAAAACTGGTGCCAGAAGTTTGCAAATAATCCCCTGAAACGTTTGGCACTCGAATCAGAAGGCTTTTTATCACAGGACGAGAAGTCAGCCCTCAAAAACGTAACCGGCAGAAAATATTTTTTTTGAAAAAATCCCTAAGCCCCGGGGTCACAATTTCAGCAAAAATCTGACTTTTGGCATATCACTCAAAAATGGTGGCAGAAGCTTGCAAATGATCCCCTGAAAGCTTTGGCGATGGAAACAGAAGGCTTTTTATCACAGGACAAGAAATCAGCCCTCAAAAACTTAACCGGCAGAAAATATTTTTTTGAAAAAATCCCTAAGCCCCGGGGTCACAATTTCAGCAAAAATCTGACTTTTGGCAATTCACTCAAAAATGGTTCCAAGAGCTTGAAAATGCTCTCCTGAAAGCTTTGGCGATGGAAACAGAAGGCTTTTTATCACAGGACAAGAAATCAGCCCTCAAAAACTTAACCGGCAGAAAATATTTTTTTGAAAAAATCCCTAAGCCCCGGGGTCACAATTTCAGCAAAAATCTGACTTTTGGCAATTCACTCAAAAATGGTGCCAGAAGCTTGCAAATGATCCCCTGAAAGCTTTGGCGATGGAAACAGAGGGCTTTTTATCACAGGACAAGAAATCAGCCCTCAAAAACTTAACCGGCAGAAAATATTTTTTTGAAAAAATCCCTAAGCCCCGGGGTCACAATTTCAGCAAAAATCTGACTTTTGGCAATTCACTCAAAACTGGTGCCAGAAGTTTGCAAATAATCCCCTGAAACGTTTGGCACTCGAATCAGAAGGCTTTTTATCACAGGACGAGAAGTCAGCCCTCAAAAACGTAACCGGCAGAAAATATTTTTTTTGAAAAAATCCCTAAGCCCCGGGGTCACAATTTCAGCAAAAATCTGACTTTTGGCATATCACTCAAAAATGGTGGCAGAAGCTTGCAAATGATCCCCTGAAAGCTTTGGCGATGGAAACAGAAGGCTTTTTATCACAGGACAAGAAATCAGCCCTCAAAAACTTAACCGGCAGAAAATATTTTTTTGAAAAAATCCCTAAGCCCCGGGGTCACAATTTCAGCAAAAATCTGACTTTTGGCAATTCACTCAAAAATGGTTCCAAGAGCTTGAAAATGCTCTCCTGAAAGCTTTGGCGATGGAAACAGAAGGCTTTTTATCACAGGACAAGAAATCAGCCCTCAAAAACTTAACCGGCAGAAAATATTTTTTTGAAAAAATCCCTAAGCCCCGGGGTCACAATTTCAGCAAAAATCTGACTTTTGGCAATTCACTCAAAAATGGTGCCAAAAGCTTGAAAATGCTCTCCGGAAAGGTTTGGCACTGGAAACAGAATACTTTTTATCACAGGACAAGAAATCAGCCCTCAAAAACTTAACCGGCAGAAAATATTTTTTTGAAAAAATCCCTAAGCCCCGGGGTCACAATTTCAGCAAAAATCTGACTTTTGGCAATTCACTCAAAAATGGTGCCAAAAGCTTGAAAATGCTCTCCGGAAAGGTTTGGCACTGGAAACAGAATACTTTTTATCACAGGACAAGAAATCAGCCCTCAAAAACTTAACCGGCAGAAAATATTTTTTTGAAAAAATCCCTAAGCCCCGGGGTCACAATTTCAGCAAAAATCTGACTTTTGGCAATTCACTCAAAACTGGTGCCAGAAGCTTGCAAATGATCCCCTGAAAGCTTTGGCGATGGAAACAGAAGGCTTTTTATCACAGGACAAGAAATCAGCCCTCAAAAACGTAAGCGGCAGAAAATATTTTTTTGAAAAAATCCCTAACCCCGGGGTCACAATTTCAGCAAAAATCTGACTTTTGGCAATTCACTCAAAAATGGTGCCAGAAGCTTGCAAATGATCCCCTGAAAGCTTTTGCGATGGAAACAAAAGGCTTTTTATCACAGGACAAGAAATCAGCCCTCAAAAACTTAACCGGCAGAAAATATTTTTTTGAAAAAATCCCTAAGCCCCGGGGTCACAATTTCAGCAAAAATCTGACTTTTGGCAATTCACTCAAAAATGGTGCCAAAAGCTTGAAAATGCTCTCCGGAAAGGTTTGGCACTGGAAACAGAATACTTTTTATCACAGGACAAGAAATCAGCCCTCAAAAACATAACCGGCAGAAAATATTTTTTTGAAAAAATCCCTAAGCCCCGGTGTCACAATTTCAGCAAAAATCTGACTTTTGGCAATTCACTCAAAAATGGTGCCAAAAGCTTGAAAATGCTCTCCGGAAAGGTTTGGCACTGGAAACAGAATACTTTTTATCACAGGACAAGAAATCAGCCCTCAAAAACTTAACCGGCAGAAAATATTTTTTTGAAAAAATCCCTAAGCCCCGGGGTCACAATTTCAGCAAAAATCTGACTTTTGGCAATTCACTCAAAAATGGTTCCAAGAGCTTGAAAATGCTCTCCTGAAAGCTTTGGCGATGGAAACAGAAGGCTTTTTATCACAGGACAAGAAATCAGCCCTCAAAAACTTAACCGGCAGAAAATATGTTTTTTGAAAAAATCCCTAAGCCCCGGGGTCACAATTTCAGCAAAAATCTGACTTTTGGCAATTCACTCAAAAATGGTGCCAGAAGCTTGCATATGATCCCCTGAAAGCTTTGGCGATGGAAACAGAAGGCTTTTTATCACAGGACAAGAAATCAGCCCTCAAAAACTTAACCGGCAGAAAATATTTTTTTGAAAAAATCCCTAAGCCCCGGAAATCTGACTTTTGGCAGTTCACTCAATAATGGTTCCAAGAGCTTGAATATGCTCTTCTGAAAGCTCTGGCGATGGAAACAGAAGGCTTTTATCACAGGACAAGAAATCAGCCCTCAAAAACTCAACCGGCAGAAAATATTTTTTTGAAAAAATCCCTAAGCCCCGGGGTCACAATTTCAGCAAAAATCTGACTTTTGGCAATTCACTCAAAAATGGTGCCAGAAGCTTGCAAATGATCCCCTGAAAGCTTTGGCGATGGAAACAGAAGGCTTTTTATCACAGGACAAGAAATCAGCCCTCAAAAACTTAACCGGCAGAAAATATGTTTTTTGAAAAAATCCCTAAGCCCCGGGGTCACAATTTCAGCAAAAATCTGACTTTTGGCAATTCACTCAAAAATGGTGCCAGAAGCTTGCAAATGATCCCCTGAAAGCTTTGGCGATGGAAACAGAAGGCTTTTTATCACAGGACAAGAAATCAGCCCTCAAAAACTTAACCGGCAGAAAATATTTTTTTGAAAAAATCCCTAAGCCCCGGGGTCACAATTTCAGCAAAAATCTGACTTTTGGCAATTCACTCAAAAATGGTGCCAAAAGCTTGAAAATGCTCTCCGGAAAGGTTTGGCACTGGAAACAGAATACTTTTTATCACAGGACAAGAAATCAGCCGTCAAAAACTTAACCGGCAGAAAATATTTTTTTGGAAAAATCCTTAAGCCCCGGGGTCACAATTTCAGCAAAAATCTGACTTTTGGAAATTCACTCAAAAATGGTGCCAGAAGCTTGCAAATGATCCCCTGAAAGCTTTGGCGATGGAAACAAAAGGGTTTTTTTATCACAGGACAAGAAATCAGCCCTCAAAAACTTAACCGGCAGAAAATATTTTTTTGAAAAAATCCCTAAGCCCCGGGGTCACAATTTCAGCAAAAATCTGACTTTTGGCAATTCCCTCAAAAATGGTTCCAAGAGCTTGAATATGCTCTCCTGAAAGCTTTGGCGATGGAAACAGAAGGCTTTTTATCACAGGACAAGAAATCAGCCCTCAAAAACTTAACCGGCAGAAAATATTTTTTTGAAAAAATCCCTAAGCCCCGGAAATCTGACTTTTGGCAGTTCACTCCAAAATGGTTCCAAGAGCTTGAATATGCTCTTCTGAAAGCTCTGGCGATGGAAACAGAAGGCTTTTTATCACAGGACAAGAAATCAGCCCTCAAAAACTTAACCGGCAGAAAATATTTTTTTGAAAAAATCCCTAAGCCCCGGGGTCACAATTTCAGCAAAAATCTGACTTTTGGCAATTCACTCAAAAATGGTGCCAGAAGCTTGCAAATGATCCCCTGAAAGGTTTGGCGATGGAAACAGAAGACTTTTTATCACAGGACAAGAAATCAGCCCTCAAAAACTTAACCGGCAGAAAATATTTTTTTGAAAAACTCCCTAAGCCCCGGGGTCACAATTTCAGCAAGAATCTGACTTTTGGCAATTCACTCAAAAATGGTGCCAGAAGCTTGCAAATGATCCCCTGAAAGCTTTGGCGATGGAAACAGAAGGCTTTTTATCACAGGACAAGAAATCAGCCCTCAAAAACTTAACCGGCAGAAAATATGTTTTTTGAAAAAATCCCTAAGCCCCGGGGTCACAATTTCAGCAAAAATCTGACTTTTGGCAATTCACTCAAAAATGGTGCCAGAAGCTTGCAAATGATCCCCTGAAAGCTTTGGCGATGGAAACAGAAGGCTTTTTATCACAGGACAAGAAATCAGCCCTCAAAAACTTAACCGGCAGAAAATATTTTTTTGAAAAAATCCCTAAGCCCCGGAAATCTGACTTTTGGCAGTTCACTCCAAAATGGTTCCAAGAGCTTGAATATGCTCTTCTGAAAGCTCTGGCGATGGAAACAGAAGGCTTTTTATCACAGGACAAGAAATCAGCCCTCAAAAACTTAACCGGCAGAAAATATTTTTTTGAAAAAATCCCTAAGCCCCGGGGTCACAATTTCAGCAAAAATCTGACTTTTGGCAATTCACTCAAAAATGGTGCCAGAAGCTTGCAAATGATCCCCTGAAAGGTTTGGCGATGGAAACAGAAGACTTTTTATCACAGGACAAGAAATCAGCCCTCAAAAACTTAACCGGCAGAAAATATTTTTTTGAAAAACTCCCTAAGCCCCGGGGTCACAATTTCAGCAAGAATCTGACTTTTGGCAATTCACTCAAAAATGGTGCCAGAAGCTTGCAAATGATCCCCTGAAAGCTTTGGCGATGGAAACAGAAGGCTTTTTATCACAGGACAAGAAATCAGCCCTCAAAAACTTAACCGGCAGAAAATATGTTTTTTGAAAAAATCCCTAAGCCCCGGGGTCACAATTTCAGCAAAAATCTGACTTTTGGCAATTCACTCAAAAATGGTGCCAGAAGCTTGCAAATGATCCCCTGAAAGCTTTGGCGATGGAAACAGAAGGCTTTTTATCACAGGACAAGAAATCAGCCCTCAAAAACTTTACCGGCAGAAAATATTTTTTTGAAAAAATCCCAAAGCCCCGGAAATCTGACTTTTGGCAGTTCACTCAAAAATGGTTCCAAGAGCTTGTATATGCTCTCCTGAAAGCTCTGGCGATGGAAACAGAAGGCTTTTTATCACAGGACAAGAAATCAGCCCTCAAAAACTTAACCGGCAGAAAATATTTTTTTGAAAAAATCCCTAAGCCCCGAGGTCACAATTTCAGCAAAAATCTGACTTTTGGCAATTCACTCAAAAATGGTGCCAGAAGCTTGCAAATGATCCCCTGAAAGGTTTGGCGATGGAAACAGAAGGCTTTTTATCACAGGACAAGAAATCAGCCCTCAAAAACTTAACCGGCAGAAAATATTTCTTTGAAAAAATCCCTAAGCCCCGGGGTCACAATTTCAGCAAAAATCTGACTTTTGGCAATTCACTCAAAAATGGTGCCAGAAGCTTGCAAATGATCCCCTGAAAGCTTTGGCGATGGAAACAGAAGGCTTTTTATCACAGGACAAGAAATCAGCCCTCAAAAACTTAACCGGCAGAAAATATGTTTTTTGAAAAAATCCCTAAGCCCCGGGGTCACAATTTCAGCAAAAATCTGACTTTTGGCAATTCACTCAAAAATGGTGCCAGAAGCTTGCAAATGATCCCCTGAAAGCTTTGGCGATGGAAACAGAAGGCTTTTTATCACAGGACAAGAAATCAGCCCTCAAAAACTTAACCGGCAGAAAATATTTTTTTGAAAAAATCCCTAAGCCCCGGGGTCACAATTTCTGCAAAAATCTGACTTTTGGCAATTCACTCAAAAATGGTGCCAGAAGCTTGCAAATGATCCCCTGAAAGCTTTGGCGATGGAAACAGAAGGCTTTTTATCACAGGACAAGAAATCAGCCCTCAAATCTTAACCGGCAGAAAATATTTTTTTGAAAAAATCCCGAAGCCCCGGGGTCACAATTTCAGCAAAAATCTGACTTTTGGCAATTCACTCAAAAATGGTTCCAAGAGCTTGAATATGCTCTCCTGAAAGCTTTGGCGATGGAAACAGAAGGCTTTTTATCACAGGACAAGAAATCAGCCCTCAAAAACTTAACCGGCAGAAAATATTTTTTTGAAAAAATCCCTAAGCCCCGGGGTCACAATTTCAGCAAAAATCTGACTTTTGGCAATTCACTCAAAAATGGTGCCAAAAGCTTGAAAATGCTCTCCGGAAAGGTTTGGCACTGGAAACAGAATACTTTTTATCACAGGACAAGAAATCAGCCGTCAAAAACTTAACCGGCAGAAAATATTTTTTTGGAAAAATCCTTAAGCCCCGGGGTCACAGTTTCAGCAAAAATCTGACTTTTGGCAATTCACTCAAAAATGGTGCCAGAAGCTTGCAAATGATCCCCTGAAAGCTTTGGCGATGGAAACAAAAGGGTTTTTTTATCACAGGACAAGAAATCAGCCCTCAAAAACTTAACCGGCAGAAAATATTTTTTTGAAAAAATCCCTAAGCCCCGGGGTCACAATTTCAGCAAAAATCTGACTTTTGGCAATTCACTCAAAAATGGTGCCAGAAGCTTGCAAATGATCCCCTGAAAGCTTTGGCGATGGAAACAGAAGGCTTTTTATCACAGGACAAGAAATCAGCCCTCAAAAACTTAACCGGCAGAAAATATTTTTTTGAAAAAATCCCTAAGCCCCGGGGTCACAATTTCAGCAAAAATCTGACTTTTGGCAATTCCCTCAAAAATGGTTCCAAGAGCTTGAATATGCTCTCCTGAAAGCTTTGGCGATGGAAACAGAAGGCTTTTTATCACAGGACAAGAAATCAGCCCTCAAAAACTTAACCGGCAGAAAATATTTTTTTGAAAAAATCCCTAAGCCCCGGGGTCACAATTTCAGCAAAAATCTGACTTTTGGCAATTCACTCAAAAATGGTGCCAGAAGCTTGCAAATGATCCCCTGAAAGCTTTGGCGATGGAAACAGAAGGCTTTTTATCACAGGACAAGAAATCAGCCCTCAAAAACTTAACCGGCAGAAAATATTTTTTTGAAAAAATCCCTAAGCCCCGGGGTCACAATTTCAGCAAAAATCTGACTTTTGGCAATTCACTCAAAAATGGTGCCAGAAGCTTGCAAATGATCCCCTGAAAGCTTTGGCGATGGAAACAAAAGGCTTTTTATCACAGGACAAGAAATCAGCCCTCAAAAACTTAACCGGCAGAAAATATTTTTTTGAAAAAAACCCTAAGCCCCGGGGTCACAATTTCAGCAAAAATCTGACTTTTGGCAATTCACTCAAAAATGGTGCCGGAACCTTGCAAATGATCCCCTGAAAGCTTTTGCGATGGAAACAAAAGGCTTTTTATCACAGGACAAGAAATCAGCCCTCAAAAACTTAACAGGCAGAAAATATTTTTTTGAAAAAATCCCTAAGCCCCGGGGTCACAATTTCAGCAAAAATCTGAATTTTGGAAATTCACTCAAAAATGGTGCCAGAAGCTTGCAAATGATCCCCTGAAAGCTTTGGCAATGGACACAGAAGGCTTTTTATCACAGGACAAGAAATCAGCCCTCAAAAACTTAACCGGCAGAAAATATTTTTTTGAAAAAATCCCTAAGCCCCGGGGTCACAATTTCAGCAAAAATCTGACTTTTGGCAATTCACTCAAAAATGGTGCCAGAAGCTTGCAAATGATCCCCTGAAAGCTTTGGCGATGGAAACAAAAGGCTTTTTATCACAGGACAAGAAATCAGCCCTCAAAAACTTAACCGGCAGAAAATATTTTTTTGAAAAAAACCCTAAGCCCCGGGGTCACAATTTCAGCAAAAATCTGACTTTTGGCAATTCACTCAAAAATGGTGCCGGAAGCTTGCAAATGATCCCCTGAAAGCTTTGGCGATGGAAACAAAAGGCTTTTTATCACAGGACAAGAAATCAGCCCTCAAAAACTTAACCGGCAGAAAATATTTTTTTGAAAATATCCCTAAGCCCCGGGGTCACAATTTCAGCAAAAATCTGACTTTTGGCAATTCACTCAAAAATGGTGCCAGAAGCTTTCAAATGATCCCCTGAAAGCTTTGGCGATGGAAACAGAAGGCTTTTTATCACAGGACAAGAAATCAGCCCTCAAAAACTTAACCGGCAGAAAATATTTTTTTTAAAAAAATCCCTAAGCCCCGGGGTCACAATTTCAGCAAAAATCTGACTTTTGGCAATTCTCTCAAAAATGGTGCCAGAAGCTTGCAAATGATCCCCTGAAAGCTTTGGCGATGGAAACAGAAGGCTTTTTATCACAGGACAAGAAATTAGCCCTCAAAAACCTAACCGGCAGAAAATATTTTTTTGAAAATATCCCTAAGCCCCGGGGTCACAATTTCAGCAAAAATCTGACTTTTGGCAATTCACTCAAAAATGGTGCCAGAAGCTTGCAAATGATCCCCTGAAAGCTTTGGCGATGGAAACAGAAGGCTTTTTATCACAGGAAAAGAAATCAGCCCTCAAAAACTTAACCGGCAGAAAATATTTTTTTGAAAAAATCCCTAAGCCCCGGAGTCACAATTTCAGCAAAAATCTGACTTTTGGCAATTCACTCAAAAATGGTGCCAAAAGCTTGAAAATGCTCTCCGGAAACGTTTGGCACTCGAAACAGAAGACGTTTTATCACAGGACAAGAAATCAGCCCTCAAAAACTTAACCGGCAGAAAATATTTTTTTGAAAAAAACCCTAAGCCGGGGTCACAATTTCAGCAAAAATCTGACTTTTGGCAATTCACTCAAAAATGGTGCCGGAAGCTTGCAAATGATCCCCTGAAAGCTTTGGCGATGGAAACAGAAGGCTTTTTATCACAGGACAAGAAATCAGCCCTCAAAAACTTAACCGGCAGAAAATATTTTTTTGAAAATATCCCTAAGCCCCGGGGTCACAATTTCAGCAAAAATCTGACTTTTGGCAATTCACTCAAAAATGGTGCCAGAAGCTTGCAAATGATCCCCTGAAAGCTTTGGCGATGGAAACAGAAGGCTTTTTATCACAGGACAAGAAATCAGCCCTCAAAAACTTAACCGGCAGAAAATATTTTTTTGAAAAAATCCCTAAGCCCCGGGGTCACAATTTCAGCAAAAATCTGACTTTTGGCAATTCACTCAAAAATGGTGCCAGAAGCTTGCAAATGATCCCCTGAAAGGTTTGGCGATGGAAACAGAAGACTTTTTATCACAGGACAAGAAATCAGCCCTCAAAAACTTAACCGGCAGAAAATATTTTTTTGAAAAACTCCCTAAGCCCCGGGGTCACAATTTCAGCAAGAATCTGACTTTTGGCAATTCACTCAAAAATGGTGCCAGAAGCTTGCAAATGATCCCCTGAAAGCTTTGGCGATGGAAACAGAAGGCTTTTTATCACAGGACAAGAAATCAGCCCTCAAAAACTTAACCGGCAGAAAATATGTTTTTTGAAAAAATCCCTAAGCCCCGGGGTCACAATTTCAGCAAAAATCTGACTTTTGGCAATTCACTCAAAAATGGTGCCAGAAGCTTGCAAATGATCCCCTGAAAGCTTTGGCGATGGAAACAGAAGGCTTTTTATCACAGGACAAGAAATCAGCCCTCAAAAACTTAACCGGCAGAAAATATTTTTTTGAAAAAATCCCTAAGCCCCGGAAATCTGACTTTTGGCAGTTCACTCCAAAATGGTTCCAAGAGCTTGAATATGCTCTTCTGAAAGCTCTGGCGATGGAAACAGAAGGCTTTTTATCACAGGACAAGAAATCAGCCCTCAAAAACTTAACCGGCAGAAAATATTTTTTTGAAAAAATCCCTAAGCCCCGGGGTCACAATTTCAGCAAAAATCTGACTTTTGGCAATTCACTCAAAAATGGTGCCAGAAGCTTGCAAATGATCCCCTGAAAGGTTTGGCGATGGAAACAGAAGACTTTTTATCACAGGACAAGAAATCAGCCCTCAAAAACTTAACCGGCAGAAAATATTTTTTTGAAAAACTCCCTAAGCCCCGGGGTCACAATTTCAGCAAGAATCTGACTTTTGGCAATTCACTCAAAAATGGTGCCAGAAGCTTGCAAATGATCCCCTGAAAGCTTTGGCGATGGAAACAGAAGGCTTTTTATCACAGGACAAGAAATCAGCCCTCAAAAACTTAACCGGCAGAAAATATGTTTTTTGAAAAAATCCCTAAGCCCCGGGGTCACAATTTCAGCAAAAATCTGACTTTTGGCAATTCACTCAAAAATGGTGCCAGAAGCTTGCAAATGATCCCCTGAAAGCTTTGGCGATGGAAACAGAAGGCTTTTTATCACAGGACAAGAAATCAGCCCTCAAAAACTTTACCGGCAGAAAATATTTTTTTGAAAAAATCCCAAAGCCCCGGAAATCTGACTTTTGGCAGTTCACTCAAAAATGGTTCCAAGAGCTTGTATATGCTCTCCTGAAAGCTCTGGCGATGGAAACAGAAGGCTTTTTATCACAGGACAAGAAATCAGCCCTCAAAAACTTAACCGGCAGAAAATATTTTTTTGAAAAAATCCCTAAGCCCCGAGGTCACAATTTCAGCAAAAATCTGACTTTTGGCAATTCACTCAAAAATGGTGCCAGAAGCTTGCAAATGATCCCCTGAAAGGTTTGGCGATGGAAACAGAAGGCTTTTTATCACAGGACAAGAAATCAGCCCTCAAAAACTTAACCGGCAGAAAATATTTCTTTGAAAAAATCCCTAAGCCCCGGGGTCACAATTTCAGCAAAAATCTGACTTTTGGCAATTCACTCAAAAATGGTGCCAGAAGCTTGCAAATGATCCCCTGAAAGCTTTGGCGATGGAAACAGAAGGCTTTTTATCACAGGACAAGAAATCAGCCCTCAAAAACTTAACCGGCAGAAAATATGTTTTTTGAAAAAATCCCTAAGCCCCGGGGTCACAATTTCAGCAAAAATCTGACTTTTGGCAATTCACTCAAAAATGGTGCCAGAAGCTTGCAAATGATCCCCTGAAAGCTTTGGCGATGGAAACAGAAGGCTTTTTATCACAGGACAAGAAATCAGCCCTCAAAAACTTAACCGGCAGAAAATATTTTTTTGAAAAAATCCCTAAGCCCCGGGGTCACAATTTCTGCAAAAATCTGACTTTTGGCAATTCACTCAAAAATGGTGCCAGAAGCTTGCAAATGATCCCCTGAAAGCTTTGGCGATGGAAACAGAAGGCTTTTTATCACAGGACAAGAAATCAGCCCTCAAATCTTAACCGGCAGAAAATATTTTTTTGAAAAAATCCCGAAGCCCCGGGGTCACAATTTCAGCAAAAATCTGACTTTTGGCAATTCACTCAAAAATGGTTCCAAGAGCTTGAATATGCTCTCCTGAAAGCTTTGGCGATGGAAACAGAAGGCTTTTTATCACAGGACAAGAAATCAGCCCTCAAAAACTTAACCGGCAGAAAATATTTTTTTGAAAAAATCCCTAAGCCCCGGGGTCACAATTTCAGCAAAAATCTGACTTTTGGCAATTCACTCAAAAATGGTGCCAAAAGCTTGAAAATGCTCTCCGGAAAGGTTTGGCACTGGAAACAGAATACTTTTTATCACAGGACAAGAAATCAGCCGTCAAAAACTTAACCGGCAGAAAATATTTTTTTGGAAAAATCCTTAAGCCCCGGGGTCACAGTTTCAGCAAAAATCTGACTTTTGGCAATTCACTCAAAAATGGTGCCAGAAGCTTGCAAATGATCCCCTGAAAGCTTTGGCGATGGAAACAAAAGGGTTTTTTTATCACAGGACAAGAAATCAGCCCTCAAAAACTTAACCGGCAGAAAATATTTTTTTGAAAAAATCCCTAAGCCCCGGGGTCACAATTTCAGCAAAAATCTGACTTTTGGCAATTCACTCAAAAATGGTGCCAGAAGCTTGCAAATGATCCCCTGAAAGCTTTGGCGATGGAAACAGAAGGCTTTTTATCACAGGACAAGAAATCAGCCCTCAAAAACTTAACCGGCAGAAAATATTTTTTTGAAAAAATCCCTAAGCCCCGGGGTCACAATTTCAGCAAAAATCTGACTTTTGGCAATTCCCTCAAAAATGGTTCCAAGAGCTTGAATATGCTCTCCTGAAAGCTTTGGCGATGGAAACAGAAGGCTTTTTATCACAGGACAAGAAATCAGCCCTCAAAAACTTAACCGGCAGAAAATATTTTTTTGAAAAAATCCCTAAGCCCCGGGGTCACAATTTCAGCAAAAATCTGACTTTTGGCAATTCACTCAAAAATGGTGCCAGAAGCTTGCAAATGATCCCCTGAAAGCTTTGGCGATGGAAACAGAAGGCTTTTTATCACAGGACAAGAAATCAGCCCTCAAAAACTTAACCGGCAGAAAATATTTTTTTGAAAAAATCCCTAAGCCCCGGGGTCACAATTTCAGCAAAAATCTGACTTTTGGCAATTCACTCAAAAATGGTGCCAGAAGCTTGCAAATGATCCCCTGAAAGCTTTGGCGATGGAAACAAAAGGCTTTTTATCACAGGACAAGAAATCAGCCCTCAAAAACTTAACCGGCAGAAAATATTTTTTTGAAAAAAACCCTAAGCCCCGGGGTCACAATTTCAGCAAAAATCTGACTTTTGGCAATTCACTCAAAAATGGTGCCGGAACCTTGCAAATGATCCCCTGAAAGCTTTTGCGATGGAAACAAAAGGCTTTTTATCACAGGACAAGAAATCAGCCCTCAAAAACTTAACAGGCAGAAAATATTTTTTTGAAAAAATCCCTAAGCCCCGGGGTCACAATTTCAGCAAAAATCTGAATTTTGGAAATTCACTCAAAAATGGTGCCAGAAGCTTGCAAATGATCCCCTGAAAGCTTTGGCAATGGACACAGAAGGCTTTTTATCACAGGACAAGAAATCAGCCCTCAAAAACTTAACCGGCAGAAAATATTTTTTTGAAAAAATCCCTAAGCCCCGGGGTCACAATTTCAGCAAAAATCTGACTTTTGGCAATTCACTCAAAAATGGTGCCAGAAGCTTGCAAATGATCCCCTGAAAGCTTTGGCGATGGAAACAAAAGGCTTTTTATCACAGGACAAGAAATCAGCCCTCAAAAACTTAACCGGCAGAAAATATTTTTTTGAAAAAAACCCTAAGCCCCGGGGTCACAATTTCAGCAAAAATCTGACTTTTGGCAATTCACTCAAAAATGGTGCCGGAAGCTTGCAAATGATCCCCTGAAAGCTTTGGCGATGGAAACAAAAGGCTTTTTATCACAGGACAAGAAATCAGCCCTCAAAAACTTAACCGGCAGAAAATATTTTTTTGAAAATATCCCTAAGCCCCGGGGTCACAATTTCAGCAAAAATCTGACTTTTGGCAATTCACTCAAAAATGGTGCCAGAAGCTTTCAAATGATCCCCTGAAAGCTTTGGCGATGGAAACAGAAGGCTTTTTATCACAGGACAAGAAATCAGCCCTCAAAAACTTAACCGGCAGAAAATATTTTTTTTAAAAAAATCCCTAAGCCCCGGGGTCACAATTTCAGCAAAAATCTGACTTTTGGCAATTCTCTCAAAAATGGTGCCAGAAGCTTGCAAATGATCCCCTGAAAGCTTTGGCGATGGAAACAGAAGGCTTTTTATCACAGGACAAGAAATTAGCCCTCAAAAACCTAACCGGCAGAAAATATTTTTTTGAAAATATCCCTAAGCCCCGGGGTCACAATTTCAGCAAAAATCTGACTTTTGGCAATTCACTCAAAAATGGTGCCAGAAGCTTGCAAATGATCCCCTGAAAGCTTTGGCGATGGAAACAGAAGGCTTTTTATCACAGGAAAAGAAATCAGCCCTCAAAAACTTAACCGGCAGAAAATATTTTTTTGAAAAAATCCCTAAGCCCCGGAGTCACAATTTCAGCAAAAATCTGACTTTTGGCAATTCACTCAAAAATGGTGCCAAAAGCTTGAAAATGCTCTCCGGAAACGTTTGGCACTCGAAACAGAAGACGTTTTATCACAGGACAAGAAATCAGCCCTCAAAAACTTAACCGGCAGAAAATATTTTTTTGAAAAAAACCCTAAGCCGGGGTCACAATTTCAGCAAAAATCTGACTTTTGGCAATTCACTCAAAAATGGTGCCGGAAGCTTGCAAATGATCCCCTGAAAGCTTTGGCGATGGAAACAGAAGGCTTTTTATCACAGGACAAGAAATCAGCCCTCAAAAACTTAACCGGCAGAAAATATTTTTTTGAAAATATCCCTAAGCCCCGGGGTCACAATTTCAGCAAAAATCTGACTTTTGGCAATTCACTCAAAAATGGTGCCAGAAGCTTGCAAATGATCCCCTGAAAGCTTTGGCGATGGAAACAGAAGGCTTTTTATCACAGGACAAGAAATCAGCCCTCAAAAACTTAACCGGCAGAAAATATTTTTTTTAAAAAAATCCCTAAGCCCCAGGGTCACAATTTCAGCAAAAATCTGACTTTTGGCAATTCTCTCAAAAATGGTGCCAGAAGCTTGCAAATGATCCCCTGAAAGCTTTGGCGATGGAAACAGAAGGCTTTTTATCACAGGACAAGAAATTAGCCCTCAAAAACCTAACCGGCAGAAAATATTTTTTTTAAAAATATCCCTAAGCCCCGGGGTCACAATTTCAGCAAAAATCTGACTTTTGGCAATTCACTCAAAAATGGTGCCAGAAGCTTGCAAATGATCCCCTGAAAGCTTTGGCGATGGAAACAGAAGGCTTTTTATCACAGGAAAAGAAATCAGCCCTCAAAAACTTAACCGGCAGAAAATATTTTTTTGAAAAAATCCCTAAGCCCCGGAGTCACAATTTCAGCAAAAATCTGACTTTTGGCAATTCACTCAAAAATGGTGCCAAAAGCTTGAAAATGCTCTCCGGAAACGTTTGGCACTCGAAACAGAAGACTTTTTATCACAGGACAAGAAATCAGCCCTCAAAAACTTAACCGGCAGAAAATATTTTTTTGAAAAAAACCCTAAGCCGGGGTCACAATTTCAGCAAAAATCTGACTTTTGGCAATTCACTCAAAAATGGTGCCGGAAGCTTGCAAATGATCCCCTGAAAGCTTTGGCGATGGAAACAGAAGGCTTTTTATCACAGGACAAGAAATCAGCCCTCAAAAACTTAACCGGCAGAAAATATTTTTTTGAAAATATCCCTAAGCCCCGGGGTCACAATTTCAGCAAAAATCTGACTTTTGGCAATTCACTCAAAAATGGTGCCAGAAGCTTTCAAATGATCCCCTGAAAGCTTTGGCGATGGAAACAGAAGGCTTTTTATCACAGGACAAGAAATCAGCCCTCAAAAACTTAACAGGCGGAAAATATTTTTTTAAAAAAATCCCTAACCCCGGAGTCACAATTTCAGCAAAAATCTGACTTTTGGCAATTCACTCAAAAATGGTGCCAGAAGCTTGCAAATGATCCACTGAAAGCTTTTGCGATGGAAACAAAAGGCTTTTTATCACAGGACAAGAAATCAGCCCTCAAAAACTTAACCGGCAGAAAATATTTTTTTGAAAAAATCCCTAAGCCCCGGGGTCACAATTTCAGCAAAAATCTGACTTTTGGCAATTCACTCAAAACTGGTGCTAGAAGCTTGCAAATGACCCCCTGAAAGCTTTGGCGATGGAAACAGAAGGCTTTTTATCACAGGACAAGAAATCAGCCCTCAAAAACGTAAGCGGCAGAAAATATTTTTTTGAAAAAATCCCTAAGCCCCGGGGTCACAATTTCAGCCAAAATCTGACTTTTGGCAATTCACTCAAAAATGGTGCCAGAAGCTTGCAAATGATCCCCTGAAAGCTTTGGCGATGGAAACAGAAGGCTTTTTATCACAGGACAAGAAATCAGCGCTCAAAAACTTAACCGGCAGAAAATATGTTTTTTGAAAAAATCCCTAAGCCCCGGAGTCACAATTTCAGCAAAAATCTGACTTTTGGCAATTCACTCAAAAATGGTGCCAAAAGCTTGAAAATGCTCTCCGGAAACGTTTGGCACTCGAAACAGAAGACTTTTTATCACAGGACAAGAAATCAGCCCTCAAAAACTTAACCGGCAGAAAATATTTTTTTGAAAATATCCCTAAGCCCCGGGGTCACAATTTCAGCAAAAATCTGACTTTTGGCAATTCACTCAAAAATGGTGCCAGAAGCTTGCAAATGATCCCCTGAAAGCTTTGGCGATGGAAACAGAAGGCTTTTTATCACAGGACAAGAAATCAGCCCTCAAAAACTTAACAGGCGGAAAATATTTTTTTAAAAAAATCCCTAACCCCGGGGTCACAATTTCAGCAAAAATCTGACTTTTGGCAATTCACTCAAAAATGGTGCCAGAAGCTTGCAAATGATCCCCTGAAAGCTTTTGCGATGGAAACAAAAGGCTTTTTATCACAGGACAAGAAATCAGCCCTCAAAAACTTAACCGGCAGAAAATATTTTTTTGAAAAAATCCCTAAGCCCCGGGGTCACAATTTCAGCAAAAATCTGACTTTTGGCAATTCACTCAAAACTGGTGCTAGAAGCTTGCAAATGACCCCCTGAAAGCTTTGGCGATGGAAACAGAAGGCTTTTTATCACAGGACAAGAAATCAGCCCTCAAAAACGTAAGCGGCAGAAAATATTTTTTTGAAAAAATCCCTAAGCCCCGGGGTCACAATTTCAGCCAAAATCTGACTTTTGGCAATTCACTCAAAAATGGTGCCAGAAGCTTGCAAATGATCCCCTGAAAGCTTTGGCGATGGAAACAGAAGGCTTTTTATCACAGGACAAGAAATCAGCCCTCAAAAACTTAACCGGCAGAAAATATGTTTTTTGAAAAAATCCCTAAGCCCCGGGGTCACAATTTCAGCAAAAATCTGACTTTTGGCTATTCACTCAAAAATGGTGCCAGAAGCTTGCAAATGATCCCCTGAAAGCTTTGGCGATGGACACAGAAGGCTTTTTATCACAGGACAAGAAATCAGCCCTCAAAAACTTAACCGGCAGAAAATATTTTTTTGAAAAAATCCCTAAGCCCCGGGGTCACAATTTCAGCCAAAATCTGACTTTTGGCAATTCACTCAAAAATGGTGCCAGAAGCTTGCAAATGATCCCCTGAAAGCTTTGGCGATGGAAACAGAAGGCTTTTTATCACAGGACAAGAAATCAGCGCTCAAAAACTTAACCGGCAGAAAATATTTTTTTGAAAAAATCCCTAAGCCCCGGAAATCTGACTTTTGGCAGTTCACTCAAAAATGGTGCCAGAAGCTTGCAAATGATCCCCTGAAAGCTTTGGCGATGGAAACAGAAGGCTTTTTATCACAGGACAAGAAATCAGCCCTCAAAAACTTAACCGGCAGAAAATAATTTTTTGAAAAAATCCCTAAGCCCCGGAAATCTGACTTTTGGCAGTTCACTCAAAAATGGTTCCAAGAGCTTGAATATGCTATCCTGAAAGCTTTGGCGATGGAAACAGAAGGCTTTTTATCACAGGACAAGAAATCAGCCCTCAAAAACTTAACCGGCAGAAAATATTTTTTTGAAAAAATCCCTAAGCCCCGGGGTCACAATTTCAGCAAAAATCTGACTTTTGGCAATTCACTCAAAAATGGTTCCAAGAGCTTGAATATGCTCTCCTGAAAGCTTTGGCGATGGAAACAGAAGGCTTTTTATCACAGGACAAGAAATCAGCCCTCAAAAACTTAACCGGCAGAAAATATTTTTTTGAAAAAATCCCTAAGCCCCGGGGTCACAATTTCAGCAAAAATCTGACTTTTGGCAATTCACTCAAAAATGGTGCCAGAAGCTTGCAAATGATCCCCTGAAAGCTTTGGCGATGGAAACAGAAGGCTTTTTATCACAGGACAAGAAATCAGCCCTCAAAAACGTAAGCGGCAGAAAATATTTTTTTGAAAAAATGCCTAAGCCCCGGGGTCACAATTTCAGCCAAAATCTGACTTTTGGCAATTCACTCAAAAATGGTGCCAGAAGCTTGCAAATGATCCCCTGAAAGCTTTGGCGATGGAAACAGAAGGCTTTTTATCACAGGACAAGAAATCAGCCCTCAAAAACTTAACCGGCAGAAAATATGTTTTTTGAAAAAATCCCTAAGCCCCGGGGTCACAATTTCAGCAAAAATCTGACTTTTGGCAATTCACTCAAAAATGGTGCCAGAAGCTTGCAAATGATCCCCTGAAAGCTTTGGCGATGGAAACAGAAGGCTTTTTATCACAGGACAAGAAATCAGCCCTCAAAAACTTAACCGGCAGAAAATATTTTTTTGAAAAAATCCCTAAACCCCGGAAATCTGACTTTTGGCAGTTCACTCAAAAATGGTTCCAAGAGCTTGAATATGCTCTCCTGAAAGCTCTGGCGATGGAAACAGAAGGCTTTTTATCACAGGACAAGAAATCAGCCCTCAAAAACTTAACCGGCAGAAAATATTTTTTGAAAAAATCCCTAAGCCCCGGGGTCACAATTTCAGCAAAAATCTGACTTTTGGCAATTCACTCAAAAATGGTGCCAGAAGCTTGCAAATGATCCCCTGCAAGCTTTGGCGATGGAAACAGAAGGCTTTTTATCACAGGACAAGAAATCAGCCCTCAAAAACTTAACCGGCAGAAAATATTTTTTTGAAAAATTCCCTAAGCCCCGGAAATCTGACTTTTGGCAGTTCACTCAAAAATGGTTCCAAGAGCTTGAATATGCTCTCTTGAAAGCTCTGGCGATGGAAACAGAAGGCTTTTTATCACAGGACAAGAAATCAGCCCTCAAAAACTTAACCGGCAGAAAATATGTTTTTTGAAAAAATCCCTAAGCCCCGGGGTCACAATTTCAGCAAAAATCTGACTTTTGGCAATTCACTCAAAAATGGTGCCAGAAGCTTGCAAATGATCCCCTGAAAGCTTTGGCGATGGAAACAGAAGGCTTTTTATCACAGGACAAGAAATCAGCCCTCAAAAACTTAACCGGCAGAAAATATGTTTTTTTGAAAAAATCCCTAAGCCCCGGGGTCACAATTTCAGCAAAAATCTGACTTTTGGCAATTCACTCAAAAATGGTGCCAAAAGCTTGAAAATGCTCTCCTGAAAGCTTTGGCACTCGAAACAGAAGACTTTTTATCACAGGACAAGAAATCAGCCCTCAAAAACTTAACCGGCAGAAAATATTTTTTTGAAAAAATCCCTAACCCCCGGGGTCACAATTTCAGCAAAAATCTGACTTTTGGCAATTCACTCAAAAATGGTTCCAACAGCTTGAATATGCTCTCCTGAAAGCTTTGGCGATGGAAACAGAAGGCTTTTTATCACAGGACAAGAAATCAGCCCTCAAGAACTTAACCGGCAGAAAATATTTTTTTGAAAAAATCCCTAAGCTCCGGGGTCACAATTTCAGCAAAAATCTGACTTTTGGCAATTCACTCAAAAATGGTGCCAAAAACTTGAAAATGCTCTCCTGAAAGCTTTGGCACTTGAAACAGAAGACTTTTTATCACAGGACAAGAAATCAGCCCTCAAAAACTTAACCGGCAGAAAATATTTTTTTGAAAAAAACCCTAAGCCCCGGGGTCACAATTTCAGCAAAAATCTGACTTTTGGCAATTCACTCAAAAATGGTGCCGGAATCTTGCAAATGATCCCCTGAAAGCTTTGGCGATGGAAACAAAAGGCTTTTTAACACAGGACAAGAAATCAGCCCTCAAAAACTTAACCGGCAGAAAATATTTTTTTGAAAATATCCCTAAGCCCCGGGGTCACAATTTCAGCAAAAATCTGACTTTTGGCAATTCACTCAAAAATGGTGCCAGAAGCTTTCAAATGATCCCCTGAAAGCTTTGGCGATGGAAACAGAAGGCTTTTTATCACAGGACAAGAAATCAGCCCTCAAAAACTTAACCGGCGGAAAATATTTTTTTGAAAAAATCCCTAAGCCCCGGGGTCACAATTTCAGCAAAAATCTGACTTTTGGCAATTCTCTCAAAAATGGTGCCAGAAGCTTGCAAATGATCCCCTGAAAGCTTTGGCGATGGAAACAGAAGGCTTTTTATCACAGGACAAGAAATCAGCCCTCAAAAACTTAACCGGCAGAAAATATTTTTTTGAAAATATCCCTAAGCCCCGGGGTCACAATTTCAGCAAAAATCTGACTTTTGGCAATTCACTCAAAAATGGTGCCAGAAGCTTGCAAATGATCCCCTGAAAGCTTTGGCGATGGAAACAGAAGGCTTTTTATCACAGGACAAGAAATCAGCCCTCAAAAACTTAACCGGCAGAAAATATTTTTTTGAAAAAATCCCTAAGCCCCGGGGTCACAATTTCAGCAAAAATCTGACTTTTGGCAATTCACTCAAAAATGGTGCCAGAAGCTTGCAAATGCTCTCCGGAAAGGTTTGGCACTCGAAACAGAAGACTTTTTATCACAGGACAAGAAATCAGCCCTCAAAAACTTAACCGGCAGAAAATATTTTTTTGAAAAAAACCCTAAGCCCCGGGGTCACAATTTCAGCAAAAATCTGACTTTTGGCAATTCACTCAAAAATGGTGCCGGAACCTTGCAAATGATCCCCTGAAAGCTTTTGCGATGGAAACAAAAGGCTTTTTATCACAGGACAAGAAATCAGCCCTCAAAAACTTAACAGGCAGAAAATATTTTTTTGAAAAAATCCCTAAGCCCCGGGGTCACAATTTCAGCAAAAATCTGACTTTTGGCAATTCACTCAAAAATGGTGCCAGAAGCTTGCAAATGATCCCCTGAAAGCTTTGGCGATGGAAACAGAAGGCTTTTTATCACAGGACAAGAAATCAGCCCTCAAAAACTTAACCGGCAGAAAATATTTTTTTGAAAAAATCCCTAAGCGCCGGGGTCACAATTTCAGCAAAAATCTGAATTTTGGCAATTCACTCAAAAATGGTGCCAGAAGCTTGCAAATGATCCCCTGAAAGCTTTGGCAATGGACACAGAAGGCTTTTTATCACAGGACAAGAAATCAGCCCTCAAAAACTTAACCGGCAGAAAATATTTTTTTGAAAAAATCCCTAAGCCCCGGGGTCACAATTTCAGCAAAAATCTGACTTTTGGCAATTCACTCAAAAATGGTGCCAGATGCTTTCAAATGATCCCCTGAAAGCTTTGGCGATGGAAACAGAAGGCTTTTTATCACAGGACAAGAAATCAGCCCTCAAAAACTTAACCGGCAGAAAATATTTTTTTGAAAAAATCCCTAAGCCCCGGGGTCACAATTTCAGCAAAAATCTGACTTTTGGCAATTCTCTCAAAAATGGTGCCAGAAGCTTGCAAATGATCCCCTGAAAGCTTTGGCGATGGAAACAGAAGGCTTTTTATCACAGGACAAGAAATCAGCCCTCAAAAACTTAACCGGCAGAAAATATTTTTTTGAAAATATCCCTAAGCCCCGGGGTCACAATTTCAGCAAAAATCTGACTTTTGGCAATTCACTCAAAAATGGTGCCAGAAGCTTTCAAATGATCCCCTGAAAGCTTTGGCGATGGAAACAGAAGGCTTTTTATCACAGGACAAGAAATCAGCCCTCAAAAACTTAACCGGCGGAAAATATTTTTTTGAAAAAATCCCTAAGCCCCGGGGTCACAATTTCAGCAAAAATCTGACTTTTGGCAATTCTCTCAAAAATGGTGCCAGAAGCTTGCAAATGATCCCCTGAAAGCTTTGGCGATGGAAACAGAAGGCTTTTTATCACAGGACAAGAAATCAGCCCTCAAAAACTTAACCGGCAGAAAATATTTTTTTGAAAATATCCCTAAGCCCCGGGGTCACAATTTCAGCAAAAATCTGACTTTTGGCAATTCACTCAAAAATGGTGCCAGAAGCTTGCAAATGATCCCCTGAAAGCTTTGGCGATGGAAACAGAAGGCTTTTTATCACAGGACAAGAAATCAGCCCTCAAAAACTTAACCGGCAGAAAATATTTTTTTGAAAAAATCCCTAAGCCCCGGGGTCACAATTTCAGCAAAAATCTGACTTTTGGCAATTCACTCAAAAATGGTGCCAGAAGCTTGCAAATGCTCTCCGGAAAGGTTTGGCACTCGAAACAGAAGACTTTTTATCACAGGACAAGAAATCAGCCCTCAAAAACTTAACCGGCAGAAAATATTTTTTTGAAAAAAACCCTAAGCCCCGGGGTCACAATTTCAGCAAAAATCTGACTTTTGGCAATTCACTCAAAAATGGTGCCGGAACCTTGCAAATGATCCCCTGAAAGCTTTTGCGATGGAAACAAAAGGCTTTCTATCACAGGACAAGAAATCAGCCCTCAAAAACTTAACAGGCAGAAAATATTTTTTTGAAAAAATCCCTAAGCCCCGGGGTCACAATTTCAGCAAAAATCTGACTTTTGGCAATTCACTCAAAAATGGTGCCAGAAGCTTGCAAATGATCCCCTGAAAGCTTTGGCGATGGAAACAGAAGGCTTTTTATCACAGGACAAGAAATCAGCCCTCAAAAACTTAACCGGCAGAAAATATTTTTTTGAAAAAATCCCTAAGCCCCGGGGTCACAATTTCAGCAAAAATCTGAATTTTGGCAATTCACTCAAAAATGGTGCCAGAAGCTTGCAAATGATCCCCTGAAAGCTTTGGCAATGGACACAGAAGGCTTTTTATCACAGGACAAGAAATCAGCCCTCAAAAACTTAACCGGCAGAAAATATTTTTTTGAAAAAATCCCTAAGCCCCGGGGTCACAATTTCAGCAAAAATCTGACTTTTGGCAATTCACTCAAAAATGGTGCCAGATGCTTTCAAATGATCCCCTGAAAGCTTTGGCGATGGAAACAGAAGGCTTTTTATCACAGGACAAGAAATCAGCCCTCAAAAACTTAACCGGCAGAAAATATTTTTTTTAAAAAAATCCCTAAGCCCCGGGGTCACAATTTCAGCAAAAATCTGACTTTTGGCAATTCTCTCAAAAATGGTGCCAGAAGCTTGCAAATGATCCCCTGAAAGCTTTGGCGATGGAAACAGAAGGCTTTTTATCACAGGACAAGAAATTAGCCCTCAAAAACCTAACCGGCAGAAAATATTTTTTTGAAAATATCCCTAAGCCCCGGGGTCACAATTTCAGCAAAAATCTGACTTTTGGCAATTCACTCAAAAATGGTGCCAGAAGCTTGCAAATGATCCCCTGAAAGCTTTGGCGATGGAAACAGAAGGCTTTTTATCACAGGAAAAGAAATCAGCCCTCAAAAACTTAACCGGCAGAAAATATTTTTTTGAAAAAATCCCTAAGCCCCGGAGTCACAATTTCAGCAAAAATCTGACTTTTGGCAATTCACTCAAAAATGGTGCCAGAAGCTTGAAAATGCTCTCCGGAAAGGTTTGGCACTCGAAACAGAAGACTTTTTATCACAGGACAAGAAATCAGCCCTCAAAAACTTAACCGGCAGAAAATATTTTTTTGAAAAAAACCCTAAGCCCCGGGGTCACAATTTCAGCAAAAATCTGACTTTTGGCAATTCACTCAAAAATGGTGCCGGAAGCTTGCAAATGATCCCCTGAAAGCTTTGGCGATGGAAACAAAAGGCTTTTTATCACAGGACAAGAAATCAGCCCTCAAAAACTTAACCGGCAGAAAATATTTTTTTGAAAATATCCCTAAGCCCCGGGGTCACAATTTCAGCAAAAATCTGACTTTTGGCAATTCACTCAAAAATGGTGCCAGAAGCTTTCAAATGATCCCCTGAAAGCTTTGGCGATGGAAACAGAAGGCTTTTTATCACAGGACAAGAAATCAGCCCTCAAAAACTTAACCGGCGGAAAATATTTTTTTAAAAAAATCCCTAACCCCGGGGTCACAATTTCAGCAAAAATCTGACTTTTGGCAATTCACTCAAAAATGGTGCCAGAAGCTTGCAAATGATCCCCTGAAAGCTTTTGCGATGGAAACAAAAGGCTTTTTATCACAGGACAAGAAATCAGCCCTCAAAAACTTAACAGGCAGAAAATATTTTTTTGAAAAAATCCCTAAGCCCCGGGGTCACAATTTCAGCAAAAATCTGACTTTTGGCAATTCACACAAAAATGGTGCCAACCGGTTGTAAATGCTCTCCTGAAAGCTTTTGCGATGGAAACAAAAGGCTTTTTATCACAGGACAAGAAATCAGCCCTCAAAAACTTAACCGGCAGAAAATATTTTTTTGAAAATATCTCTAAGCCCCGGGGTCACAATTTCAGCAAAAATCTGACTTTTGGCAATTCACTCAAAAATGGTGCCAGAAGCTTTCAAATGATCCCCTGGAAGCTTTGGCGATGGAAACAGAAGGCTTTTTATCACAGGACAAGAAATCAGCCCTCAAAAACTTAACCGGCGGAAAATATTTTTTTTAAAAAATCCCTAAGCCCCGGGGTCACAATTTCAGCAAAAATCTGACTTTTGGCAATTCACTCAAAAATGGTGCCAGACGCTTGCAAATGATCCCCTGAAAGCTTTTGCGATGGAAACAAAAGGCTTTTTATCACAGGACAAGAAATCAGCCGTCAAAAACTTAACCGGCCGAAAATATTTTTTTGAAAAAATCCCTAAGCCCCGGGGTCACAATTTCAGCAAAAATCTGACTTTTGACAATTCACTAAAAAATGGTGCCAGAAGCTTGCAAATGATCCCCTGAAAGCTTTGGCGATGGAAACAAAAGGCTTTTTATCACAGGACAAGAAATCAGCCCTCAAAAACTTAACCGGCAGAAAATAATTTTTTGAAAAAATCCCTAAGCCCCGGGGTCACAATTTCAGCAAAAATCTGACTTTTGGCAATTCACTCAAAAATGGTGCCAGAAGCTTTCAAATGATCCCCTGAAAGCTTTGGCGATGGAAACAGAAGGCATTTTATCACAGGACAAGAAATCAGCCCTCAAAAACTTAACCGGCGGAAAATATTTTTTTAAAAAAATCCCTAAGCCCCGGGGTCACAATTTCAGCAAAAATCTGACTTTGGGCAATTCACTCAAAAATGGTGCCAGAAGCTTGCAAATGATCCCCTGAAAGCTTTTGCGATGGAAACAAAAGGCTTTTTATCACAGGACAAGAAATCAGCCCTCAAAAACTTAACCGGCAGAAAATATTTTTTTGAAAAAATCCCTAAGCCCCGGGGTCACAATTTCAACAAAAATCTGACTTTTGGCAATTCACTCAAAACTGGTGCCAGAAGCTTGCAAATGATCCCCTGAAAGGTTTGGCACTCAAAACAGAAGGCTTTTTATCACAGGACAAGAAGTCAGCCCTCAAAAGCGTAACCGGCAGAAAATATTTTTTTGAAAAAATCCCTAAGCCCCGGGGTCACAATTTCAGCAAAAATCTGAATTTTGTCAATTCACTCAAAAATGGTGCCAGAAGCTTGCAAATGATCCCCTGAAAGTTTGGCGATGGAAACAGAAGGCTTTTTATCACAGGACAAGAAATCAGCCCTCAAAAACTTAACCGGCAGAAAATATTTTTTTGAAAAAATCCCTAAGCCCCGGGGTCACAATTTCAGCAAAAATCTGACTTTTGGCAATTCACTCAAAAATGGTGCCAGAAGCTTGCAAATGATCCCCTGAAAGCTTTGGCGATGGAAACAGAAGGCTTTTTATCACAGGACAAGAAATCAGCCCTCAAAAACTTAACAGGCAGAAAATATTTTTTTGAAAATATCCCTAAGCCCCGGGGTCACAATTTCAGCAAAAATCTGACTTTTGGCAATTCACTCAAAAATGGTGCCAGAAGCTTTCAAATGATCCCCTGAAAGCTTTGGCGATGGAAACAGAAGGCTTTTTATCACAGGACAAGAAATCAGCCCTCTAAAACTTAACCGGCGGAAAATATTTTTTTGAAAAAATCCCTAACCCCGGGGTCACAATTTCAGCAAAAATCTGACTTTTGGCAATTCACTTAAAAATGGTGCCAGAAGCTTGCAAATGATCCCCTGAAAGCTTTTGCGATGGAAACAAAAGGCTTTTTATCACAGGACAAGAAATCAGCCCTCAAAAACTTAACCGGCAGAAAATATTTTTTTGAAAAAATCCCTAAGCCCCGGGGTCACAATTTCAACAAAAATCTGACTTTTGGCAATTCACTCAAAACTGGTGCCAGAAGCTTGCAAATGATCCCCTGAAAGGTTTGGCACTCGAAACAGAAGGCTTTTTATCACAGGACAAGAAGTCAGCCCTCAAAAACGTAACTGGCAGAAAATATTTTTTTGAAAAAAATCCCTAAGCCCCGGGGTCACAATTTCAGCAAAAATCTGACTTTTGGCAATTCACTCAAAAATGGTGCCAGAAGCTTGCAAATGATCCCCTGAAAGCTTTGGCGATGGAAACAGAAGGCTTTTTATGACAGGACAAGAAATCAGCCCTCAAAAACTTAACCGACAGAAAATATTTTTTTGAAAAAATCCCTAAGCCCCGGGGTCACAATTTCAGCAAAAATCTGACTTTTGGCAATTCACTCAAAAATGGTGCCAGAAGCTTGCAAATGATCCCGTGAAAGCTTTGGCACTCGAAACAGAAAGCTTTTTATCACAGGACAAGAAATCAGCCCTCAAAAACGTAACCGGCAGAAAATATTTTTTTGAAAAAATCCCTAAGCCCTGGGGTCACAATTTCAGCAAAAATCTGACTTTTGGCAATTCACTCAAAAATGGTGCCAGAAGCTTGCAAATGATCCCCTGAAAGCTTTGGCGATGGAAACAGAAGGCTTTTTATCATAGGACTAGAAATCAGCCCTCAAAAACTTAACCGGCAGAAAATATTTTTTTGAAAAAATCCCTAAGCCCCGGGGTCACAATTTCAGCCAAAATCTGACTTTTGGCAATTCACTCAAAAATGGTGCCAGAAGCTTGCAAATGA
This sequence comes from Podarcis vaucheri, assembly GCF_965113315.1. Lineage (NCBI taxonomy): Eukaryota > Metazoa > Chordata > Lepidosauria > Squamata > Lacertidae > Podarcis > Podarcis vaucheri. The sequence goes on from NC_138749.1 coordinate 52,705,424, forward strand.
TCCCCTGAAAGCTTTGGCGATGGAAACAGAAGGCTTTTTATCACAGGACAAGAAATCAGCCCTCAAAAACTTAACCGGCAGAAAATATTTTTTTGAAAAAATCCCTAAGCCCCGGGGTCACAATTTCAGCCAAAATCTGACTTTTGGCAATTCACTCAAAAATGGTGCCAGAAGCTTGCAAATGATCCCCTGAAAGCTTTGGCGATGGAAACAGAAGGCTTTTTATCACAGGACAAGAAATCAGCCCTCAAAAACTTAAGCGGCAGAAAATATTTTTTTGAAAAAATCCCTAAGCCCCGGGGTCACAATTTCAGCAAAAATCTGACTTTTGGCAATTCACTCAAAAATGGTTCCAGGAGCTTAAAAATGCTCCCCTGAAAGGTTTGGCACTCGAAACAGAAGGCTTTTTATCACAGGACAAGAAATCAGCCCTCAAAAACTTAACAGGCAGAAAATATTTTTTGGAAAAAATCCCTAAGCCCCGGGGTCACAATTTCAGCAAAAATCTGACTTTTGTCAATTCACTCAAAAATGGTGCCAGAAGCTTGCAAATGATTCCCTGAAAGCTTTGGCGATGGAAACAGAAGGCTTTTTATCACAGGACAAGAAATCAGCCCTCAAAAACTTAACCGGCAGAAAATATTTTTTTTAAAAAATCCCTAAGCCCCGGGGTCACAATTTCAGCAAAAATCTGACTTTTGGCAATTCTCTCAAAAATGGTGCCAGAAGCTTGCAAATGATCCCCTGAAAGCTTTGGCGATGGAAACAGAAGGCTTTTTATCACAGGACAAGAAATCAGCCCTCAAAAACGTAACCGGCAGAAAATATTTTTTTGAAAAAATCCCTAAGCCCCGGGGTCACAATTATAGCAAAAATCTGACTTTTGGCAATTCACTCAAAAATGGTGCCAGAAGCTTGCAAATGATCCCCTGAAAGGTTTGGCGATGGAAACAGAAGGCTTTTTATCACAGGACAAGAAATCAGCCCTCAAAAACTTAACCGGCAGAAAATATTTTTTTGAAAAAATCCCTAAGCCCCGGGGTCACAATTTCAGCAAAAATCTGACTTTTGGGAATTCTCTCAAAAATGGTGCCAGAAGCTTGCAAATGATCCCCTGAAAGCTTTGGCGATGGAAACAGAAGGCTTTTTATCACAGGACAAGAAATCAGCCCTCAAAAACTTAACCGGCAGAAAATATTTTTTTGAAAAAATCCCTAAGCCCCGGGGTCACAATTTCAGCAAAAATCTGACTTTTGGCAATTCTCTCAAAAATGGTGCCAGAAGCTTGCAAATGATCCCCTGAAAGCTTTGGCGATGGAAACAGAAGGCTTTTTATCACAGGACAAGAAATCAGCCCTCAAAAACTTAACCGGCAGAAAATATTTTTTTGAAAAAATCCCTAAGCCCCGGGGTCACAATTTCAGCAAAAATCTGACTTTTGGCAATTCACTCAAAAATGGTGCCAGAAGCTTGCAAATGATCCCCTGAAAGCTTTGGCACTCTAAACAGAAGGCTTTTTATCACAGGACAAGAAATCAGCCCTCAAAAACGTAACCGGCAGAAAATATTTTTTTCGAAAAAAACCCCTAAGACCCGGGGTCACAATTTCAGCAAAAATCTGACTTTTGGCAATTCACTCAAAAATGGTGCCAGAAGCTTGCAAATGATCCCCTGAAAGCTTTGGCGATGGAAACAGAAGGCTTTTTATCACAGGACAAGATATCAGCCCTCAAAAACTTAACCGGCAGAAAATATTTTTTTGAAAAAATCCCTAAGCCCCGGGGTCACAATTTCAGCAAAAATCTGACTTTTGGCAATTCACTCAAAAATGGTGCCAGAAGCTTGCAAATGATCCCCTGAAAGCTTTGGCGATGGAAACAGAAGGCTTTTTATCACAGGACAAGAAATCAGCCCTCAAAAACTTAAGCGGCAGAAAATATTTTTTTGAAAAAATCCCTAAGCCCCGGGGTCACAATTTCAGCAAAAATCTGACTTTTGGCAATTCACTCAAAAATGGTTCCAGGAGCTTAAAAATGCTCCCCTGAAAGGTTTGGCACTCGAAACAGAAGGCTTTTTATCACAGGACAAGAAATCAGCCCTCAAAAACTTAACAGGCAGAAAATATTTTTTGGAAAAAATCCCTAAGCCCCGGGGTCACAATTTCAGCAAAAATCTGACTTTTGTCAATTCACTCAAAAATGGTGCCAGAAGCTTGCAAATGATTCCCTGAAAGCTTTGGCGATGGAAACAGAAGGCTTTTTATCACAGGACAAGAAATCAGCCCTCAAAAACTTAACCGGCAGAAAATATTTTTTTTAAAAAATCCCTAAGCCCCGGGGTCACAATTTCAGCAAAAATCTGACTTTTGGCAATTCTCTCAAAAATGGTGCCAGAAGCTTGCAAATGATCCCCTGAAAGCTTTGGCGATGGAAACAGAAGGCTTTTTATCACAGGACAAGAAATCAGCCCTCAAAAACGTAACCGGCAGAAAATATTTTTTTGAAAAAATCCCTAAGCCCCGGGGTCACAATTATAGCAAAAATCTGACTTTTGGCAATTCACTCAAAAATGGTGCCAGAAGCTTGCAAATGATCCCCTGAAAGGTTTGGCGATGGAAACAGAAGGCTTTTTATCACAGGACAAGAAATCAGCCCTCAAAAACTTAACCGGCAGAAAATATTTTTTTGAAAAAATCCCTAAGCCCCGGGGTCACAATTTCAGCAAAAATCTGACTTTTGGGAATTCTCTCAAAAATGGTGCCAGAAGCTTGCAAATGATCCCCTGAAAGCTTTGGCGATGGAAACAGAAGGCTTTTTATCACAGGACAAGAAATCAGCCCTCAAAAACTTAACCGGCAGAAAATATTTTTTTGAAAAAATCCCTAAGCCCCGGGGTCACAATTTCAGCAAAAATCTGACTTTTGGCAATTCTCTCAAAAATGGTGCCAGAAGCTTGCAAATGATCCCCTGAAAGCTTTGGCGATGGAAACAGAAGGCTTTTTATCACAGGACAAGAAATCAGCCCTCAAAAACTTAACCGGCAGAAAATATTTTTTTGAAAAAATCCCTAAGCCCCGGGGTCACAATTTCAGCAAAAATCTGACTTTTGGCAATTCACTCAAAAATGGTGCCAGAAGCTTGCAAATGATCCCCTGAAAGCTTTGGCACTCGAAACAGAAGGCTTTTTATCACAGGACAAGAAATCAGCCCTCAAAAACGTAACCGGCAGAAAATATTTTTTTCGAAAAAAACCCCTAAGACCCGGGGTCACAATTTCAGCAAAAATCTGACTTTTGGCAATTCACTCAAAAATGGTGCCAGAAGCTTGCAAATGATCCCCTGAAAGCTTTGGCGATGGAAACAGAAGGCTTTTTATCACAGGACAAGAAATCAGCCCTCAAAAACTTAACCGGCAGAAAATATTTTTTTGAAAAAATCCCTAAGCCCCGGGGTCACAATTTCAGCAAAAATCTGACTTTTGGCAATTCACTCAAAAATGGTGCCAGAAGCTTGCAAATGATCCCCTGAAAGCTTTGGCGATGGAAACAGAAGGCTTTTTATCACAGGACAAGAAATCAGCCCTCAAAAACGTAACCGGCAGAAATTTTTTTTTTGAAAAAATCCCTAAGCCCCGGGGTCACAATTTCAGCAAAAATCTGAATTTTGGCAATTCACTCAAAAATGGTGCCAGAAGCTTGCAAATGATCCCCTGAAAGCTTTGGCGATGGAAACAGAAGGCTTTTTATCACAGGACAAGAAATCAGCCCTCAAAAACGTAACCGGCAGAAAATATTTTTTTGAAAAAATCCCTAAGCCCCGGGGTCACAATTATAGCAAAAATCTGACTTTTGGCAATTCACTCAAAAATGGTGCCAGAAGCTTGCAAATGATCCCCTGAAAGGTTTGGCGATGGAAACAGAAGGCTTTTTATCACAGGACAAGAAATCAGCCCTCAAAAACTTAACCGGCAGAAAATATTTTTTTGAAAAAATCCCTAAGCCCCGGGGTCACAATTTCAGCAAAAATCTGACTTTTGGGAATTCTCTCAAAAATGGTGCCAGAAGCTTGCAAATGATCCCCTGAAAGCTTTGGCGAAGGAAACAGAAGGCTTTTTATCACAGGACAAGAAATCAGCCCTCAAAAACTTAACCGGCAGAAAATATTTTTTTGAAAAAATCCCTAAGCCCCGGGGTCACAATTTCAGCAAAAATCTGACTTTTGGCAATTCTCTCAAAAATGGTGCCAGAAGCTTGCAAATGATCCCCTGAAAGCTTTGGCGATGGAAACAGAAGGCTTTTTATCACAGGACAAGAAATCAGCCCTCAAAAACTTAACCGGCAGAAAATATTTTTTTGAAAAAATCCCTAAGCCCCGGGGTCACAATTTCAGCAAAAATCTGACTTTTGGCAATTCACTCAAAAATGGTGCCAGAAGCTTGCAAATGATCCCCTGAAAGCTTTGGCACTCGAAACAGAAGGCTTTTTATCACAGGACAAGAAATCAGCCCTCAAAAACGTAACCGGCAGAAAATATTTTTTTCGAAAAAAACCCCTAAGACCCGGGGTCACAATTTCAGCAAAAATCTGACTTTTGGCAATTCACTCAAAAATGGTGCCAGAAGCTTGCAAATGATCCCCTGAAAGCTTTGGCGATGGAAACAGAAGGCTTTTTATCACAGGACAAGAAATCAGCCCTCAAAAACTTAACCGGCAGAAAATATTTTTTTGAAAAAATCCCTAAGCCCCGGGGTCACAATTTCTGCAAAAATCTGACTTTTGGCAATTCACTCAAAAATGGTGCCAGAAGCTTGCAAATGATCCCCTGAAAGCTTTGGCGATGGAAACAGAAGGCTTTTTATCACAGGACAAGAAATCAGCCCTCAAAAACTTAACCGGCAGAAAATTTTTTTTTGAAAAAATCCCTAAGCCCCGGGGTCACAATTTCAGCAAAAATCTGAATTTTGGCAATTCACTCAAAAATGGTGCCAGAAGCTTGCAAATGATCCCCTGAAAGCTTTGGCGATGGAAACAGAAGGCTTTTTATCACAGGACAAGAAATCAGCCCTCAAAAACGTAACCGGCAGAAAATATTTTTTTGAAAAAATCCCTAAGCCCCGGGGTCACAATTTCAGCAAAAATCTGACTTTTGGCAATTCACTCAAAAATGGTGCCAGAAGCTTGCAAATGATCCCCTGAAAGCTTTGGCGATGGAAACAGAAGGCTTTTTATCACAGGACAAGAAATCAGCCCTCAAAAACTTAACCGGCAGAAAATTTTTTTTTGAAAAAATCCCTAAGCCCCGGGGTCACAATTTCAGCCAAAATCTGACTTTTGGCAATTCACTCAAAAATGGTGCCAGAAGCTTGCAAATGATCCCCTGAAAGCTTTGGCGATGGAAACAGAAGGCTTTTTATCACAGGACAAGAAATCAGCCCTCAAAAACTTAAGCGGCAGAAAATATTTTTTTGAAAAAATCCCTAAGCCCCGGGGTCACAATTTCAGCAAAAATCTGACTTTTGGCAATTCACTCAAAAATGGTTCCAGGAGCTTAAAAATGCTCCCCTGAAAGGTTTGGCACTCGAAACAGAAGGCTTTTTATCACAGGACAAGAAATCAGCCCTCAAAAACTTAACAGGCAGAAAATATTTTTTGGAAAAAATCCCTAAGCCCCGGGGTCACAATTTCAGCAAAAATCTGATTTTTGTCAATTCACTCAAAAATGGTGCCAGAAGCTTGCAAATGATCCCCTGAAAGCTTTGGCGATGGAAACAGAAGGCTTTTTATCACAGGACAAGAAATCAGCCCTCAAAAACTTAACCGGCAGAAAATATTTTTTTGAAAAAATCCCTAAGCCCCGGGGTCACAATTTCAGCAAAAATCTGACTTTTGGCAATTCTCTCAAAAATGGTGCCAGAAGCTTGCAAATGATCCCCTGAAAGCTTTGGCGATGGAAACAGAAGGCTTTTTATCACAGGACAAGAAATCAGCCCTCAAAAACGTAACCGGCAGAAAATATTTTTTTGAAAAAATCCCTAAGCCCCGGGGCCACAATTATAGCAAAAATCTGACTTTTGGCAATTCACTCAAAAATGGTGCCAGAAGCTTGCAAATGATCCCCTGAAAGGTTTGGCGATGGAAACAGAAGGCTTTTTATCACAGGACAAGAAATCAGCCCTCAAAAACTTAACCGGCAGAAAATATTTTTTTGAAAAAATCCCTAAGCCCCGGGGTCACAATTTCAGCAAAAATCTGACTTTTGGGAATTCTCTCAAAAATGGTTCCAGGAGCTTAAAAATGCTCCCCTGAAAGGTTTGGCACTCGAAACAGAAGGCTTTTTATCACAGGACAAGAAATCAGCCCTCAAAAACTTAACAGGCAGAAAATATTTTTTGGAAAAAATCCCTAAGCCCCGGGGTCACAATTTCAGCAAAAATCTGATTTTTGTCAATTCACTCAAAAATGGTGCCAGAAGCTTGCAAATGATCCCCTGAAAGCTTTGGCGATGGAAACAGAAGGCTTTTTATCACAGGACAAGAAATCAGCCCTCAAAAACTTAACCGGCAGAAAATATTTTTTTGAAAAAATCCCTAAGCCCCGGGGTCACAATTTCAGCAAAAATCTGACTTTTGGCAATTCTCTCAAAAATGGTGCCAGAAGCTTGCAAATGATCCCCTGAAAGCTTTGGCGATGGAAACAGAAGGCTTTTTATCACAGGACAAGAAATCAGCCCTCAAAAACGTAACCGGCAGAAAATATTTTTTTGAAAAAATCCCTAAGCCCCGGGGCCACAATTATAGCAAAAATCTGACTTTTGGCAATTCACTCAAAAATGGTGCCAGAAGCTTGCAAATGATCCCCTGAAAGGTTTGGCGATGGAAACAGAAGGCTTTTTATCACAGGACAAGAAATCAGCCCTCAAAAACTTAACCGGCAGAAAATATTTTTTTGAAAAAATCCCTAAGCCCCGGGGTCACAATTTCAGCAAAAATCTGACTTTTGGGAATTCTCTCAAAAATGGTGCCAGAAGCTTGCAAATGATCCCCTGAAAGCTTTGGCGATGGAAACAGAAGGCTTTTTATCACAGGACAAGAAATCAGCCCTCAAAAACTTAACCGGCAGAAAATATTTTTTTGAAAAAATCCCTAAGCCCCGGGGTCACAATTTCAGCAAAAATCTGACTTTTGGCAATTCTCTCAAAAATGGTGCCAGAAGCTTGCAAATGATCCCCTGAAAGCTTTGGCGATGGAAACAGAAGGCTTTTTATCACAGGACAAGAAATCAGCCCTCAAAAACTTAACCGGCAGAAAATATTTTTTTGAAAAAATCCCTAAGCCCCGGGGTCACAATTTCAGCAAAAATCTGAATTTTGGCAATTCACTCAAAAATGGTGCCAGAAGCTTGCAAATGATCCCCTGAAAGCTTTGGCGATGGAAACAGAAGGCTTTTTATCACAGGACAAGAAATCAGCCCTCAAAAACGTAACCGGCAGAAAATATTTTTTTGAAAAAATCCCTAAGCCCCGGGGTCACAATTTCAGCAAAAATCTGACTTTTGGCAATTCACTCAAAAATGGTGCCAGAAGCTTGCAAATGATCCCCTGAAAGCTTTGGCGATGGAAACAGAAGGCTTTTTATCACAGGACAAGAAATCAGCCCTCAAAAACTTAACCGGCAGAAAATTTTTTTTTGAAAAAATCCCTAAGCCCCGGGGTCACAATTTCAGCCAAAATCTGACTTTTGGCAATTCACTCAAAAATGGTGCCAGAAGCTTGCAAATGATCCCCTGAAAGCTTTGGCGATGGAAACAGAAGGCTTTTTATCACAGGACAAGAAATCAGCCCTCAAAAACTTAAGCGGCAGAAAATATTTTTTTGAAAAAATCCCTAAGCCCCGGGGTCACAATTTCAGCAAAAATCTGACTTTTGGCAATTCACTCAAAAATGGTTCCAGGAGCTTAAAAATGCTCCCCTGAAAGGTTTGGCACTCGAAACAGAAGGCTTTTTATCACAGGACAAGAAATCAGCCCTCAAAAACTTAACAGGCAGAAAATATTTTTTGGAAAAAATCCCTAAGCCCCGGGGTCACAATTTCAGCAAAAATCTGACTTTTGTCAATTCACTCAAAAATGGTGCCAGAAGCTTGCAAATGATCCCCTGAAAGCTTTGGCGATGGAAACAGAAGGCTTTTTATCACAGGACAAGAAATCAGCCCTCAAAAACGTAACCGGCAGAAAATATTTTTTTGAAAAAATCCCTAAGCCCCGGGGTCACAATTTCAGCAAAAATCTGACTTTTGGCAATTCACTCAAAAATGGTGCCAGAAGCTTGCAAATGATCCCCTGAAAGCTTTGGCGATGGAAACAGAAGGCTTTTTATCACAGGACAAGAAATCAGCCCTCAAAAACTTAACCGGCAGAAAATATTTTTTTGAAAAAATCCCTAAGCCCCGGGGTCACAATTTCAGCAAAAATCTGACTTTTGGCAATTCTCTCAAAAATGGTGCCAGAAGCTTGCAAATGATCCCCTGAAAGCTTTGGCGATGGAAACAGAAGGCTTTTTATCACAGGACAAGAAATCAGCCCTCAAAAACTTAACCGGCAGAAAATATTTTTTTGAAAAAATCCCTAAGCCCCGGGGTCACAATTTCAGCAAAAATCTGAATTTTGGCAATTCACTCAAAAATGGTGCCAGAAGCTTGCAAATGATCCCCTGAAAGCTTTGGCGATGGAAACAGAAGGCTTTTTATCACAGGACAAGAAATCAGCCCTCAAAAACGTAACCGGCAGAAAATATTTTTTTGAAAAAATCCCTAAGCCCCGGGGTCACAATTTCAGCAAAAATCTGACTTTTGGCAATTCACTCAAAAATGGTGCCAGAAGCTTGCAAATGATCCCCTGAAAGCTTTGGCGATGGAAACAGAAGGCTTTTTATCACAGGACAAGAAATCAGCCCTCAAAAACTTAACCGGCAGAAAATTTTTTTTTGAAAAAATCCCTAAGCCCCGGGGTCACAATTTCAGCCAAAATCTGACTTTTGGCAATTCACTCAAAAATGGTGCCAGAAGCTTGCAAATGATCCCCTGAAAGCTTTGGCGATGGAAACAGAAGGCTTTTTATCACAGGACAAGAAATCAGCCCTCAAAAACTTAAGCGGCAGAAAATATTTTTTTGAAAAAATCCCTAAGCCCCGGGGTCACAATTTCAGCAAAAATCTGACTTTTGGCAATTCACTCAAAAATGGTTCCAGGAGCTTAAAAATGCTCCCCTGAAAGGTTTGGCACTCGAAACAGAAGGCTTTTTATCACAGGACAAGAAATCAGCCCTCAAAAACTTAACAGGCAGAAAATATTTTTTGGAAAAAATCCCTAAGCCCCGGGGTCACAATTTCAGCAAAAATCTGACTTTTGTCAATTCACTCAAAAATGGTGCCAGAAGCTTGCAAATGATCCCCTGAAAGCTTTGGCGATGGAAACAGAAGGCTTTTTATCACAGGACAAGAAATCAGCCCTCAAAAACTTAACCGGCAGAAAATATTTTTTTGAAAAAATCCCTAAGCCCCGGGGTCACAATTTCAGCAAAAATCTGACTTTTGGCAATTCTCTCAAAAATGGTGCCAGAAGCTTGCAAATGATCCCCTGAAAGCTTTGGCGATGGAAACAGAAGGCTTTTTATCACAGGACAAGAAATCAGCCCTCAAAAACGTAACCGGCAGAAAATATTTTTTTGAAAAAATCCCTAAGCCCCGGGGCCACAATTATAGCAAAAATCTGACTTTTGGCAATTCACTCAAAAATGGTGCCAGAAGCTTGCAAATGATCCCCTGAAAGGTTTGGCGATGGAAACAGAAGGCTTTTTATCACAGGACAAGAAATCAGCCCTCAAAAACTTAACCGGCAGAAAATATTTTTTTGAAAAAATCCCTAAGCCCCGGGGTCACAATTTCAGCAAAAATCTGACTTTTGGGAATTCTCTCAAAAATGGTGCCAGAAGCTTGCAAATGATCCCCTGAAAGCTTTGGCGATGGAAACAGAAGGCTTTTTATCACAGGACAAGAAATCAGCCCTCAAAAACTTAACCGGCAGAAAATATTTTTTTGAAAAAATCCCTAAGCCCCGGGGTCACAATTTCAGCAAAAATCTGACTTTTGGCAATTCTCTCAAAAATGGTGCCAGAAGCTTGCAAATGATCCCCTGAAAGCTTTGGCGATGGAAACAGAAGGCTTTTTATCACAGGACAAGAAATCAGCCCTCAAAAACTTAACCGGCAGAAAATTTTTTTTTGAAAAAATCCCTAAGCCCCGGGGTCACAATTTCAGCAAAAATCTGACTTTTGGCAATTCACTCAAAAATGGTGCCAGAAGCTTGCAAATGATCCCCTGAAAGCTTTGGCACTCGAAACAGAAGGCTTTTTATCACAGGACAAGAAATCAGCCCTCAAAAACGTAACCGGCAGAAAATATTTTTTTCGAAAAAAAACCCTAAGACCCGGGGTCACAATTTCAGCAAAAATCTGACTTTTGGCAATTCACTCAAAAATGGTGCCAGAAGCTTGCAAATGATCCCCTGAAAGCTTTGGCGATGGAAACAGAAGGCTTTTTATCACAGGACAAGAAATAAGCCCTCAAAAACTTAACCGGCAGAAAATATTTTTTTGAAAAAATCCCTAAGCCCCGGGGTCACAATTTCAGCAAAAATCTGACTTTTGGCAATTCTCTCAAAAATGGTGCCAGAAGCTTGCAAATGATCCCCTGAAAGCTTTGGCGATGGAAACAGAAGGCTTTTTATCACAGGACAAGAAATCAGCCCTCAAAAACTTAACCGGCAGAAAATATTTTTTTGAAAAAATCCCTAAGCCCCGGGGTCACAATTTCAGCAAAAATCTGACTTTTGGCAATTCACTCAAAAATGGTGCCAGAAGCTTGCAAATGATCCCCTGAAAGCTTTGGCACTCGAAACAGAAGGCTTTTTATCACAGGACAAGAAATCAGCCCTCAAAAACGTAACCGGCAGAAAATATTTTTTTCGAAAAAAAACCCTAAGACCCGGGGTCACAATTTCAGCAAAAATCTGACTTTTGGCAATTCACTCAAAAATGGTGCCAGAAGCTTGCAAATGATCCCCTGAAAGCTTTGGCGATGGAAACAGAAGGCTTTTTATCACAGGACAAGAAATCAGCCCTCAAAAACTTAACCGGCAGAAAATATTTTTTTGAAAAAATCCCTAAGCCCCGGGGTCACAATTTCAGCAAAAATCTGACTTTTGGCAATTCTCTCAAAAATGGTGCCAGAAGCTTGCAAATGATCCCCTGAAAGCTTTGGCGATGGAAACAGAAGGCTTTTTATCACAGGACAAGAAATCAGCCCTCAAAAACGTAACCGGCAGAAAATATTTTTTTGAAAAAATCCCTAAGCCCCGGGGCCACAATTATAGCAAAAATCTGACTTTTGGCAATTCACTCAAAAATGGTGCCAGAAGCTTGCAAATGATCCCCTGAAAGGTTTGGCGATGGAAACAGAAGGCTTTTTATCACAGGACAAGAAATCAGCCCTCAAAAACTTAACCGGCAGAAAATATTTTTTTGAAAAAATCCCTAAGCCCCGGGGTCACAATTTCAGCAAAAATCTGACTTTTGGGAATTCTCTCAAAAATGGTGCCAGAAGCTTGCAAATGATCCCCTGAAAGCTTTGGCGATGGAAACAGAAGGCTTTTTATCACAGGACAAGAAATCAGCCCTCAAAAACTTAACCGGCAGAAAATATTTTTTTGAAAAAATCCCTAAGCCCCGGGGTCACAATTTCAGCAAAAATCTGACTTTTGGCAATTCTCTCAAAAATGGTGCCAGAAGCTTGCAAATGATCCCCTGAAAGCTTTGGCGATGGAAACAGAAGGCTTTTTATCACAGGACAAGAAATCAGCCCTCAAAAACTTAACCGGCAGAAAATATTTTTTTGAAAAAATCCCTAAGCCCCGGGGTCACAATTTCAGCAAAAATCTGACTTTTGGCAATTCACTCAAAAATGGTGCCAGAAGCTTGCAAATGATCCCCTGAAAGCTTTGGCACTCGAAACAGAAGGCTTTTTATCACAGGACAAGAAATCAGCCCTCAAAAACGTAACCGGCAGAAAATATTTTTTTCGAAAAAAAACCCTAAGACCCGGGGTCACAATTTCAGCAAAAATCTGACTTTTGGCAATTCACTCAAAAATGGTGCCAGAAGCTTGCAAATGATCCCCTGAAAGCTTTGGCGATGGAAACAGAAGGCTTTTTATCACAGGACAAGAAATAAGCCCTCAAAAACTTAACCGGCAGAAAATATTTTTTTGAAAAAATCCCTAAGCCCCGGGGTCACAATTTCAGCAAAAATCTGACTTTTGGCAATTCACTCAAAAATGGTGCCAGAAGCTTGCAAATGATCCCCTGAAAGCTTTGGCGATGGAAACAGAAGGCTTTTTATCACAGGACAAGAAATCAGCCCTCAAAAACTTAACCGGCAGAAAATTTTTTTTTGAAAAAATCCCTAAGCCCCGGGGTCACAATTTCAGCAAAAATCTGACTTTTGGCAATTCTCTCAAAAATGGTGCCAGAAGCTTGCAAATGATCCCCTGAAAGCTTTGGCGATGGAAACAGAAGGCTTTTTATCACAGGACAAGAAATCAGCCCTCAAAAACGTAACCGGCAGAAAATATTTTTTTGAAAAAATCCCTAAGCCCCGGGGCCACAATTATAGCAAAAATCTGACTTTTGGCAATTCACTCAAAAATGGTGCCAGAAGCTTGCAAATGATCCCCTGAAAGGTTTGGCGATGGAAACAGAAGGCTTTTTATCACAGGACAAGAAATCAGCCCTCAAAAACTTAACCGGCAGAAAATATTTTTTTGAAAAAATCCCTAAGCCCCGGGGTCACAATTTCAGCAAAAATCTGACTTTTGGGAATTCTCTCAAAAATGGTGCCAGAAGCTTGCAAATGATCCCCTGAAAGCTTTGGCGATGGAAACAGAAGGCTTTTTATCACAGGACAAGAAATCAGCCCTCAAAAACTTAACCGGCAGAAAATATTTTTTTGAAAAAATCCCTAAGCCCCGGGGTCACAATTTCAGCAAAAATCTGACTTTTGGCAATTCTCTCAAAAATGGTGCCAGAAGCTTGCAAATGATCCCCTGAAAGCTTTGGCGATGGAAACAGAAGGCTTTTTATCACAGGACAAGAAATCAGCCCTCAAAAACTTAACCGGCAGAAAATATTTTTTTGAAAAAATCCCTAAGCCCCGGGGTCACAATTTCAGCAAAAATCTGAATTTTGGCAATTCACTCAAAAATGGTGCCAGAAGCTTGCAAATGATCCCCTGAAAGCTTTGGCGATGGAAACAGAAGGCTTTTTATCACAGGACAAGAAATCAGCCCTCAAAAACGTAACCGGCAGAAAATATTTTTTTGAAAAAATCCCTAAGCCCCGGGGTCACAATTTCAGCAAAAATCTGACTTTTGGCAATTCACTCAAAAATGGTGCCAGAAGCTTGCAAATGATCCCCTGAAAGCTTTGGCGATGGAAACAGAAGGCTTTTTATCACAGGACAAGAAATCAGCCCTCAAAAACTTAACCGGCAGAAAATTTTTTTTTGAAAAAATCCCTAAGCCCCGGGGTCACAATTTCAGCCAAAATCTGACTTTTGGCAATTCACTCAAAAATGGTGCCAGAAGCTTGCAAATGATCCCCTGAAAGCTTTGGCGATGGAAACAGAAGGCTTTTTATCACAGGACAAGAAATCAGCCCTCAAAAACTTAAGCGGCAGAAAATATTTTTTTGAAAAAATCCCTAAGCCCCGGGGTCACAATTTCAGCAAAAATCTGACTTTTGGCAATTCACTCAAAAATGGTTCCAGGAGCTTAAAAATGCTCCCCTGAAAGGTTTGGCACTCGAAACAGAAGGCTTTTTATCACAGGACAAGAAATCAGCCCTCAAAAACTTAACAGGCAGAAAATATTTTTTGGAAAAAATCCCTAAGCCCCGGGGTCACAATTTCAGCAAAAATCTGACTTTTGTCAATTCACTCAAAAATGGTGCCAGAAGCTTGCAAATGATCCCCTGAAAGCTTTGGCGATGGAAACAGAAGGCTTTTTATCACAGGACAAGAAATCAGCCCTCAAAAACTTAACCGGCAGAAAATATTTTTTTGAAAAAATCCCTAAGCCCCGGGGTCACAATTTCAGCAAAAATCTGACTTTTGGCAATTCTCTCAAAAATGGTGCCAGAAGCTTGCAAATGATCCCCTGAAAGCTTTGGCGATGGAAACAGAAGGCTTTTTATCACAGGACAAGAAATCAGCCCTCAAAAACGTAACCGGCAGAAAATATTTTTTTGAAAAAATCCCTAAGCCCCGGGGCCACAATTATAGCAAAAATCTGACTTTTGGCAATTCACTCAAAAATGGTGCCAGAAGCTTGCAAATGATCCCCTGAAAGGTTTGGCGATGGAAACAGAAGGCTTTTTATCACAGGACAAGAAATCAGCCCTCAAAAACTTAACCGGCAGAAAATATTTTTTTGAAAAAATCCCTAAGCCCCGGGGTCACAATTTCAGCAAAAATCTGACTTTTGGGAATTCTCTCAAAAATGGTGCCAGAAGCTTGCAAATGATCCCCTGAAAGCTTTGGCGATGGAAACAGAAGGCTTTTTATCACAGGACAAGAAATCAGCCCTCAAAAACTTAACCGGCAGAAAATATTTTTTTGAAAAAATCCCTAAGCCCCGGGGTCACAATTTCAGCAAAAATCTGACTTTTGGCAATTCTCTCAAAAATGGTGCCAGAAGCTTGCAAATGATCCCCTGAAAGCTTTGGCGATGGAAACAGAAGGCTTTTTATCACAGGACAAGAAATCAGCCCTCAAAAACTTAACCGGCAGAAAATTTTTTTTTGAAAAAATCCCTAAGCCCCGGGGTCACAATTTCAGCAAAAATCTGACTTTTGGCAATTCACTCAAAAATGGTGCCAGAAGCTTGCAAATGATCCCCTGAAAGCTTTGGCACTCGAAACAGAAGGCTTTTTATCACAGGACAAGAAATCAGCCCTCAAAAACGTAACCGGCAGAAAATATTTTTTTCGAAAAAAAACCCTAAGACCCGGGGTCACAATTTCAGCAAAAATCTGACTTTTGGCAATTCACTCAAAAATGGTGCCAGAAGCTTGCAAATGATCCCCTGAAAGCTTTGGCGATGGAAACAGAAGGCTTTTTATCACAGGACAAGAAATAAGCCCTCAAAAACTTAACCGGCAGAAAATATTTTTTTGAAAAAATCCCTAAGCCCCGGGGTCACAATTTCAGCAAAAATCTGACTTTTGGCAATTCTCTCAAAAATGGTGCCAGAAGCTTGCAAATGATCCCCTGAAAGCTTTGGCGATGGAAACAGAAGGCTTTTTATCACAGGACAAGAAATCAGCCCTCAAAAACTTAACCGGCAGAAAATATTTTTTTGAAAAAATCCCTAAGCCCCGGGGTCACAATTTCAGCAAAAATCTGACTTTTGGCAATTCACTCAAAAATGGTGCCAGAAGCTTGCAAATGATCCCCTGAAAGCTTTGGCACTCGAAACAGAAGGCTTTTTATCACAGGACAAGAAATCAGCCCTCAAAAACGTAACCGGCAGAAAATATTTTTTTCGAAAAAAAACCCTAAGACCCGGGGTCACAATTTCAGCAAAAATCTGACTTTTGGCAATTCACTCAAAAATGGTGCCAGAAGCTTGCAAATGATCCCCTGAAAGCTTTGGCGATGGAAACAGAAGGCTTTTTATCACAGGACAAGAAATCAGCCCTCAAAAACTTAACCGGCAGAAAATATTTTTTTGAAAAAATCCCTAAGCCCCGGGGTCACAATTTCAGCAAAAATCTGACTTTTGGCAATTCTCTCAAAAATGGTGCCAGAAGCTTGCAAATGATCCCCTGAAAGCTTTGGCGATGGAAACAGAAGGCTTTTTATCACAGGACAAGAAATCAGCCCTCAAAAACGTAACCGGCAGAAAATATTTTTTTGAAAAAATCCCTAAGCCCCGGGGCCACAATTATAGCAAAAATCTGACTTTTGGCAATTCACTCAAAAATGGTGCCAGAAGCTTGCAAATGATCCCCTGAAAGGTTTGGCGATGGAAACAGAAGGCTTTTTATCACAGGACAAGAAATCAGCCCTCAAAAACTTAACCGGCAGAAAATATTTTTTTGAAAAAATCCCTAAGCCCCGGGGTCACAATTTCAGCAAAAATCTGACTTTTGGGAATTCTCTCAAAAATGGTGCCAGAAGCTTGCAAATGATCCCCTGAAAGCTTTGGCGATGGAAACAGAAGGCTTTTTATCACAGGACAAGAAATCAGCCCTCAAAAACTTAACCGGCAGAAAATATTTTTTTGAAAAAATCCCTAAGCCCCGGGGTCACAATTTCAGCAAAAATCTGACTTTTGGCAATTCTCTCAAAAATGGTGCCAGAAGCTTGCAAATGATCCCCTGAAAGCTTTGGCGATGGAAACAGAAGGCTTTTTATCACAGGACAAGAAATCAGCCCTCAAAAACTTAACCGGCAGAAAATATTTTTTTGAAAAAATCCCTAAGCCCCGGGGTCACAATTTCAGCAAAAATCTGACTTTTGGCAATTCACTCAAAAATGGTGCCAGAAGCTTGCAAATGATCCCCTGAAAGCTTTGGCACTCGAAACAGAAGGCTTTTTATCACAGGACAAGAAATCAGCCCTCAAAAACGTAACCGGCAGAAAATATTTTTTTCGAAAAAAAACCCTAAGACCCGGGGTCACAATTTCAGCAAAAATCTGACTTTTGGCAATTCACTCAAAAATGGTGCCAGAAGCTTGCAAATGATCCCCTGAAAGCTTTGGCGATGGAAACAGAAGGCTTTTTATCACAGGACAAGAAATAAGCCCTCAAAAACTTAACCGGCAGAAAATATTTTTTTGAAAAAATCCCTAAGCCCCGGGGTCACAATTTCAGCAAAAATCTGACTTTTGGCAATTCACTCAAAAATGGTGCCAGAAGCTTGCAAATGATCCCCTGAAAGCTTTGGCGATGGAAACAGAAGGCTTTTTATCACAGGACAAGAAATCAGCCCTCAAAAACTTAACCGGCAGAAATTTTTTTTTTGAAAAAATCCCTAAGCCCCGGGGTCACAATTTCAGCAAAAATCTGAATTTTGGCAATTCACTCAAAAATGGTGCCAGAAGCTTGCAAATGATCCCCTGAAAGCTTTGGCGATGGAAACAGAAGGCTTTTTATCACAGGACAAGAAATCAGCCCTCAAAAACGTAACCGGCAGAAAATATTTTTTTGAAAAAATCCCTAAGCCCCGGGGTCACAATTTCAGCAAAAATCTGACTTTTGGCAATTCACTCAAAAATGGTGCCAGAAGCTTGCAAATGATCCCCTGAAAGCTTTGGCGATGGAAACAGAAGGCTTTTTATCACAGGACAAGAAATCAGCCCTCAAAAACTTAACCGGCAGAAAATTTTTTTTTGAAAAAATCCCTAAGCCCCGGGGTCACAATTTCAGCAAAAATCTGAATTTTGGCAATTCACTCAAAAATGGTGCCAGAAGCTTGCCAATGATCCCCTGAAAACTTTGGCGATGGAAACAGAAGGCTTTTTATCACAGGACAAGAAATCAGCCCTCAAAAACGTAACCGGCAGAAAATATTTTTTTGAAAAAATCCCTAAGCCCCGGGGTCACAATTTCAGCAAAAATCTGACTTTTGGCAATTCACTCAAAAATGGTGCCAGAAGCTTGCAAATGATCCCCTGAAAGCTTATGCAATGGAAACAAAAGGCTTTTTATCACAGGACAAGAAATCAGCCCTCAAAAACTTAACCGGCAGAAAATATTTTTTTGAAAAAATCCCTAAGCCCCGGGGTCACAATTTCAACAAAAATCTGACTTTTGGCAATTCACTAAAAACTGGTGCCAGAAGCTTGCAAATGATCCCCTGAAAGGTTTGGCACTCGAAACAGAAGGCTTTTTATCACAGGACAAGAAGTCAGCCCTCAAAAACGTAACCGGCAGAAAATATTTTTTTGAAAAAATCCCTAAGCCCCGGGGTCACAATTTCAGCAAAAATCTGACTTTTGGCAATTCACTCAAAAATGGTGCCAGAAGCTTGCAAATGATCCCGTGAAAGCTTTGGCACTCGAAACAGAAGGCTTTTTATCACAGGACAAGAAATCAGCCCTCAAAAACGTAACCGGCAGAAAATATTTTTTTGAAAAAATCCCTAAGCCCTGGGGTCACAATTTCAGCAAAAATCTGACTTTTGGCAATTCACTCAAAAATGGTGCCAGAAGCTTGCAAATGATCCCCTGAAAGCTTTGGCGATGGAAACAGAAGGCTTTTTATCACAGGACAAGAAATCAGCCCTCAAAAACTTAACCGGCAGAAAATATTTTTTTGAAAAAATCCCTAAGCCCCGGGGTCACAATTTCAGCCAAAATCTGACTTTTGGCAATTCACTCAAAAATGGTGCCAAAAGCTTGAAAATGCTCTCCGGAAAGGTTTGGCACTCGAAACAGAAGACTTTTTATCACAGGACAAGAAATCAGCCCTCAAAAACTTAACCGGCAGAAAATATTTTTTTGAAAAAATCCCTAAGCCCCGGGGTCACAATTTCAGCAAAAATCTGACTTTTGGCAATTCACTCAAAAATGGTGCCAGAAGCTTGCAAATGATCCCCTGAAAGCTTTGGCGATGGAAACAGAAGGCTTTTTATCACAGGACAAGAAATCAGCCCTCAAAAACTTAAGCGGCAGAAAATATTTTTTTGAAAAAATCCCTAAGCCCCGGGGTCACAATTTCAGCAAAAATCTGACTTTTGGCAATTCACTCAAAAATGGTTCCAGGAGCTTAAAAATGCTCCCCTGAAAGGTTTGGCACTCGAAACAGAAGGCTTTTTATCACAGGACAAGAAATCAGCCCTCAAAAACTTAACAGGCAGAAAATATTTTTTGGAAAAAACACCTAAGCCCCGGGGTCACAATTTCAGCAAAAATCTGACTTTTGGCAATTCACTCAAAAATGGTGCCAGAAGCTTGCAAATGATCCCCTGAAAGCTTTGGCGATGGAAACAGAAGGCTTTTTATCACAGGACAAGAAATCAGCCCTCAAAAACTTAACCGGCAGAAAATATTTTTTTGAAAAAATCCCTAAGCCCCGGGGTCACAATTTCAGCAAAAATCTGACTTTTGGCAATTCTCTCAAAAATGGTGCCAGAAGCTTGCAAATGATCCCCTGAAAGCTTTGGCGATGGAAACAGAAGGCTTTTTATCACAGGACAAGAAATCAGCCCTCAAAAACGTAACCGGCAGAAAATATTTTTTTGAAAAAATCCCTAAGCCCCGGGGTCACAATTATAGCAAAAATCTGACTTTTGGCAATTCACTCAAAAATGGTGCCAGAAGATTGCAAATGATCCCCTGAAAGGTTTGGCGATGGAAACAGAAGGCTTTTTATCACAGGACAAGAAATCAGCCCTCAAAAACTTAACCGGCAGAAAATATTTTTTTGAAAAAATCCCTAAGCCCCGGGGTCACAATTTCAGCAAAAATCTGACTTTTGGGAATTCTCTCAAAAATGGTGCCAGAAGCCTGCAAATGATCCCCTGAAAGCTTTGGCGATGGAAACAGAAGGCTTTTTATCACAGGACAAGAAATCAGCCCTCAAAAACTTAACCGGCAGAAAATATTTTTTTGAAAAAATCCCTAAGCCCCGGGGTCACAATTTCAGCAAAAATCTGACTTTTGGCAATTCTCTCAAAAATGGTGCCAGAAGCTTGCAAATGATCCCCTGAAAGCTTTGGCGATGGAAACAGAAGGCTTTTTATCACAGGACAAGAAATCAGCCCTCAAAAACTTAACCGGCAGAAAATATTTTTTTGAAAAAATCCCTAAGCCCCGGGGTCACAATTTCAGCAAAAATCTGACTTTTGGCAATTCACTCAAAAATGGTGCCAGAAGCTTGCAAATGATCCCCTGAAAGCTTTGGCACTCGAAACAGAAGGCTTTTTATCACAGGACAAGAAATCAGCCCTCAAAAACGTAACCGGCAGAAAATATTTTTTTCGAAAAAAAAACCCTAAGACCCGGGGTCACAATTTCAGCAAAAATCTGACTTTTGGCAATTCACTCAAAAATGGTGCCAGAAGCTTGCAAATGATCCCCTGAAAGCTTTGGCGATGGAAACAGAAGGCTTTTTATCACAGGACAAGAAATCAGCCCTCAAAAACTTAACCGGCAGAAAATATTTTTTTGAAAAAATCCCTAAGCCCCGGGGTCACAATTTCAGCAAAAATCTGACTTTTGGCAATTCACTCAAAAATGGTGCCAGAAGCTTGCAAATGATCCCCTGAAAGCTTTGGCGATGGAAACAGAAGGCTTTTTATCACAGGACAAGAAATCAGCCCTCAAAAACGTAACCGGCAGAAAATATTTTTTTGAAAAAATCCCTAAGCCCCGGGGTCACAATTTCAGCAAAAATCTGACTTTTGGCAATTCACTCAAAAATGGTGCCAGAAGCTTGCAAATGATCCCCTGAAAGCTTTGGCGATGGAAACAGAAGGCTTTTTATCACAGGACAAGAAATCAGCCCTCAAAAACTTAACCGGCAGAAAAAATTTTTTTGAAAAAATCCCTAACCCCGGGGTCACAATTTCAGCAAAAATCTGAATTTTGGCAATTCACTCAAAAATGGTGCCAGAAGCTTGCAAATGATCCCCTGAAAGCTTTGGCGATGGAAACAGAAGGCTTTTTATCATAGGACTAGAAATCAGCCCTCAAAAACTTAACCGGCAGAAAATATTTTTTTGAAAAAATCCCTAAGCCCCGGGGTCACAATTTCAGCAAAAATTTGACTTTTGGCAATTCACTCAAAAATGGTGCCAAAAGCTTGAAAATGCTCTCCGGAAAGGTTTGGCACTCGAAACAGAAGACTTTTTATCACAGGACAAGAAATCAGCCCTCAAAAACTTAACCGGCAGAAAATATTTTTTTGAAAAAATCCCTAAGCCCCGGGGTCACAATTTCAGCAAAAATCTGACTTTTGGCAATTCACTCAAAAATGGTGCCAGAAGCTTGCAAATGATCCCCTGAAAGCTTTGGCGATGGAAACAGAAGGCTTTTTATCACAGGACAAGAAAATAAGCCCTCAAAAACTTAAGCGGCAGAAAATATTTTTTTGAAAAAATCCCTAAGCCCCGGGGTCACAATTTCAGCAAAAATCTGACTTTTGGCAATTCACTCAAAAATGGTTCCAGGAGCTTAAAAATGCTCCCCTGAAAGGTTTGGCACTCGAAACAGAAGGCTTTTTATCACAGGACAAGAAATCAGCCCTCAAAAACTTAACAGGCAGAAAATATTTTTTGGAAAAAACACCTAAGCCCCGGGGTCACAATTTCAGCAAAAATCTGACTTTTGTCAATTCACTCAAAAATGGTGCCAGAAGCTTGCAAATGATCCCCTGAAAGCTTTGGCGATGGAAACAGAAGGCTTTTTATCACAGGACAAGAAATCAACCCTCAAAAACTTAACCGGCAGAAAATATTTTTTTGAAAAAATCCCTAAGCCCCGGGGTCACAATTTCAGCAAAAATCTGACTTTTGGCAATTCTCTCAAAAATGGTGCCAGAAGCTTGCAAATGATCCCCTGAAAGCTTTGGCGATGGAAACAGAAGGCTTTTTATCACAGGACAAGAAATCAGCCCTCAAAAACTTAACCGGCAGAAAATATTTTTTTGAAAAAATCCCTAAGCCCCGGGGTCACAATTTCTGCAAAAATCTGACTTTTGGCAATTCACTCAAAAATGGTGCCAGAAGCTTGCAAATGACCCCCTGAAAGCTTTGGCACTCGAAACAGAAGGCTTTTTATCACAGGACAAGAAATCAGCCCTCAAAAACTTAACCGGCAGAAAATATTTTTTTGAAAAAAATCCCTAAGCCCCGGGGTCACAATTTCAGCAAAAATCTGACTTTTGGCAATTCTCTCAAAAATGGTGCCAGAAGCTTGCAAATGATCCCCTGAAAGCTTTGGCGATGGAAACAGAAGGCTTTTTATCACAGGACAAGAAATCAGCCCTCAAAAACGTAACCGGCAGAAAATATTTTTTTGAAAAAATCCCTAAGCCCCGGGGTCACAATTATAGCAAAAATCTGACTTTTGGCAATTCACTCAAAAATGGTGCCAGAAGCTTGCAAATGATCCCCTGAAAGGTTTGGCGATGGAAACAGAAGGCTTTTTATCACAGGACAAGAAATCAGCCCTCAAAAACCTAACCGGCAGAAAATATTTTTTTGAAAAAATCCCTAAGCCCCGGGGTCACAATTTCAGCAAAAATCTGAATTTTGGCAATTCACTCAAAAATGATGCCAGAAGCTTGCAAATGATCCCCTGAAAGCTTTGGCGATGGAAACAGAAGGCTTTTTATCACAGGACAAGAAATCAGCCCTCAAAAACGTAACCGGCAGAAAATATTTTTTTGAAAAAATCCCTAAGCCCCGGGGTCACAATTTCAGCAAAAATCTGACTTTTGGCAATTCACTCAAAAATGGTGCCAGAAGCTTGCAAATGATCCCCTGAAAGCTTTTGTGATGGAAACAAAAGGCTTTTTATCACAGGACAAGAAATCAGCCCTCAAAAACTTAACCGGCAGAAAATATTTTTTTGAAAAAATCCCTAAGCCCCGGGGTCACAATTTCAGCAAAAATCTGACTTTTGGCAATTCACTCAAAAATGGTGCCAGAAGCTTGCAAATGATCCCCTGAAAGCTTTGGCGATGGAAACAGAAGGCTTTTTATCACAGGACAAGAAATCAGCCCTCAAAAACTTAACCGGCAGAAAATATTTTTTTGAAAAAATCCCTAAGCCCCGGGGTCACAATTTCAGCAAAAATTTGACTTTTGGCAATTCACTCAAAAATGGTGCCAAAAGCTTGAAAATGCTCTCCGGAAAGGTTTGGCACTCGAAACAGAAGACTTTTTATCACAGGACAAGAAATCAGCCCTCAAAAACTTAACCGGCAGAAAATATTTTTTTGAAAAAATCCCTAAGCCCCGGGGTCACAATTTCAGCAAAAATCTGACTTTTGGCAATTCACTCAAAAATGGTGCCAGAAGCTTGCAAATGATCCCCTGAAAGCTTTGGCGATGGAAACAGAAGGCTTTTTATCACAGGACAAGAAAATAAGCCCTCAAAAACTTAAGCGGCAGAAAATATTTTTTTGAAAAAATCCCTAAGCCCCGGGGTCACAATTTCAGCAAAAATCTGACTTTTGGCAATTCACTCAAAAATGGTTCCAGGAGCTTAAAAATGCTCCCCTGAAAGGTTTGGCACTCGAAACAGAAGGCTTTTTATCACAGGACAAGAAATCAGCCCTCAAAAACTTAACCGGCAGAAAATATTTTTTTGAAAAAAATCCCTAAGCCCCGGGGTCACAATTTCAGCAAAAATCTGACTTTTGGCAATTCTCTCAAAAATGGTGCCAGAAGCTTGCAAATGATCCCCTGAAAGCTTTGGCGATGGAAACAGAAGGCTTTTTATCACAGGACAAGAAATCAGCCCTCAAAAACGTAACCGGCAGAAAATATTTTTTTGAAAAAATCCCTAAGCCCCGGGGTCACAATTATAGCAAAAATCTGACTTTTGGCAATTCACTCAAAAATGGTGCCAGAAGCTTGCAAATGATCCCCTGAAAGGTTTGGCGATGGAAACAGAAGGCTTTTTATCACAGGACAAGAAATCAGCCCTCAAAAACCTAACCGGCAGAAAATATTTTTTTGAAAAAATCCCTAAGCCCCGGGGTCACAATTTCAGCAAAAATCTGAATTTTGGCAATTCACTCAAAAATGATGCCAGAAGCTTGCAAATGATCCCCTGAAAGCTTTGGCGATGGAAACAGAAGGCTTTTTATCACAGGACAAGAAATCAGCCCTCAAAAACGTAACCGGCAGAAAATATTTTTTTGAAAAAATCCCTAAGCCCCGGGGTCACAATTTCAGCAAAAATCTGACTTTTGGCAATTCACTCAAAAATGGTGCCAGAAGCTTGCAAATGATCCCCTGAAAGCTTTTGTGATGGAAACAAAAGGCTTTTTATCACAGGACAAGAAATCAGCCCTCAAAAACTTAACCGGCAGAAAATATTTTTTTGAAAAAATCCCTAAGCCCCGGGGTCACAATTTCAGCAAAAATCTGACTTTTGGCAATTCACTCAAAAATGGTGCCAGAAGCTTGCAAATGATCCCCTGAAAGCTTTGGCGATGGAAACAGAAGGCTTTTTATCACAGGACAAGAAATCAGCCCTCAAAAACTTAACCGGCAGAAAATATTTTTTTGAAAAAATCCCTAAGCCCCGGGGTCACAATTTCAGCAAAAATTTGACTTTTGGCAATTCACTCAAAAATGGTGCCAAAAGCTTGAAAATGCTCTCCGGAAAGGTTTGGCACTCGAAACAGAAGACTTTTTATCACAGGACAAGAAATCAGCCCTCAAAAACTTAACCGGCAGAAAATATTTTTTTGAAAAAATCCCTAAGCCCCGGGGTCACAATTTCAGCAAAAATCTGACTTTTGGCAATTCACTCAAAAATGGTGCCAGAAGCTTGCAAATGATCCCCTGAAAGCTTTGGCGATGGAAACAGAAGGCTTTTTATCACAGGACAAGAAAATAAGCCCTCAAAAACTTAAGCGGCAGAAAATATTTTTTTGAAAAAATCCCTAAGCCCCGGGGTCACAATTTCAGCAAAAATCTGACTTTTGGCAATTCACTCAAAAATGGTTCCAGGAGCTTAAAAATGCTCCCCTGAAAGGTTTGGCACTCGAAACAGAAGGCTTTTTATCACAGGACAAGAAATCAGCCCTCAAAAACTTAACAGGCAGAAAATATTTTTTGGAAAAAACACCTAAGCCCCGGGGTCACAATTTCAGCAAAAATCTGACTTTTGTCAATTCACTCAAAAATGGTGCCAGAAGCTTGCAAATGATCCCCTGAAAGCTTTGGCGATGGAAACAGAAGGCTTTTTATCACAGGACAAGAAATCAACCCTCAAAAACTTAACCGGCAGAAAATATTTTTTTGAAAAAATCCCTAAGCCCCGGGGTCACAATTTCAGCAAAAATCTGACTTTTGGCAATTCTCTCAAAAATGGTGCCAGAAGCTTGCAAATGATCCCCTGAAAGCTTTGGCGATGGAAACAGAAGGCTTTTTATCACAGGACAAGAAATCAGCCCTCAAAAACTTAACCGGCAGAAAATATTTTTTTGAAAAAATCCCTAAGCCCCGGGGTCACAATTTCTGCAAAAATCTGACTTTTGGCAATTCACTCAAAAATGGTGCCAGAAGCTTGCAAATGACCCCCTGAAAGCTTTGGCACTCGAAACAGAAGGCTTTTTATCACAGGACAAGAAATCAGCCCTCAAAAACTTAACCGGCAGAAAATATTTTTTTGAAAAAAATCCCTAAGCCCCGGGGTCACAATTTCAGCAAAAATCTGACTTTTGGCAATTCTCTCAAAAATGGTGCCAGAAGCTTGCAAATGATCCCCTGAAAGCTTTGGCGATGGAAACAGAAGGCTTTTTATCACAGGACAAGAAATCAGCCCTCAAAAACGTAACCGGCAGAAAATATTTTTTTGAAAAAATCCCTAAGCCCCGGGGTCACAATTATAGCAAAAATCTGACTTTTGGCAATTCACTCAAAAATGGTGCCAGAAGCTTGCAAATGATCCCCTGAAAGGTTTGGCGATGGAAACAGAAGGCTTTTTATCGCAGGACAAGAAATCAGCCCTCAAAAACCTAACCGGCAGAAAATATTTTTTTGAAAAAATCCCTAAGCCCCGGGGTCACAATTTCAGCAAAAATCTGAATTTTGGCAATTCACTCAAAAATGATGCCAGAAGCTTGCAAATGATCCCCTGAAAGCTTTGGCGATGGAAACAGAAGGCTTTTTATCACAGGACAAGAAATCAGCCCTCAAAAACGTAACCGGCAGAAAATATTTTTTTGAAAAAATCCCTAAGCCCCGGGGTCACAATTTCAGCAAAAATCTGACTTTTGGCAATTCACTCAAAAATGGTGCCAGAAGCTTGCAAATGATCCCCTGAAAGCTTTTGTGATGGAAACAAAAGGCTTTTTATCACAGGACAAGAAATCAGCCCTCAAAAACTTAACCGGCAGAAAATATTTTTTTGAAAAAATCCCTAAGCCCCGGGGTCACAATTTCAGCAAAAATCTGACTTTTGGCAATTCACTCAAAAATGGTGCCAGAAGCTTGCAAATGATCCCCTGAAAGCTTTGGCGATGGAAACAGAAGGCTTTTTATCACAGGACAAGAAATCAGCCCTCAAAAACTTAAGCGGCAGAAAATATTTTTTTGAAAAAATCCCTAAGCCCCGGGGTCACAATTTCAGCAAAAATCTGACTTTTGGCAATTCACTCAAAAATGGTTCCAGGAGCTTAAAAA
The DNA here is from genome assembly GCF_965113315.1 of Podarcis vaucheri. Taxonomy (NCBI): domain Eukaryota; kingdom Metazoa; phylum Chordata; class Lepidosauria; order Squamata; family Lacertidae; genus Podarcis; species Podarcis vaucheri. The sequence goes on from NC_138749.1 coordinate 52,731,902, forward strand.
TGCTCCCCTGAAAGGTTTGGCACTCGAAACAGAAGGCTTTTTATCACAGGACAAGAAATCAGCCCTCAAAAACTTAACAGGCAGAAAATATTTTTTGGAAAAAACACCTAAGCCCCGGGGTCACAATTTCAGCAAAAATCTGACTTTTGTCAATTCACTCAAAAATGGTGCCAGAAGCTTGCAAATGATCCCCTGAAAGCTTTGGCGATGGAAACAGAAGGCTTTTTATCACAGGACAAGAAATCAGCCCTCAAAAACTTAACCGGCAGAAAATATTTTTTTGAAAAAATCCCTAAGCCCCGGGGTCACAATTTCAGCAAAAATCTGACTTTTGGCAATTCTCTCAAAAATGGTGCCAGAAGCTTGCAAATGATCCCCTGAAAGCTTTGGCGATGGAAACAGAAGGCTTTTTATCACAGGACAAGAAATCAGCCCTCAAAAACGTAACCGGCAGAAAATATTTTTTTGAAAAAATCCCTAAGCCCCGGGGTCACAATTATAGCAAAAATCTGACTTTTGGCAATTCACTCAAAAATGGTGCCAGAAGCTTGCAAATGATCCCCTGAAAGGTTTGGCGATGGAAACAGAAGGCTTTTTATCACAGGACAAGAAATCAGCCCTCAAAAACGTAACCGGCAGAAAATATTTTTTTGAAAAAATCCCTAAGCCCCGGGGTCACAATTTCAGCAAAAATCTGACTTTTGGCAATTCACTCAAAAATGGTGCCAGAAGCTTGCAAATGATCCCCTGAAAGCTTTGGCGATGGAAACAGAAGGCTTTTTATCACAGGACAAGAAATCAGCCCTCAAAAACTTAACCGGCAGAAAATATTTTTTTGAAAAAATCCCTAAGCCCCGGGGTCACAATTTCAGCAAAAATCTGACTTTTGGCAATTCACTCAAAAATGGTGCCAGAAGCTTGCAAATGATCCCCTGAAAGCTTTGGCGATGGAAACAGAAGGCTTTTTATCACAGGACAAGAAATCAGCCCTCAAAAACTTAAGCGGCAGAAAATATTTTTTTGAAAAAATCCCTAAGCCCCGGGGTCACAATTTCAGCAAAAATCTGACTTTTGGCAATTCACTCAAAAATGGTTCCAGGAGCTTAAAAATGCTCCCCTGAAAGGTTTGGCACTCGAAACAGAAGGCTTTTTATCACAGGACAAGAAATCAGCCCTCAAAAACTTAACAGGCAGAAAATATTTTTTGGAAAAAACACCTAAGCCCCGGGGTCACAATTTCAGCAAAAATCTGACTTTTGTCAATTCACTCAAAAATGGTGCCAGAAGCTTGCAAATGATCCCCTGAAAGCTTTGGCGATGGAAACAGAAGGCTTTTTATCACAGGACAAGAAATCAACCCTCAAAAACTTAACCGGCAGAAAATATTTTTTTGAAAAAATCCCTAAGCCCCGGGGTCACAATTTCAGCAAAAATCTGACTTTTGGCAATTCTCTCAAAAATGGTGCCAGAAGCTTGCAAATGATCCCCTGAAAGCTTTGGCGATGGAAACAGAAGGCTTTTTATCACAGGACAAGAAATCAACCCTCAAAAACTTAACCGGCAGAAAATATTTTTTTGAAAAAATCCCTAAGCCCCGGGGTCACAATTTCAGCAAAAATCTGACTTTTGGCAATTCTCTCAAAAATGGTGCCAGAAGCTTGCAAATGATCCCCTGAAAGCTTTGGCGATGGAAACAGAAGGCTTTTTATCACAGGACAAGAAATCAGCCCTCAAAAACTTAACCGGCAGAAAATATTTTTTTGAAAAAATCCCTAAGCCCCGGGGTCACAATTTCTGCAAAAATCTGACTTTTGGCAATTCACTCAAAAATGGTGCCAGAAGCTTGCAAATGACCCCCTGAAAGCTTTGGCACTCGAAACAGAAGGCTTTTTATCACAGGACAAGAAATCAGCCCTCAAAAACTTAACCGGCAGAAAATATTTTTTTGAAAAAAATCCCTAAGCCCCGGGGTCACAATTTCAGCAAAAATCTGACTTTTGGCAATTCTCTCAAAAATGGTGCCAGAAGCTTGCAAATGATCCCCTGAAAGCTTTGGCGATGGAAACAGAAGGCTTTTTATCACAGGACAAGAAATCAGCCCTCAAAAACGTAACCGACAGAAAATATTTTTTTGAAAAAATCCCTAAGCCCCGGGGTCACAATTATAGCAAAAATCTGACTTTTGGCAATTCACTCAAAAATGGTGCCAGAAGCTTGCAAATGATCCCCTGAAAGGTTTGGCGATGGAAACAGAAGGCTTTTTATCACAGGACAAGAAATCAGCCCTCAAAAACCTAACCGGCAGAAAATATTTTTTTGAAAAAATCCCTAAGCCCCGGGGTCACAATTTCAGCAAAAATCTGAATTTTGGCAATTCACTCAAAAATGATGCCAGAAGCTTGCAAATGATCCCCTGAAAGCTTTGGCGATGGAAACAGAAGGCTTTTTATCACAGGACAAGAAATCAGCCCTCAAAAACGTAACCGGCAGAAAATATTTTTTTGAAAAAATCCCTAAGCCCCGGGGTCACAATTTCAGCAAAAATCTGACTTTTGGCAATTCACTCAAAAATGGTGCCAGAAGCTTGCAAATGATCCCCTGAAAGCTTTTGCGATGGAAACAAAAGGCTTTTTATCACAGGACAAGAAATCAGCCCTCAAAAACTTAACCGGCAGAAAATATTTTTTTGAAAAAATCCCTAAGCCCCGGGGTCACAATTTCAGCAAAAATCTGACTTTTGGCAATTCACTCAAAAATGGTGCCAGAAGCTTGCAAATGATCCCCTGAAAGCTTTGGCGATGGAAACAGAAGGCTTTTTATCACAGGACAAGAAATCAGCCCTCAAAAACTTAAGCGGCAGAAAATATTTTTTTGAAAAAATCCATTAAGCCCCGGGGTCACAATTTCAGCAAAAATCTGACTTTTGGCAATTCACTCAAAAATGTTTCCAGGAGCTTAAAAATGATCCCCTAAAAGGTTTGGCACTCGAAACAGAAGGCTTTTTATCACAGGACAAGAAATCAGCCCTCAAAAACTTAACAGGCAGAAAATATTTTTTGGAAATAACACCTAAGCCCCGGGGTCACAATTTCAGCAAAAATCTGACTTTTGTCAATTCACTCAAAAATGGTGCCAGAAGCTTGCAAATGATCCCCTGAAAGCTTTGGCGATGGAAACAGAAGGCTTTTTATCACAGGACAAGAAATCAGCCCTCAAAAACGTAACCGGCAGAAAATATTTTTTTGAAAAAATCCCTAAGCCCCGGGGTCACAATTTCAGCAAAAATCTGACTTTTGGCAATTCTCTCAAAAATGGTGCCAGAAGCTTGCAAATGATCCCCTGAAAGCTTTGGCGATGGAAACAGAAGGCTTTTTATCACAGGACAAGAAATCAGCCCTCAAAAACTTAACCGGCAGAAAATATTTTTTTGAAAAAATCCCTAAGCCCTGGGGTCACAATTTCAGCAAAAATCTGACTTTTGGCAATTCACTCAAAAATGGTGCCAGAAGCTTGCAAATGATCCCCTGAAAGCTTTGGCGATGGAAACAGAAGGCTTTTTATCATAGGACTAGAAATCAGCCCTCAAAAACCTAACCGGCAGAAAATATTTTTTTGAAAAAATCCCTAAGCCCCGGGGTCACAATTTCAGCAAAAATCTGAATTTTGGCAATTCACTCAAAAATGATGCCAGAAGCTTGCAAATGATCCCCTGAAAGCTTTGGCGATGGAAACAGAAGGCTTTTTATCACAGGACAAGAAATCAGCCCTCAAAAACGTAACCGGCAGAAAATATTTTTTTGAAAAAATCCCTAAGCCCCGGGGTCACAATTTCAGCAAAAATCTGACTTTTGGCAATTCACTCAAAAATGGTGCCAGAAGCTTGCAAATGATCCCCTGAAAGCTTTTGCGATGGAAACAAAAGGCTTTTTATCACAGGACAAGAAATCAGCCCTCAAAAACTTAACCGGCAGAAAATATTTTTTTGAAAAAATCCCTAAGCCCCGGGGTCACAATTTCAGCAAAAATCTGACTTTTGGCAATTCACTCAAAAATGGTGCCAGAAGCTTGCAAATGATCCCCTGAAAGCTTTGGCGATGGAAACAGAAGGCTTTTTATCACAGGACAAGAAATCAGCCCTCAAAAACTTAAGCGGCAGAAAATATTTTTTTGAAAAAATCCCTAAGCCCCGGGGTCACAATTTCAGCAAAAATCTGACTTTTGGCAATTCACTCAAAAATGGTTCCAGGAGCTTAAAAATGCTCCCCTGAAAGGTTTGGCACTCGAAACAGAAGGCTTTTTATCACAGGACAAGAAATCAGCCCTCAAAAACTTAACAGGCAGAAAATATTTTTTGGAAAAAACACCTAAGCCCCGGGGTCACAATTTCAGCAAAAATCTGACTTTTGTCAATTCACTCAAAAATGGTGCCAGAAGCTTGCAAATGATCCCCTGAAAGCTTTGGCGATGGAAACAGAAGGCTTTTTATCACAGGACAAGAAATCAGCCCTCAAAAACTTAACCGGCAGAAAATATTTTTTTGAAAAAATCCCTAAGCCCCGGGGTCACAATTTCAGCAAAAATCTGACTTTTGGCAATTCTCTCAAAAATGGTGCCAGAAGCTTGCAAATGATCCCCTGAAAGCTTTGGCGATGGAAACAGAAGGCTTTTTACCACAGGACAAGAAATCAGCCCTCAAAAACGTAACCGGCAGAAAATATTTTTTTGAAAAAATCCCTAAGCCCCGGGGTCACAATTATAGCAAAAATCTGACTTTTGGCAATTCACTCAAAAATGGTGCCAGAAGCTTGCAAATGATCCCCTGAAAGGTTTGGCGATGGAAACAGAAGGCTTTTTATCACAGGACAAGAAATCAGCCCTCAAAAACGTAACCGGCAGAAAATATTTTTTTGAAAAAATCCCTAAGCCCCGGGGTCACAATTTCAGCAAAAATCTGACTTTTGGCAATTCACTCAAAAATGGTGCCAGAAGCTTGCAAATGATCCCCTGAAAGCTTTGGCGATGGAAACAGAAGGCTTTTTATCATAGGACTAGAAATCAGCCCTCAAAAACCTAACCGGCAGAAAATATTTTTTTGAAAAAATCCCTAAGCCCCGGGGTCACAATTTCAGCAAAAATCTGAATTTTGGCAATTCACTCAAAAATGATGCCAGAAGCTTGCAAATGATCCCCTGAAAGCTTTGGCGATGGAAACAGAAGGCTTTTTATCACAGGACAAGAAATCAGCCCTCAAAAACGTAACCGGCAGAAAATATTTTTTTGAAAAAATCCCTAAGCCCCGGGGTCACAATTTCAGCAAAAATCTGACTTTTGGCAATTCACTCAAAAATGGTGCCAGAAGCTTGCAAATGATCCCCTGAAAGCTTTTGCGATGGAAACAAAAGGCTTTTTATCACAGGACAAGAAATCAGCCCTCAAAAACTTAACCGGCAGAAAATATTTTTTTGAAAAAATCCCTAAGCCCCGGGGTCACAATTTCAGCAAAAATCTGACTTTTGGCAATTCACTCAAAAATGGTGCCAGAAGCTTGCAAATGATCCCCTGAAAGCTTTGGCGATGGAAACAGAAGGCTTTTTATCACAGGACAAGAAATCAGCCCTCAAAAACTTAAGCGGCAGAAAATATTTTTTTGAAAAAATCCCTAAGCCCCGGGGTCACAATTTCAGCAAAAATCTGACTTTTGGCAATTCACTCAAAAATGGTTCCAGGAGCTTAAAAATGCTCCCCTGAAAGGTTTGGCACTCGAAACAGAAGGCTTTTTATCACAGGACAAGAAATCAGCCCTCAAAAACTTAACAGGCAGAAAATATTTTTTGGAAAAAACACCTAAGCCCCGGGGTCACAATTTCAGCAAAAATCTGACTTTTGTCAATTCACTCAAAAATGGTGCCAGAAGCTTGCAAATGATCCCCTGAAAGCTTTGGCGATGGAAACAGAAGGCTTTTTATCACAGGACAAGAAATCAGCCCTCAAAAACTTAACCGGCAGAAAATATTTTTTTGAAAAAATCCCTAAGCCCCGGGGTCACAATTTCAGCAAAAATCTGACTTTTGGCAATTCTCTCAAAAATGGTGCCAGAAGCTTGCAAATGATCCCCTGAAAGCTTTGGCGATGGAAACAGAAGGCTTTTTACCACAGGACAAGAAATCAGCCCTCAAAAACGTAACCGGCAGAAAATATTTTTTTGAAAAAATCCCTAAGCCCCGGGGTCACAATTATAGCAAAAATCTGACTTTTGGCAATTCACTCAAAAATGGTGCCAGAAGCTTGCAAATGATCCCCTGAAAGGTTTGGCGATGGAAACAGAAGGCTTTTTATCACAGGACAAGAAATCAGCCCTCAAAAACGTAACCGGCAGAAAATATTTTTTTGAAAAAATCCCTAAGCCCCGGGGTCACAATTTCAGCAAAAATCTGACTTTTGGCAATTCACTCAAAAATGGTGCCAGAAGCTTGCAAATGATCCCCTGAAAGCTTTGGCGATGGAAACAGAAGGCTTTTTATCACAGGACAAGAAATCAGCCCTCAAAAACTTAACCGGCAGAAAATATTTTTTTGAAAAAATCCCTAAGCCCCGGGGTCACAATTTCAGCAAAAATCTGACTTTTGGCAATTCACTCAAAAATGGTGCCAGAAGCTTGCAAATGATCCCCTGAAAGCTTTGGCGATGGAAACAGAAGGCTTTTTATCACAGGACAAGAAATCAGCCCTCAAAAACTTAAGCGGCAGAAAATATTTTTTTGAAAAAATCCCTAAGCCCCGGGGTCACAATTTCAGCAAAAATCTGACTTTTGGCAATTCACTCAAAAATGGTTCCAGGAGCTTAAAAATGCTCCCCTGAAAGGTTTGGCATTCGAAACAGAAGGCTTTTTATCACAGGACAAGAAATCAGCCCTCAAAAACTTAACAGGCAGAAAATATTTTTTGGAAAAAACACCTAAGCCCCGGGGTCACAATTTCAGCAAAAATCTGACTTTTGTCAATTCACTCAAAAATGGTGCCAGAAGCTTGCAAATGATCCCCTGAAAGCTTTGGCGATGGAAACAGAAGGCTTTTTATCACAGGACAAGAAATCAACCCTCAAAAACTTAACCGGCAGAAAATATTTTTTTGAAAAAATCCCTAAGCCCCGGGGTCACAATTTCAGCAAAAATCTGACTTTTGGCAATTCTCTCAAAAATGGTGCCAGAAGCTTGCAAATGATCCCCTGAAAGCTTTGGCGATGGAAACAGAAGGCTTTTTATCACAGGACAAGAAATCAGCCCTCAAAAACTTAACCGGCAGAAAATATTTTTTTGAAAAAATCCCTAAGCCCCGGGGTCACAATTTCTGCAAAAATCTGACTTTTGGCAATTCACTCAAAAATGGTGCCAGAAGCTTGCAAATGACCCCCTGAAAGCTTTGGCACTCGAAACAGAAGGCTTTTTATCACAGGACAAGAAATCAGCCCTCAAAAACTTAACCGGCAGAAAATATTTTTTTGAAAAAAATCCCTAAGCCCCGGGGTCACAATTTCAGCAAAAATCTGACTTTTGGCAATTCTCTCAAAAATGGTGCCAGAAGCTTGCAAATGATCCCCTGAAAGCTTTGGCGATGGAAACAGAAGGCTTTTTATCACAGGACAAGAAATCAGCCCTCAAAAACGTAACCGGCAGAAAATATTTTTTTGAAAAAATCCCTAAGCCCCGGGGTCACAATTTCAGCAAAAATTTGACTTTTGGCAATTCACTCAAAAATGTTTCCAGGAGCTTAAAAATGCTCCCCTGAAAGGTTTGGCACTCGAAACAGAAGGCTTTTTATCACAGGACAAGAAATCAGCCCTCAAAAACTTAACAGGCAGAAAATATTTTTTGGAAATAACACCTAAGCCCCGGGGTCACAATTTCAGCAAAAATCTGACTTTTGTCAATTCACTCAAAAATGGTGCCAGAAGCTTGCAAATGATCCCCTGAAAGCTTTGGCGATGGAAACAGAAGGCTTTTTATCACAGGACAAGAAATCAGCCCTCAAAAACTTAACCGGCAGAAAATATTTTTTTGAAAAAATCCCTAAGCCCCGGGGTCACAATTTCAGCAAAAATCTGACTTTTGGCAATTCTCTCAAAAATGGTGCCAGAAGCTTGCAAATGATCCCCTGAAAGCTTTGGCGATGGAAACAGAAGGCTTTTTATCACAGGACAAGAAATCAGCCCTCAAAAACTTAACCGGCAGAAAATATTTTTTTGAAAAAATCCCTAAGCCCTGGGGTCACAATTTCAGCAAAAATCTGACTTTTGGCAATACACTCAAAAATGGTGCCAGAAGCTTGCAAATGATCCCCTGAAAGCTTTGGCGATGGAAACAGAAGGCTTTTTATCATAGGACTAGAAATCAGCCCTCAAAAACTTAACCGGTAGAAAATATTTTTTTGAAAAAATCCCTAAGCCCCGGGGTCACAATTTCAGCCAAAATCTGACTTTTGGCAATTCACTCAAAAATGGTGCCAGAAGCTTGCAAATGATCCCCTGAAAGCTTTGGCGATGGAAACAGAAGGCTTTTTATCACAGGACAAGAAATCAGCCCTCAAAAACTTAACCGGCAGAAAATATTTTTTTGAAAAAATCCCTAAGCCCCGGGGTCACAATTTCAGCAAAAATTTGACTTTTGGCAATTCACTCAAAAATGGTGCCAAAAGCTTGAAAATGCTCTCCGGAAAGGTTTGGCACTCGAAACAGAAGACTTTTTATCACAGGACAAGAAATCAGCCCTCAAAAACTTAACCGGCAGAAAATATTTTTTTGAAAAAATCCCTAAGCCCCGGGGTCACAATTTCAGCAAAAATCTGACTTTTGGCAATTCACTCAAAAATGGTGCCAGAAGCTTGCAAATGATCCCCTGAAAGCTTTGGCGATGGAAACAGAAGGCTTTTTATCACAGGACAAGAAATCAGCCCTCAAAAACTTAAGCGGCAGAAAATATTTTTTTGAAAAAATCCCTAAGCCCCGGGGTCACAATTTCAGCAAAAATCTGACTTTTGGCAATTCACTCAAAAATGGTTCCAGGAGCTTAAAAATGCTCCCCTGAAAGGTTTGGCACTCGAAACAGAAGGCTTTTTATCACAGGACAAGAAATCAGCCCTCAAAAACTTAACAGGCAGAAAATATTTTTTGGAAAAAACACCTAAGCCCCGGGGTCACAATTTCAGCAAAAATCTGACTTTTGTCAATTCACTCAAAAATGGTGCCAGAAGCTTGCAAATGACCCCCTGAAAGCTTTGGCGATGGAAACAGAAGGCTTTTTATCACAGGACAAGAAATCAGCCCTCAAAAACCTAACCGGCAGAAAATATTTTTTTGAAAAAATCCCTAAGCCCCGGGGTCACAATTTCAGCAAAAATCTGAATTTTGGCAATTCACTCAAAAATGATGCCAGAAGCTTGCAAATGATCCCCTGAAAGCTTTGGCGATGGAAACAGAAGGCTTTTTATCACAGGACAAGAAATCAGCCCTCAAAAACTTAACCGGCAGAAAATATTTTTTTGAAAAAATCCCTAAGCCCCGGGGTCACAATTTCAGCAAAAATCTGACTTTTGGCAATTCTCTCAAAAATGGTGCCAGAAGCTTGCAAATGATCCCCTGAAAGCTTTGGCGATGGAAACAGAAGGCTTTTTATCACAGGACAAGAAATCAGCCCTCAAAAACTTAACCGGCAGAAAATATTTTTTTGAAAAAATCCCTAAGCCCCGGGGTCACAATTTCAGCAAAAATCTGACTTTTGGCAATTCACTCAAAAATGGTGCCAGAAGCTTGCAAATGATCCCCTGAAAGCTTTGGCACTCGAAACAGAAGGCTTTTTATCACAGGACAAGAAATCAGCCCTCAAAAACGTAACCGGCAGAAAATATTTTTTTGAAAAAATCCCTAAGCCCCGGGGTCACAATTTCAGCAAAAATCTGACTTTGGGCAATTCACTCAAAAATGGTGCCAGAAGCTTGCAAATGATCCCCTGAAAGCTTTGGCGATGGAAACAGAAGGCTTTTTATCACAGGACAAGAAATCAGCCCTCAAAAACTTAACCGGCAGAAAATTTTTTTTTGAAAAAATCCCTAAGCCCCGGGGTCACAATTTCAGCAAAAATCTGAATTTTGGCAATTCACTCAAAAATGGTGCCAGAAGCTTGCAAATGATCCCCTGAAAGCTTTGGCGATGGAAACAGAAGGCTTTTTATCACAGGACAAGAAATAAGCCCTCAAAAACTTAACCGGCAGAAAATATTTTTTTGAAAAAATCCCTAAGCCCCGGGGTCACAATTTCAGCAAAAATCTGACTTTGGGCAATTCACTCAAAAATGGTGCCAGAAGCTTGCAAATGATCCCCTGAAAGCTTTGGCGATGGAAACAGAAGGCTTTTTATCACAGGACAAGAAATCAGCCCTCAAAAACTTAACCGGCAGAAAATATTTTTTTGAAAAAATCCCTAAGCCCCGGGGTCACAATTTCAGCAAAAATCTGACTTTTGGCAATTCACTCAAAAATGGTGCCAGAAGCTTGCAAATGATCCCCTGAAAGCTTTTGCGATGGAAACAAAAGGCTTTTTATCACAGGACAAGAAATCAGCCCTCAAAAACTTAACCGGCAGAAAATATTTTTTTGAAAAAATCCCTAAGCCCCGGGGTCACAATTTCAGCAAAGATTTGACTTTTGGCAATTCACTCAAAAATGGTGCCAAAAGCTTGAAAATGCTCTCCGGAAAGGTTTGGCACTCGAAACAGAAGACTTTTTATCACAGGACAAGAAATCAGCCCTCAAAAACTTAAACGGCAGAAAATATTTTTTTGAAAAAATCCCTAAGCCCCGCGGTCACAATTTCAGCAAAAATCTGACTTTTGGCAATTCACTCAAAAATGGTGCCAGAAGCTTGCAAATGATCCCCTGAAAGCTTTGGCGATGGAAACAGAAGGCTTTTTATCACAGGACAAGAAATCAGCCCTCAAAAACTTAAGCGGCAGAAAATATTTTTTTGAAAAAATCCATTAAGCCCCGGGGTCACAATTTCAGCAAAAATCTGACTTTTGGCAATTCACTCAAAAATGTTTCCAGGAGCTTAAAAATGCTCCCCTGAAAGGTTTGGCACTCGAAACAGAAGGCTTTTTATCACAGGACAAGAAATCAGCCCTCAAAAACTTAACAGGCAGAAAATATTTTTTGGAAATAACACCTAAGCCCCGGGGTCACAATTTCAGCAAAAATCTGACTTTTGTCAATTCACTCAAAAATGGTGCCAGAAGCTTGCAAATGATCCCCTGAAAGCTTTGGCGATGGAAACAGAAGGCTTTTTATCACAGGACAAGAAATCAGCCCTCAAAAACTTAACCGGCAGAAAATATTTTTTTGAAAAAATCCCTAAGCCAAAAATCTGACTTTTGGCAATTCTCTCAAAAATGGTGCCAGAAGCTTGCAAATGATCCCCTGAAAGCTTTGGCGATGGAAACAGAAGGCTTTTTATCACAGGACAAGAAATCAGCCCTCAAAAACTTAACCGGCAGAAAATATTTTTTTGAAAAAATCCCTAAGCCCTGGGGTCACAATTTCAGCAAAAATCTGACTTTTGGCAATTCACTCAAAAATGGTGCCAGAAGCTTGCAAATGATCCCCTGAAAGCTTTGGCGATGGAAACAGAAGGCTTTTTATCATAGGACTAGAAATCAGCCCTCAAAAACTTAACCGGCAGAAAATATTTTTTTGAAAAAATCCCTAAGCCCCGGGGTCACAATTTCAGCCAAAATCTGACTTTTTGCAATTCACTCAAAAATGGTGCCAGAAGCTTGCAAATGATCCCCTGAAAGCTTTGGCGATGGAAACAGAAGGCTTTTTATCACAGGACAAGAAATCAGCCCTCAAAAACTTAACCGGCAGAAAATATTTTTTTGAAAAAATCCCTAAGCCCCGGGGTCACAATTTCAGCAAAAATCTGACTTTTGGCAATTCACTCAAAAATGGTTCCAGGAGCTTAAAAATGCTCCCCGGAAAGGTTTGGCACTCGAAACAGAAGACTTTTTATCACAGGACAAGAAATCAGCCCTCAAAAACTTAACAGGCAGAAAAAATTTTTTGGAAAAAACACCTAAGCCCCGGGGTCACAATTTCAGCAAAAATCTGACTTTTGTCAATTCACTCAAAAATGGTGCCAGAAGCTTGCAAATGACCCCCTGAAAGCTTTGGCGATGGAAACAGAAGGCTTTTTATCACAGGACAAGAAATCAGCCCTCAAAAACCTAACCGGCAGAAAATATTTTTTTGAAAAAATCCCTAAGCCCCGGGGTCACAATTTCAGCAAAAATCTGAATTTTGGCAATTCACTCAAAAATGATGCCAGAAGCTTGCAAATGATCCCCTGAAAGCTTTGGCGATGGAAACAGAAGGCTTTTTATCACAGGACAAGAAATCAGCCCTCAAAAACTTAACCGGCAGAAAATATTTTTTTGAAAAAATCCCTAAGCCCCGGGGTCACAATTTCAGCAAAAATCTGACTTTTGGCAATTCTCTCAAAAATGGTGCCAGAAGCTTGCAAATGATCCCCTGAAAGCTTTGGCGATGGAAACAGAAGGCTTTTTATCACAGGACAAGAAATCAGCCCTCAAAAACTTAACCGGCAGAAAATATTTTTTTGAAAAAATCCCTAAGCCCCGGGGTCACAATTTCAGCAAAAATCTGACTTTTGGCAATTCACTCAAAAATGGTGCCAGAAGCTTGCAAATGATCCCCTGAAAGCTTTGGCACTCGAAACAGAAGGCTTTTTATCACAGGACAAGAAATCAGCCCTCAAAAACGTAACCGGCAGAAAATATTTTTTTCGAAAAAAAACCGTAAGACCCGGGGTCACAATTTCAGCAAAAATCTGACTTTTGGCAATTCACTCAAAAATGGTGCCAGAAGCTTGCAAATGATCCCCTGAAAGCTTTGGCGATGGAAACAGAAGGCTTTTTATCACAGGACAAGAAATCAGCCCTCAAAAACTTAACCGGCAGAAAATATGTTTTTTGAAAAAATCCCTAAGCCCCGGGGTCACAATTTCAGCAAAAATCTGACTTTTGGCAATTCACTCAAAAATGGTGCCAGAAGCGTGCAAATGATCCCCTGAAAGCTTTGGCGATGGAAACAGAAGGCTTTTTATCACAGGACAAGAAATCAGCCCTCAAAAACGTAACCGGCAGAAAATATTTTTTTGAAAAAATCCCTAAGCCCCGGGGTCACAATTTCAGCAAAAATCTGACTTTGGGCAATTCACTCAAAAATGGTGCCAGAAGCTTGCAAATGATCCCCTGAAAGCTTTGGCGATGGAAACAGAAGGCTTTTTATCACAGGACAAGAAATCAGCCCTCAAAAACTTAACCGGCAGAAAATTTTTTTTGAAAAAATCCCTAAGCCCCGGGGTCACAATTTCAGCAAAAATCTGAATTTTGGCAATTCACTCAAAAATGGTGCCAGAAGCTTGCAAATGATCCCCTGAAAGCTTTGGCGATGGAAACAGAAGGCTTTTTATCACAGGACAAGAAATCAGCCCTCAAAAACTTAACCGGCAGAAAATATTTTTTTGAAAAAATCCCTAAGCCCCGGGGTCACAATTTCAGCAAAAATCTGACTTTGGGCAATTCACTCAAAAATGGTGCCAGAAGCTTGCAAATGATCCCCTGAAAGCTTTGGCGATGGAAACAGAAGGCTTTTTATCACAGGACAAGAAATCAGCCCTCAAAAACTTAACCGGCAGAAAATATTTTTTTGAAAAAATCCCTAAGCCCCGGGGTCACAATTTCAGCAAAAATCTGACTTTTGGCAATTCACTCAAAAATGGTGCCAGAAGCTTGCAAATGATCCCCTGAAAGCTTTTGCGATGGAAACAAAAGGCTTTTTATCACAGGACAAGAAATCAGCCCTCAAAAACTTAACCGGCAGAAAATATTTTTTTGAAAAAATCCCTAAGCCCCGGGGTCACAATTTCAGCAAAGATTTGACTTTTGGCAATTCACTCAAAAATGGTGCCAAAAGCTTGAAAATGCTCTCCGGAAAGGTTTGGCACTCGAAACAGAAGACTTTTTATCACAGGACAAGAAATCAGCCCTCAAAAACTTAAACGGCAGAAAATATTTTTTTGAAAAAATCCCTAAGCCCCGCGGTCACAATTTCAGCAAAAATCTGACTTTTGGCAATTCACTCAAAAATGGTGCCAGAAGCTTGCAAATGATCCCCTGAAAGCTTTGGCGATGGAAACAGAAGGCTTTTTATCACAGGACAAGAAATCAGCCCTCAAAAACTTAAGCGGCAGAAAATATTTTTTTGAAAAAATCCCTAATCCCCGGGGTCACAATTTCAGCAAAAATCTGACTTTTGGCAATTCACTCAAAAATGGTTCCAGGAGCTTAAAAATGCTCCCCTGAAAGGTTTGGCACTCGAAACAGAAGGCTTTTTATCACAGGACAAGAAATCAGCCCTCAAAAATTTAACAGGCAGAAAATATTTTTTGGAAAAAACACCTAATCCCCGGGGTCACAATTTCTGCAAAAATCTGACTTTTGGCAATTCACTCAAAAATGGTGCCAGAAGCTTGCAAATGACCCCCTGAAAGCTTTGGCACTCGAAACAGAAGGCTTTTTATCACAGGACAAGAAATCAGCCCTCAAAAACTTAACCGGCAGAAAATATTTTTTTGAAAAAAATCCCTAAGCCCCGGGGTCACAATTTCAGCAAAAATCTGACTTTTGGCAATTCTCTCAAAAATGGTGCCAGAAGCTTGCAAATGATCCCCTGAAAGCTTTGGCACTCGAAACAGAAGGCTTTTTATCACAGGACAAGAAATCAGCCCTCAAAAACGTAACCGGCAGAAAATATTTTTTTCGAAAAAAAACCCTAAGACCCGGGGTCACAATTTCAGCAAAAATCTGACTTTTGGCAATTCACTCAAAAATGGTGCCAGAAGCTTGCAAATGATCCCCTGAAAGCTTTGGCGATGGAAACAGAAGGCTTTTTATCACAGGACAAGAAATCAGCCCTCAAAAACTTAACCGGCAGAAAATATTTTTTTGAAAAAATCCCTAAGCCCCGGGGTCACAATTTCAGCAAAAATCTGACTTTTGGCAATTCACTCAAAAATGGTGCCAGAAGCTTGCAAATGATCCCCTGAAAGCTTTGGCACTCGAAACAGAAGGCTTTTTATCACAGGACAAGAAATCAGCCCTCAAAAACTTAACCGGCAGAAAATATTTTTTTGAAAAAATCCCTAAGCCCCGGGGTCACAATTTCAGCAAAAATCTGACTTTTGGCAATTCACTCAAAAATGGTGCCAGAAGCTTGCAAATGATCCCCTGAAAGCTTTGGCACTCGAAACAGAAGGCTTTTTATCACAGGACAAGAAATCAGCCCTCAAAAACTTAACCGGCAGAAAATATTTTTTTGAAAAAATCCCTAAGCCCCGGGGTCACAATTTCAGCAAAAATCTGAATTTTGGCAATTCACTCAAAAATGGTGCCAGAAGCTTGCAAATGATCCCCTGAAAGGTTTGGCGATGGAAACAGAAGGCTTTTTATCACAGGACAAGAAATCAGCCCTCAAAAACGTAACCGGCAGAAAATATTTTTTTGAAAAAATCCCTAAGCCCCGGGGTCACAATTTCAGCAAAAATCTGACTTTGGGCAATTCACTCAAAAATGGTGCCAGAAGCTTGCAAATGATCCCCTGAAAGGTTTGGCACTCGAAAAAGAAGACTTTTTATCACAGGACAAGAAATCAGCCCTCAAAAACTTAAACGGCAGAAAATATTTTTTTGAAAAAATCCCTAATCCCCGGGGTCACAATTTCAGCAAAAATCTGACTTTTGGCAATTCACTCAAAAATGGTTCCAGGAGCTTAAAAATGCTCCCCTGAAAGGTTTGGCACTCGAAACAGAAGGCTTTTTATCACAGGACAAGAAATCAGCCCTCAAAAATTTAACAGGCAGAAAATATTTTTTGGAAAAAACACCTAATCCCCGGGGTCACAATTTCTGCAAAAATCTGACTTTTGGCAATTCACTCAAAAATGGTGCCAGAAGCTTGCAAATGACCCCCTGAAAGCTTTGGCACTCGAAACAGAAGGCTTTTTATCACAGGACAAGAAATCAGCCCTCAAAAACTTAACCGGCAGAAAATATTTTTTTGAAAAAAATCCCTAAGCCCCGGGGTCACAATTTCAGCAAAAATCTGACTTTTGGCAATTCTCTCAAAAATGGTGCCAGAAGCTTGCAAATGATCCCCTGAAAGCTTTGGCACTCGAAACAGAAGGCTTTTTATCACAGGACAAGAAATCAGCCCTCAAAAACGTAACCGGCAGAAAATATTTTTTTCGAAAAAAAACCCTAAGACCCGGGGTCACAATTTCAGCAAAAATCTGACTTTTGGCAATTCACTCAAAAATGGTGCCAGAAGCTTGCAAATGATCCCCTGAAAGCTTTGGCGATGGAAACAGAAGGCTTTTTATCACAGGACAAGAAATCAGCCCTCAAAAACTTAACCGGCAGAAAATATTTTTTTGAAAAAATCCCTAAGCCCCGGGGTCACAATTTCAGCAAAAATCTGACTTTTGGCAATTCACTCAAAAATGGTGCCAGAAGCTTGCAAATGATCCCCTGAAAGCTTTGGCACTCGAAACAGAAGGCTTTTTATCACAGGACAAGAAATCAGCCCTCAAAAACTTAACCGGCAGAAAATATTTTTTTGAAAAAATCCCTAAGCCCCGGGGTCACAATTTCAGCAAAAATCTGACTTTTGGCAATTCACTCAAAAATGGTGCCAGAAGCTTGCAAATGATCCCCTGAAAGCTTTGGCACTCGAAACAGAAGGCTTTTTATCACAGGACAAGAAATCAGCCCTCAAAAACTTAACCGGCAGAAAATATTTTTTTGAAAAAATCCCTAAGCCCCGGGGTCACAATTATAGCAAAAATCTGACTTTTGGCAATTCACTCAAAAATGGTGCCAGAAGCTTGCAAATGATCCCCTGAAAGTTTTGGCGACGGAAACAGAAGGCTTTTTATCACAGGACAAGAAATCAGCCCTCAAAAACTTAACCGGCAGAAAATATTTTTTTGAAAAAATCCCTAAGCCCCGGGGTCACAATTTCAGCAAAAATCTGACTTTTGGCAATTCTCTCAAAAATGGTGCCAGAAGCTTGCAAATGATCCCCTGAAAGCTTTGGCGATGGAAACAGAAGGCTTTTTATCACAGGACAAGAAATCAGCCCTCAAAAACTTAACCGGCAGAAAATATTTTTTTGAAAAAATCCCTAAGCCCCGGGGTCACAATTTCAGCAAAAATCTGACTTTTGGCAATTCACTCAAAAATGGTGCCAGAAGCTTGCAAATGATCCCCTGAAAGCTTTGGCACTCGAAACAGAAGGCTTTTTATCACAGGACAAGAAATCAGCCCTCAAAAACGTAACCGGCAGAAAATATTTTTTTTCGAAAAAAAACCCTAAGACCCGGGGTCACAATTTCAGCAAAAATCTGACTTTTGGCAATTCACTCAAAAATGGTGCCAGAAGCTTGCAAATGATCCCCTGAAAGCTTTGGCGATGGAAACAGAAGGCTTTTTATCACAGGACAAGAAATCAGCCCTCAAAAACTTAACCGGCAGAAAATATTTTTTTGAAAAAATCCCTAAGCCCCGGGGTCACAATTTCAGCAAAAATCTGACTTTGGGCAATTCACTCAAAAATGGTGCCAGAAGCTTGCAAATGATCCCCTGAAAGCTTTGGCGATGGAAACAGAAGGCTTTTTATCACAGGACAAGAAATCAGCCCTCAAAAACTTAACCGGCAGAAATTTTTTTTTTGAAAAAATCCCTAAGCCCCGGGGTCACAATTTCAGCAAAAATCTGAATTTTGGCAATTCACTCAAAAATGGTGCCAGAAGCTTGCAAATGATCCCCTGAAAGGTTTGGCGATGGAAACAGAAGGCTTTTTATCACAGGACAAGAAATCAGCCCTCAAAAACGTAACCGGCAGAAAATATTTTTTTGAAAAAATCCCTAAGCCCCGGGGTCACAATTTCAGCAAAAATCTGACTTTTGGCAATTCACTCAAAAATGGTGCCAGAAGCTTGCAAATGATCCCCTGAAAGCTTTTGCGATGGAAACAAAAGGCTTTTTATCACAGGACAAGAAATCAGCCCTCAAAAACTTAACCGGCAGAAAATATTTTTTTGAAAAAATCCCTAATCCCCGGGGTCACAATTTCAGCAAAGATTTGACTTTTGGCAATTCACTCAAAAATGGTGCCAAAAGCTTGAAAATGCTCTCCGGAAAGGTTTGGCACTCGAAACAGAAGACTTTTTATCACAGGACAAGAAATCAGCCCTCAAAAACTTAAACGGCAGAAAATATTTTTTTGAAAAAATCCCTAAGCCCCGCGGTCACAATTTCAGCAAAAATCTGACTTTTGGCAATTCACTCAAAAATGGTGCCAGAAGCTTGCAAATGATCCCCTGAAAGCTTTGGCGATGGAAACAGAAGGCTTTTTATCACAGGACAAGAAATCAGCCCTCAAAAACTTAAGCGGCAGAAAATATTTTTTTGAAAAAATCCCTAATCCCCGGGGTCACAATTTCAGCAAAAATCTGACTTTTGGCAATTCACTCAAAAATGGTTCCAGGAGCTTAAAAATGCTCCCCTGAAAGGTTTGGCACTCGAAACAGAAGGCTTTTTATCACAGGACAAGAAATCAGCCCTCAAAAATTTAACAGGCAGAAAATATTTTTTGGAAAAAACACCTAATCCCCGGGGTCACAATTTCTGCAAAAATCTGACTTTTGGCAATTCACTCAAAAATGGTGCCAGAAGCTTGCAAATGACCCCCTGAAAGCTTTGGCACTCGAAACAGAAGGCTTTTTATCACAGGACAAGAAATCAGCCCTCAAAAACTTAACCGGCAGAAAATATTTTTTTGAAAAAAATCCCTAAGCCCCGGGGTCACAATTTCAGCAAAAATCTGACTTTTGGCAATTCTCTCAAAAATGGTGCCAGAAGCTTGCAAATGATCCCCTGAAAGCTTTGGCACTCGAAACAGAAGGCTTTTTATCACAGGACAAGAAATCAGCCCTCAAAAACGTAACCGGCAGAAAATATTTTTTTCGAAAAAAAACCCTAAGACCCGGGGTCACAATTTCAGCAAAAATCTGACTTTTGGCAATTCACTCAAAAATGGTGCCAGAAGCTTGCAAATGATCCCCTGAAAGCTTTGGCGATGGAAACAGAAGGCTTTTTATCACAGGACAAGAAATCAGCCCTCAAAAACTTAACCGGCAGAAAATATTTTTTTGAAAAAATCCCTAAGCCCCGGGGTCACAATTTCAGCAAAAATCTGACTTTTGGCAATTCACTCAAAAATGGTGCCAGAAGCTTGCAAATGATCCCCTGAAAGCTTTGGCACTCGAAACAGAAGGCTTTTTATCACAGGACAAGAAATCAGCCCTCAAAAACTTAACCGGCAGAAAATATTTTTTGGAAAAAACACCTAATCCCCGGGGTCACAATTTCTGCAAAAATCTGACTTTTGGCAATTCACTCAAAAATGGTGCCAGAAGCTTGCAAATGACCCCCTGAAAGCTTTGGCACTCGAAACAGAAGGCTTTTTATCACAGGACAAGAAATCAGCCCTCAAAAACTTAACCGGCAGAAAATATTTTTTTGAAAAAAATCCCTAAGCCCCGGGGTCACAATTTCAGCAAAAATCTGACTTTTGGCAATTCTCTCAAAAATGGTGCCAGAAGCTTGCAAATGATCCCCTGAAAGCTTTGGCACTCGAAACAGAAGGCTTTTTATCACAGGACAAGAAATCAGCCCTCAAAAACGTAACCGGCAGAAAATATTTTTTTCGAAAAAAAACCCTAAGACCCGGGGTCACAATTTCAGCAAAAATCTGACTTTTGGCAATTCACTCAAAAATGGTGCCAGAAGCTTGCAAATGATCCCCTGAAAGCTTTGGCGATGGAAACAGAAGGCTTTTTATCACAGGACAAGAAATCAGCCCTCAAAAACTTAACCGGCAGAAAATATTTTTTTGAAAAAATCCCTAAGCCCCGGGGTCACAATTTCAGCAAAAATCTGACTTTTGGCAATTCACTCAAAAATGGTGCCAGAAGCTTGCAAATGATCCCCTGAAAGCTTTTGCGATGGAAACAAAAGGCTTTTTATCACAGGACAAGAAATCAGCCCTCAAAAACTTAACCGGCAGAAAGTATTTTTTTGAAAAAATCCCTAAGCCCCGGGGTCACAATTTCAACAAAAATCTGACTTTTGGCAATTCACTCAAAACTGGTGCCAGAAGCTTGCAAATGATCCCCTGAAAGGTTTGGCACTCGAAAAAGAAGGCTTTTTATCACAGGACAAGAAGTCAGCCCTCAAAAACTTAAACGGCAGAAAATATTTTTTTGAAAAAATCCCTAAGCCCCGCGGTCACAATTTCAGCAAAAATCTGACTTTTGGCAATTCACTCAAAAATGGTGCCAGAAGCTTGCAAATGATCCCCTGAAAGCTTTGGTGATGGAAACAGAAGGCTTTTTATCACAGGACAAGAAATCAGCCCTCAAAAACTTAACCGGCAGAAAATATTTTTTTGAAAAAATCGCTAAGCCCCGGGGTCACAATTTCAGCAAAAATCTGACTTTTGGCAATTCACTCAAAAATGGTGCCAGAAGCTTGCAAATGATCCCCTGAAAGCTTTGGCGATGGAAACAGAAGGCTTTTTTATCACAGGACAAGAAATCAGCCCTCAAAAACTTAACCGGCAGAAAATATTTTTTTGAAAATATCCCTAAGCCCCGGGGTCACAATTTCAGCAAAAATCTGACTTTTGGCAATTCACTCAAAAATGGTGCCAGAAGCTTGCAAATGATCCCCTGAAAGCTTTGGCGATGGAAACAGAAGGCTTTTTTATCACAGGACAAGAAATCAGCCCTCAAAAACTTAACCGGCAGAAAATATTTTTTTGAAAATATCCCTAAGCCCCGGGGTCACAATTTCAGCAAATATCTGACTTTTGGCAATTCACTCAAAAATGGTGCCAGAAGCTTGCAAATGATCCCCTGAAAGCTTTGGCGATGGAAACAGAAGGCTTTTTATCACAGGACAAGAAATCAGCCCTCAAAAACTTAACCGGCAGAAAATTTTTTTTTGAAAAAATCCCTAAGCCCCGGGGTCACAATTTCAGCAAAAATCTGAATTTTGGCAATTCACTCAAAAATGGTGCCAGAAGCTTGCAAATGATCCCCTGAAAGCTTTGGCGATGGAAACAGAAGGCTTTTTATCACAGGACAAGAAATCAGCCCTCAAAAACGTAACCGGCAGAAAATATTTTTTTGAAAAAATCCCTAAGCCCCGGGGTCACAATTTCAGCAAAAATCTGACTTTTGGCAATTCACTCAAAAATGGTGCCAGAAGCTTAAAAATGCTCCCCTGAAAGGTTTGGCACTCGAAACAGAAGGCTTTTTATCACAGGACAAGAAATCAGCCCTCAAAAATTTAACAGGCAGAAAATATTTTTTGGAAAAAACACCTAATCCCCGGGGTCACAATTTCTGCAAAAATCTGACTTTTGGCAATTCACTCAAAAATGGTGCCAGAAGCTTGCAAATGACCCCCTGAAAGCTTTGGCACTCGAAACAGAAGGCTTTTTATCACAGGACAAGAAATCAGCCCTCAAAAACTTAACCGGCAGAAAATATTTTTTTGAAAAAAATCCCTAAGCCCCGGGGTCACAATTTCAGCAAAAATCTGACTTTTGGCAATTCTCTCAAAAATGGTGCCAGAAGCTTGCAAATGATCCCCTGAAAGCTTTGGCACTCGAAACAGAAGGCTTTTTATCACAGGACAAGAAATCAGCCCTCAAAAACGTAACCGGCAGAAAATATTTTTTTCGAAAAAAAACCCTAAGACCCGGGGTCACAATTTCAGCAAAAATCTGACTTTTGGCAATTCACTCAAAAATGGTGCCAGAAGCTTGCAAATGATCCCCTGAAAGCTTTGGCGATGGAAACAGAAGGCTTTTTATCACAGGACAAGAAATCAGCCCTCAAAAACTTAACCGGCAGAAAATATTTTTTTGAAAAAATCCCTAAGCCCCGGGGTCACAATTTCAGCAAAAATCTGACTTTTGGCAATTCACTCAAAAATGGTGCCAGAAGCTTGCAAATGATCCCCTGAAAGCTTTGGCACTCGAAACAGAAGGCTTTTTATCACAGGACAAGAAATCAGCCCTCAAAAACTTAACCGGCAGAAAATATTTTTTGGAAAAAACACCTAATCCCCGGGGTCACAATTTCTGCAAAAATCTGACTTTTGGCAATTCACTCAAAAATGGTGCCAGAAGCTTGCAAATGACCCCCTGAAAGCTTTGGCACTCGAAACAGAAGGCTTTTTATCACAGGACAAGAAATCAGCCCTCAAAAACTTAACCGGCAGAAAATATTTTTTTGAAAAAAATCCCTAAGCCCCGGGGTCACAATTTCAGCAAAAATCTGACTTTTGGCAATTCTCTCAAAAATGGTGCCAGAAGCTTGCAAATGATCCCCTGAAAGCTTTGGCACTCGAAACAGAAGGCTTTTTATCACAGGACAAGAAATCAGCCCTCAAAAACGTAACCGGCAGAAAATATTTTTTTCGAAAAAAAACCCTAAGACCCGGGGTCACAATTTCAGCAAAAATCTGACTTTTGGCAATTCACTCAAAAATGGTGCCAGAAGCTTGCAAATGATCCCCTGAAAGCTTTGGCGATGGAAACAGAAGGCTTTTTATCACAGGACAAGAAATCAGCCCTCAAAAACTTAACCGGCAGAAAATATTTTTTTGAAAAAATCCCTAAGCCCCGGGGTCACAATTTCAGCAAAAATCTGACTTTTGGCAATTCACTCAAAAATGGTGCCAGAAGCTTGCAAATGATCCCCTGAAAGCTTTTGCGATGGAAACAAAAGGCTTTTTATCACAGGACAAGAAATCAGCCCTCAAAAACTTAACCGGCAGAAAGTATTTTTTTGAAAAAATCCCTAAGCCCCGGGGTCACAATTTCAACAAAAATCTGACTTTTGGCAATTCACTCAAAACTGGTGCCAGAAGCTTGCAAATGATCCCCTGAAAGGTTTGGCACTCGAAAAAGAAGGCTTTTTATCACAGGACAAGAAGTCAGCCCTCAAAAACGTAACCGGCAGAAAATATTTTTTTGAAAAAATCCCTAAGCCCTGGGGTCACAATTTCAGCAAAAATTTGAATTTTGGCAATTCACTCAAAAATGGTGCCAGAAGCTTGCAAATGATCCCCTGAAAGCTTTGGTGATGGAAACAGAAGGCTTTTTATCACAGGACAAGAAATCAGCCCTCAAAAACTTAACCGGCAGAAAATATTTTTTTGAAAAAATCGCTAAGCCCCGGGGTCACAATTTCAGCAAAAATCTGACTTTTGGCAATTCACTCAAAAATGGTGCCAGAAGCTTGCAAATGATCCCCTGAAAGCTTTGGCGATGGAAACAGAAGGCTTTTTTATCACAGGACAAGAAATCAGCCCTCAAAAACTTAACCGGCAGAAAATATTTTTTTGAAAATATCCCTAAGCCCCGGGGTCACAATTTCAGCAAATATCTGACTTTTGGCAATTCACTCAAAAATGGTGCCAGAAGCTTGCAAATGATCCCCTGAAAGCTTTGGCGATGGAAACAGAAGGCTTTTTATCACAGGACAAGAAATCAGCCCTCAAAAACTTAACCGGCAGAAAATTTTTTTTTGAAAAAATCCCTAAGCCCCGGGGTCACAATTTCAGCAAAAATCTGAATTTTGGCAATTCACTCAAAAATGGTGCCAGAAGCTTGCAAATGATCCCCTGAAAGCTTTGGCGATGGAAACAGAAGGCTTTTTATCACAGGACAAGAAATCAGCCCTCAAAAACGTAACCGGCAGAAAATATTTTTTTGAAAAAATCCCTAAGCCCCGGGGTCACAATTTCAGCAAAAATCTGACTTTTGGCAATTCACTCAAAAATGGTGCCAGAAGCTTGCAAATGATCCCCTGAAAGCTTTTGCGATGGAAACAAAAGGCTTTTTATCACAGGACAAGAAATCAGCCCTCAAAAACTTAACAGCAGAAAATATTTTTTTGAAAAAATCCCTAAGCCCCGGGGTCACAATTTCAACAAAAATCTGACTTTTGGCAATTCACTCAAAATTGGTGCCAGAAGCTTGCAAATGATCCCCGGAAAGGTTTGGCACTCGAAACAGAAGGCTTTTTATCACAGGACAAGAAGTCAGCCCTCAAAAACGTAACCGGCAGAAAATATTTTTTTGAAAAAATCCCTAAGCCCCGGGATCACAATTTCAGCAAAAATCTGAATTTTGGCAATTCACTCAAAAATGGTGCCAGAAGCTTGCAAATGATCCCCTGAAAGCTTTGGCGATGGAAACAGAAGGCTTTTTATCACAGGACAAGAAATCAGCCCTCAAAAACTTAACCGGCAGAAAATATTTTTTTGAAAAAATCCCTAAGCCCCGGGGTCACAATTTCAGCAAAAATCTGACTTTTGGCAATTCACTCAAAAATGGTGCCAGAAGCTTGCAAATGATCCCCTGAAAGCTTTGGCGATGGAAACAGAAGGCTTTTTATCACAGGACAAGAAGTCAGCCCTCAAAAACGTAACCGGCAGAAAATATTTTTTTGAAAAAATCCCTAAGCCCCGGGGTCACAATTTCAGCAAAAATTTGAATTTTGGCAATTCACTCAAAAATGGTGCCAGAAGCTTGCAAATGATCCCCTGAAAGCTTTGGTGATGGAAACAGAAGGCTTTTTATCACAGGACAAGAAATCAGCCCTCAAAAACTTAACCGGCAGAAAATATTTTTTTGAAAAAATCGCTAAGCCCCGGGGTCACAATTTCAGCAAAAATCTGACTTTTGGCAATTCACTCAAAAATGGTGCCAGAAGCTTGCAAATGATCCCCTGAAAGCTTTGGCGATGGAAACAGAAGGCTTTTTTATCACAGGACAAGAAATCAGCCCTCAAAAACTTAACCGGCAGAAAATATTTTTTTGAAAATATCCCTAAGCCCCGGGGTCACAATTTCAGCAAAAATCTGACTTTTGGCAATTCACTCAAAAATGGTGCCAGAAGCTTGCAAATGATCCCCTGAAAGCTTTGGCGATGGAAACAGAAGGCTTTTTTATCACAGGACAAGAAATCAGCCCTCAAAAACTTAACCGGCAGAAAATATTTTTTTGAAAATATCCCTAAGCCCCGGGGTCACAATTTCAGCAAAAATCTGACTTTGGGCAATTCACTCAAAAATGGTGCCAGAAGCTTGCAAATGATCCCCTGAAAGCTTTGGCGATGGAAACAGAAGGCTTTTTATCACAGGACAAGAAATCAGCCCTCAAAAACTTAACCGGCAGAAATTTTTTTTTTGAAAAAATCCCTAAGCCCCGGGGTCACAATTTCAGCAAAAATCTGAATTTTGGCAATTCACTCAAAAATGGTGCCAGAAGCTTGCAAATGATCCCCTGAAAGCTTTGGCGATGGAAACAGAAGGCTTTTTATCACAGGACAAGAAATCAGCCCTCAAAAACGTAACCGGCAGAAAATATTTTTTTGAAAAAATCCCTAAGCCCCGGGGTCACAATTTCAGCAAAAATCTGACTTTTGGCAATTCACTCAAAAATGGTGCCAGAAGCTTGCAAATGATCCCCTGAAAGCTTTTGCGATGGAAACAAAAGGCTTTTTATCACAGGACAAGAAATCAGCCCTCAAAAACTTAACAGCAGAAAATATT
Source organism: Podarcis vaucheri (assembly GCF_965113315.1). NCBI lineage: Eukaryota > Metazoa > Chordata > Lepidosauria > Squamata > Lacertidae > Podarcis > Podarcis vaucheri. The sequence continues at coordinate 52,757,720 of NC_138749.1, forward strand.
TTTTTGAAAAAATCCCTAAGCCCCGGGGTCACAATTTCAACAAAAATCTGACTTTTGGCAATTCACTCAAAATTGGTGCCAGAAGCTTGCAAATGATCCCCGGAAAGGTTTGGCACTCGAAACAGAAGGCTTTTTATCACAGGACAAGAAGTCAGCCCTCAAAAACGTAACCGGCAGAAAATATTTTTTTGAAAAAATCCCTAAGCCCCGGGATCACAATTTCAGCAAAAATCTGAATTTTGGCAATTCACTCAAAAATGGTGCCAGAAGCTTGCAAATGATCCCCTGAAAGCTTTGGCGATGGAAACAGAAGGCTTTTTATCACAGGACAAGAAATCAGCCCTCAAAAACTTAACCGGCAGAAAATATTTTTTTGAAAAAATCCCTAAGCCCCGGGGTCACAATTTCAGCAAAAATCTGACTTTTGGCAATTCACTCAAAAATGGTGCCAGAAGCTTGCAAATGATCCCCTGAAAGCTTTGGCGATGGAAACAGAAGGCTTTTTATCACAGGACAAGAAATCAGCCCTCAAAAACTTAACCGGCAGAAAATATTTTTTTGAAAATATCCCTAAGCCCCGGGGTCACAATTTCAGCAAAAATCTGACTTTTGGCAATTCACTCAAAAATGGTGCCAGAAGCTTTCAAATGATCCCCTGAAAGCTTTGGCGATGGAAACAGAAGGCTTTTTATCACAGGACAAGAAATCAGCCCTCTAAAACTTAACCGGCGGAAAATATTTTTTTAATAAAATCCCTAACCCCGGGGTCACAATTTCAGCAAAAATCTGACTTTTGGCAATTCACTCAAAAATGGTGCCAGAAGCTTGCAAATGATCCCCTGAAAGCTTTTGCGATGGAAACAAAAGGCTTTTTATCACAGGACAAGAAATCAGCCCTCAAAAACTTAACAGGCAGAAAATATTTTTTTGAAAAAATCCCTAAGCCCCGGGGTCACAATTTCAGCAAAAATCTGACTTTTGGCAATTCACTCAAAAATGGTGCCAGAAGCTTGCAAATTATCCCCTGAAAGCTTTGGCGATGGAAACAGAAGGCTTTTTATCACAGGACAAGAAATCAGCCCTCAAAAACTTAACCGGCAGAAAATATTTTTTTGAAAAAATCCCTAAGCTCCGGGGTCACAATTTCAGCAAAAATCTGACTTTTGGCAATTCACTCAAAAATGGTTCCAGGAGCTTAAAAATGCTCCCCTGAAAGGTTTGGCACTCGAAACAGAAGGCTTTTTATCACAGGACAAGAAATCAGCCCTCAAAAACTTAACAGGCAGAAAATATTTTTTGGAAAAAACACCTAAGCCCCGGGGTCACAATTTCAGCCAAAATCTGACTTTTGGCAATTCTCTCAAAAATGGTGCCAGAAGCTTGCAAATGATCCCCTGAAAGCTTTGGCGATGGAAACAGAAGGCTTTTTATCACAGGACAAGAAATCAGCCCTCAAAAACTTAACCGGCGGAAAATATTTTTTAAAAAAATCCCTAAGCCCCGGGGTCACAATTTCAGCAAAAATCTGACTTTGGGCAATTCACTCAAAAATGGTGCCAGAAGCTTGCAAATGATCCCCTGAAAGCTTTTGCGATGGAAACAAAAGGCTTTTTATCACAGGACAAGAAATCAGCCCTCAAAAACTTAACTGGCAGAAAATATTTTTTTGAAAAAATCCCTAAGCCCCGGGGTCACAATTTCAGCAAAAATCTGAATTTTGGCAATTCACTCAAAAATGGTGCCAGAAGCTTGCAAATGATCCCCTGAAAGCTTTGGCAATGGACACAGAAGGCGTTTTATCACAGGACAAGAAATCAGCCCTCAAAAACTTAACCGGCAGAAAATATTTTTTTGAAAAAATCCCTAAGCCCCGGGGTCACAATTTCAGCCAAAATCTGACTTTTGGCAATTCTCTCAAAAATGGTGCCAGAAGCTTGCAAATGATCCCCTGAAAGCTTTGGCGATGGAAACAGAAGGCTTTTTATCTCAGGACAAGAAATCAGCCCTCAAAAACTTAACCGGCAGAAAATATTTTTTTGAAAAAATCCCTAAGCCCCGGGGTCACAATTTCAGCAAAAATCTGACTTTTGGCAATTCACTCAAAAATGGTGCCAGAAGCTTGCAAATGATCCCCTGAAAGCTTTGGCGATGGAAACAAAAGGCTTTTTATCACAGGACAAGAAATCAGCCCTCAAAAACTTAACCGGCAGAAAATATTTTTTTGAAAAAATCCCTAAGCCCCGGGGTCACAATTTCAGCAAAAATCTGACATTTGGGCAATTCACTCAAAAATGGTGCCAGAAGCTTGCAAATGATCCCCTGAAAGCTTTTGCGATGGAAACAAAAGGCTTTTTATCACAGGACAAGAAATCAGCCCTCAAAAACTTAACCGGCAGAAAATATTTTTTTGAAAAAATCCCTAAGCCCCGGGGTCACAATTTCAGCAAAAATCTGAATTTTGGCAACTCACTCAAAAATGGTGCCAGAAGCTTGCAAATGATCCCCTGAAAGCTTTGGCAATGGACACAGAAGGCGTTTTATCACAGGACAAGAAATCAGCCCTCAAAAACTTAACCGGCAGAAAATATTTTTTTGAAAAAATCCCTAAGCCCCGGGGTCACAATTTCAGCCAAAATCTGACTTTTGGCAGTTCTCTCAAAAATGGTGCCAGAAGCTTGCAAATGATCCCCTGAAAGCTTTGGCGATGGAAACAGAAGGCTTTTTATCTCAGGACAAGAAATCAGCCCTCAAAAACTTAACCGGCAGAAAATATTTTTTTGAAAAAATCCCTAAGCCCCGGGGTCACAATTTCAGCAAAAATCTGACTTTTGGCAATTCACTCAAAAATGGTGCCAGAAGCTTGCAAATGATCCCCTGAAAGCTTTGGCGATGGAAACAGAAGGCTTTTTATCACAGGACAAGAAATCAGCCCTCAAAAACTTAACCGGCAGAAAATAATTTTTTGAAAAAATCCCTAAGCCCCGGGGTCACAATTTCAGCAAAAATCTGACTTTTGGCAATTCACTCAAAAATGGTGCCAGAAGCTTTCAAATGATCCCCTGAAAGCTTTGGTGATGGAAACAGAAGGCTTTTTATCACAGGACAAGAAATCAGCCCTCAAAAACTTAACCGGCGGAAAATATTTTTTTAAAAAAATCCCTAAGCCCCGGGGTCACAATTTCAGCAAAAATCTGACTTTGGGCAATTCACTCAAAAATGGTGCCAGAAGCTTGCAAATGATCCCCTGAAAGCTTTGGCGATGGAAACAGAAGGCTTTTTATCTCAGGACAAGAAATCAGCCCTCAAAAACTTAACCGGCAGAAAATATTTTTTTGAAAAAATCCCTAAGCCCCGGGGTCACAATTTCAGTAAAAAACCGGACTTTTGGCAATTCACTCAAAACTGGTGCCAGAAGCTTGCAAATGATCCCCTGAAAGGTTTGGCACTCGAAACAGAAGGCTTTTTATCACAGGACAAGAAGTCAGCCCTCAAAAACGTAACCGGCAGAAAATATTTTTTTGAAAAAATCCCTAAGCCCCGGGGTCACAATTTCAGCAAAAATCTGACTTTTGGCAATTCACTCAAAAATGGTGCCAGAAGCTTGCAAATGATCCCCTGAAAGCTTTGGCGATGGAAACAGAAGGCTTTTTATCACAGGACAAGAAATCAGCCCTCAAAAACTTAACCGGCAGAAAATATTTTTTTGAAAAAATCCCTAAGCCCCGGGGTCACAATTTCAGCAAAAATCTGATTTTTGGCAATTCACTCAAAAATGGTGCCAGAAGCTTGCAAATGATCCCGTGAAAGCTTTGGCACTCGAAACAGAAGGCTTTTTATCACAGGACAAGAAATCAGCCCTCAAAAACGTAACCGGCAGAAAATATTTTTTTGAAAAAATCCCTAAGCCCCGGGGTCACAATTTCAGCAAAAATCTGACTTTGGGCAATTCACTCAAAAATGGTGCCAGAAGCTTGCAAATGATCCCCTGAAAGCTTTTGCGATGGAAACAAAAGGCTTTTTATCACAGGACAAGAAATCAGCCCTCAAAAACTTAACCGGCAGAAAATATTTTTTTGAAAAAATCCCTAAGCCCCGGGGTCACAATTTCAGCAAAAATCTGACTTTGGGCAATTCACTCAAAAATGGTGCCAGAAGCTTGCAAATGATCCCCTGAAAGCTTTTGCGATGGAAACAAAAGGCTTTTTATCACAGGACAAGAAATCAGCCCTCAAAAACTTAACCGGCAGAAAAGATTTTTTTGAAAAAATCCCTAAGCCCCGGGGTCACAATTTCAGCAAAAATCTGAATTTTGGCAACTCACTCAAAAATGGTGCCAGAAGCTTGCAAATGATCCCCTGAAAGCTTTGGCAATGGACACAGAAGGCGTTTTATCACAGGACAAGAAATCAGCCCTCAAAAACTTAACCGGCAGAAAATATTTTTTTGAAAAAATCCCTAAGCCCCGGGGTCACAATTTCAGCCAAAATCTGACTTTTGGCAATTCTCTCAAAAATGGTGCCAGAAGCTTGCAAATGATCCCCTGAAAGCTTTGGCGATGGAAACAGAAGGCTTTTTATCTCAGGACAAGAAATCAGCCCTCAAAAACTTAACCGGCAGAAAATATTTTTTTGAAAAAATCCCTAAGCCCCGGGGTCACAATTTCAGCAAAAATCTGACTTTTGGCAATTCACTCAAAAATGGTGCCAGAAGCTTGCAAATGATCCCCTGAAAGCTTTGGCGATGGAAACAAAAGGCTTTTTATCACAGGACAAGAAATCAGCCCTCAAAAACTTAACCGGCAGAAAATAATTTTTTGAAAAAATCCCTAAGCCCCGGGGTCACAATTTCAGCAAAAATCTGACTTTTGGCAATTCACTCAAAAATGGTGCCAGAAGCTTTCAAATGATCCCCTGAAAGCTTTGGTGATGGAAACAGAAGGCTTTTTATCACAGGACAAGAAATCAGCCCTCAAAAACTTAACCGGCGGAAAATATTTTTTTTAAAAAATCCCTAAGCCCCGGGGTCACAATTTCAGCAAAAATCTGACTTTGGGCAATTCTCTCAAAAATGGTGCCAGAAGCTTGCAAATGCTCCCCTGAAAGCTTTGGCGATGGAAACAGAAGGCTTTTTATCACAGGACAAGAAATCAGCCCTCAAAAACTTAACCGGCAGAAAATATTTTTTCGAAAAAATCCCTAAGCCCCGGGGTCACAATTTCAGCAAAAATCTGACTTTTGGCAATTCACTCAAAAATGGTGCCAGAAGCTTGCAAATGATCCCCTGAAAGCTTTGGCACTCGAAACAGAAGGCTTTTTATCACAGGACAAGAAATCAGCCCTCAAAAACGTAACCGGCAGAAAATATTTTTTTCGAAAAAATCCCTAAGCCCCGGGGTCACAATTTCAGCAAAAATCTGACTTTTGGCAATTCACTCAAAAATGGTGCCAGAAGCTTGCAAATGACCCCCTGAAAGCTTTGGCGATGGAAACAGAAGGCTTTTTATCACAGGACAAGAAATCAGCCCTCAAAAACTTAACCGGCAGAAAATATTTTTTTGGAAAAAATCCCTAAGCCCCGGGGTCACAATTTCAGCAAAAATCTGACTTTTGGCAATTCACTCAAAAATGGTGCCAGAAGCTTGCAAATGATCCCCTGAAAGCTTTGGCGATGGAAACAGAAGGCTTTTTATCACAGGACAAGAAATCAGCCCTCAAAAACGTAACCGGCAGAAAATATTTTTTTGAAAAATTCCCTAAGCCCCGGGGTCACAATTTCAGCAAAAATCTGACTTTTGGCAATTCACTCAAAAATGGTGCCAGAAGCTTGCAAATGATCCCCTGAAAGCTTTGGCGATGGAAACAAAAGGCTTTTTATTACAGGACAAGAAATCAGCCCTCAAAAACTTAACCGGCAGAAAATATTTTTTTCGAAAAAATCCCTAAGCCCCGGGGTCACAATTTCAGCAAAAATCTGACTTTTGGCAATTCACTCAAAAATGGTGCCAGAAGCTTGCAAATGACCCCCTGAAAGCTTTGGCGATGGAAACAGAAGGCTTTTTATCACAGGACAAGAAATCAGCCCTCAAAAACTTAACCGGCAGAAAATATTTTTTTGGAAAAAATCCCTAAGCCCCGGGGTCACAATTTCAGCAAAAATCTGACTTTTGGCAATTCACTCAAAAATGGTGCCAGAAGCTTGCAAATGATCCCCTGAAAGCTTTGGCGATGGAAACAGAAGGCTTTTTATCACAGGACAAGAAATCAGCCCTCAAAAACGTAACCGGCAGAAAATATTTTTTTGAAAAATTCCCTAAGCCCCGGGGTCACAATTTCAGCAAAAATCTGACTTTTGGCAATTCACTCAAAAATGGTGCCAGAAGCTTGCAAATGATCCCCTGAAAGCTTTGGCGATGGAAACAAAAGGCTTTTTATTACAGGACAAGAAATCAGCCCTCAAAAACTTAACCGGCAGAAAATATTTTTTTGAAAAAATCCCTAAGCCCCGGGGTCACAATTTCAACAAAAATCTGACTTTTGGCAATTCACTCAAAACTGGTGCCAGAAGCTTGCAAATGATCCCCTGAAAGTTTGGCGATCGAAACAGAAGGCTTTTTATCACAGGACAAGAAGTCAGCCCTCAAAAACGTAACCGGCAGAAAATATTTTTTTGAAAAAATCCCTAAGCCCCGGGGTCACAATTTCAGCAAAAATCTGAATTTTGGCAATTCACTCAAAAATGGTTCCAAGAGCTTAAAAATGCTCCCCTGAAAGCTTTGGCGATGGAAACAGAAGGCTTTTTATCACAGGACAAGAAATCAGCCCTCAAAAACTTAACCGGCAGAAAATATTTTTTTGAAAAAATCCCTAAGCCCCGGGGTCACAATTTCAGCAAAAATCTGACTTTTGGCAATTCACTCAAAAATGGTGCCAGAAGCTTGCAAATGATCCCCTGAAAGCTTTGGCGATGGAAACAGAAGGCTTTTTATCACAGGACAAGAAATCAGCCCTCAAAAACTTAACCGGCAGAAAATATTTTTTTGAAAATATCCCTAAGCCCCGGGGTCACAATTTCAGCAAAAATCTGACTTTTGGCAATTCACTCAAAAATGGTGCCAGAAGCTTTCAAATGATCCCCTGAAAGCTTTGGCGATGGAAACAGAAGGCTTTTTATCACAGGACAAGAAATCAGCCCTCTAAAACTTAACCGGCGGAAAATATTTTTTTAAAAAAATCCCTAACCCCGGGGTCACAATTTCAGCAAAAATTTGACTTTTGGCAATTCACTCAAAAATGGTGCCAAAAGCTTGAAAATGATCCCCTGAAAGGTTTGGCGATGGAAACAAAAGGCTTTTTATCACAGGACAAGAAATCAGCCCTCAAAAACTTAACCGGCAGAAAATATGTTTTTGAAAAAATCCCTAAGCCCCGGGGTCACAATTTCAGTAAAAATCTGACTTTTGGCAATTCACTCAAAAATGGTGCCAGAAGCTTGCAAATGATCCCCTGAAAGCTTTGGCACTCGAAACAGAAGGCCTTTTATCACAGGACAAGAAATCAGCCCTCAAAAACTTAAGCGGCAGAAAATATTTTTTTGAAAAAATCCCTAAGCCCCGGGGTCACAATTTCAGCAAAAATCTGACTTTTGGCAATTCACTCAAAAATGGTGCCAGAAGCTTGCAAATGATCCCCTGAAAGCTTTGGCGATGGAAACAGAAGGCTTTTTATCACAGGACAAGAAATCAGCCCTCAAAAACTTAACCGGCAGAAAATATTTTTTTGAAAATATCCCTAAGCCCCGGGGTCACAATTTCAGCAAAAATCTGACTTTTGGCAATTCACTCAAAAATGGTGCCAGAAGCTTTCAAATGATCCCCTGAAAGCTTTGGCGATGGAAACAGAAGGCTTTTTATCACAGGACAAGAAATCAGCCCTCTAAAACTTAACCGGCGGAAAATATTTTTTTAAAAAAATCCCTAACCCCGGGGTCACAATTTCAGCAAAAATTTGACTTTTGGCAATTCACTCAAAAATGGTGCCAAAAGCTTGAAAATGATCCCCTGAAAGGTTTGGCGATGGAAACAAAAGGCTTTTTATCACAGGACAAGAAATCAGCCCTCAAAAACTTAACCGGCAGAAAATATGTTTTTGAAAAAATCCCTAAGCCCCGGGGTCACAATTTCAGCAAAAATCTGACTTTTGGCAATTCACTCAAAAATGGTGCCAGAAGCTTGCAAATGATCCGTTTGAAAGTTTTGGCACTCGAAACAGAAGGCTTTTTATCACAGGACAAGAAATCAGCCCTCAAAAACTTAAGCGGCAGAAAATATTTTTTTGAAAAAATCCTTAAGCCCCGGGGTCACAATTTCAGCAAAAATCTGACTTTTGGCAATTCACTCAAAAATGGTGCCAGAAGCTTGCAAATGATCCCCTGAAAGGTTTGGCACTCGAAACAGAAGGCTTTTTATCACAGGACAAGAAGTCAGCCCTCAAAAACGTAACCGGCAGAAAATATTTTTTTGAAAAAATCCCTAAGCCCCGGGGTCACAATTTCAGCAAAAATCTGACTTTTGGCAATTCACTCAAAAACGGTGCCAGAAGCTTGCAAATGATCCCCTGAAAGCTTTTGCGATGGAAACAAAAGGCTTTTTATCACAGGACAAGAATTCAGCCCTCAAAAACTTAACCGGCAGAAAATATTTTTTTGAAAAAATCCCTAAGCCCCGGGGTCACAATTTCAGCCAAAATCTGACTTTTGGCAATTCTCTCAAAAATGGTGCCAGAAGCTTGCAAATGATCCCCTGAAAGCTTTGGCGATGGAAACAGAAGGCTTTTTATCTCAGGACAAGAAATCAGCCCTCAAAAACTTAACCGGCAGAAAATATTTTTTTGAAAAAATCCCTAAGCCCCGGGGTCACAATTTCAGCAAAAATCTGACTTTTGGCAATTCACTCAAAAATGGTGCCAGAAGCTTGCAAATGATCCCCTGAAAGCTTTGGCGATGGAAACAAAAGGCTTTTTATCACAGGACAAGAAATCAGCCCTCAAAAACTTAACCGGCAGAAAATAATTTTTTGAAAAAATCCCTAAGCCCCGGGGTCACAATTTCAGTAAAAAACCGGACTTTTGGCAATTCACTCAAAACTGGTGCCAGAAGCTTGCAAATGATCCCCTGAAAGCTTTGGCGATGGAAACAGAAGGCTTTTTATCACAGGACAAGAAATCAGCCCTCAAAAACTTAACCGGCAGAAAATATTTTTTTGAAAAAATCCCGAAGCCCCGGGGTCACAATTTCAGCAAAAATCTGACTTTTGGCAATTCACTCAAAAATGGTGCCAGAAGCTTGCAAATGATCCCCTGAAAGCTTTGGCGATGGAAACAGAAGGCTTTTTATCATAGGACTAGAAATCAGCCCTCAAAAACTTAACCGGCAGAAAATATTTTTTTGAAAAAATCCCTAAGCCCCGGGGTCACAATTTCAGCCAAAATCTGACTTTTGGCAATTCACTCAAAAATGGTGCCAGAAGCTTGCAAATGATCCCCTGAAAGCTTTGGCGATGGAAACAGAAGGCTTTTTATCACAGGACAAGAAATCAGCCCTCAAAAACTTAACCGGCAGAAAATATTTTTTTGAAAAAATCCCTAAGCCCCGGGGTCACAATTTCAGCAAAAATTTGACTTTTGGCAATTCACTCAAAAATGGTGCCAAAAGCTTGAAAATGCTCTCCGGAAAGATTTGGCACTCGAAACAGAAGACTTTTTATCACAGGACAAGAAATCAGCCCTCAAAAACTTAACCGGCAGAAAATATTTTTTTGAAAAAATCCCCAAGGCCCGGGGTCACAATTTCAGCAAAAATCTGACTTTTGGCAATTCACTCAAAAATGGTTCCAGGAGCTTAAAAATGCTCCCCTGAAAGGTTTGGCACTCGAAACAGAAGGCTTTTTATCACAGGACAAGAAATCAGCCCTCAAAAACTTAACAGGCAGAAAATATTTTTTGGAAAAAACACCTAAGCCCCGGGGTCACAATTTCAGCAAAAATCTGACTTTTGTCAATTCACTCAAAAATGGTGCCAGAAGCTTGCAAATGATCCCCTGAAAGCTTTGGCGATGGAAACAGAAGGCTTTTTATCACAGGACAAGAAATCAGCCCTCAAAAACTTAACCGGCAGAAAATATTTTTTGGAAAAAATCCCTAAGCCCCGGGGTCACAATTTCAGCAAAAATCTGACTTTTGGCAATTCTCTCAAAAATGGTGCCAGAAGCTTGCAAATGATCCCCTGAAAGCTTTGGCGATGGAAACAGAAGGCTTTTTATCACAGGACAAGAAATCAGCCCTCAAAAACGTAACCGGCAGAAAATATTTTTTTCGAAAAAATCCCTAAGCCCCGGGGTCACAATTTCAGCAAAAATCTGACTTTTGGCAATTCACTCAAAAATGGTGCCAGAAGCTTGCAAATGACCCCCTGAAAGCTTTGGCGATGGAAACAGAAGGCTTTTTATCACAGGACAAGAAATCAGCCCTCAAAAACTTAACCGGCAGAAAATATTTTTTTGGAAAAAATCCCTAAGCCCCGGGGTCACAATTTCAGCAAAAATCTGACTTTTGGCAATTCACTCAAAAATAGTGCCAGAAGCTTGCAAATGAACCCCTGAAAGCTTTGGCGATGGAAACAGAAGGCTTTTTATCACAGGACAAGAAATCAGCCCTCAAAAACGTAACCGGCAGAAAATATTTTTTTGAAAAATTCCCTAAGCCCCGGGGTCACAATTTCAGCAAAAATCTGACTTTTGGCAATTCACTCAAAAATGGTGCCAGAAGCTTGCAAATGATCCCCTGAAAGCTTTGGCGATGGAAACAAAAGGCTTTTTATTACAGGACAAGAAATCAGCCCTCAAAAACTTAACCGGCAGAAAATATTTTTTTGAAAAAATCCCTAAGCCCCGGGGTCACAATTTCAACAAAAATCTGACTTTTGGCAATTCACTCAAAACTGGTGCCAGAAGCTTGCAAATGATCCCCTGAAAGTTTGGCGATGGAAACAGAAGGCTTTTTATCACAGGACAAGAAGTCAGCCCTCAAAAACGTAACCGGCAGAAAATATTTTTTTGAAAAAATCCCTAAGCCCCGGGGTCACAATTTCAGCAAAAATCTGAATTTTGGCAATTCACTCAAAAATGGTTCCAAGAGCTTAAAAATGCTCCCCTGAAAGCTTTGGCGATGGAAACAGAAGGCTTTTTATCACAGGACAAGAAATCAGCCCTCAAAAACTTAACCGGCAGAAAATATTTTTTTGAAAAAATCCCTAAGCCCCGGGGTCACAATTTCAGCAAAAATCTGACTTTTGGCAATTCACTCAAAAATGGTGCCAGAAGCTTGCAAATGATCCCCTGAAAGCTTTGGCGATGGAAACAGAAGGCTTTTTATCACAGGACAAGAAATCAGCCCTCAAAAACTTAACCGGCAGAAAATATTTTTTTGAAAATATCCCTAAGCCCCGGGGTCACAATTTCAGCAAAAATCTGACTTTTGGCAATTCACTCAAAAATGGTGCCAGAAGCTTGCAAATGATCCCCTGAAAGCTTTGGCGATGGAAACAGAAGGCTTTTTATCACAGGACAAGAAATCAGCCCTCAAAAACGTAACCGGCAGAAAATATTTTTTCGAAAAAATCCCTAAGCCCCGGGGTCACAATTTCAGCCAAAATCTGACTTTTGGCAATTCACTCAAAAATGGTGCCAGAAGCTTGCAAATGATCCCCTGAAAGCTTTGGCGATGGAAACAGAAGGCTTTTTATCACAGGACAAGAAATCAGCCCTCAAAAACTTAACCGGCAGAAAATATTTTTTTGAAAAAATCCCTAAGCCCCGGGGTCACAATTTCAGCAAAAATTTGACTTTTGGCAATTCACTCAAAAATGGTGCCAAAAGGTTGAAAATGCTCTCCGGAAAGATTTGGCACTCGAAACAGAAGACTTTTTATCACAGGACAAGAAATCAGCCCTCAAAAACTTAACCGGCAGAAAATATTTTTTTGAAAAAATCCCTAAGGCCCGGGGTCACAATTTCAGCAAAAATCTGACTTTTGGCAATTCACTCAAAAATGGTTCCAGGAGCTTAAAAATGCTCCCCTGAAAGGTTTGGCACTCGAAACAGAAGGCTTTTTATCACAGGACAAGAAATCAGCCCTCAAAAACTTAACAGGCAGAAAATATTTTTTGGAAAAAACACCTAAGCCCCGGGGTCACAATTTCAGCAAAAATCTGACTTTTGTCAATTCACTCAAAAATGGTGCCAGAAGCTTGCAAATGATCCCCTGAAAGCTTTGGCGATGGAAACAGAAGGCTTTTTATCACAGGACAAGAAATCAGCCCTCAAAAACTTAACCGGCAGAAAATATTTTTTTGAAAAAATCCCTAAGCCCCGGGGTCACAATTTCAGCAAAAATCTGACTTTTGGCAATTCTCTCAAAAATGGTGCCAGAAGCTTGCAAATGATCCCCTGAAAGCTTTGGCGATGGAAACAGAAGGCTTTTTATCACAGGACAAGAAATCAGCCCTCAAAAACTTAACCGGCAGAAAATATTTTTTTGAAAAAATCCCGAAGCCCCGGGGTCACAATTTCAGCAAAAATCTGACTTTTGGCAATTCACTCAAAAATGGTGCCAGAAGCTTGCAAATGATCCCCTGAAAGCTTTGGCGATGGAAACAGAAGGCTTTTTATCATAGGACTAGAAATCAGCCCTCAAAAACTTAACCGGCAGAAAATATTTTTTTGAAAAAATCCCTAAGCCCCGGGGTCACAATTTCAGCCAAAATCTGACTTTTGGCAATTCACTCAAAAATGGTGCCAGAAGCTTGCAAATGATCCCCTGAAAGCTTTGGCGATGGAAACAGAAGGCTTTTTATCACAGGACAAGAAATCAGCCCTCAAAAACTTAACCGGCAGAAAATATTTTTTTGAAAAAATCCCTAAGCCCCGGGGTCACAATTTCAGCAAAAATTTGACTTTTGGCAATTCACTCAAAAATGGTGCCAAAAGCTTGAAAATGCTCTCCGGAAAGATTTGGCACTCGAAACAGAAGACTTTTTATCACAGGACAAGAAATCAGCCCTCAAAAACTTAACCGGCAGAAAATATTTTTTTGAAAAAATCCCCAAGGCCCGGGGTCACAATTTCAGCAAAAATCTGACTTTTGGCAATTCACTCAAAAATGGTTCCAGGAGCTTAAAAATGCTCCCCTGAAAGGTTTGGCACTCGAAACAGAAGGCTTTTTATCACAGGACAAGAAATCAGCCCTCAAAAACTTAACAGGCAGAAAATATTTTTTGGAAAAAACACCTAAGCCCCGGGGTCACAATTTCAGCAAAAATCTGACTTTTGTCAATTCACTCAAAAATGGTGCCAGAAGCTTGCAAATGATCCCCTGAAAGCTTTGGCGATGGAAACAGAAGGCTTTTTATCACAGGACAAGAAATCAGCCCTCAAAAACTTAACCGGCAGAAAATATTTTTTGGAAAAAATCCCTAAGCCCCGGGGTCACAATTTCAGCAAAAATCTGACTTTTGGCAATTCTCTCAAAAATGGTGCCAGAAGCTTGCAAATGATCCCCTGAAAGCTTTGGCGATGGAAACAGAAGGCTTTTTATCACAGGACAAGAAATCAGCCCTCAAAAACGTAACCGGCAGAAAATATTTTTTTCGAAAAAATCCCTAAGCCCCGGGGTCACAATTTCAGCAAAAATCTGACTTTTGGCAATTCACTCAAAAATGGTGCCAGAAGCTTGCAAATGACCCCCTGAAAGCTTTGGCGATGGAAACAGAAGGCTTTTTATCACAGGACAAGAAATCAGCCCTCAAAAACTTAACCGGCAGAAAATATTTTTTTGGAAAAAATCCCTAAGCCCCGGGGTCACAATTTCAGCAAAAATCTGACTTTTGGCAATTCACTCAAAAATAGTGCCAGAAGCTTGCAAATGAACCCCTGAAAGCTTTGGCGATGGAAACAGAAGGCTTTTTATCACAGGACAAGAAATCAGCCCTCAAAAACGTAACCGGCAGAAAATATTTTTTTGAAAAATTCCCTAAGCCCCGGGGTCACAATTTCAGCAAAAATCTGACTTTTGGCAATTCACTCAAAAATGGTGCCAGAAGCTTGCAAATGATCCCCTGAAAGCTTTGGCGATGGAAACAAAAGGCTTTTTATTACAGGACAAGAAATCAGCCCTCAAAAACTTAACCGGCAGAAAATATTTTTTTGAAAAAATCCCTAAGCCCCGGGGTCACAATTTCAACAAAAATCTGACTTTTGGCAATTCACTCAAAACTGGTGCCAGAAGCTTGCAAATGATCCCCTGAAAGTTTGGCGATGGAAACAGAAGGCTTTTTATCACAGGACAAGAAGTCAGCCCTCAAAAACGTAACCGGCAGAAAATATTTTTTTGAAAAAATCCCTAAGCCCCGGGGTCACAATTTCAGCAAAAATCTGAATTTTGGCAATTCACTCAAAAATGGTTCCAAGAGCTTAAAAATGCTCCCCTGAAAGCTTTGGCGATGGAAACAGAAGGCTTTTTATCACAGGACAAGAAATCAGCCCTCAAAAACTTAACCGGCAGAAAATATTTTTTTGAAAAAATCCCTAAGCCCCGGGGTCACAATTTCAGCAAAAATCTGACTTTTGGCAATTCACTCAAAAATGGTGCCAGAAGCTTGCAAATGATCCCCTGAAAGCTTTGGCGATGGAAACAGAAGGCTTTTTATCACAGGACAAGAAATCAGCCCTCAAAAACTTAACCGGCAGAAAATATTTTTTTGAAAATATCCCTAAGCCCCGGGGTCACAATTTCAGCAAAAATCTGACTTTTGGCAATTCACTCAAAAATGGTGCCAGAAGCTTGCAAATGATCCCCTGAAAGCTTTGGCGATGGAAACAGAAGGCTTTTTATCACAGGACAAGAAATCAGCCCTCAAAAACGTAACCGGCAGAAAATATTTTTTCGAAAAAATCCCTAAGCCCCGGGGTCACAATTTCAGCCAAAATCTGACTTTTGGCAATTCACTCAAAAATGGTGCCAGAAGCTTGCAAATGATCCCCTGAAAGCTTTGGCGATGGAAACAGAAGGCTTTTTATCACAGGACAAGAAATCAGCCCTCAAAAACTTAACCGGCAGAAAATATTTTTTTGAAAAAATCCCTAAGCCCCGGGGTCACAATTTCAGCAAAAATTTGACTTTTGGCAATTCACTCAAAAATGGTGCCAAAAGGTTGAAAATGCTCTCCGGAAAGATTTGGCACTCGAAACAGAAGACTTTTTATCACAGGACAAGAAATCAGCCCTCAAAAACTTAACCGGCAGAAAATATTTTTTTGAAAAAATCCCTAAGGCCCGGGGTCACAATTTCAGCAAAAATCTGACTTTTGGCAATTCACTCAAAAATGGTTCCAGGAGCTTAAAAATGCTCCCCTGAAAGGTTTGGCACTCGAAACAGAAGGCTTTTTATCACAGGACAAGAAATCAGCCCTCAAAAACTTAACAGGCAGAAAATATTTTTTGGAAAAAACACCTAAGCCCCGGGGTCACAATTTCAGCAAAAATCTGACTTTTGTCAATTCACTCAAAAATGGTGCCAGAAGCTTGCAAATGATCCCCTGAAAGCTTTGGCGATGGAAACAGAAGGCTTTTTATCACAGGACAAGAAATCAGCCCTCAAAAACTTAACCGGCAGAAAATATTTTTTTGAAAAAATCCCTAAGCCCCGGGGTCACAATTTCAGCAAAAATCTGACTTTTGGCAATTCTCTCAAAAATGGTGCCAGAAGCTTGCAAATGATCCCCTGAAAGCTTTGGCGATGGAAACAGAAGGCTTTTTATCACAGGACAAGAAATCAGCCCTCAAAAACTTAACCGGCAGAAAATATTTTTTTGAAAAAATCCCTAAGCCCCGGGGTCACAATTTCTGCAAAAATCTGACTTTTGGCAATTCACTCAAAAATGGTGCCAGAAGCTTGCAAATGATCCCCTGAAAGCTTTGGCACTCGAAACAGAAGGCTTTTTATCACAGGACAAGAAATCAGCCCTCAAAAACTTAACCGGCAGAAAATATTTTTTTGAAAAAAATCCCTAAGCCCCGGGGTCACAATTTCAGCAAAAATCTGACTTTTGGCAATTCTCTCAAAAATGGTGCCAGAAGCTTGCAAATGATCCCCTGAAAGCTTTGGCGATGGAAACAGAAGGCTTTTTATCACAGGACAAGAAATCAGCCCTCAAAAACTTAACCGGCTGAAAATATTTTTTCGAAAAAATCCCTAAGCCCCGGGGTCACAATTTCAGCAAAAATCTGACTTTTGGCAATTCACTCAAAAATGGTGCCAGAAGCTTGCAAATGATCCCCTGAAAGCTTTGGCACTCGAAACAGAAGGCTTTTTATCACAGGACAAGAAATCAGCCCTCAAAAACGTAACCGGCAGAAAATATTTTTTTCGAAAAAATCCCTAAGCCCCGGGGTCACAATTTCAGCAAAAATCTGACTTTTGGCAATTCACTCAAAAATGGTGCCAGAAGCTTGCAAATGACCCCCTGAAAGCTTTGGCGATGGAAACAGAAGGCTTTTTATCACAGGACAAGAAATCAGCCCTCAAAAACTTAACCGGCAGAAAATATTTTTTTGGAAAAAATCCCTAAGCCCCGGGGTCACAATTTCAGCAAAAATCTGACTTTTGGCAATTCACTCAAAAATGGTGCCAGAAGCTTGCAAATGATCCCCTGAAAGCTTTGGCGATGGAAACAGAAGGCTTTTTATCACAGGACAAGAAATCAGCCCTCAAAAACGTAACCGGCAGAAAATATTTTTTTGAAAAATTCCCTAAGCCCCGGGGTCACAATTTCAGCAAAAATCTGACTTTTGGCAATTCACTCAAAAATGGTGCCAGAAGCTTGCAAATGATCCCCTGAAAGCTTTGGCGATGGAAACAAAAGGCTTTTTATTACAGGACAAGAAATCAGCCCTCAAAAACTTAACCGGCAGAAAATATTTTTTTCGAAAAAATCCCTAAGCCCCGGGGTCACAATTTCAGCAAAAATCTGACTTTTGGCAATTCACTCAAAAATGGTGCCAGAAGCTTGCAAATGACCCCCTGAAAGCTTTGGCGATGGAAACAGAAGGCTTTTTATCACAGGACAAGAAATCAGCCCTCAAAAACTTAACCGGCAGAAAATATTTTTTTGGAAAAAATCCCTAAGCCCCGGGGTCACAATTTCAGCAAAAATCTGACTTTTGGCAATTCACTCAAAAATGGTGCCAGAAGCTTGCAAATGATCCCCTGAAAGCTTTGGCGATGGAAACAGAAGGCTTTTTATCACAGGACAAGAAATCAGCCCTCAAAAACGTAACCGGCAGAAAATATTTTTTTGAAAAATTCCCTAAGCCCCGGGGTCACAATTTCAGCAAAAATCTGACTTTTGGCAATTCACTCAAAAATGGTGCCAGAAGCTTGCAAATGATCCCCTGAAAGCTTTGGCGATGGAAACAAAAGGCTTTTTATTACAGGACAAGAAATCAGCCCTCAAAAACTTAACCGGCAGAAAATATTTTTTTGAAAAAATCCCTAAGCCCCGGGGTCACAATTTCAACAAAAATCTGACTTTTGGCAATTCACTCAAAACTGGTGCCAGAAGCTTGCAAATGATCCCCGGAAAGTTTGGCGATGGAAACAGAAGGCTTTTTATCACAGGACAAGAAGTCAGCCCTCAAAAACGTAACCGGCAGAAAATATTTTTTTGAAAAAATCCCTAAGCCCCGGGGTCACAATTTCAGCAAAAATCTGAATTTTGGCAATTCACTCAAAAATGGTTCCAAGAGCTTAAAAATGCTCCCCTGAAAGCTTTGGCGATGGAAACAGAAGGCTTTTTATCACAGGACAAGAAATCAGCCCTCAAAAACTTAACCGGCAGAAAATATTTTTTTGAAAAAATCCCTAAGCCCCGGGGTCACAATTTCAGCAAAAATCTGACTTTTGGCAATTCACTCAAAACTGGTGCCAGAAGCTTGCAAATGATCCCCTGAAAGGTTTGGCACTCGAAACAGAAGGCTTTTTATCACAGGACAAGAAGTCAGCCCTCAAAAACGTAACCGGCAGAAAATATTTTTTTGAAAAAATCCCTAAGCCCCGGGGTCACAATTTCAGCAAAAATCTGACTTTTGGCAATTCACTCAAAAATGGTGCCAGAAGCTTGCAAATGATCCCCTGAAAGCTTTGGCGATGGAAACAGAAGGCTTTTTATCACAGGACAAGAAATCAGCCCTCAAAAACTTAACCGGCAGAAAATATTTTTTTGAAAAAATCCCTAAGCCCCGGGGTCACAATTTCAGCAAAAATCTGACTTTTGGCAATTCACTCAAAAATGGTGCCAGAAGCTTGCAAATGATCCCGTGAAAGCTTTGGCACTCGAAACAGAAGGCTTTTTATCACAGGACAAGAAATCAGCCCTCAAAAACGTAACCGGCAGAAAATATTTTTTTGAAAAAATCCCTAAGCCCTGGGGTCACAATTTCAGCAAAAATCTGACTTTTGGCAATTCACTCAAAAATGGTGCCAGAAGCTTGCAAATGATCCCCTGAAAGCTTTGGCGATGGAAACAGAAGGCTTTTTATCATAGGACTAGAAATCAGCCCTCAAAAACTTAACCGGCAGAAAATATTTTTTTGAAAAAATCCCTAAGCCCCGGGGTCACAATTTCAGCCAAAATCTGACTTTTGGCAATTCACTCAAAAATGGTGCCAGAAGCTTGCAAATGATCCCCTGAAAGCTTTGGCGATGGAAACAGAAGGCTTTTTATCACAGGACAAGAAATCAGCCCTCAAAAACTTAACCGGCAGAAAACATTTTTTTGAAAAAATCCCTAAGCCCCGGGGTCACAATTTCAGCAAAAATTTGACTTTTGGCAATTCACTCAAAAATGGTGCCAAAAGCTTGAAAATGCTCTCCGGAAAGATTTGGCACTCGAAACAGAAGACTTTTTATCACAGGACAAGAAATCAGCCCTCAAAAACTTAACCGGCAGAAAATATTTTTTTGAAAAAATCCCTAAGGCCCGGGGTCACAATTTCAGCAAAAATCTGACTTTTGGCAATTCACTCAAAAATGGTTCCAGGAGCTTAAAAATGCTCCCCTGAAAGGTTTGGCACTCGAAACAGAAGGCTTTTTATCACAGGACAAGAAATCAGCCCTCAAAAACTTAACAGGCAGAAAATATTTTTTGGAAAAAACACCTAAGCCCCGGGGTCACAATTTCAGCAAAAATCTGACTTTTGTCAATTCACTCAAAAATGGTGCCAGAAGCTTGCAAATGATCCCCTGAAAGCTTTGGCGATGGAAACAGAAGGCTTTTTATCACAGGACAAGAAATCAGCCCTCAAAAACTTAACCGGCAGAAAATATTTTTTTGAAAAAATCCCTAAGCCCCGGGGTCACAATTTCAGCAAAAATCTGACTTTTGGCAATTCTCTCAAAAATGGTGCCAGAAGCTTGCAAATGATCCCCTGAAAGCTTTGGCGATAGAAACAGAAGGCTTTTTATCACAGGACAAGAAATCAGCCCTCAAAAACTTAACCGGCAGAAAATATTTTTTTGAAAAAATCCCTAAGCCCCGGGGTCACAATTTCTGCAAAAATCTGACTTTTGGCAATTCACTCAAAAATGGTGCCAGAAGCTTGCAAATGATCCCCTGAAAGCTTTGGCACTCGAAACAGAAGGCTTTTTATCACAGGACAAGAAATCAGCCCTCAAAAACTTAACCGGCAGAAAATATTTTTTTGAAAAAAATCCCTAAGCCCCGGGGTCACAATTTCAGCAAAAATCTGACTTTTGGCAATTCTCTCAAAAATGGTGCCAGAAGCTTGCAAATGATCCCCTGAAAGCTTTGGCGATGGAAACAGAAGGCTTTTTATCACAGGACAAGAAATCAGCCCTCAAAAACTTAACCGGCAGAAAATATTTTTTCGAAAAAATCCCTAAGCCCCGGGGTCACAATTTCAGCAAAAATCTGACTTTTGGCAATTCACTCAAAAATGGTGCCAGAAGCTTGCAAATGATCCCCTGAAAGCTTTGGCACTCGAAACAGAAGGCTTTTTATCACAGGACAAGAAATCAGCCCTCAAAAACGTAACCGGCAGAAAATATTTTTTTCGAAAAAATCCCTAAGCCCCGGGGTCACAATTTCAGCAAAAATCTGACTTTTGGCAATTCACTCAAAAATGGTGCCAGAAGCTTGCAAATGACCCCCTGAAAGCTTTGGCGATGGAAACAGAAGGCTTTTTATCACAGGACAAGAAATCAGCCCTCAAAAACTTAACCGGCAGAAAATATTTTTTTGGAAAAAATCCCTAAGCCCCGGGGTCACAATTTCAGCAAAAATCTGACTTTTGGCAATTCACTCAAAAATGGTGCCAGAAGCTTGCAAATGATCCCCTGAAAGCTTTGGCGATGGAAACAGAAGGCTTTTTATCACAGGACAAGAAATCAGCCCTCAAAAACGTAACCGGCAGAAAATATTTTTTTGAAAAATTCCCTAAGCCCCGGGGTCACAATTTCAGCAAAAATCTGACTTTTGGCAATTCACTCAAAAATGGTGCCAGAAGCTTGCAAATGATCCCCTGAAAGCTTTGGCGATGGAAACAAAAGGCTTTTTATTACAGGACAAGAAATCAGCCCTCAAAAACTTAACCGGCAGAAAATATTTTTTTGAAAAAATCCCTAAGCCCCGGGGTCACAATTTCAACAAAAATCTGACTTTTGGCAATTCACTCAAAACTGGTGCCAGAAGCTTGCAAATGATCCCCTGAAAGTTTGGCGATGGAAACAGAAGGCTTTTTATCACAGGACAAGAAGTCAGCCCTCAAAAACGTAACCGGCAGAAAATATTTTTTTGAAAAAATCCCTGAGCCCCGGGGTCACAATTTCAGCAAAAATCTGAATTTTGGCAATTCACTCAAAAATGGTTCCAAGAGCTTAAAAATGCTCCCCTGAAAGCTTTGGCGATGGAAACAGAAGGCTTTTTATCACAGGACAAGAAATCAGCCCTCAAAAACTTAACCGGCAGAAAATATTTTTTTGAAAAAATCCCTAAGCCCCGGGGTCACAATTTCAGCAAAAATTTGACTTTTGGCAATTCACTCAAAAATGGTGCCAAAAGCTTGAAAATGCTCTCCGGAAAGATTTGGCACTCGAAACAGAAGACTTTTTATCACAGGACAAGAAATCAGCCCTCAAAAACTTAACCGGCAGAAAATATTTTTTTGAAAAAATCCCTAAGGCCCGGGGTCACAATTTCAGCAAAAATCTGACTTTTGGCAATTCACTCAAAAATGGTTCCAGGAGCTTAAAAATGCTCCCCTGAAAGGTTTGGCACTCGAAACAGAAGGCTTTTTATCACAGGACAAGAAATCAGCCCTCAAAAACTTAACAGGCAGAAAATATTTTTTGGAAAAAACACCTAAGCCCCGGGGTCACAATTTCAGCAAAAATCTGACTTTTGTCAATTCACTCAAAAATGGTGCCAGAAGCTTGCAAATGATCCCCTGAAAGCTTTGGCGATGGAAACAGAAGGCTTTTTATCACAGGACAAGAAATCAGCCCTCAAAAACTTAACCGGCAGAAAATATTTTTTTGAAAAAATCCCTAAGCCCCGGGGTCACAATTTCAGCAAAAATCTGACTTTTGGCAATTCTCTCAAAAATGGTGCCAGAAGCTTGCAAATGATCCCCTGAAAGCTTTGGCGATGGAAACAGAAGGCTTTTTATCACAGGACAAGAAATCAGCCCTCAAAAACTTAACCGGCAGAAAATATTTTTTTGAAAAAAATCCCTAAGCCCCGGGGTCACAATTTCAGCAAAAATCTGACTTTTGGCAATTCTCTCAAAAATGGTGCCAGAAGCTTGCAAATGATCCCCTGAAAGCTTTGGCGATGGAAACAGAAGGCTTTTTATCACAGGACAAGAAATCAGCCCTCAAAAACTTAACCGGCAGAAAATATTTTTTCGAAAAAATCCCTAAGCCCCGGGGTCACAATTTCAGCAAAAATCTGACTTTTGGCAATTGACTCAAAAATGGTGTCAGAAGCTTGCAAATGATCCCCTGAAAGCTTTGGCACTCGAAACAGAAGGCTTTTTATCACAGGACAAGAAATCAGCCCTCAAAAACGTAACCGGCAGAAAATATTTTTTTCGAAAAAATCCCTAAGCCCCGGGGTCACAATTTCAGCAAAAATCTGACTTTTGGCAATTCACTCAAAAATGGTGCCAGAACCTTGCAAATGACCCCCTGAAAGCTTTGGCGATGGAAACAGAAGGCTTTTTATCACAGGACAAGAAATCAGCCCTCAAAAACTTAACCGGCAGAAAATATTTTTTTGGAAAAAATCCCTAAGCCCCGGGGTCACAATTTCAGCAAAAATCTGACTTTTGGCAATTCACTCAAAAATGGTGCCAGAAGCTTGCAAATGATCCCCTGAAAGCTTTGGCGATGGAAACAGAAGGCTTTTTATCACAGGACAAGAAATCAGCCCTCAAAAACGTAACCGGCAGAAAATATTTTTTTGAAAAATTCCCTAAGCCCCGGGGTCACAATTTCAGCAAAAATCTGACTTTTGGCAATTCACTCAAAAATGGTGCCAGAAGCTTGCAAATGATCCCCTGAAAGCTTTGGCGATGGAAACAAAAGGCTTTTTATTACAGGACAAGAAATCAGCCCTCAAAAACTTAACCGGCAGAAAATATTTTTTTCGAAAAAATCCCTAAGCCCCGGGGTCACAATTTCAGCAAAAATCTGACTTTTGGCAATTCACTCAAAAATGGTGCCAGAAGCTTGCAAATGACCCCCTGAAAGCTTTGGCGATGGAAACAAAAGGCTTTTTATCACAGGACAAGAAATCAGCCCTCAAAAACTTAACCGGCAGAAAATATTTTTTTGGAAAAAATCCCTAAGCCCCGGGGTCACAATTTCAGCAAAAATCTGACTTTTGGCAATTCACTCAAAAATGGTGCCAGAAGCTTGCAAATGATCCCCTGAAAGCTTTGGCGATGGAAACAGAAGGCTTTTTATCACAGGACAAGAAATCAGCCCTCAAAAACGTAACCGGCAGAAAATATTTTTTTGAAAAAATCCCTAAGCCCCGGGGTCACAATTTCAACAAAAATCTGACTTTTGGCAATTCACTCAAAACTGGTGCCAGAAGCTTGCAAATGATCCCCTGAAAGTTTGGCGATGGAAACAGAAGGCTTTTTATCACAGGACAAGAAGTCAGCCCTCAAAAACGTAACCGGCAGAAAATATTTTTTTGAAAAAATCCCTAAGCCCCGGGGTCACAATTTCAGCAAAAATCTGAATTTTGGCAATTCACTCAAAAATGGTTCCAAGAGCTTAAAAATGCTCCCCTGAAAGCTTTGGCGATGGAAACAGAAGGCTTTTTATCACAGGACAAGAAATCAGCCCTCAAAAACTTAACCGGCAGAAAATATTTTTTTGAAAAAATCCCTAAGCCCCGGGGTCACAATTTCAGCAAAAATCTGACTTTTGGCAATTCACTCAAAAATGGTGCCAGAAGCTTGCAAATGATCCCCTGAAAGCTTTGGCGATGGAAACAGAAGGCTTTTTATCACAGGACAAGAAATCAGCCCTCAAAAACTTAACCGGCAGAAAATATTTTTTTGAAAATATCCCTAAGCCCCGGGGTCACAATTTCAGCAAAAATCTGACTTTTGGCAATTCACTCAAAAATGGTGCCAGAAGCTTTTAAATGATCCCCTGAAAGCTTTGGCGATGGAAACAGAAGGCTTTTTATCACAGGACAAGAAATCAGCCCTCTAAAACTTAACCGGCGGAAAATATTTTTTAAAAAAAATCCCTAACCCCGGGGTCACAATTTCAGCAAAAATTTGACTTTTGGCAATTCACTCAAAAATGGTGCCAAAAGCTTGAAAATGATCCCCTGAAAGGTTTGGCGATGGAAACAAAAGGCTTTTTATCACAGGACAAGAAATCAGCCCTCAAAAACGTAACTGGCAGAAAATATTTTTTTGAAAAAATCCCTAAGCCCCGGGGTCACAATTTCAGCAAAAATCTGACTTTTGGCAATTCACTCAAAAATGGTGCCAGAAGCTTGCAAATGATCCCCTGAAAGCTTTGGCACTCGAAACAGAAGGCTTTTTATCACAGGACAAGAAATCAGCCCTCAAAAACTTAAGCGGCAGAAAATATTTTTTTGAAAAAATCCCTAAGCCCCGGGGTCACAATTTCAGCAAAAATCTGACTTTTGGCAATTCACTCAAAAATGGTTCCAGGAGCTTAAAAATGCTCCCCTGAAAGGTTTGGCACTCGAAACAGAAGGCTTTTTATCACAGGACAAGAAATCAGCCCTCAAAAACTTAACAGGCAGAAAATATTTTTTGGAAAAAACACCTAAGCCCCGGGGTCACAATTTCAGCAAAAATCTGACTTTTGGCAATTCACTCAAAAATGGTGCCAGAAGCTTGCAAATGATCCCCTGAAAGCTTTGGCGATGGAAACAGAAGGCTTTTTATCACAGGACAAGAAATCAGCCCTCAAAAACGTAACCGGCAGAAAATATTTTTTTGAAAAAATCCCTAAGCCCCGGGGTCACAATTTCAGCAAAAATCTGACTTTTGGCAATACACTCAAAAATGGTGCCAGAAGCTTGCAAATGATCCACTGAAAGCTTTGGCGATGGAAACAAAAGGCTTTTTATCACAGGACAAGAAATCAGCCCTCAAAAACTTAACCGGCAGAAAATATTTTTTTGAAAAAATCCCTAAGCCCCGGGGTCACAATTTCAACAAAAATCTGACTTTTGGCAATTCACTCAAAAATGGTGCCAGAAGCTTGCAAATGATCCCCTGAAAGGTTTGGCACTCGAAACAGAAGGCTTTTTATCACAGGACAAGAAGTCAGCCCTCAAAAACGTAACCGGCAGAAAATATTTTTTTGAAAAAATCCCTAAGCCCCGGGGTCACAATTTCAGCAAAAATCTGACTTTTGGCAATTCACTCAAAAATGGTGCCAGAAGCTTGCAAATGATCCCCTGAAAGCTTTTGCGATGGAAACAAAAGGCTTTTTATCACAGGACAAGAATTCAGCCCTCAAAAACTTAACCGGCAGAAAATATTTTTTTGAAAAAATCCCTAAGCCCCGGGGTCACAATTTCAGCAAAAATCTGACTTTTGGCAATTCACTCAAAAATGGTGCCAGAAGCTTGCAAATGATCCCCTGAAAGCTTTGGCGATGGAAACAAAAGGCTTTTTATCACAGGACAAGAAATTAGCCCTCAAAAACTTAACCGGCAGAAAATAATTTTTTGAAAAAATCCCTAAGCCCCGGGGTCACAATTTCAGCAAAAATCTGACTTTTGGCAATTCACTCAAAAATGGTGCCAGAAGCTTTCAAATGATCCCCTGAAAGCTTTGGTGATGGAAACAGAAGGCTTTTTATCACAGGACAAGAAATCAGCCCTCAAAAACTTAACCGGCGGAAAATATTTTTTTAAAAAAATCCCTAAGCCCCGGGGTCACAATTTCAGCAAAAATCTGACTTTGGGCAATTCACTCAAAAATGGTGCCAGAAGCTTGCAAATGATCCCCTGAAAGCTTTGGCGATGGAAACAGAAGGCTTTTTATCTCAGGACAAGAAATCAGCCCTCAAAAACTTAACCGGCAGAAAATATTTTTTTGAAAAAATCCCTAAGCCCCGGGGTCACAATTTCAGCCAAAATCTGACTTTTGGCAATTCACTCAAAAATGGTGCCAGAAGCTTGCAAATGATCCCCTGAAAGCTTTGGCGATGGAAACAGAAGGCTTTTTATCACAGGACAAGAAATCAGCCCTCAAAAACTTAACCGGCAGAAAATATTTTTTTGAAAAAATCCCTAAGCCCCGGGGTCACAATTTCAGCAAAAATTTGACTTTTGGCAATTCACTCAAAAATGGTGCCAAAAGCTTGAAAATGCTCTCCGGAAAGATTTGGCACTTGAAACAGAAGACTTTTTATCACAGGACAAGAAATCAGCCCTCAAAAACTTAACCGGCAGAAAATATTTTTTTGAAAAAATCCCTAAGCCCCGGGGTCACAATTTCAGCAAAAATCTGACTTTTGGCAATTCACTCAAAAATGGTTCCAGGAGCTTAAAAATGATCCCCTGAAAGCTTTGGCACTCGAAACAGAAGGCTTTTTATCACAGGACAAGAAATCAGCCCTCAAAAACTTAACCGGCAGAAAATATTTTTTTGAAAAAATCCCTAAGCCCCGGGGTCACAATTTCAGCAAAAATCTGACCTTTGGCAATTCACTCAAAAATGGTGCCAGAATCTTGCAACTGATCCCCTGAAAGCTTTGGAGATGGAAACAGAAGGCTTTTTATCACAGGACAAGAAATCAGCCCTCAAAAACTTAACCGGCAGAAAATATTTTTTTGAAAAAATCCCTAAGCCCCGGGGTCACAATTTCAGCAAAAATCTGACTTTTGGCAATTCACTCAAAAATGGTTCCAAGAGCTTAAAAATGCTCCCCTGAAAGGTTTGGCACTCGAAACAGAAGGCTTTTTATCACAGGACAAGAAATCAGCCCTCAAAAACTTAACAGGCAGAAAATATTTTTTGTAAAAAACACCTAAGCCCCGCGGTCACAATTTCAGCAAAAATCTGACTTTTGTCAATTCACTCAAAAATGGTGCCAGAAGCTTGCAAATGATCCCCTGAAAGCTTTGGCGATGGAAACAGAAGGCTTTTTATCACAGGACAAGAAATCAGCCCTCAAAAACTTAACCGGCAGAAAATATTTTTTTGAAAAAATCCCTAAGCCCCGGGGTCACAATTTCAGCAAAAATCTGACTTTTGGCAATTCTCTCAAAAATGGTGCCAGAAGCTTGCAAATGATCCCGTGAAAGCTTTGGCACTCGAAACAGAAGGCTTTTTATCACAGGACAAGAAATCAGCCCTCAAAAACGTAACCGGCAGAAAATATTTTTTTGAAAAAATCCCTAAGCCCTGGGGTCACAATTTCAGCAAAAATCTGACTTTTGGCAATTCACTCAAAAATGGTGCCAGAAGCTTGCAAATGATCCCCTGAAAGCTTTGGCGATGGAAACAGAAGGCTTTTTATCATAGGACTAGAAATCAGCCCTCAAAAACTTAACCGGCAGAAAATATTTTTTTGAAAAAATCCCTAAGCCCCGGGGTCACAATTTCAGCAAAAATCTGACTTTTGGCAATTCACTCAAAACTGGTGCCAGAAGCTTGCAAATGATCCCCTGAAAGGTTTGGCACTCGAAACAGAAGGCTTTTTATCACAGGACAAGAAGTCAGCCCTCAAAAACGTAACCGGCAGAAAATATTTTTTTGAAAAAATCCCTAAGCCCCTGGGTCACAATTTCAGCAAAAATCTGACTTTTGGCAATTCACTCAAAAATGGTGCCAGAAGCTTGCAAATGATCCCCTGAAAGCTTTGGCGATGGAAACAGAAGGCTTTTTATCACAGGACAAGAAATCAGCCCTCAAAAACTTAACCGGCAGAAAATATTTTTTTGAAAAAATCCCTAAGCCCCGGGGTCACAATTTCAGCAAAAATCTGACTTTTGGCAATTCACTCAAAAATGGTGCCAGAAGCTTGCAAATGATCCCGTGAAAGCTTTGGCACTCGAAACAGAAGGCTTTTTATCACAGGACAAGAAATCAGCCCTCAAAAACGTAACCGGCAGAAAATATTTTTTTGAAAAAATCCCTAAGCCCCGGGGTCACAATTTCAGCAAAAATCTGACTTTTGGCAATTCACTCAAAAATGGTGCCAGAAGATTGCAAATGATCCCCTGAAAGCTTTGGCGATGGAAACAGAAGGCTTTTTATCATAGGACTAGAAATCAGCCCTCAAAAACTTAACCGGCAGAAAATATTTTTTTGAAAAAATCCCTAAGCCCCGGGGTCACAATTTCAGCCAAAATCTGACTTTTGGCAATTCACTCAAAAATGGTGCCAGAAGCTTGCAAATGATCCCCTGAAAGCTTTGGCGATGGAAACAGAAGGCTTTTTATCACAGGACAAGAAATCAGCCCTCAAAAACTTAACCGGCAGAAAATATTTTTTTGAAAAAATCCCTAAGCCCTGGGGTCACAATTTCAGCAAAAATTTGACTTTTGGCAATTCACTCAAAAATGGTGCCAAAAGCTTGAAAATGCTCTCCGGAAAGATTTGGCACTCGAAACAGAAGACTTTTTATCACAGGACAAGAAATCAGCCCTCAAAAACTTAACCGGCAGAAAATATTTTTTTGAAAAAATCCCTAAGCCCCGGGGTCAAAATTTCAGCAAAAATCTGACTTTTGGCAATTCACTCAAAAATGGTTCCAGGAGCTTAAAAATGCTCCCCTGAAAGGTTTGGCACTCGAAACAGAAGGCTTTTTATCACAGGACAAGAAATCAGCCCTCAAAAACTTAACAGGCAGAAAATATTTTTTGGAAAAAACACCTAAGCCCCGGGGTCACAATTTCAGCAAAAATCTGACTTTTGGCAATTCACTCAAAAATGGTGCCAGAAGCTTGCAAATGATCCCCTGAAAGCTTTGGCGATGGAAACAGAAGGCTTTTTATCACAGGACAAGAAATCAGCCCTCAAAAACTTAACCGGCAGAAAATATTTTTTTGAAAAAATCCCTAAGCCCCGGGGTCACAATTTCAGCAAAAATCTGACTTTTGGCAATTCACTCAAAAATGGTGCCAGAAGCTTGCAAATGATCCCCTGAAAGCTTTGGCAATGGACACAGAAGGCGTTTTATCACAGGACAAGAAATCAGCCCTCAAAAACTTAACCGGCGGAAAATATTTTTTTAAAAAAATCCCTAAGCCCCGGGGTCACAATTTCAGCAAAAATCTGACTTTGGGCAATTCACTCAAAAATGGTGCCAGAAGCTTGCAAATGATCCCCTGAAAGCTTTGGCGATGGAAACAGAAGGCTTTTTATCTCAGGACAAGAAATCAGCCCTCAAAAACTTAACCGGCAGAAAATATTTTTTTGAAAAAATCCCTAAGCCCCGGGGTCACAATTTCAGCAAAAATCTGACTTTTGGCAATTCACTCAAAACTGGTGCCAGAAGCTTGCAAATGATCCCCTGAAAGGTTTGGCACTCGAAACAGAAGGCTTTTTATCACAGGACAAGAAGTCAGCCCTCAAAAACGTAACCGGCAGAAAATATTTTTTTGAAAAAATCCCTAAGCCCCGGGGTCACAATTTTAGCAAAAATCTGACTTTTGGCAATTCACTCAAAAATGGTGCCAGAAGCTTGCAAATGATCCCGTGAAAGCTTTGGCACTCGAAACAGAAGGCTTTTTATCACAGGACAAGAAATCAGCCCTCAAAAACGTAACCGGCAGAAAATATTTTTTTGAAAAAATCCCTAAGCCCTGGGGTCACAATTTCAGCAAAAATCTGACTTTTGGCAATTCACTCAAAAATGGTGCCAGAAGCTTGCAAATGATCCCCTGAAAGCTTTGGCGATGGAAACAGAAGGCTTTTTATCATAGGACTAGAAATCAGCCCTCAAAAACTTAACCGGCAGAAAATATTTTTTTGAAAAAATCCCTAAGCCCCGGGGTCACAATTTCAGCCAAAATCTGACTTTTGGCAATTCACTCAAAAATGGTGCCAGAAGCTTGCAAATGATCCCCTGAAAGCTTTGGCGATGGAAACAGAAGGCTTTTTATCACAGGACAAGAAATCAGCCCTCAAAAACTTAACCGGCAGAAAATATTTTTTTGAAAAAATCCCTAAGCCCCGGGGTCACAATTTCAGCAAAAATTTGACTTTTGGCAATTCACTCAAAAATGGTGCCAAAAGCTTGAAAATGCTCTCCGGAAAGATTTGGCACTTGAAACAGAAGACTTTTTATCACAGGACAAGAAATCAGCCCTCAAAAACTTAACCGGCAGAAAATATTTTTTTGAAAAAATCCCTAAGCCCCGGGGTCACAATTTCAGCAAAAATCTGACTTTTGGCAATTCACTCAAAAATGGTTCCAGGAGCTTAAAAATGCTCCCCTGAAAGGTTTGGCACTCGAAACAGAAGGCTTTTTATCACAGGACAAGAAATCAGCCCTCAAAAACTTAACAGGCAGAAAATATTTTTTGGAAAAAACACCTAAGCCCCGGGGTCACAATTTCAGCAAAAATCTGACTTTTGGCAATTCACTCAAAAATGGTGCCAGAAGCTTGCAAATGATCCCCTGAAAGCTTTGGCAATGGAAACAGAAGGCGTTTTATCACAGGACAAGAAATCAGCCCTCAAAAACTTAACCGGCAGAAAATATTTTTTTGAAAAAATCCCTAAGCCCCGGGGTCACAATTTCAGCCAAAATCTGACTTTTGGCAATTCTCTCAAAAATGGTGCCAGAAGCTTGCAAATGATCCCCTGAAAGCTTTGGCGATGGAAACAGAAGGCTTTTTATCTCAGGACAAGAAATCAGCCCTCAAAAACTTAACCGGCAGAAACTATTTTTTTGAAAAAATCCCTAAGCCCCGGGGTCACAATTTCAGCAAAAATCTGACTTTTGGCAATTCACTCAAAAATGGTGCCAGAAGCTTGCAAATGATCCCCTGAAAGCTTTGGCGATGGAAACAAAAGGCTTTTTATCACAGGACAAGAAATCAGCCCTCAAAAACTTAACCGGCAGAAAATAATTTTTTGAAAAAATCCCTAAGCCCCGGGGTCACAATTTCAGCAAAAATCTGACTTTTGGCAATTCACTCAAAAATGGTGCCAGAAGCTTTCAAATGATCCCCTGAAAGCTTTGGTGATGGAAACAGAAGGCTTTTTATCACAGGACAAGAAATCAGCCCTCAAAAACTTAACCGGCGGAAAATATTTTTTTAAAAAAATCCCTAAGCCCCGGGGTCACAATTTCAGCAAAAATCTGACTTTGGGCAATTCACTCAAAAATGGTGCCAGAAGCTTGCAAATGATCCCCTGAAAGCTTTGGCGATGGAAACAGAAGGCTTTTTATCTCAGGACAAGAAATCAGCCCTCAAAAACTTAACCGG
Source organism: Podarcis vaucheri (assembly GCF_965113315.1). Taxonomy (NCBI): domain Eukaryota; kingdom Metazoa; phylum Chordata; class Lepidosauria; order Squamata; family Lacertidae; genus Podarcis; species Podarcis vaucheri. The sequence goes on from NC_138749.1 coordinate 52,788,803, forward strand.
CAGAAAATATTTTTTTGAAAAAATCCCTAAGCCCCGGGGTCACAATTTCAGCAAAAATCTGACTTTTGGCAATTCACTCAAAACTGGTGCCAGAAGCTTGCAAATGATCCCCTGAAAGGTTTGGCACTCGAAACAGAAGGCTTTTTATCACAGGACAAGAAGTCAGCCCTCAAAAACGTAACCGGCAGAAAATATTTTTTTGAAAAAATCCCTAAGCCCCGGGGTCACAATTTCAGCAAAAATCTGACTTTTGGCAATTCACTCAAAAATGGTGCCATAAGCTTGCAAATGATCCCGTGAAAGCTTTGGCACTCGAAACAGAAGGCTTTTTATCACAGGACAAGAAATCAGCCCTCAAAAACGTAACCGGCAGAAAATATTTTTTTGAAAAAATCCCTAAGCCCTGGGGTCACAATTTCAGCAAAAATCTGACTTTTGGCAATTCACTCAAAAATGGTGCCAGAAGCTTGCAAATGATCCCCTGAAAGCTTTGGCGATGGAAACAGAAGGCTTTTTATCAGAGGACAAGAAATCAGCCCTCAAAAACTTAACAGGCAGAAAATATTTTTTGGAAAAAACACCTAAGCCCCGGGGTCACAATTTCAGCAAAAATCTGACTTTTGTCAATTCACTCAAAAATGGTGCCAGAAGCTTGCAAATGATCCCCTGAAAGCTTTGGCGATGGAAACAGAAGGCTTTTTATCACAGGACAAGAAATCAGCCCTCAAAAACTTAACCGGCAGAAAATATTTTTTTGAAAAAATCCCTAAGCCCCGGGGTCACAATTTCAGCAAAAATCTGACTTTTGGCAATTCTCTCAAAAATGGTGCCAGAAGCTTGCAAATGATCCCCTGAAAGCTTTGGCGATGGAAACAGAAGGCTTTTTATCACAGGACAAGAAATCAGCCCTCAAAAACTTAACCGGCAGAAAATATTTTTTTGAAAAAATCCCTAAGCCCCGGGGTCACAATTTCTGCAAAAATCTGACTTTTGGCAATTCACTCAAAAATGGTGCCAGAAGCTTGCAAATGATCCCCTGAAAGCTTTGGCACTCGAAACAGAAGGCTTTTTATCACAGGACAAGAAATCAGCCCTCAAAAACTTAACCGGCAGAAAATATTTTTTTGAAAAAAATCCCTAAGCCCCGGGGTCACAATTTCAGCAAAAATCTGACTTTTGGCAATTCTCTCAAAAATGGTGCCAGAAGCTTGCAAATGATCCCCTGAAAGCTTTGGCGATGGAAACAGAAGGCTTTTTATCACAGGACAAGAAATCAGCCCTCAAAAACTTAACCGGCAGAAAATATTTTTTCGAAAAAATCCCTAAGCCCCGGGGTCACAATTTCAGCAAAAATCTGACTTTTGGCAATTCACTCAAAAATGGTGCCAGAAGCTTGCAAATGATCCCCTGAAAGCTTTGGCACTCGAAACAGAAGGCTTTTTATCACAGGACAAGAAATCAGCCCTCAAAAACGTAACCGGCAGAAAATATTTTTTTCGAAAAAATCCCTAAGCCCCGGGGTCACAATTTCAGCAAAAATCTGACTTTTGGCAATTCACTCAAAAATGGTGCCAGAAGCTTGCAAATGACCCCCTGAAAGCTTTGGCGATGGAAACAGAAGGCTTTTTATCACAGGACAAGAAATCAGCCCTCAAAAACTTAACCGGCAGAAAATATTTTTTTGGAAAAAATCCCTAAGCCCCGGGGTCACAATTTCAGCAAAAATCTGACTTTTGGCAATTCACTCAAAAATGGTGCCAGAAGCTTGCAAATGATCCCCTGAAAGCTTTGGCGATGGAAACAGAAGGCTTTTTATCACAGGACAAGAAATCAGCCCTCAAAAACGTAACCGGCAGAAAATATTTTTTTGAAAAATTCCCTAAGCCCCGGGGTCACAATTTCAGCAAAAATCTGACTTTTGGCAATTCACTCAAAAATGGTGCCAGAAGCTTGCAAATGATCCCCTGAAAGCTTTGGCGATGGAAACAAAAGGCTTTTTATCACAGGACAAGAAATCAGCCCTCAAAAACTTAACCGGCAGAAAATATTTTTTTGAAAAAATCCCTAAGCCCCGGGGTCACAATTTCAACAAAAATCTGACTTTTGGCAATTCACTCAAAACTGGTGCCAGAAGCTTGCAAATAATCCCCTGAAAGTTTGGCGATGGAAACAGAAGGCTTTTTATCACAGGACAAGAAGTCAGCCCTCAAAAACGTAACCGGCAGAAAATATTTTTTTGAAAAAATCCCTAAGCCCCGGGGTCACAATTTCAGCAAAAATCTGAATTTTGGCAATTCACTCAAAAATGGTTCCAAGAGCTTAAAAATGCTCCCCTGAAAGGTTTGGCACTCGAAACAGAAGGCTTTTTATCACAGGACAAGAAATCAGCCCTCAAAAACTTAACCGGCAGAAAATATTTTTTTGAAAAAATCCCTAAGCCCCGGGGTCACAATTTCAGCAAAAATCTGACTTTTGGCAATTCACTCAAAAATGGTGCCAGAAGCTTGCAAATGATCCCCTGAAAGCTTTGGCAATGGACACAGAAGGCGTTTTATCACAGGACAAGAAATCAGCCCTCAAAAACTTAACCGGCAGAAAATATTTTTTTGAAAATATCCCTAAGCCCCGGGGTCACAATCTCAGCAAAAATCTGACTTTTGGCAATTCACTCAAAAATGGTGCCAGAAGCTTTCAAATGATCCCCTGAAAGCTTTGGCGATGGAAACAGAAGGCTTTTTATCACAGGACAAGAAATCAGCCCTCTAAAACTTAACCGGCGGAAAATATTTTTTTAAAAAAATCCCTAACCCCGGGGTCACAATTTCAGCAAAAATCTGACTTTTGGCAATTCACTCAAAAATGGTGCCAGAACCTTGCAAATGATCCCCTGAAAGCTTTTGCGATGGAAACAAAAGGCTTTTTATCACAGGACAAGAAATCAGCCCTCAAAAACTTAACCAACAGAAAATATTTTTTTGAAAAAATCCCTAAGCCCCGGGGTCACAATTTCAGGAAAAATCTGACTTTTGGCAATTCACTCAAAAATGGTTCCAGGAGCTTAAAAATGCTCCCCTGAAAGGTTTGGCACTCGAAACAGAAGGCTTTTTATCACAGGACAAGAAATCAGCCCTCAAAAACTTAACAGGCAGAAAATATTTTTTGGAAAAAACACCTAAGCCCCGGGGTCACAATTTCAGCAAAAATCTGACTTTTGGCAATTCACTCAAAAATGGTGCCAGAAGCTTGCAAATGATCCCCTGAAAGCTTTGGCGATGGAAACAGAAGGCTTTTTATCACAGGACAAGAAATCAGCCCTCAAAAACGTAACCGGCAGAAAATATTTTTTTGAAAAAATCCCTAAGCCCCGGGGTCACAATTTCAGCCAAAATCTGACTTTTGGCAATACACTCAAAAATGGTGCCAGAAGCTTGCAAATGATCCCCTGAAAGCTTTGGCGATGGAAACAAAAGGCTTTTTATCACAGGACAAGAAATCAGCCCTCAAAAACTTAACCGGCAGAAAATATTTTTTTGAAAAAATCCCTAAGCCCCGGGGTCACAATTTCAACAAAAATCTGACTTTTGGCAATTCACTCAAAAATGGTGCCAGAAGCTTGCAAATGATCCCCTGAAAGGTTTGGCACTCGAAACAGAAGGCTTTTTATCACAGGACAAGAAGTCAGCCCTCAAAAACGTAACCGGCAGAAAATATTTTTTTGAAAAAATCCCTAAGCCCCGGGGTCACAATTTCAGCAAAAATCTGACTTTTGGCAATTCACTCAAAAATGGTGCCAGAAGCTTGCAAATGATCCCCTGAAAGCTTTGGCGATGGAAACAGAAGGCTTTTTATCACAGGACAAGAAATCAGCCCTCAAAAACTTAACCGGCAGAAAATATATTTTTGAAAAAATCCCTAAGCCCCGAGGTCACAATTTCAGCAAAAATCTGACTTTTGGCAATTCACTCAAAAATGGTGCCAGAAGCATGCAAATGATCCCGTGAAAGCTTTGGCACTCGAAACAGAAGGCTTTTTATCACAGGACAAGAAATCAGCCCTCAAAAACGTAACCGGCAGAAAATATTTTTTTGAAAAAATCCCTAAGCCCCGGGGTCACAATTTCAGCAAAAATTTGACTTTTGGCAATTCACTCAAAAATGGTGCCAAAAGCTTGAAAATGCTCTCCGGAAAGGTTTGGCACTCGAAACAGAAGACTTTTTATCACAGGACAAGAAATCAGCCCTCAAAAACATAACCGGCAGAAAATATTTTTTTGAAAAAATCCCTAAGCCCCGGGGTCACAATTTCAGCAAAAATCTGACTTTTGGCAATTCTCTCAAAAATGGTGCCAGAAGCTTGCAAATGATCCCCTGAAAGCTTTGGCACTCGAAACAGAAGGCTTTTTATCACAAGACAAGAAATCAGCCCTCAAAAACTTAACCGGCAGAAATTTTTTTTTTGAAAAAATCCCTAAGCCCCGGGGTCACAATTTCAGCAAAAATCTGACTTTTGGCAATTCTCTCAAAAATGGTGCCAGAAGCTTGCAAATGATCCCCTGAAAGCTTTGGCACTCGAAACAGAAGGCTTTTTATCACAAGACAAGAAATCAGCCCTCAAAAACTTAACCGGCAGAAATTTTTTTTTTGAAAAAATCCCTAAGCCCCAGGGTCACAATTTCTGCAAAAATCTGACTTTTGGCAATTCACTCAAAAATGGTGCCAGAAGCTTGCAAATGATCCCCTGAAAGCTTTGACACTCGAAACAGAAGGCTTTTTATCACAGGACAAGAAATCAGCCCTCAAAAACTTAACCGGCAGAAAATATATTTTTGAAAAAATCCCTAAGCCCCGGGGTCACAATTTCAGCAAAAATCTGACTTTTGGCAATTCACTAAAAATGGTGCCAGAAGCATGCAAATGATCCCGTGAAAGCTTTGGCACTCGAAACAGAAGGCTTTTTATCACAGGACAAGAAATCAGCCCTCAAAAACGTAACCGGCAGAAAATATTTTTTTGAAAAAATCCCTAAGCCCCGGGGTCACAATTTCTGCAAAAATCTGACTTTTGGCAATTCACTCAAAAATGGTGCCAAAAGCTTGAAAATGCTCTCCGGAAAGGTTTGGCACTCGAAACAGAAGACTTTTTATCACAGGACAAGAAATCAGCCCTCAAAAACTTAACCGGCAGAAAATATTTTTTTGAAAAAATCCCTAAGCCCCGGGGTCACAATTTCAGCAAAAATCTGACCTTTGGCAATTCTCTCAAAAATGGTGCCAGAAGCTTGCAAATGATCCCCTGAAAGCTTTGGCGATGGAAACAGAAGGCTTTTTATCACAGGACAAGAAATCAGCCCTCAAAAACGTAACCGGCAGAAAATATTTTTTTGAAAAAATCCCTAAGCCCCGGGGTCACAATTATAGCAAAAATCTGACTTTTGGCAATTCACTCAAAAATGGTGCCAGAAGCTTGCAAATGATCCCCTGAAAGGTTTGGCGATGGAAACAGAAGGCTTTTTATCACAGGACAAGAAATCAGCCCTCAAAAACTTAACCGGCAGAAAATATTTTTTTGAAAAAATCCCTAAGCCCCGGGGTCACAATTTCAGCAAAAATCTGACTTTTGGCAATTCTCTCAAAAATGGTGCCAGAAGCTTGCAAATGATCCCCTGAAAGCTTTGGCGATGGAAACAGAAGGCTTTTTATCACAGGACAAGAAATCAGCCCTCAAAAACTTAACCGGCAGAAAATATTTTTTTGAAAAAATCCCTAAGCCCCGGGGTCACAATTTCAGCAAAAATCTGACTTTTGACAATTCTCTCAAAAATGGTGCCAGAAGCTTGCAAATGATCCCCTGAAAGCTTTGGCGATGGAAACAGAAGGCTTTTTATCACAGGACAAGAAATCAGCCCTCAAAAACTTAACCGGCAGAAAATATTTTTTTGAAAAAATCCCTAAGCCCCGGGGTCACAATTTCAGCAAAAATCTGACTTTTGGCAATTCTCTCAAAAATGGTGCCAGAAGCTTGCAAATGATCCCCTGAAAGCTTTGGCGATGGAAACAGAAGGCTTTTTATCACAGGACAAGAAATCAGCCCTCAAAAACTTAACCGGCAGAAAATATTTTTTTGAAAAAATCCCTAAGCCCCGGGGTCACAATTTCAGCAAAAATCTGACTTTTGGGAATTCACTCAAAAATGGTGCCAGAAGCTTGCAAATGATCCCCTGAAAGCTTTGGCACTCGAAACAGAAGGCTTTTTATCACAGGACAAGAAGTCAGCCCTCAAAAACGTAACCGGCAGAAAATATTTTTTTGAAAAAATCCCTAAGCCCCGGGGTCACAATTTCAGCAAAAATCTGACTTTTGGCAATTCACTCAAAAATGGTGCCAGAAGCTTGCAAATGATCCCCTGAAAGCTTTGGCGATGGAAACAGAAGGCTTTTTATCACAGGACAAGAAATCAGCCCTCAAAAACTTAACCGGCAGAAAATATATTTTTGAAAAAATCCCTAAGCCCCGAGGTCACAATTTCAGAAAAAATCTGACTTTTGGCAATTCACTCAAAAATGGTGCCAGAAGCTTGCAAATGATCCCCTGAAAGCTTTGGCGATGGAAACGGAAGGCTTTTAGTCACAGGACAAGAAATCAGCCCGCAACAACGTAACCGGCGGAAAATATTTTTTTGAAAAAACCCCTAAGCCCCGGGGTCACAATTTCAGCAAAAATCTGACTTTTGGCAATTCACTCAAAAATGGTGCCAACTGGTTGCAAGTGCTGCCCTAAAAGCTTTGGAAATGGAAACAGAAGGCTTTTTATCACAGGACACGAAATCAGCCCTCAAAAACGTAACCGGCAGAAAATATTTTTTTGAAAAAATCCCTAAGCCCCGGGGTCACAATTTCAGCAAAAATTTGACTTTTGGCAATTCACTCAAAAATGGTGCCAAAAGCTTGAAAATGCTCTCCGGAAAGGTTTGGCACTCGAAACAGAAGACTTTTTATCACAGGACAAGAAATCAGCCCTCAAAAACATAACCGGCAGAAAATATTTTTTTGAAAAAATCCCTAAGCCCCGGGGTCACAATTTCAGCAAAAATCTGACTTTTGGCAATTCTCTCAAAAATGGTGCCAGAAGCTTGCAAATGATCCCCTGAAAGCTTTGGCACTCGAAACAGAAGGCATTTTATCACAAGACAAGAAATCAGCCCTCAAAAACTTAACCGGCAGAAATTTTTTTTTTGAAAAAATCCCTAAGCCCCAGGGTCACAATTTCTGCAAAAATCTGACTTTTGGCAATTCACTCAAAAATGGTGCCAGAAGCTTGCAAATGATCCCCTGAAAGCTTTGACACTCGAAACAGAAGGCTTTTTATCACAGGACAAGAAATCAGCCCTCAAAAACTTAACCGGCAGAAAATATATTTTTGAAAAAATCCCTAAGCCCCGGGGTCACAATTTCAGCAAAAATCTGACTTTTGGCAATTCACTAAAAATGGTGCCAGAAGCATGCAAATGATCCCGTGAAAGCTTTGGCACTCGAAACAGAAGGCTTTTTATCACAGGACAAGAAATCAGCCCTCAAAAACGTAACCGGCAGAAAATATTTTTTTGAAAAAATCCCTAAGCCCCGGGGTCACAATTTCTGCAAAAATCTGACTTTTGGCAATTCACTCAAAAATGGTGCCAAAAGCTTGAAAATGCTCTCCGGAAAGGTTTGGCACTCGAAACAGAAGACTTTTTATCACAGGACAAGAAATCAGCCCTCAAAAACTTAACCGGCAGAAAATATTTTTTTGAAAAAATCCCTAAGCCCCGGGGTCACAATTTCAGCAAAAATCTGACCTTTGGCAATTCTCTCAAAAATGGTGCCAGAAGCTTGCAAATGATCCCCTGAAAGCTTTGGCGATGGAAACAGAAGGCTTTTTATCACAGGACAAGAAATCAGCCCTCAAAAACGTAACCGGCAGAAAATATTTTTTTGAAAAAATCCCTAAGCCCCGGGGTCACAATTATAGCAAAAATCTGACTTTTGGCAATTCACTCAAAAATGGTGCCAGAAGCTTGCAAATGATCCCCTGAAAGGTTTGGCGATGGAAACAGAAGGCTTTTTATCACAGGACAAGAAATCAGCCCTCAAAAACGTAACCGGCAGAAAATATTTTTTTGAAAAAATCCCTAAGCCCCGGGGTCACAATTTCAGCAAAAATCTGACTTTTGGGAATTCTCTCAAAAATGGTGCCAGAAGCTTGCAAATGATCCCCTGAAAGCTTTGACACTCGAAACAGAAGGCTTTTTATCACAGGACAAGAAATCAGCCCTCAAAAACTTAACCGGCAGAAAATATTTTTTTGAAAAAATCCCTAAGCCCCGGGGTCACAATTTCAGCAAAAATCTGACTTTTGGCAATTCTCTCAAAAATGGTGCCAGAAGCTTGCAAATGATCCCCTGAAAGCTTTGGCGATGGAAACAGAAGGCTTTTTATCACAGGACAAGAAATCAGCCCTCAAAAACTTAACCGGCAGAAAATATTTTTTTGAAAAAATCCCTAAGCCCCGGGGTCACAATTTCAGCAAAAATCTGACTTTTGACAATTCTCTCAAAAATGGTGCCAGAAGCTTGCAAATGATCCCCTGAAAGCTTTGGCGATGGAAACAGAAGGCTTTTTATCACAGGACAAGAAATCAGCCCTCAAAAACTTAACCGGCAGAAAATATTTTTTTGAAAAAATCCCTAAGCCCCGGGGTCACAATTTCAGCAAAAATCTGACTTTTGGCAATTCTCTCAAAAATGGTGCCAGAAGCTTGCAAATGATCCCCTGAAAGCTTTGGCGATGGAAACAGAAGGCTTTTTATCACAGGACAAGAAATCAGCCCTCAAAAACTTAACCGGCAGAAAATATTTTTTTGAAAAAATCCCTAAGCCCCGGGGTCACAATTTCAGCAAAAATCTGACTTTTGGCAATTCTCTCAAAAATGGTGCCAGAAGCTTGCAAATGATCCCCTGAAAGCTTTGGCGATGGAAACAGAAGGCTTTTTATCACAGGACAAGAAATCAGCCCTCAAAAACTTAACCGGCAGAAAATATTTTTTTGAAAAAATCCCTAAGCCCCGGGGTCACAATATCAGCAAAAATCTGACTTTTGGCAATTCACTCAAAAATGGTGCCAGAAGCTTGCAAATGATCCCCTGAAAGCTTTGGCACTCGAAACAGAAGGCTTTTTATCACAGGACAAGAAATCAGCCCTCAAAAACGTAACCGGCAGAAAATATTTTTTTCGAAAAAATCCCTAAGCCCCGGGGTCACAATTTCAGCAAAAATCTGACTTTTGGCAATTCACTCAAAAATGGTGCCAGAAGCTTGCAAATGATCCCCTGAAAGCTTTGGCGATGGAAACAGAAGGCTTTTTATCACAGGACAAGAAATCAGCCCTCAAAAACTTAACCGGCAGAAAATATTTTTTTGAAAAAATCCCTAAGCCCCGGGGTTACAATTTCAGCAAAAATCTGACTTTTGGCAATTCACTCAAAAATGGTGCCAGAAGCTTGCAAATGATCCCCTGAAAGCTTTGGCGATGGAAACAGAAGGCTTTTTATCACAGGACAAGAAATCAGCCCTCAAAAACTTAACCGGCAGAAAATTTTTTTAAAAAAAAAATCCCTAAGCCCCGGGGTCACAATTTCAGCAAAAATCTGACTTTTGGCAATTCACTCAAAAATGGTGCCAGAAGCTTGCAAATGATCCCCTGAAAGCTTTGGCGATGGAAACAGAAGGCTTTTTATCACAGGACAAGAAATCAGCCCTCAAAAACTTAACCGGCAGAAAATATTTTTTTGAAAAAATCCCTAAGCCCCGGGGTCACAATTTCAGCAAAAATCTGACTTTTGGCAATTCACTCAAAACTGGTGCCAGAAGCTTGCAAATGATCCCCTGAAAGGTTTGGCACTCGAAACAGAAGGCTTTTTATCACAGGACAAGAAGTCAGCCCTCAAAAACGTAACCGGCAGAAAATATTTTTTTGAAAAAATCCCTAAGCCCCGGGGTCACAATTTCAGCAAAAATCTGACTTTTGGCAATTCACTCAAAAATGGTGCCAGAAGCTTGCAAATGATCCCCTGAAAGCTTTGGCACTCGAAACAGAAGGCTTTTTATCACAGGACAAGAAATCAGCCCTCAAAAACTTAACCGGCAGAAAATATTTTTTTGAAAAAAAATCCCTAAGCCCCGGGGTCACAATTTCAGCAAAAATCTGACTTTTGGCAATTCTCTCAAAAATGGTGCCAGAAGCTTGCAAATGATCCCCTGAAAGCTTTGGCGATGGAAACAGAAGGCTTTTTATCACAGGACAAGAAATCAGCCCTCAAAAACTTAACCGGCAGAAAATATTTTTTCGAAAAAATCCCAAAGCCCCGGGGTCACAATTTCAGCAAAAATCTGACTTTTGGCAATTCACTCAAAAATGGTGCCAGAAGCTTGCAAATGATCCCCTGAAAGCTTTGGCACTCGAAACAGAAGGCTTTTTATCACAGGACAAGAAATCAGCCCTCAAAAACTTAACCGGCAGAAAATTTTTTTTTGAAAAAATCCCTAAGCCCCGGGGTCACAATTTCTGCAAAAATCTGACTTTTGGCAATTCACTATAAAATGGTGCCAGAAGCTTGCAAATGATCCCCTGAAAGCTTTGGCGATGGAAACAGAAGGCTTTTTATCACAGGACAAGAAATCAGGCCTCAAAAACGTAACCGGCAGAAAATATTTTTTTGAAAAATTCCCTAAGCCCCGGGGTCACAATTTCAGCAAAAATCTGACTTTTGGCAATTCACTCAAAAATGGTGCCAGAAGCTTGCAAATGATCCCCTGAAAGCTTTGGCGATGGAAACAAAAGGCTTTTTATCACAGGACAAGAAATCAGCCCTCAAAAACTTAACCGGCAGAAAATATTTTTTTGAAAAAATCCCTAAGCCCCGGGGTCACAATTTCAACAAAAATCTGACTTTTGGCAATTCACTCAAAACTGGTGCCAGAAGCTTGCAAATAATCCCCTGAAAGTTTGGCGATGGAAACAGAAGGCTTTTTATCACAGGACAAGAAGTCAGCCCTCAAAAACGTAACCGGCAGAAAATATTTTTTTGAAAAAATCCCTAAGCCCCGGGGTCACAATTTCAGCAAAAATCTGAATTTTGGCAATTCACTCAAAAATGGTTCCAAGAGCTTAAAAATGCTCCCCTGAAAGGTTTGGCACTCGAAACAGAAGGCTTTTTATCACAGGACAAGAAATCAGCCCTCAAAAACTTAACCGGCAGAAAATATTTTTTTGAAAAAATCCCTAAGCCCCGGGGTCACAATTTCTGCAAAAATCTGACTTTTGGCAATTCACTCAAAAATGGTGCCAGAAGCTTGCAAATGATCCCCTGAAAGCTTTGGCACTCGAAACAGAAGGCTTTTTATCACAGGACAAGAAATCAGCCCTCAAAAACTTAACCGGCAGAAAATATTTTTTTGAAAAAAATCCCTAAGCCCCGGGGTCACAATTTCAGCAAAAATCTGACTTTTGGCAATTCTCTCAAAAATGGTGCCAGAAGCTTGCAAATGATCCCCTGAAAGCTTTGGCGATGGAAACAGAAGGCTTTTTATCACAGGACAAGAAATCAGCCCTCAAAAACTTAACCGGCAGAAAATATTTTTTCGAAAAAATCCCAAAGCCCCGGGGTCACAATTTCAGCAAAAATCTGACTTTTGGCAATTCACTCAAAAATGGTGCCAGAAGCTTGCAAATGATCCCCTGAAAGCTTTGGCACTCGAAACAGAAGGCTTTTTATCACAGGACAAGAAATCAGCCCTCAAAAACGTAACCGGCAGAAAATATTTTTTTGAAAAATTCCCTAAGCCCCGGGGTCACAATTTCAGCAAAAATCTGACTTTTGGCAATTCACTCAAAAATGGTGCCAGAAGCTTGCAAATGATCCCCTGAAAGCTTTGGCGATGGAAACAAAAGGCTTTTTATCACAGGACAAGAAATCAGCCCTCAAAAACTTAACCGGCAGAAAATATTTTTTTGAAAAAATCCCTAAGCCCCGGGGTCACAATTTCAACAAAAATCTGACTTTTGGCAATTCACTCAAAACTGGTGCCAGAAGCTTGCAAATAATCCCCTGAAAGTTTGGCGATGGAAACAGAAGGCTTTTTATCACAGGACAAGAAGTCAGCCCTCAAAAACGTAACCGGCAGAAAATATTTTTTTGAAAAAATCCCTAAGCCCCGGGGTCACAATTTCAGCAAAAATCTGAATTTTGGCAATTCACTCAAAAATGGTTCCAAGAGCTTAAAAATGCTCCCCTGAAAGGTTTGGCACTCGAAACAGAAGGCTTTTTATCACAGGACAAGAAATCAGCCCTCAAAAACTTAACCGGCAGAAAATATTTTTTTGAAAAAATCCCTAAGCCCCGGGGTCACAATTTCAGCAAAAATCTGACTTTTGGCAATTCACTCAAAAATGGTGCCAGAAGCTTGCAAATGATCCCCTGAAAGCTTTGGCAATGGACACAGAAGGCGTTTTATCACAGGACAAGAAATCAGCCCTCAAAAACTTAACCGGCAGAAAATATTTTTTTGAAAATATCCCTAAGTCCCGGGGTCACAATTTCAGCAAAAATCTGACTTTTGGCAATTCACTCAAAAATGGTGCCAGAAGCTTTCAAATGATCCCCTGAAAGCTTTGGCGATGGAAACAGAAGGCTTTTTATCACAGGACAAGAAATCAGCCCTCTAAAACTTAACCGGCGGAAAATATTTTTTTAAAAAAATCCCTAACCCCGGGGTCACAATTTCAGCAAAAATCTGACTTTTGGCAATTCACTCAAAAATGGTGCCAGAAGCTTGCAAATGATCCCCTGAAAGCTTTTGCGATGGAAACAAAAGGCTTTTTATCACAGGACAAGAAATCAGCCCTCAAAAACTTAACCAACAGAAAATATTTTTTTGAAAAAATCCCTAAGCCCCGGGGTCACAATTTCAGCAAAAATCTGACTTTTGGCAATTCACTCAAAAATGGTGCCAGAAGCTTGCAAATGATCCCCTGAAAGCTTTGGCACTCGAAACAGAAGGCTTTTTATCACAGGACAAGAAATCAGCCCTCAAAAACTTAACCGGCAGAAAATATTTTTTTGAAAAAAATCCCTAAGCCCCGGGGTCACAATTTCAGCAAAAATCTGACTTTTGGCAATTCTCTCAAAAATGGTGCCAGAAGCTTGCAAATGATCCCCTGAAAGCTTTGGCGATGGAAACAGAAGGCTTTTTATCACAGGACAAGAAATCAGCCCTCAAAAACTTAACCGGCAGAAAATATTTTTTCGAAAAAATCCCAAAGCCCCGGGGTCACAATTTCAGCAAAAATCTGACTTTTGGCAATTCACTCAAAAATGGTGCCAGAAGCTTGCAAATGATCCCCTGAAAGCTTTGGCACTCGAAACAGAAGGCTTTTTATCACAGGACAAGAAATCAGCCCTCAAAAACTTAACCGGCAGAAAATATTTTTTTGAAAAAATCCCTAAGCCCCGGGGTCACAATTTCAACAAAAATCTGACTTTTGGCAATTCACTCAAAAATGGTGCCAGAAGCTTGCAAATGATCCCCTGAAAGGTTTGGCACTCGAAACAGAAGGCTTTTTATCACAGGACAAGAAGTCAGCCCTCAAAAACGTAACCGGCAGAAAATATTTTTTTGAAAAAATCCCTAAGCCCCGGGGTCACAATTTCAGCAAAAATCTGACTTTTGGCAATTCACTCAAAAATGGTGCCAGAAGCTTGCAAATGATCCCCTGAAAGCTTTGGCGATGGAAACAGAAGGCTTTTTATCACAGGACAAGAAATCAGCCCTCAAAAACTTAACCGGCAGAAAATATATTTTTGAAAAAATCCCTAAGCCCCGAGGTCACAATTTCAGCAAAAATCTGACTTTTGGCAATTCACTCAAAAATGGTGCCAGAAGCATGCAAATGATCCCGTGAAAGCTTTGGCACTCGAAACAGAAGGCTTTTTATCACAGGACAAGAAATCAGCCCTCAAAAACGTAACCGGCAGAAAATATTTTTTTGAAAAAATCCCTAAGCCCCGGGGTCACAATTTCAGCAAAAATTTGACTTTTGGCAATTCACTCAAAAATGGTGCCAAAAGCTTGAAAATGCTCTCCGGAAAGGTTTGGCACTCGAAACAGAAGACTTTTTATCACAAGACAAGAAATCAGCCCTCAAAAACATAACCGGCAGAAAATATTTTTTTGAAAAAATCCCTAAGCCCCGGGGTCACAATTTCAGCAAAAATCTGACTTTTGGCAATTCACTCAAAAATGGTGCCAGAAGCTTGCAAATGATCCCCTGAAAGCTTTGGCGATGGAAACAGAAGGCTTTTTATCACAGGACAAGAAATCAGCCCTCAAAAACTTAACCGGCAGAAAATATATTTTTGAAAAAATCCCTAAGCCCCGGGGTCACAATTTCAGAAAAAATCTGACTTTTGGCAATTCACTCAAAAATGGTGCCAGAAGCATGCAAATGATCCCGTGAAATCTTTGGCACTCGAAACAGAAGGCTTTTTATCACAGGACAAGAAATCAGCCCTCAAAAACGTAACCGGCAGAAAATATTTTTTTGAAAAAATCCCTAAGCCCCGGGGTCACAATTTCAGCAAAAATTTGACTTTTGGCAATTCACTCAAACATGGTGCCAAAAGCTTGAAAATGCTCTCCGGAAAGGTTTGGCACTCGAAACAGAAGACTTTTTATCACAGGACAAGAAATCAGCCCTCAAAAACTTAACCGGCAGAAAATATTTTTTTGAAAAAATCCCTAAGCCCCGGGGTCACAATTTCAGCAAAAATCTGACTTTTGGCAATTCACTCAAAAATGGTGCCAGAAGCTTGCAACTGATCCCCTGAAAGCTTTGGCACTCGAAACAGAAGGCTTTTTATCACAGGACAAGAAATCAGCCCTCAAAAACTTAACCGGCAGAAAATATTTTTTTGAAAAAATCCCTAAGCCCCGGGGTCACAATTTCAGCAAAAATCTGACTTTTGGCAATTCACTCAAAAATGGTTCCAAGAGCTTAAAAATGCTCCCCTGAAAGGTTTGGCACTCGAAACAGAAGGCTTTTTATCACAGGACAAGAAATCAGCCCTCAAAAACTTAACAGGCAGAAAATATTTTTTGTAAAAAACACCTAAGCCCTGCGGTCACAATTTCAGCAAAAATCTGACTTTTGTCAATTCACTCAAAAATGGTGCCAGAAGCTTGCAAATGATCCCCTGAAAGCTTTGGCGATGGAAACAGAAGGCTTTTTATCACAGGACAAGAAATCAGCCCTCAAAAACTTAACCGGCAGAAAATATTTTTTTGAAAAAATCCCTAAGCCCCGGGGTCACAATTTCAGCAAAAATCTGACTTTTGGCAATTCTCTCAAAAATGGTGCCAGAAGCTTGCAAATGATCCCCTGAAAGCTTTGGCGATGGAAACAGAAGGCTTTTTATCACAGGACAAGAAATCAGCCCTCAAAAACTTAACCGGCAGAAAATATTTTTTTGAAAAAATCCCTAAGCCCCGGTTTCACAATTTCTGCAAAAATCTGACTTTTGGCAATTCACTCAAAAATGGTGCCAGAAGCTTGCAAATGATCCCCTGAAAGCTTTGGCACTCGAAACAGAAGGCTTTTTATCACAGGACAAGAAATCAGCCCTCAAAAACTTAACCGGCAGAAAATATTTTTTTGAAAACATCCCTAAGCCCCGGGGTCACAATTTCAGCAAAAATCTGACCTTTGGCAATTCTCTCAAAAATGGTGCCAGAAGCTTGCAAATGATCCCCTGAAAGCTTTGGCGATGGAAACAGAAGGCTTTTTATCACAGGACAAGAAATCAGCCCTCAAAAACGTAACCGGCAGAAAATATTTTTTTGAAAAAATCCCTAAGCCCCGGGGTCACAATTTCAGCAAAAATCTGACTTTTGGCAATTCACTCAAAAATGGTGCCAGAAGCTTGCAAATGATCCCCTGAAAGCTTTGGCACTCGAAACAGAAGGCTTTTTATTACAGGACAAGAAATCAGCCCTCAAAAACTTAACCGGCAGAAAATATTTTTTTGAAAAAATCCCTAAGCCCCGGGGTCACAATTTCAGCAAAAATCTGACTTTTGGCAATTCACTCAAAAATGGTTCCAAGAGCTTAAAAATGCTCCCCTGAAAGGTTTGGCACTCGAAACAGAAGGCTTTTTATCACAGGACAAGAAATCAGCCCTCAAAAACTTAACAGGCAGAAAATATTTTTTGGAAAAAACACCTAAGCCCCGGGGACACAATTTCAGCAAAAATCTGACTTTTGGCAATTCACTCAAAAATGGTTCCAAGAGCTTAAAAATGCTCCCCTGAAAGGTTTGGCACTCGAAACAGAAGGCTTTTTATCACAGGACAAGAAATCAGCCCTCAAAAACGTAACCGGCAGAAAATATTTTTTGGAAAAAACACCTAAGCCCTGGGGTCACAATTTCAGCAAAAATCTGACTTTTGGCAATTCACTCAAAAATGGTGCCAGAAGCTTGCAAATGATCCCCTGAAAGCTTTGGCACTCGAAACAGAAGGCTTTTTATCACAGGACAAGAAATCAGCCCTCAAAAACTTAACCGGCAGAAAATATTTCTTTGAAAAAATCCCTAAGCCCCGGGGTCACAATTTCAGCAAAAATCTGACTTTTGGCAATTCTCTCAAAAATGGTGCCAGAAGCTTGCAAATGATCCCCTGAAAGCTTTGGCGATGGAAACAGAAGGCTTTTTATCACAGGACAAGAAATCAGCCCTCAAAAACGTAACCGGCAGAAAATATTTTTTTGAAAAAATCCCTAAGCCCCGGGGTCACAATTTCAGCAAAAATCTGACTTTTGGCAATTCACTCAAAAATGGTGCCAGAAGCTTGCAAATGATCCCCTGAAAGCTTTGGCGATGGAAACAGAAGGCTTTTTATCACAGGACAAGAAATCAGCCCTCAAAAACTTAACCGGCAGAAATTTTTTTTTTTGTAAAAATCCCTAAGCCCCGGGGTCACAATTTCAGCAAAAATCTGACTTTTGGCAATTCACTCAAAAATGGTGCCAGAAGCTTGCAAATGATCCCCTGAAAGCTTTGGCGATGGAAACAGAAGGCTTTTTATCACAGGACAAGAAATCAGCCCTCAAAAACGTAACCGGCAGAAAATATTTTTTTGAAAAAATCCCTAAGCCCCGGGGTCACAATTTCAGCAAAAATCTGACTTTTGGCAATTCACTCAAAAATGGTGCCAGAAGCTTGCAAATGATCCCCTGAAAGCTTTGGCACTCGAAACAGAAGGCTTTTTATCACAGGACAAGAAATCAGCCCTCAAAAACTTAACCGGCAGAAAATATTTTTTTGAAAAAATCCCTAAGCCCCGGGGTCACAATTTCAGCAAAAATCTGACCTTTGGCAATTCACTCAAAAATGGTTCCAAGAGCTTAAAAATGCTCCCCTGAAAGGTTTGGCACTCGAAACAGAAGGCTTTTTATCACAGGACAAGAAATCAGCCCTCAAAAACTTAACAGGCAGAAAATATTTTTTGGAAAAAACACCTAAGCCCCGGGGACACAATTTCAGCAAAAATCTGACTTTTGTCAATTCACTCAAAAATGGTGCCAGAAGCTTGCAAATGATCCCCTGAAAGCTTTGGCGATGGAAAGAGAAGGCTTTATATCACAGGACAAGAAATCAGCCCTCAAAAACTTAACCGGCAGAAAATATTTTTTTGAAAAAATCCCTAAGCCCCGGGGTCACAATTTCTGCAAAAATCTGACTTTTGGCAATTCACTCAAAAATGGTGCCAGAAGCTTGCAAATGATCCCCTGAAAGCTTTGGCACTCGAAACAGAAGGCTTTTTATCACAGGACAAGAAATCAGCCCTCAAAAACTTAACCGGCAGAAAATATTTTTTTGAAAAAATCCCTAAGCCCCGGGGTCACAATTTCAGCAAAAATCTGACCTTTGGCAATTCTCTCAAAAATGGTGCCAGAAGCTTGCAAATGATCCCCTGAAAGCTTTGGCGATGGAAACAGAAGGCTTTTTATCACAGGACAAGAAATCAGCCCTCAAAAACGTAACCGGCAGAAAATATTTTTTTGAAAAAATCCCTAAGCCCCGGGGTCACAATTATAGCAAAAATCTGACTTTTGGCAATTCACTCAAAAATGGTGCCAGAAGCTTGCAAATGATCCCCTGAAAGGTTTGGCGATGGAAACAGAAGGCTTTTTATCACAGGACAAGAAATCAGCCCTCAAAAACTTAACCGGCAGAAAATATTTTTTTGAAAAAATCCCTAAGCCCCGGGGTCACAATTTCAGCAAAAATCTGACTTTTGGGAATTCTCTCAAAAATGGTGCCAGAAGCTTGCAAATGATCCCCTGAAAGCTTTGGCGATGGAAACAGAAGGCTTTTTATCACAGGACAAGAAATCAGCCCTCAAAAACTTAACCGGCAGAAAATATTTTTTTGAAAAAATCCCTAAGCCCCGGGGTCACAATTTCAGCAAAAATCTGACTTTTGGCAATTCTCTCAAAAATGGTGCCAGAAGCTTGCAAATGATCCCCTGAAAGCTTTGGCGATGGAAACAGAAGGCTTTTTATCACAGGACAAGAAATCAGCCCTCAAAAACTTAACCGGCAGAAAATATTTTTTTGAAAAAATCCCTAAGCCCCGGGGTCACAATTTCAGCAAAAATCTGACTTTTGGCAATTCTCTCAAAAATGGTGCCAGAAGCTTGCAAATGATCCCCTGAAAGCTTTGGCGATGGAAACAGAAGGCTTTTTATCACAGGACAAGAAATCAGCCCTCAAAAACTTAACCGGCAGAAAATATTTTTTTGAAAAAATCCCTAAGCCCCGGGGTCACAATTTCAGCAAAAATCTGACTTTTGACAATTCTCTCAAAAATGGTGCCAGAAGCTTGCAAATGATCCCCTGAAAGCTTTGGCGATGGAAACAGAAGGCTTTTTATCACAGGACAAGAAATCAGCCCTCAAAAACTTAACCGGCAGAAAATATTTTTTTGAAAAAATCCCTAAGCCCCGGGGTCACAATTTCAGCAAAAATCTGACTTTTGGCAATTCTCTCAAAAATGGTGCCAGAAGCTTGCAAATGATCCCCTGAAAGCTTTGGCGATGGAAACAGAAGGCTTTTTATCACAGGACAAGAAATCAGCCCTCAAAAACTTAACCGGCAGAAAATATTTTTTTGAAAAAATCCCTAAGCCCCGGGGTCACAATTTCAGCAAAAATCTGACTTTTGTGAATTCTCTCAAAAATGGTGCCAGAAGCTTGCAAATGATCCCCTGAAAGCTTTGGCGATGGAAACAGAAGGCTTTTTATCACAGGACAAGAAATCAGCCCTCAAAAACTTAACCGGCAGAAAATATTTTTTTGAAAAAATCCCTAAGCCCCGGGGTCACAATTTCAGCAAAAATCTGACTTTTGACAATTCTCTCAAAAATGGTGCCAGAAGCTTGCAAATGATCCCCTGAAAGCTTTGGCGATGGAAACAGAAGGCTTTTTATCACAGGACAAGAAATCAGCCCTCAAAAACTTAACCGGCAGAAAATATTTTTTTGAAAAAATCCCTAAGCCCCGGGGTCACAATATCAGCAAAAATCTGACTTTTGGCAATTCACTCAAAAATGGTGCCAGAAGCTTGCAAATGATCCCCTGAAAGCTTTGGCACTCGAAACAGAAGGCTTTTTATCACAGGACAAGAAATCAGCCCTCAAAAACTTAACCGGCAGAAAATATTTTTTTGAAAAAATCCCTAAGCCCCGGGGTCACAATTTCAGCAAAAATCTGACCTTTGGCAATTCACTCAAAAATGGTTCCAAGAGCTTAAAAATGCTCCCCTGAAAGGTTTGGCACTCGAAACAGAAGGCTTTTTATCACAGGACAAGAAATCAGCCCTCAAAAACTTAACAGGCAGAAAATATTTTTTGGAAAAAACACCTAAGCCCCGGGGACACAATTTCAGCAAAAATCTGACTTTTGTCAATTCACTCAAAAATGGTGCCAGAAGCTTGCAAATGATCCCCTGAAAGCTTTGGCGATGGAAAGAGAAGGCTTTTTATCACAGGACAAGAAATCAGCCCTCAAAAACTTAACCGGCAGAAAATATTTTTTTGAAAAAATCCCTAAGCCCCGGGGTCACAATTTCTGCAAAAATCTGACTTTTGGCAATTCACTCAAAAATGGTGCCAGAAGCTTGCAAATGATCCCCTGAAAGCTTTGGCACTCGAAACAGAAGGCTTTTTATCACAGGACAAGAAATCAGCCCTCAAAAACTTAACCGGCAGAAAATATTTTTTTGAAAAAATCCCTAAGCCCCGGGGTCACAATTTCAGCAAAAATCTGACCTTTGGCAATTCTCTCAAAAATGGTGCCAGAAGCTTGCAAATGATCCCCTGAAAGCTTTGGCGATGGAAACAGAAGGCTTTTTATCACAGGACAAGAAATCAGCCCTCAAAAACGTAACCGGCAGAAAATATTTTTTTGAAAAAATCCCTAAGCCCCGGGGTCACAATTATAGCAAAAATCTGACTTTTGGCAATTCACTCAAAAATGGTGCCAGAAGCTTGCAAATGATCCCCTGAAAGGTTTGGCGATGGAAACAGAAGGCTTTTTATCACAGGACAAGAAATCAGCCCTCAAAAACTTAACCGGCAGAAAATATTTTTTTGAAAAAATCCCTAAGCCCCGGGGTCACAATTTCAGCAAAAATCTGACTTTTGGGAATTCTCTCAAAAATGGTGCCAGAAGCTTGCAAATGATCCCCTGAAAGCTTTGGCGATGGAAACAGGAGGCTTTTTATCACAGGACAAGAAATCAGCCCTCAAAAACTTAACCGGCAGAAAATATTTTTTTGAAAAAATCCCTAAGCCCCGGGGTCACAATTTCAGCAAAAATCTGACTTTTGGCAATTCTCTCAAAAATGGTGCCAGAAGCTTGCAAATGATCCCCTGAAAGCTTTGGCGATGGAAACAGAAGGCTTTTTATCACAGGACAAGAAATCAGCCCTCAAAAACTTAACCGGCAGAAAATATTTTTTTGAAAAAATCCCTAAGCCCCGGGGTCACAATTTCAGCAAAAATCTGACTTTTGGCAATTCACTCAAAAATGGTGCCAGAAGCTTGCAAATGATCCCCTGAAAGCTTTGGCGATGGAAACAGAAGGCTTTTTATCACAGGACAAGAAATCAGCCCTCAAAAACGTAACCGGCAGAAAATATTTTTTTGAAAAAATCCCTAAGCCCCGGGGTCACAATTTCTGCAAAAATCTGACTTTTGGCAATTCTCTCAAAAATGGTGCCAGAAGCTTGCAAATGATCCCTTGAAAGCTTTGGCGATGGAAACAGAAGGCTTTTTATCACAGGACAAGAAATCAGCCCTCAAAAACTTAACCGGCAGAAAATATTTTTTTGAAAAAATCCCTAAGCCCCGGGGTCACAATTTCTGCAAAAATCTGACTTTTGGCAATTCACTCAAAAATGGTGCCAGAAGCTTGCAAATGATCCCCTGAAAGCTTTGGCACTCGAAACAGAAGGCTTTTTATCACAGGACAAGAAATCAGCCCTCAAAAACTTAACCGGCAGAAAATATTTTTTTGAAAAAATCCCTAAGCCCCGGGGTCACAATTTCAGCAAAAATCTGACCTTTGGCAATTCTCTCAAAAATGGTGCCAGAAGCTTGCAAATGATCCCCTGAAAGCTTTGGCGATGGAAACAGAAGGCTTTTTATCACAGGACAAGAAATCAGCCCTCAAAAACGTAACCGGCAGAAAATATTTTTTTGAAAAAATCCCTAAGCCCCGGGGTCACAATTATAGCAAAAATCTGACTTTTGGCAATTCACTCAAAAATGGTGCCAGAAGCTTGCAAATGATCCCCTGAAAGCTTTGGCGATGGAAACAGAAGGCTTTTTATCACAGGACAAGAAATCAGCCCTCAAAAACTTAACCGGCAGAAAATATTTTTTTGAAAAAATCCCTAAGCCCCGGGGTCACAATTTCAGCAAAAATCTGACTTTTGGCAATTCTCTCAAAAATGGTGCCAGAAGCTTGCAAATGATCCCCTGAAAGCTTTGGCGATGGAAACAGAAGGCTTTTTATCACAGGACAAGAAATCAGCCCTCAAAAACTTAACCGGCAGAAAATATTTTTTTGAAAAAATCCCTAAGCCCCGGGGTCACAATTTCAGCAAAAATCTGACTTTTGGCAATTCTCTCAAAAATGGTGCCAGAAGCTTGCAAATGATCCCCTGAAAGCTTTGGCGATGGAAACAGAAGGCTTTTTATCACAGGACAAGAAATCAGCCCTCAAAAACTTAACCGGCAGAAAATATTTTTTTGAAAAAATCCCTAAGCCCCGGGGTCACAATTTCAGCAAAAATCTGACTTTTGGCAATTCACTCAAAAATGGTGCCAGAAGCTTGCAAATGATCCCCTGAAAGCTTTGGCGATGGAAACAGAAGGCTTTTTATCACAGGACAAGAAATCAGCCCTCAAAAACTTAACCGGCAGAAAATATTTTTTTGAAAAAATCCCTAAGCCCCGGGGTCACAATATCAGCAAAAATCTGACTTTTGGCAATTCACTCAAAAATGGTGCCAGAAGCTTGCAAATGATCCCCTGAAAGCTTTGGCACTCGAAACAGAAGGCTTTTTATCACAGGACAAGAAATCAGCCCTCAAAAACGTAACCGGCAGAAAATATTTTTTTCGAAAAAATCCCTAAGCCCCGGGGTCACAATTTCTGCAAAAATCTGACTTTTGGCAATTCACTCAAAAATGGTGCCAGAAGCTTGCAAATGATCCCCTGAAAGCTTTGGCGATGGAAACAGAAGGCTTTTTATCACAGGACAAGAAATCAGCCCTCAAAAACTTAACCGGCAGAAAATATTTTTTTGAAAAAATCCCTAAGCCCCGGGGTCACAATTTCAGCAAAAATCTGACTTTTGGCAATTCACTCAAAAATGGTGCCAGAAGCTTGCAAATGATCCCCTGAAAGCTTTGGCGATGGAAACAGAAGGCTTTTTATCACAGGACAAGAAATCAGCCCTCAAAAACGTAACCGGCAGAAAATATTTTTTTGAAAAAATCCCTAAGCCCCGGGGTCACAATTTCAGCAAAAATCTGACTTTTGGCAATTCACTCAAAAATGGTGCCAGAAGCTTGCAAATGATCCCCTGAAAGCTTTGGCGATGGAAACAGAAGGCTTTTTATCACAGGACAAGAAATCAGCCCTCAAAAACTTAACCGGCAGAAAATTTTTTTTTAAAAAAAATCCCTAAGCCCCGGGGTCACAATTTCAGCAAAAATCTGACTTTTGGCAATTCACTCAAAAATGGTGCCAGAAGCTTGCAAATGATCCCCTGAAAGCTTTGGCGATGGAAACAGAAGGCTTTTTATCACAGGACAAGAAATCAGCCCTCAAAAACGTAACCGGCAGAAAATATTTTTTTGAAAAAATCCCTAAGCCCCGGGGTCACAATTTCTGCAAAAATCTGACTTTTGGCAATTCTCTCAAAAATGGTGCCAGAAGCTTGCAAATGATCCCTTGAAAGCTTTGGCGATGGAAACAGAAGGCTTTTTATCACAGGACAAGAAATCAGCCCTCAAAAACTTAACCGGCAGAAAATATTTTTTTGAAAAAATCCCTAAGCCCCGGGGTCACAATTTCTGCAAAAATCTGACTTTTGGCAATTCTCTCAAAAATGGTGCCAGAAGCTTGCAAATGACCCCTTGAAAGCTTTGGCGATGGAAACAGAAGGCTTTTTATCACAGGACAAGAAATCAGCCCTCAAAAACTTAACCGGCAGAAAATATTTTTTTGAAAAAATCCCTAAGCCCCGGGGTCACAATTTCAGCAAAAATCTGACTTTTGGCAATTCACTCAAAAATGGTGCCAGAAGCTTGCAAATGATCCCCTGAAAGCTTTGGCGATGGAAACAGAAGGCTTTTTATCACAGGACAAGAAATCAGCCCTCAAAAACTTAACCGGCAGAAAATATTTTTTTGAAAAAATCCCTAAGCCCCGGGGTCACAATTTCAGCAAAAATCTGACTTTTGGGAATTCTCTCAAAAATGGTGCCAGAAGCTTGCAAATGATCCCCTGAAAGCTTTGGCGATGGAAACAGAAGGCTTTTTATCACAGGACAAGAAATCAGCCCTCAAAAACTTAACCGGCAGAAAATATTTTTTTGAAAAAATCCCTAAGCCCCGGGGTCACAATTTCAGCAAAAATCTGACTTTTGGCAATTCTCTCAAAAATGGTGCCAGAAGCTTGCAAATGATCCCCTGAAAGCTTTGGCGATGGAAACAGAAGGCTTTTTATCACAGGACAAGAAATCAGCCCTCAAAAACTTAACCGGCAGAAAATATTTTTTTGAAAAAATCCCTAAGCCCCGGGGTCACAATTTCAGCAAAAATCTGACTTTTGGCAATTCACTCAAAAATGGTGCCAGAAGCTTGCAAATGATCCCCTGAAAGCTTTGGCGATGGAAACAGAAGGCTTTTTATCACAGGACAAGAAATCAGCCCTCAAAAACTTAACCGGCAGAAAATATTTTTTTGAAAAAATCCCTAAGCCCCGGGGTCACAATATCAGCAAAAATCTGACTTTTGGCAATTCACTCAAAAATGGTGCCAGAAGCTTGCAAATGATCCCCTGAAAGCTTTGGCACTCGAAACAGAAGGCTTTTTATCACAGGACAAGAAATCAGCCCTCAAAAACGTAACCGGCAGAAAATATTTTTTTCGAAAAAATCCCTAAGCCCCGGGGTCACAATTTCAGCAAAAATCTGACTTTTGGCAATTCACTCAAAAATGGTGCCAGAAGCTTGCAAATGATCCCCTGAAAGCTTTGGCGATGGAAACAGAAGGCTTTTTATCACAGGACAAGAAATCAGCCCTCAAAAACTTAACCGGCAGAAAATATTTTTTTGAAAAAATCCCTAAGCCCCAGGGTCACAATTTCAGCAAAAATCTGACTTTTGGCAATTCACTCAAAAATGGTGCCAGAAGCTTGCAAATGATCCCCTGAAAGCTTTGGCGATGGAAACAGAAGGCTTTTTATCACAGGACAAGAAATCAGCCCTCAAAAACGTAACCGGCAGAAAATATTTTTTTGAAAAAATCCCTAAGCCCCGGGGTCACAATTTCAGCAAAAATCTGACTTTTGGCAATTCACTCAAAAATGGTGCCAGAAGCTTGCAAATGATCCCCTGAAAGCTTTGGCGATGGAAACAGAAGGCTTTTTATCACAGGACAAGAAATCAGCCCTCAAAAACTTAACCGGCAGAAAATTTTTTTTTAAAAAAAATCCCTAAGCCCCGGGGTCACAATTTCAGCAAAAATCTGACTTTTGGCAATTCACTCAAAAATGGTGCCAGAAGCTTGCAAATGATCCCCTGAAAGCTTTGGCGATGGAAACAGAAGGCTTTTTATCACAGGACAAGAAATCAGCCCTCAAAAACGTAACCGGCAGAAAATATTTTTTTGAAAAAATCCCTAAGCCCCGGGGTCACAATTTCTGCAAAAATCTGACTTTTGGCAATTCTCTCAAAAATGGTGCCAGAAGCTTGCAAATGATCCCTTGAAAGCTTTGGCGATGGAAACAGAAGGCTTTTTATCACAGGACAAGAAATCAGCCCTCAAAAACTTAACCGGCAGAAAATATTTTTTTGAAAAAATCCCTAAGCCCCGGGGTCACAATTTCTGCAAAAATCTGACTTTTGGCAATTCTCTCAAAAATGGTGCCAGAAGCTTGCAAATGACCCCTTGAAAGCTTTGGCGATGGAAACAGAAGGCTTTTTATCACAGGACAAGAAATCAGCCCTCAAAAACTTAACCGGCAGAAAATATTTTTTTGAAAAAATCCCTAAGCCCCGGTGTCACAATTTCAGCAAAAATCTGACTTTTGGCAATTCACTCAAAAATGGTGCCAGAAGCTTGCAAATGATCCCCTGAAAGCTTTGGCGATGGAAACAGAAGGCTTTTTATCACAGGACAAGAAATCAGCCCTCAAAAACTTAACCGGCAGAAAATATTTTTTTGAAAAAATCCCTAAGCCCCGGGGTCACAATTTCAGCAAAAATCTGACTTTTGGCAATTCTCTCAAAAATGGTGCCAGAAGCTTGCAAATGATCCCCTGAAAGCTTTGGCGATGGAAACAGAAGGCTTTTTATCACAGGACAAGAAATCAGCCCTCAAAAACTTAACCGGCAGAAAATATTTTTTTGAAAAAATCCCTAAGCCCCGGGGTCACAATTTCAGCAAAAATCTGACTTTTGGCAATTCACTCAAAAATGGTGCCAGAAGCTTGCAAATGATCCCCTGAAAGCTTTGGCGATGGAAACAGAAGGCTTTTTATCACAGGACAAGAAATCAGCCCTCAAAAACTTAACCGGCAGAAAATATTTTTTTGAAAAAATCCCTAAGCCCCGGGGTCACAATTTCAGCAAAAATCTGACTTTTGGCAATTCTCTCAAAAATGGTGCCAGAAGCTTGCAAATGATCCCCTGAAAGCTTTGGCGATGGAAACAGAAGGCTTTTTATCACAGGACAAGAAATCAGCCCTCAAAAACTTAACCGGCAGAAAATATTTTTTTGAAAAAATCCCTAAGCCCCGGGGTCACAATTTCAGCAAAAATCTGACTTTTGGCAATTCACTCAAAAATGGTGCCAGAAGCTTGCAAATGATCCCCTGAAAGCTTTGGCACTCGAAACAGAAGGCTTTTTATCACAGGACAAGAAATCAGCCCTCAAAAACGTAACCGGCAGAAAATATTTTTTTCGAAAAAATCCCTAAGCCCCGGGGTCACAATTTCAGCAAAAATCTGACTTTTGGCAATTCACTCAAAAATGGTGCCAGAAGCTTGCAAATGATCCCCTGAAAGCTTTGGCGATGGAAACAGAAGGCTTTTTATCACAGGACAAGAAATCAGCCCTCAAAAACTTAACCGGCAGAAAATATTTTTTTGAAAAAATCCCTAAGCCCCGGGGTCACAATTTCTGCAAAAATCTGACTTTTGGCAATTCACTCAAAAATGGTGCCAGAAGCTTGCAAATGATCCCCTGAAAGCTTTGGCACTCGAAACAGAAGGCTTTTTATCACAGGACAAGAAATCAGCCCTCAAAAACTTAACCGGCAGAAAATATTTTTTTGAAAAAATCCCTAAGCCCCGTGGTCACAATTTCAGCAAAAATCTGACCTTTGGCAATTCTCTCAAAAATGGTGCCAGAAGCTTGCAAATGATCCCCTGAAAGCTTTGGCGATGGAAACAGAAGGCTTTTTATCACAGGACAAGAAATCAGCCCTCAAAAACGTAACCGGCAGAAAATATTTTTTTGAAAAAATCCCTAAGCCCCGGGGTCACAATTTCAGCAAAAATCTGACTTTTGGCAATTCTCTCAAAAATGGTGCCAGAAGCTTGCAAATGATCCCCTGAAAGCTTTGGCGATGGAAACAGAAGGCTTTTTATCACAGGACAAGAAATCAGCCCTCAAAAACTTAACCGGCAGAAAATATTTTTTTGAAAAAATCCCTAAGCCCCGGGGTCACAATTTCAGCAAAAATCTGACTTTTGGGAATTCTCTCAAAAATGGTGCCAGAAGCTTGCAAATGATCCCCTGAAAGCTTTGGCGATGGAAACAGAAGGCTTTTTATCACAGGACAAGAAATCAGCCCTCTAAAACTTAACCGGCAGAAAATATTTTTTTGAAAAAATCCCTAAGTCACAATTTCAGCAAAAATCTGACTTTTGGCAATTCTCTCAAAAATGGTGCCAGAAGCTTGCAAATGATCCCCTGAAAGCTTTGGCGATGGAAACAGAAGGCTTTTTATCACAGGACAAGAAATCAGCCCTCAAAAACTTAACCGGCAGAAAATATTTTTTTGAAAAAATCCCTAAGCCCCGGGGTCACAATTTCAGCAAAAATCTGACTTTTGGCAATTCACTCAAAAATGGTGCCAGAAGCTTGCAAATGATCCCCTGAAAGCTTTGGCGATGGAAACAGAAGGCTTTTTATCACAGGACAAGAAATCAGCCCTCAAAAACTTAACCGGCAGAAAATATTTTTTTGAAAAAATCCCTAAGCCCCGGGGTCACAATTTCTGCAAAAATCTGACTTTTGGCAATTCACTTAAAAATGGTGCCAGAAGCTTGCAAATGATCCCCTGAAAGCTTTGGCACTCGAAACAGAAGGCTTTTTATCACAGGACAAGAAATCAGCCCTCAAAAACTTAACCGGCAGAAAATATTTTTTTGAAAAAATCCCTAAGCCCCGGGGTCACAATTTCTGCAAAAATCTGACTTTTGGCAATTCTCTCAAAAATGGTGCCAGAAGCTTGCAAATGACCCCTTGAAAGCTTTGGCGATGGAAACAGAAGGCTTTTTATCACAGGACAAGAAATCAGCCCTCAAAAACTTAACCGGCAGAAAATATTTTTTTGAAAAAATCCCTAAGCCCCGGGGTCACAATTTCAGCAAAAATCTGACTTTTGGCAATTCACTCAAAAATGGTGCCAGAAGCTTGCAAATGATCCCCTGAAAGCTTTGGCGATGGAAACAGAAGGCTTTTTATCACAGGACAAGAAATCAGCCCTCAAAAACTTAACCGGCAGAAAATATTTTTTTGAAAAAATCCCTAAGCCCCGGGGTCACAATTTCAGCAAAAATCTGACTTTTGGCAATTCTCTCAAAAATGGTGCCAGAAGCTTGCAAATGATCCCCTGAAAGCTTTGGCGATGGAAACAGAAGGCTTTTTATCACAGGACAAGAAATCAGCCCTCAAAAACTTAACCGGCAGAAAATATTTTTTTGAAAAAATCCCTAAGCCCCGGGGTCACAATTTCAGCAAAAATCTGACTTTTGGCAATTCTCTCAAAAATGGTGCCAGAAGCTTGCAAATGATCCCCTGAAAGCTTTGGCGATGGAAACAGAAGGCTTTTTATCACAGGACAAGAAATCAGCCCTCAAAAACTTAACCGGCAGAAAATATTTTTTTGAAAAAATCCCTAAGCCCCGGGGTCACAATTTCAGCAAAAATCTGACTTTTGGCAATTCACTCAAAAATGGTGCCAGAAGCTTGCAAATGATCCCCTGAAAGCTTTGGCACTCGAAACAGAAGGCTTTTTATCACAGGACAAGAAATCAGCCCTCAAAAACGTAACCGGCAGAAAATATTTTTTTCGAAAAAATCCCTAAGCCCCGGGGTCACAATTTCAGCAAAAATCTGACTTTTGGCAATTCACTCAATAATGGTGCCAGAAGCTTGCAAATGATCCCCTGAAAGCTTTGGCGATGGAAACAGAAGGCTTTTTATCACAGGACAAGAAATCAGCCCTCAAAAACTTAACCGGCAGAAAATATTTTTTTGAAAAAATCCCTAAGCCCCGGGGTCACAATTTCTGCAAAAATCTGAATTTTGGCAATTCTCTCAAAAATGGTGCCAGAAGCTTGCAAATGATCCCCTGAAAGCTTTGGCGATGGAAACAGAAGGCTTTTTATCACAGGACAAGAAATCAGCCCTCAAAAACTTAACCGGCAGAAAATATTTTTTTGAAAAAATCCCTAAGCCCCGGGGTCACAATTTCAGCAAAAATCTGACTTTTGGCAATTCACTCAAAAATGGTGCCAGAAGCTTGCAAATGATCCCCTGAAAGCTTTGGCGATGGAAACAGAAGGCTTTTTATCACAGGACAAGAAATCAGCCCTCAAAAACTTAACCGGCAGAAAATATTTTTTTGAAAAAATCCCTAAGCCCCGGGGTCACAATTTCAGCAAAAATCTGACTTTTGGCAATTCACTCAAAAATGGTGCCAGAAGCTTGCAAATGATCCCCTGAAAGCTTTGGCACTCGAAACAGAAGGCTTTTTATCACAGGACAAGAAATCAGCCCTCAAAAACGTAACCGGCAGAAAATATTTTTTTGAAAAAATCCCTAAGCCCCGGGGTCACAATTTCAGCAAAAATCTGACTTTTGGCAATTCTCTCAAAAATGGTGCCAGAAGCTTGCAAATGATCCCCTGAAAGCTTTGGCGATGGAAACAGAAGGCTTTTTATCACAGGACAAGAAATCAGCCCTCAAAAACTTAACCGGCAGAAAATATTTTTTTGAAAAAATCCCTAAGCCCCGGGGTCACAATTTCAGCAAAAATCTGACTTTTGGGAATTCTCTCAAAAATGGTGCCAGAAGCTTGCAAATGATCCCCTGAAAGCTTTGGCGATGGAAACAGAAGGCTTTTTATCACAGGACAAGAAATCAGCCCTCTAAAACTTAACCGGCAGAAAATATTTTTTTGAAAAAATCCCTAAGCCCCGGGGTCACAATTTCAGCAAAAATCTGACTTTTGGCAATTCTCTCAAAAATGGTGCCAGAAGCTTGCAAATGATCCCCTGAAAGCTTTGGCGATGGAAACAGAAGGCTTTTTATCACAGGACAAGAAATCAGCCCTCAAAAACTTAACCGGCAGAAAATATTTTTTTGAAAAAATCCCTAAGCCCCGGGGTCACAATTTCAGCAAAAATCTGACTTTTGGCAATTCACTCAAAAATGGTGCCAGAAGCTTGCAAATGATCCCCTGAAAGCTTTGGCGATGGAAACAGAAGGCTTTTTATCACAGGACAAGAAATCAGCCCTCAAAAACTTAACCGGCAGAAAATATTTTTTTGAAAAAATCCCTAAGCCCCGGGGTCACAATTTCTGCAAAAATCTGACTTTTGGCAATTCACTTAAAAATGGTGCCAGAAGCTTGCAAATGATCCCCTGAAAGCTTTGGCACTCGAAACAGAAGGCTTTTTATCACAGGACAAGAAATCAGCCCTCAAAAACTTAACCGGCAGAAAATATTTTTTTGAAAAAATCCCTAAGCCCCGGGGTCACAATTTCAGCAAAAATCTGACTTTTGGCAATTCACTCAAAAATGGTGCCAGAAGCTTGCAAATCATCCCCTGAAAGCTTTGGCACTCGAAACAGAAGGCTTTTTATCACAGGACAAGAAATCAGCCCTCAAAAACGTAACCGGCAGAAAATATTTTTTTGAAAAAATCCCTAAGCCCCGGGGTCACAATTTCAGCAAAAATCTGACTTTTGGCAATTCACTCAAAAATGGTGCCAGAAGCTTGCAAATGATCCCCTGAAAGCTTTGGCGATGGAAACAGAAGGCTTTTTATCACAGGACAAGAAATCAGCCCTCAAAAACGTAACCGGCAGAAAATATTTTTTTGAAAAAATCCCTAAGCCCCGGGGTCACAATTTCAGCAAAAATTTGACTTTTGGCAATTCACTCAAAAATGGTGCCAGAAGCTTGCAAATGATCCCCTGAAAGCTTTGGCCATGGAAACAGAAGGCTTTTTATCAC
The DNA here is from genome assembly GCF_965113315.1 of Podarcis vaucheri. NCBI lineage: Eukaryota > Metazoa > Chordata > Lepidosauria > Squamata > Lacertidae > Podarcis > Podarcis vaucheri. Next base: position 52,820,220 of record NC_138749.1, read on the forward strand.
AGGACAAGAAATCAGCCCTCAAAAACGTAACCGGCAGAAAATATTTTTTTGAAAAAATCCCTAAGCCCCGGGGTCACAATTTCAGCAAAAATCTGACTTTTGGCAATTCACTCAAAAATGGTGCCAGAAGCTTGCAAATGATCCCCTGAAAGCTTTGGCCATGGAAACAGAAGGCTTTTTATCACAGGACAAGAAATCAGCCCTCAAAAACTTAACCGGCAGAAAATATTTTTTTGAAAAAATCCCTAAGCCCCGGGGTCACAATTTCAGCAAAAATCTGACTTTTGGCAATTCACTCAAAAATGGTGCCAGAAGCTTGCAAATGATCCCCTGAAAGCTTTGGCGATGGAAACAGAAGGCTTTTTATCACAGGACAAGAAATCAGCCCTCAAAAACGTAACCGGCAGAAAATATTTTTTTGAAAAAATCCCTAAGCCCCGGGGTCACAATTTCAGCAAAAATCTGACTTTTGGCAATTCACTCAAAAATGGTGCCAGAAGCTTGCAAATGATCCCCTGAAAGCTTTGGCCATGGAAACAGAAGGCTTTTTATCACAGGACAAGAAATCAGCCCTCAAAAACTTAACCGGCAGAAAATATTTTTTGAAAAAATCCCTAAGCCCCGGGGTCACAATTTCAGCAAAAATCTGACTTTTGGCAATTCACTCAAAAATGGTGCCAGAAGCTGGCAAATGATCCCCTGAAAGCTTTGGCGATGGAAACAGAAGGCTTTTTATCACAGGACAAGAAATCAGCCCTCAAAAACGTTACCGGCAGAAAATATTTTTTTGAAAATACCCCTAAGCCCCGGGGTCACAATTTCAGCAAAAATCTGACTTTTGGCAATTCACTCAAAAATGGTGCCAGAAGCTTGCAAATGATCCCCTGAAAGCTTTGGCGATGGAAACAGAAGGCTTTTTGACACAGGACAAGAAATCAGCCCTCAAAAACGTAACCGGCAGAAAATATTTTTTTGAACAAATCCCTAAGCCCCGGGGTCACAATTTCAGCAAAAATCTGACTTTTGGCAATTCACTCAAAAATGGTGCCAGAAGCTTGCAAATCATCCCCTGAAAGGTTTGGCACTCGAAACAGAAGGCTTTTTATCACAGGACAAGAAATCAGCCCTCAAAAACGTAACCGGCAGAAAATATTTTTTTGAACAAATCCCTAAGCCCCGGGGTCACAATTTCAGCAAAAATCTGACTTTTGGCAATTCACTCAAAAATGGTGCCAGAAGCTTGCAAATGATCCCCTGAAAGCTTTGGCGATGGAAACAGAAGGCTTTTTATCACAGGACAAGAAATCAGCCCTCAAAAACGTAACCGGCAGAAAATATTTTTTTGAAAAAATCCCTAAGCCCCGGGGTCACAATTTCAGCAAAAATCTGACTTTTGGCAATTCACTCAAAAATGGTGCCAGAAGCTTGCAAATGATCCCCTGAAAGCTTTGGCGATGGAAACAGAAGGCTTTTTATCACAGGACAAGAAATCAGCCCTCAAAAACGTAACCGGCAGAAAATATTTTTTTGAAAAAATCCCTAATCCCCGGGGTCACAATTTCAGCAAAAATCTGACTTTTGGCAATTCACTCAAAAATGGTGCCAGAAGCTTGCAAATGATCCCCTGAAAGCTTTGGCGATGGAAACAGAAGGCTTTTTATCACAGGACAAGAAATCAGCCCTCAAAAACTTAACCGGCAGAAAATATTTTTTTGAAAAAATCCCTAAGCCCCGGGGTCACAATTTCAGCAAAAATCTGACTTTTGGCAATTCACTCAAAAATGGTGCCAGAAGCTTGCAAATGATCCCCTGAAAGCTTTGGCGATGGAAACAGAAGGCTTTTTATCACAGGACAAGAAATCAGCCCTCAAAAACGTAACCGGCAGAAAATATTTTTTTGAAAAAATCCCTAAGCCCCGGGGTCACAATTTCAGCAAAAATCTGACTTTTGGCAATTCACTCAAAAATGGTGCCAGAAGCTTGCAAATGATCCCCTGAAAGCTTTGGCGATGGAAACAGAAGGCTTTTTATCACAGGACAAGAAATCAGCCCTCAAAAACTTAACCGGCAGAAAATTTTTTTTTTGAAAAAATCCCTAAGCCCCGGGGTCACAATTTCAGCAAAAATCTGACTTTTGGCAATTCACTCAAAAATGGTGCCAGAAGCTTGCAAATGATCCCCTGAAAGCTTTGGCGATGGAAACAGAAGGCTTTTTATCACAGGACAAGAAATCAGCCCTCAAAAACGTAACCGGCAGAAAATATTTTTTTGAAAAAATCCCTAAGCCCCGGGGTCACAATTTCAGCAAAAATCTGACTTTTGGCAATTCACTCAAAAATGGTGCCAGAAGCTTGCAAATGATCCCCTGAAAGCTTTGGCACTCGAAACAGAAGGCTTTTTATCACAGGACAAGAAATCAGCCCTCAAAAACGTAACCGGCAGAAAATATTTTTTTGAAAAAATCCCTAAGCCCCGGGGTCACAATTTCAGCAAAAATCTGACTTTTGGCAATTCACTCAAAAATGGTGCCAGAAGCTTGCAAATGATCCCCTGAAAGCTTTGGCGATGGAAACAGAAGGCTTTTTATCACAGGACAAGAAATCAGCCCTCAAAAACGTAACCGGCAGAAAATATTTTTTTGAAAAAATCCCTAAGCCCCGGGGTCACAATTTCAGCAAAAATCTGACTTTTGGCAATTCACTCAAAAATGGTGCCAGAAGCTTGCAAATGATCCCCTGAAGGCTTTGGCCATGGAAACAGAAGGCTTTTTATCACAAGACAAGAAATCAGCCCTCAAAAACTTAACCGGCAGAAAATATTTTTTTGAAAAAATCCCTAAGCCCCGGGGTCACAATTTCAGCAAAAATCTGACTTTTGGCAATTCACTCAAAAATGGTGCCAGAAGCTTGCAAATGATCCCCTGAAAGCTTTGGCACTCGAAACAGAAGGCTTTTTATCACAGGACAAGAAATCAGCCCTCAAAAACGTAACCGGCAGAAAATATTTTTTTGAAAAAATCCCTAAGCCCCGGGGTCACAATTTCAGCAAAAATCTGACTTTTGACAATTCACTCAAAAGTGGTGCCAGAAGCTTGCAAATGATCCCCTGAAAGCTTTGGCGATGGAAACAGAAGGCTTTTTATCACAGGACAAGAAATCAGCCCTCAAAAACTTAACCGGCAGAAAATATTTTTTTGAAAAAATCCCTAAGCCCCGGGGTCACAATTTCAGCAAAAATATGACTTTTGGCAATTCACTCAAAAATGGTGCCAGAAGCTTGCAAATGATCCCCTGAAAGCTTTGGCCATGGAAACAGAAGGCTTTTTATCACAGGACAAGAAATCAGCCCTCAAAAACTTAACCGGCAGAAAATATTTTTTTGAAAAAATCCCTAAGCCCCGGGGTCACAGTTTCAGCAAAAATCTGACTTTTGGCAATTCTCTCAAAAATGGTGCCAGAAGCTTGCAAATGATCCCCTTAAAGCTTTGGCGATGGAAACAGAAGGCTTTTTGACACAGGACAAGAAATCAGCCCTCAAAAACGTAACCGGCAGAAAATATTTTTTTGAAAAAATCCCTAAGCCCCGGGGTCACAATTTCAGCAAAAATCTGACTTTTGGCAATTCACTCAAAAATGCTGCCAGAAGCTTGCAAATGATCCCCTGAAAGCTTTGGCGATGGAAACAGAAGGCTTTTTATCACAGGACAAGAAATCAGCCCTCAAAAACGTAACCGGCAGAAAATATTTTTTTGAAAAAATCCCTAAGCCCCGGGGTCACAATTTCAGCAAAAATCTGACTTTTGGCAATTCACTCAAAAATGGTGCCAGAAGCTTGCAAATGATCCCCTGAAAGCTTTGGCGATGGAAACAGAAGGCTTTTTATCACAGAACAAGAAATCAGCCCTCAAAAACGTAATAGGCAGAAAATATTTTTTTGAAAAAATCCCTAAGCCCCGGGGTCACAATTTCAGCAAAAATCTGACTTTTGGCAATTCACTCAAAAATGGTGCCAGAAGCTTGCAAATGATCCCCTGAAAGCTTTGGCGATGGAAACAGAAGGCTTTTTATCACAGGACAAGAAATCAGCCCTCAAAAACGTAACCGGCAGAAAATATTTTTTTGAAAAAATGCCTAAGCCCCGGGGTCACATTTTCAGCAAAAATCTGACTTTTGGCAATTCTCTCAAAAATGGTGCCAGAAGCTTGCAAATGATCCCCTGAAAGCTTTGGCGATGGAAACAGAAGGCTTTTTATCACAGGACAAGAAATCAGCCCTCAAAAACGAAACCGGCAGAAAATATTTTTTTGAAAAAATCCCTAAGCCCCGGGGTCACAATTTCAGCAAAAATCTGACTTTTGGCAATTCTCTCAAAAATGGTGCCAGAAGCTTGCAAATGATCCCCTGAAAGCTTTGGCCATGGAAACAGAAGGCTTTTTATCACAGGACAAGAAATCAGCCCTCAAAAACTTAACCGGCAGAAAATATTTTTTTGAAAAAATCCCTAAGCCCCGGGGTCACAATTTCAGCAAAAATCTGACTTTTGGCAATTCACTCAAAAATGGTGCCAGAAGCTTGCAAATGATCCCCTGAAAGCTTTGGCCATGGAAACAGAAGGCTTTTTATCACAGGACAAGAAATCAGCCCTCAAAAACTTAACCGGCAGAAAATATTTTTTTGAAAAAATCCCTAAGCCCCGGGGTCACAGTTTCAGCAAAAATCTGACTTTTGGCAATTCTCTCAAAAATGGTGCCAGAAGCTTGCAAATGATCCCCTGAAAGCTTTGGCGATGGAAACAGAAGGCTTTTTGACACAGGACAAGAAATCAGCCCTCAAAAACGTAACCGGCAGAAAATATTTTTTTGAAAAAATCCCTAAGCCCCGGGGTCACAATTTCAGCAAAAATCTGACTTTTGGCAATTCACTCAAAAATGCTGCCAGAAGCTTGCAAATGATCCCCTGAAAGGTTTGGCGATGGAAACAGAAGGCTTTTTATCACAGGACAAGAAATCAGCCCTCAAAAACGTAACCGGCAGAAAATATTTTTTTGAAAAAATCCCTAAGCCCCGGGGTCACAATTTCAGCAAAAATCTGACTTTTGGCAATTCACTCAAAAATGGTGCCAGAAGCTTGCAAATGATCCCCTGAAAGCTTTGGCGATGGAAACAGAAGGCTTTTTATCACAGAACAAGAAATCAGCCCTCAAAAACGTAACCGGCAGAAAATATTTTTTTGAAAAAATCCCTAAGCCCCGGGGTCACAATTTCAGCAAAAATCTGACTTTTGGCAATTCACTCAAAAATGGTGCCAGAAGCTTGCAAATGATCCCCTGAAAGCTTTGGCGATGGAAACAGAAGGCTTTTTATCACAGGACAAGAAATCAGCCCTCAAAAACGTAACCGGCAGAAAATATTTTTTTGAAAAAATCCCTAAGCCCCGGGGTCACAATTTCAGCAAAAATCTGACTTTTGGCAATTCACTCAAAAATGGTGCCAGAAGCTTGCAAATGATCCCCTGAAAGCTTTGGCCATGGAAACAGAAGGCTTTTTATCACAGGACAAGAAATCAGCCCTCAAAAACTTAACCGGCAGAAAATATTTTTTTGAAAAAATCCCTAAGCCCCGGGGTCACAATTTCAGCAAAAATCTGACTTTTGGCAATTCACTCAAAAATGGTGCCAGAAGCTTGCAAATGATCCCCTGAAAGCTTTGGCGATGGAAACAGAAGGCTTTTTATCACAGGACAAGAAATCAGCCCTCAAAAACGTTACCGGCAGAAAATATTTTTTTGAAAATACCCCTAAGCCCCGGGGTCACAATTTCAGCAAAAATCTGACTTTTGGCAATTCACTCAAAAATGGTGCCAGAAGCTTGCAAATGATCCCCTGAAAGCTTTGGCGATGGAAACAGAAGGCTTTTTGACACAGGACAAGAAATCAGCCCTCAAAAACGTAACCGGCAGAAAATATTTTTTTGAACAAATCCCTAAGCCCCGGGGTCACAATTTCAGCAAAAATCTGACTTTTGGCAATTCACTCAAAAATGGTGCCAGAAGCTTGCAAATCATCCCCTGAAAGGTTTGGCACTCGAAACAGAAGGCTTTTTATCACAGGACAAGAAATCAGCCCTCAAAAACGTAACCGGCAGAAAATATTTTTTTGAAAAAATCCCTAAGCCCCGGGGTCACAATTTCAGCAAAAATCTGACTTTTGGCAATTCACTCAAAAATGGTGCCAGAAGCTTGCAAATGATCCCCTGAAAGCTTTGGCGATGGAAACAGAAGGCTTTTTATCACAGGACAAGAAATCAGCCCTCAAAAACGTAACCGGCAGAAAATATTTTTTTGAAAAAATCCCTAAGCCCCGGGGTCACAATTTCAGCAAAAATCTGACTTTTGGCAATTCACTCAAAAATGGTGCCAGAAGCTTGCAAATGATCCCCTGAAAGCTTTGGCGATGGAAACAGAAGGCTTTTTATCACAGGACAAGAAATCAGCCCTCAAAAACGTAACCGGCAGAAAATATTTTTTTGAAAAAATCCCTAAGCCCCGGGGTCACAATTTCAGCAAAAATCTGACTTTTGGCAATTCACTCAAAAATGGTGCCAGAAGCTTGCAAATGATCCCCTGAAAGCTTTGGCCATGGAAACAGAAGGCTTTTTATCACAGGACAAGAAATCAGCCCTCAAAAACTTAACCGGCAGAAAATATTTTTTTGAAAAAATCCCTAAGCCCCGGGGTCACAATTTCAGCAAAAATCTGACTTTTGGCAATTCACTCAAAAATGGTGCCAGAAGCTTGCAAATGATCCCCTGAAAGCTTTGGCGATGGAAACAGAAGGCTTTTTATCACAGGACAAGAAATCAGCCCTCAAAAACTTAACCGGCAGAAAATATTTTTTTGAAAAAATCCCTAAGCCCCGGGGTCACAATTTCTGCAAAAATCTGACTTTTGGCAATTCACTCAAAAATGGTGCCAGAAGCTTGCAAATGATCCCCTGAAAGCTTTGGCGATGGAAACAGAAGGCTTTTTATCACAGGACAAGAAATCAGCCCTCAAAAACGTAACCGGCAGAAAATATTTTTTTGAAAAAATCCCTAAGCCCCGGGGTCACAATTTCAGCAAAAATCTGACTTTTGGCAATTCACTCAAAAATGGTGCCAGAAGCTTGCAAATGATCCCCTGAAAGCTTTGGCACTCGAAACAGAAGGCTTTTTATCACAGGACAAGAAATCAGCCCTCAAAAACGTAACCGGCAGAAAATATTTTTTTGAAAAAATCCCTAAGCCCCGGGGTCACAATTTCAGCAAAAATCTGACTTTTGGCAATTCACTCAAAAATGGTGCCAGAAGCTTGCAAATGATCCCCTGAAAGCTTTGGCGATGGAAACAGAAGGCTTTTTATCACAGGACAAGAAATCAGCCCTCAAAAACGTAACCGGCAGAAAATATTTTTTTGAAAAAATCCCTAAGCCCCGGGGTCACAATTTCAGCAAAAATATGACTTTTGGCAATTCACTCAAAAATGGTGCCAGAAGCTTGCAAATGATCCCCTGAAAGCTTTGGCGATGGAAACAGAAGGCTTTTTATCACAGAACAAGAAATCAGCCCTCAAAAACGTAACCGGCAGAAAATATTTTTTTGAAAAAATCCCTAAGCCCCGGGGTCACAATTTCAGCAAAAATCTGACTTTTGGCAATTCACTCAAAAATGGTGCCAGAAGCTTGCAAATGATCCCCTGAAAGCTTTGGCGATGGAAACAGAAGGCTTTTTATCACAGGACAAGAAATCAGCCCTCAAAAACGTAACCGGCAGAAAATATTTTTTTGAAAAAATGCCTAAGCCCCGGGGTCACATTTTCAGCAAAAATCTGACTTTTGGCAATTCTCTCAAAAATGGTGCCAGAAGCTTGCAAATGATCCCCTGAAAGCTTTGGCGATGGAAACAGAAGGCTTTTTATCACAGGACAAGAAATCAGCCCTCAAAAACGTAACCGGCAGAAAATATTTTTTTGAAAAAATCCCTAAGCCCCGGGGTCACAATTTCAGCAAAAATCTGACTTTTGGCAATTCACTCAAAAATGGTGCCAGAAGCTTGCAAATGATCCCCTGAAAGCTTTGGCGATGGAAACAGAAGGCTTTTTATCACAGGACAAGAAATCAGCCCTCAAAAACTTAACCGGCAGAAAATATTTTTTTGAAAAAATCCCTAAGCCCCGGGGTCACATTTTCAGCAAAAATCTGACTTTTGGCAATTCTCTCAAAAATGGTGCCAGAAGCTTGCAAATGATCCCCTGAAAGCTTTGGCCATGGAAACAGAAGGCTTTTTATCACAGGACAAGAAATCAGCCCTCAAAAACTTAACCGGCAGAAAATATTTTTTTGAAAAAATCCCTAAGCACCGGGGTCACAGTTTCAGCAAAAATCTGACTTTTGGCAATTTTCTCAAAAATCGTGCCAGAAGCTTGCAAATGATCCCCTGAAAGCTTTGGCGATGGAAACAGAAGACTTTTTATCACAGGACAAGAAATCAGCCCTCAAAAACGTAACCGGCAGAAAATATTTTTTTGAAAAAATCCCTAAGCCCCGGGGTCACAATTTCAGCAAAAATCTGACTTTTGGCAATTCACTCAAAAATGGTGCCAGAAGCTTGCAAATGATCCCCTGAAAGGTTTGGCACTCGAAACAGAAGGCTTTTTATCACAGGACAAGAAATCAGCCCTCAAAAACGTAACCGGCAGAAAATATTTTTTTGAAAAAATCCCTAAGCCCCGGGGTCACAATTTCAGCAAAAATCTGACTTTTGGCAATTCACTCAAAAATGGTGCCAGAAGCTTGCAAATGATCCCCTGAAATCTTTGGCGATGGAAACAGAAGGCTTTTTATCACAGGACAAGAAATCAGCCCTCAAAAACGTAACCGGCAGAAAATATTTTTTTGAAAAAATCCCTAAGCCCCGGGGTCACAATTTCAGCAAAAATCTGACTTTTGGCAATTCACTCAAAAATGGTGCCAGAAGCTTGCAAATGATCCCCTGAAAGCTTTGGCGATGGAAACAGAAGGCTTTTTATCACAGGACAAGAAATCAGCCCTCAAAAACGTAAGCGGCAGAAAATATTTTTTTGAAAAAATCCCTAAGCCCCAGGGTCACAATTTCAGCAAAAATCTGACTTTTGGCAATTCACTCAAAAATGGTGCCAGAAGCTTGCAAATGATCCCCTGAAAGCTTTGGCGATGGAAACAGAAGGCTTTTTATCACAGGACAAGAAATCAGCCCTCAAAAACTTAACCGGCAGAAAATATTTTTTTGAAAAAATCCCTAAGCCCCGGGGTCACAATTTCAGCAAAAATCTGACTTTTGGCAATTCACTCAAAAATGGTGCCAGAAGCTTGCAAATGATCCCCTGAAAGCTTTGGCGATGGAAACAGAAGGCTTTTTATCACAGGACAAGAAATCAGCCCTCAAAAACTTAACCGGCAGAAAATATTTTTTTGAAAAAATCCCTAAGCCCCGGGGTCACAATTTCAGCAAAAATCTGACTTTTGGCAATTCACTCAAAAATGGTGCCAGAAGCTTGCAAATGATCCCCTGAAAGCTTTGGCGATCGAAACAGAAGGCTTTTTATCACAGGACAAGAAATCAGCCCTCAAAAACGTAACTGGCAGAAAATATTTTTTTGAAAAAATCCCTAAGCCCCGGGGTCACAATTTCAGCAAAAATCTGACTTTTGGCAATTCACTCAAAAATGGTGCCAGAAGCTTGCAAATGATCCCCTGAAAGGTTTGGCACTCGAAACAGAAGGCTTTTTATCACAGGACAAGAAATCAGCCCTCAAAAACGTAACCGGCAGAAAATATTTTTTTGAAAAAATCCCTAAGCCCCGGGGTCACAATTTCAGCAAAAATCTGACTTTTGGCAATTCACTCAAAAATGGTGCCAGAAGCTTGCAAATGATCCCCTGAAAGCTTTGGCGATGGAAACAGAAGGCTTTTTATCACAGGACAAGAAATCAGCCCTCAAAAACGTAACTGGCAGAAAATATTTTTTTGAAAAAATCCCTAAGCCCCGGGGTCACAATTTCAGCAAAAATCTGACTTTTGGCAATTCACTCAAAAATGGTGCCAGAAGCTTGCAAATGATCCCCTGAAAGCTTTGGCGATGGAAACAGAAGGCTTTTTATCACAGGACAAGAAATCAGCCCTCAAAAACGTAACCGGCAGAAAATATTTTTTTGAAAAAATCCCTAAGCCCCGGGGTCACAATTTCAGCAAAAATCTGACTTTTGGCAATTCACTCAAAAATGGTGCCAGAAGCTTGCAAATGATCCCCTGAAAGCTTTGGCGATGGAAACAGAAGGCTTTTTATCACAGGACAAGAAATCAGCCCTCAAAAACGTAACCGGCAGAAAATATTTTTTTGAAAAAATCCCTAAGCCCCGGGGTCACAATTTCAGCAAAAATCTGACTTTTGGCAATTCACTCAAAAATGGTGCCAGAAGCTTGCAAATGATCCCCTGAAAGCTTTGGCGATGGAAACAGAAGGCTTTTTATCACAGGACAAGAAATCAGCCCTCAAAAACTTAACCGGCAGAAAATATTTTTTTGAAAAAATCCCTAAGCCCCGGGGTCACATTTTCAGCAAAAATCTGACTTTTGGCAATTCTCTCAAAAATGGTGCCAGAAGCTTGCAAATGATCCCCTGAAAGCTTTGGCCATGGAAACAGAAGGCTTTTTATCACAGGACAAGAAATCAGCCCTCAAAAACTTAACCGGCAGAAAATATTTTTTTGAAAAAATCCCTAAGCACCGGGGTCACAGTTTCAGCAAAAATCTGACTTTTGGCAATTTTCTCAAAAATCGTGCCAGAAGCTTGCAAATGATCCCCTGAAAGCTTTGGCGATGGAAACAGAAGACTTTTTATCACAGGACAAGAAATCAGCCCTCAAAAACGTAACCGGCAGAAAATATTTTTTTGAAAAAATCCCTAAGCCCCGGGGTCACAATTTCAGCAAAAATCTGACTTTTGGCAATTCACTCAAAAATGGTGCCAGAAGCTTGCAAATGATCCCCTGAAAGGTTTGGCACTCGAAACAGAAGGCTTTTTATCACAGGACAAGAAATCAGCCCTCAAAAACGTAACCGGCAGAAAATATTTTTTTGAAAAAATCCCTAAGCCCCGGGGTCACAATTTCAGCAAAAATCTGACTTTTGGCAATTCACTCAAAAATGGTGCCAGAAGCTTGCAAATGATCCCCTGAAATCTTTGGCGATGGAAACAGAAGGCTTTTTATCACAGGACAAGAAATCAGCCCTCAAAAACGTAACCGGCAGAAAATATTTTTTTGAAAAAATCCCTAAGCCCCGGGGTCACAATTTCAGCAAAAATCTGACTTTTGGCAATTCACTCAAAAATGGTGCCAGAAGCTTGCAAATGATCCCCTGAAAGCTTTGGCGATGGAAACAGAAGGCTTTTTATCACAGGACAAGAAATCAGCCCTCAAAAACGTAAGCGGCAGAAAATATTTTTTTGAAAAAATCCCTAAGCCCCAGGGTCACAATTTCAGCAAAAATCTGACTTTTGGCAATTCACTCAAAAATGGTGCCAGAAGCTTGCAAATGATCCCCTGAAAGCTTTGGCGATGGAAACAGAAGGCTTTTTATCACAGGACAAGAAATCAGCCCTCAAAAACTTAACCGGCAGAAAATATTTTTTTGAAAAAATCCCTAAGCCCCGGGGTCACAATTTCAGCAAAAATCTGACTTTTGGCAATTCACTCAAAAATGGTGCCAGAAGCTTGCAAATGATCCCCTGAAAGCTTTGGCGATGGAAACAGAAGGCTTTTTATCACAGGACAAGAAATCAGCCCTCAAAAACTTAACCGGCAGAAAATATTTTTTTGAAAAAATCCCTAAGCCCCGGGGTCACAATTTCAGCAAAAATCTGACTTTTGGCAATTCACTCAAAAATGGTGCCAGAAGCTTGCAAATGATCCCCTGAAAGCTTTGGCGATCGAAACAGAAGGCTTTTTATCACAGGACAAGAAATCAGCCCTCAAAAACGTAACTGGCAGAAAATATTTTTTTGAAAAAATCCCTAAGCCCCGGGGTCACAATTTCAGCAAAAATCTGACTTTTGGCAATTCACTCAAAAATGGTGCCAGAAGCTTGCAAATGATCCCCTGAAAGGTTTGGCACTCGAAACAGAAGGCTTTTTATCACAGGACAAGAAATCAGCCCTCAAAAACGTAACCGGCAGAAAATATTTTTTTGAAAAAATCCCTAAGCCCCGGGGTCACAATTTCAGCAAAAATCTGACTTTTGGCAATTCACTCAAAAATGGTGCCAGAAGCTTGCAAATGATCCCCTGAAAGCTTTGGCGATGGAAACAGAAGGCTTTTTATCACAGGACAAGAAATCAGCCCTCAAAAACGTAACTGGCAGAAAATATTTTTTTGAAAAAATCCCTAAGCCCCGGGGTCACAATTTCAGCAAAAATCTGACTTTTGGCAATTCACTCAAAAATGGTGCCAGAAGCTTGCAAATGATCCCCTGAAAGCTTTGGCGATGGAAACAGAAGGCTTTTTATCACAGGACAAGAAATCAGCCCTCAAAAACGTAACCGGCAGAAAATATTTTTTTGAAAAAATCCCTAAGCCCCGGGGTCACAATTTCAGCAAAAATCTGACTTTTGGCAATTCACTCAAAAATGGTGCCAGAAGCTTGCAAATGATCCCCTGAAAGCTTTGGCGATGGAAACAGAAGGCTTTTTATCACAGGACAAGAAATCAGCCCTCAAAAACGTAACTGGCAGAAAATATTTTTTTGAAAAAATCCCTAAGCCCCGGGGTCACAATTTCAGCAAAAATCTGACTTTTGGCAATTCACTCAAAAATGGTGCCAGAAGCTTGCAAATGATCCCCTGAAAGCTTTGGCGATGGAAACAGAAGGCTTTTTATCACAGGACAAGAAATCAGCCCTCAAAAACGTAACCGGCAGAAAATATTTTTTTGAAAAAATCCCTAAGCCCCGGGGTCACAATTTCAGCAAAAATCTGACTTTTGGCAATTCACTCAAAAATGGTGCCAGAAGCTTGCAAATGATCCCCTGAAAGCTTTGGCGATGGAAACAGAAGGCTTTTTATCACAGGACAAGAAATCAGCCCTCAAAAACGTAACTGGCAGAAAATATTTTTTTGAAAAAATCCCTAAGCCCCGGGGTCACAATTTCAGCAAAAATCTGACTTTTGGCAATTCACTCAAAAATGGTGCCAGAAGCTTGCAAATGATCCCCTGAAAGCTTTGGCGATGGAAACAGAGAAACAGAAGGCTTTTTATCACAGGACAAGAAATCAGCCCTCAAAAACTTAACCGGCAGAAAATATTTTTTGAAAAAATCCCTAAGCCCCGGGGTCACAATTTCAGCAAAAATCTGACTTTTGGCAATTCACTCAAAAATGGTGCCAGAAGCTTGCAAATGATCCCCTGAAAGGTTTGGCGATGGAAACAGAAGGCTTTTTATCACAGGACAAGAAATCAGCCCTCAAAAACTTAACCGGCAGAAAATATTTTTTTGAAAAAATCCCTAAGCCCCGGGGTCACAATTTCAGCAAAAATCTGACTTTTGGCAATTCACTCAAAAATGGTGCCAGAAGCTTGCAAATGATCCCTGAAAGCTTTGGCGATGGAAACAGAAGGCTTTTTATCACAGGACAAGAAATCAGCCCTCAAAAACGTAACCGGCAGAAAATATTTTTTGAAAAAATCCCTAAGCCCCGGGGTCACAATTTCAGCAAAAATCTGACTTTTGGCAATTCACTCAAAAATGGTGCCAGAAGCTTGCAAATGATCCCCTGAAAGCTTTGGCGATGGAAACAGAAGGCTTTTTATCACAGGACAAGAAATCAGCCCTCAAAAACGTAACTGGCAGAAAATATTTTTTTGAAAAAATCCCTAAGCCCCGGGGTCACAATTTCAGCAAAAATCTGACTTTTGGCAATTCACTCAAAAATGGTGCCAGAAGCTTGCAAATGATCCCCTGAAAGCTTTGGCGATGGAAACAGAAGGCTTTTTATCACAGGACAAGAAATCAGCCCTCAAAAACGTAACTGGCAGAAAATATTTTTTTGAAAAAATCCCTAAGCCCCGGGGTCACAATTTCAGCAAAAATCTGACTTTTGGCAATTCACTCAAAATGGTGCCAGAAGCTTGCAAATGATCCCCTGAAAGCTTTGGCGATGGAAACAGAAGGCTTTTTATCACAGGACAAGAAATCAGCCCTCAAAAACTTAACCGGCAGAAAATATTTTTTTGAAAAAATCCCTAAGCCCCGGGGTCACAATTTCAGCAAAAATCTGACTTTTGGCAATTCACTCAAAATGGTGCCAGAAGCTTGCAAATGATCCCCTGAAAGCTTTGGCGATGGAAACAGAAGGCTTTTTATCACAGGACAAGAAATCAGCCCTCAAAAACTTAACCGGCAGAAAATATTTTTTTGAAAAAATCCCTAAGCCCGGGTCACAATTTCAGCAAAAATCTGACTTTTGGCAATTCACTCAAAAATGGTGCCAGAAGCTTGCAAATGATCCCCTGAAAGGTTTGGCGATGGAAACAGAAGGCTTTTATCACAGGACAAGAAATCAGCCCTCAAAAACTTAACCGGCAGAAAATATTTTTTTGAAAAAATCCCTAAGCCCCGGGGTCACAATTTCAGCAAAAATCTGACTTTTGGCAATTCACTCAAAAATGGAGCCAGAAGCTTGCAAATGATCCCCTGAAAGCTTTGGCGATGGAAACAGAAGGCTTTTTATCACAGGACAAGAAATCAGCCCTCAAAAACTTAACCGGCAGAAAATATTTTTTTGAAAAAATCCCTAAGCCCCGGGGTCACAATTTCAGCAAAAATCTGACTTTTGGCAATTCTCTCAAAAATGGTGCCAGAAGCTTGCAAATGATCCCCTGAAAGCTTTGGCGATGGAAACAGAAGGCTTTTTATCACAGGACAAGAAATCAGCCCTCAAAAACTTAACCGGCAGAAATATTTTTTGAAAAAATCCCTAAGCCCCGGGGTCACAATTTCAGCAAAAATCTGACTTTTGGCAATTCACTCAAAAATGGTGCCAGAAGCTTGCAAATGATCCCCTGAAAGCTTTGGCGATGGAAACAGAAGGCTTTTTATCACAGGACAAGAAATCAGCCCTCAAAAACTTAACCGGCAGAAAATATTTTTTTGAAAAAATCCCTAAGCCCCGGGGTCACAATTTCAGCAAAAATCTGACTTTTGGCAATTCACTCAAAAATGGTGCCAGAAGCTTGCAAATGATCCCTGAAAGCTTTGGCGATGGAAACAGAAGGCTTTTTATCACAGGACAAGAAATCAGCCCTCAAAAACGTAACTGGCAGAAAATATTTTTTTGAAAAAATCCCTAAGCCCCGGGGTCACAATTTCAGCAAAAATCTGACTTTTGGCAATTCACTCAAAAATGGTGCCAGAAGCTTGCAAATGATCCCCTGAAAGCTTTGGCGATGGAAACAGAAGGCTTTTTATCACAGGACAAGAAATCAGCCCTCAAAAACTTAACCGGCAGAAAATATTTTTTTGAAAAATCCCTAAGCCCCGGGGTCACAATTTCAGCAAAAATCTGACTTTTGGCAATTCTCTCAAAAATGGTGCCAGAAGCTTGCAAATGATCCCCTGAAAGCTTTGGCGATGGAAACAGAAGGCTTTTTATCACAGGACAAGAAATCAGCCCTCAAAAACTTAACCGGCAGAAAATATTTTTTTGAAAAATCCTAAGCCCCGGGGTCACAATTTCAGCAAAAATCTGACTTTTGGCAATTCACTCAAAAATGGTGCCAGAAGCTTGCAAATGATCCCCTGAAAGCTTTGGCGATGGAAACAGAAGGCTTTTTATCACAGGACAAGAAATCAGCCCTCAAAACGTAAGCGGCAGAAAATATTTTTTTGAAAAAATCCCTAAGCCCCGGGGTCACAATTTCAGCAAAAATCTGACTTTTGGCAATTCACTCAAAAATGGTGCCAGAAGCTTGCAAATGATCCCCTGAAAGGTTGGCACTCGAAACAGAAGGCTTTTTATCACAGGACAAGAAATCAGCCCTCAAAAACTTAACCGGCAGAAAATATTTTTTTGAAAAAATCCCTAAGCCCCGGGGTCACAATTTCAGCAAAAATCTGACTTTTGGCAATTCACTCAAAAATGGTGCCAGAAGCTTGCAAATGATCCCCTGAAAGCTTTGGCGAGGGAAAAAGAAGGCTTTTTATCACAGGACAAGAAATCAGCCCTCAAAAACTTAACCGGCAGAAAATATTTTTTTGAAAAAATCCCTAAGCCCCGGGGTCACAATTTCAGTAAAAATCTGACTTTTGGCAATTCACTCAAAAATGGTGCCAGAAGCTGGCAAATGATTCCCTGAAAGCTTTGGCGATGGAAACAGAAGGCTTTTTATCACAGGACAAGAAATCAGCCCTCAAAAACTTAACCGGCAGAAAATATTTTTTTGAAAAAATCCCTAAGCCCCGGGGTCACAGTTTCAGCAAAAATCTGACTTTTGGCAATTTTCTCAAAAATGGTGCCAGAAGCTTGCAAATGATCCCCTGAAAGCTTTGGCGATGGAAGCAGAAGGCTTTTTATCACAGGACAAGAAATCAGCCCTCAAAAACGTAAGCGGCAGAAAATATTTTTTTGAAAAAATCCCTAAGCCCCGGGGTCACAATTTCAGCAAAAATCTGACTTTTGGCAATTCACTCAAAAATGGTGCCAGAAGCTTGCAAATGATCCCCTGAAAGGTTTGGCACTCGAAACAGAAGGCTTTTTATCACAGGACAAGAAATCAGCCCTCAAAAACGTAACCGGCAGAAAATATTTTTTTGAAAAAATCCCTAAGCCCCGGGGTCACAATTTCAGCAAAAATCTGACTTTTGGCAATTCACTCAAAAATGGTGCCAGAAGCTTGCAAATGATCCCCTGAAATCTTTGGCGATGGAAACAGAAGGCTTTTTATCACAGGACAAGAAATCAGCCCTCAAAAACGTAACCGGCAGAAAATATTTTTTTGAAAAAATCCCTAAGCCCCGGGGTCACAATTTCAGCAAAAATCTGACTTTTGGCAATTCACTCAAAAATGGTGCCAGAAGCTTGCAAATGATCCCCTGAAAGCTTTGGCGATGGAAACAGAAGGCTTTTTATCACAGGACAAGAAATCAGCCCTCAAAAACTTAACCGGCAGAAAATATTTTTTTGAAAAAATCCCTAAGCCCCGGGGTCACAATTTCAGCAAAAATCTGACTTTTGGCAATTCTCTCAAAAATGGTGCCAGAAGCTTGCAAATGATCCCCTGAAAGCTTTGGCGATGGAAACAGAAGGCTTTTTATCACAGGACAAGAAATCAGCCCTCAAAAACTTAACCGGCAGAAAATATTTTTTTGAAAAAATCCCTAAGCCCCGGGGTCACAATTTCAGCAAAAATCTGACTTTTGGCAATTCACTCAAAAATGGTGCCAGAAGCTTGCAAATGATCCCCTGAAAGCTTTGGCGATGGAAACAGAAGGCTTTTTATCACAGGACAAGAAATCAGCCCTCAAAAACGTAAGCGGCAGAAAATATTTTTTTGAAAAAATCCCTA
Organism: Podarcis vaucheri; assembly: GCF_965113315.1. Classification (NCBI taxonomy): domain Eukaryota; kingdom Metazoa; phylum Chordata; class Lepidosauria; order Squamata; family Lacertidae; genus Podarcis; species Podarcis vaucheri. The sequence continues at coordinate 52,837,850 of NC_138749.1, forward strand.
AGCCCCGGGGTCACAATTTCAGCAAAAATCTGACTTTTGGCAATTCACTCAAAAATGGTGCCAGAAGCTTGCAAATGATCCCCTGAAAGGTTTGGCACTCGAAACAGAAGGCTTTTTATCACAGGACAAGAAATCAGCCCTCAAAAACTTAACCGGCAGAAAATATTTTTTTGAAAAAATCCCTAAGCCCCGGGGTCACAATTTCAGCAAAAATCTGACCTTTGGCAATTCTCTCAAAAATGGTGCCAGAAGCTTGCAAATGATCCCCTGAAAGCTTTGGAGATGGAAACAGAAGGCTTTTTATCACAGGACAAGAAATCAGCCCTCAAAAACGTAACCGGCAGAAAATATTTTTTTGAAAAAATCCCTAAGCCCCGGGGTCACAATTATAGCAAAAATCTGACTTTTGGCAATTCACTGAAAAATGGTGCCAGAAGCTTGCAAATGATCCCCTGAAAGCTTTGGCGATGGAAACAGAAGGCTTTTTATCAGAGGACAAGAAATCAGCCCTCAAAAACTTAACCGGCAGAAAATATTTTTTTGAACAAATCCCTAAGCCCCGGGGTCACAATTTCAGCAAAAATCTGACTTTTGGCAATTCACTCAAAAATGGTGCCAGAAGCTTGCAAATGATCCCCTGAAAGCTTTGGCGATGGAAACAGAAGGCTTTTTATCACAGGACAAGAAATCAGCCCTCAAAAACTTAACCGGCAGAAAATATATTTTTGAAAAAATCCCTAAGCCCCGGGGTCACAATTTCAGCAAAAATCTGACTTTTGGCAATTCACTCAAAAATGGTGCCAGAAGCATGCAAATGATCCCGTGAAATCTTTGGCACTCGAAACAGAAGGCTTTTTATCACAGGACAAGAAATCAGCCCTCAAAAACGTAACCGGCAGAAAATATTTTTTTGAAAAAATCCCTAAGCCCCGGGGTCACAATTTCAGCAAAAATTTGACTTTTGGCAATTCACTCAAACATGGTGCCAAAAGCTTGAAAATGCTCTCCGGAAAGGTTTGGCACTCGAAACAGAAGACTTTTTATCACAGGACAAGAAATCAGCCCTCAAAAACTTAACCGGCAGAAAATATTTTTTTGAAAAAATCCCTAAGCCCCGGGGTCACAATTTCAGCAAAAATCTGACTTTTGGCAATTCACTCAAAAATGGTGCCAGAAGCTTGCAACTGATCCCCTGAAAGCTTTGGCACTCGAAACAGAAGGCTTTTTATCACAGGACAAGAAATCAGCCCTCAAAAACTTAACCGGCAGAAAATATTTTTTTGAAAAAATCCCTAAGCCCCGGGGTCACAATTTCAGCAAAAATCTGACTTTTGGCAATTCACTCAAAAATGGTTCCAAGAGCTTAAAAATGCTCCCCTGAAAGGTTTGGCACTCGAAACAGAAGGCTTTTTATCACAGGACAAGAAATCAGCCCTCAAAAACTTAACAGGCAGAAAATATTTTTTGTAAAAAACACCTAAGCCCCGCGGTCACAATTTCAGCAAAAATCTGACTTTTGTCAATTCACTCAAAAATGGTGCCAGAAGCTTGCAAATGATCCCCTGAAAGCTTTGGCGATGGAAACAGAAGGCTTTTTATCACAGGACAAGAAATCAGCCCTCAAAAACTTAACCGGCAGAAAATATTTTTTTGAAAAAATCCCTAAGCCCCGGGGTCACAATTTCAGCAAAAATCTGACTTTTGGCAATTCTCTCAAAAATGGTGCCAGAAGCTTGCAAATGATCCCCTGAAAGCTTTGGCGATGGAAACAGAAGGCTTTTTATCACAGGACAAGAAATCAGCCCTCAAAAACTTAACCGGCAGAAAATATTTTTTTGAAAAAATCCCTAAGCCCCGGTTTCACAATTTCTGCAAAAATCTGACTTTTGGCAATTCACTCAAAAATGGTGCCAGAAGCTTGCAAATGATCCCCTGAAAGCTTTGGCACTCGAAACAGAAGGCTTTTTATCACAGGACAAGAAATCAGCCCTCAAAAACTTAACCGGCAGAAAATATTTTTTTGAAAACATCCCTAAGCCCCGGGGTCACAATTTCAGCAAAAATCTGACCTTTGGCAATTCTCTCAAAAATGGTGCCAGAAGCTTGCAAATGATCCCCTGAAAGCTTTGGCGATGGAAACAGAAGGCTTTTTATCACAGGACAAGAAATCAGCCCTCAAAAACGTAACCGGCAGAAAATATTTTTTTGAAAAAATCCCTAAGCCCCGGGGTCACAATTTCAGCAAAAATCTGACTTTTGGCAATTCACTCAAAAATGGTGCCAGAAGCTTGCAAATGATCCCCTGAAAGCTTTGGCACTCGAAACAGAAGGCTTTTTATCACAGGACAAGAAATCAGCCCTCAAAAACTTAACCGGCAGAAAATATTTTTTTGAAAAAATCCCTAAGCCCCGGGGTCACAATTTCAGCAAAAATCTGACTTTTGGCAATTCACTCAAAAATGGTTCCAAGAGCTTAAAAATGCTCCCCTGAAAGGTTTGGCACTCGAAACAGAAGGCTTTTTATCACAGGACAAGAAATCAGCCCTCAAAAACTTAACAGGCAGAAAATATTTTTTGGAAAAAACACCTAAGCCCCGGGGACACAATTTCAGCAAAAATCTGACTTTTGGCAATTCACTCAAAAATGGTGCCAGAAGCTTGCAAATGATCCCCTGAAAGCTTTGGCACTCGAAACAGAAGGCTTTTTATCACAGGACAAGAAATCAGCCCTCAAAAACTTAACCGGCAGAAAATATTTCTTTGAAAAAATCCCTAAGCCCCGGGGTCACAATTTCAGCAAAAATCTGACTTTTGGCAATTCTCTCAAAAATGGTGCCAGAAGCTTGCAAATGATCCCCTGAAAGCTTTGGCGATGGAAACAGAAGGCTTTTTATCACAGGACAAGAAATCAGCCCTCAAAAACGTAACCGGCAGAAAATATTTTTTTGAAAAAATCCCTAAGCCCCGGGGTCACAATTTCAGCAAAAATCTGACTTTTGGCAATTCTCTCAAAAATGGTGCCAGAAGCTTGCAAATGATCCCCTGAAAGCTTTGGCGATGGAAACAGAAGGCTTTTTATCACAGGACAAGAAATCAGCCCTCAAAAACGTAACCGGCAGAAAATATTTTTTTGAAAAAATCCCTAAGCCCCGGGGTCACAATTTCAGCAAAAATCTGACTTTTGGCAATTCACTCAAAAATGGTGCCAGAAGCTTGCAAATGATCCCCTGAAAGCTTTGGCACTCGAAACAGAAGGCTTTTTATCACAGGACAAGAAATCAGCCCTCAAAAACTTAACCGGCAGAAAATATTTCTTTGAAAAAATCCCTAAGCCCCGGGGTCACAATTTCAGCAAAAATCTGACTTTTGGCAATTCTCTCAAAAATGGTGCCAGAAGCTTGCAAATGATCCCCTGAAAGCTTTGGCGATGGAAACAGAAGGCTTTTTATCACAGGACAAGAAATCAGCCCTCAAAAACGTAACCGGCAGAAAATATTTTTTTGAAAAAATCCCTAAGCCCCGGGGTCACAATTTCAGCAAAAATCTGACTTTTGGCAATTCTCTCAAAAATGGTGCCAGAAGCTTGCAAATGATCCCCTGAAAGCTTTGGCGATGGAAACAGAAGGCTTTTTATCACAGGACAAGAAATCAGCCCTCAAAAACGTAACCGGCAGAAAATATTTTTTTGAAAAAATCCCTAAGCCCCGGGGTCACAATTTCAGCAAAAATCTGACTTTTGGCAATTCACTCAAAAATGGTGCCAGAAGCTTGCAAATGATCCCCTGAAAGCTTTGGCGATGGAAACAGAAGGCTTTTTATCACAGGACAAGAAATCAGCCCTCAAAAACTTAACCGGCAGAAAATTTTTTTTTTGTAAAAATCCCTAAGCCCCGGGGTCACAATTTCAGCAAAAATCTGACTTTTGGCAATTCACTCAAAAATGGTGCCAGAAGCTTGCAAATGATCCCCTGAAAGCTTTGGCGATGGAAACAGAAGGCTTTTTATCACAGGACAAGAAATCAGCCCTCAAAAACGTAACCGGCAGAAAATATTTTTTTGAAAAAATCCCTAAGCCCCGGGGTCACAATTTCAGCAAAAATCTGACTTTTGGCAATTCACTCAAAAATGGTGCCAGAAGCTTGCAAATGATCCCCTGAAAGCTTTGGCACTCGAAACAGAAGGCTTTTTATCACAGGACAAGAAATCAGCCCTCAAAAACTTAACCGGCAGAAAATATTTTTTTGAAAAAATCCCTAAGCCCCGGGGTCACAATTTCAGCAAAAATCTGACCTTTGGCAATTCACTCAAAAATGGTTCCAAGAGCTTAAAAATGCTCCCCTGAAAGGTTTGGCACTCGAAACAGAAGGCTTTTTATCACAGGACAAGAAATCAGCCCTCAAAAACTTAACAGGCAGAAAATATTTTTTGGAAAAAACACCTAAGCCCCGGGGACACAATTTCAGCAAAAATCTGACTTTTGTCAATTCACTCAAAAATGGTGCCAGAAGCTTGCAAATGATCCCCTGAAAGCTTTGGCGATGGAAAGAGAAGGCTTTATATCACAGGACAAGAAATCAGCCCTCAAAAACTTAACCGGCAGAAAATATTTTTTTGAAAAAATCCCTAAGCCCCGGGGTCACAATTTCTGCAAAAATCTGACTTTTGGCAATTCACTCAAAAATGGTGCCAGAAGCTTGCAAATGATCCCCTGAAAGCTTTGGCACTCGAAACAGAAGGCTTTTTATCACAGGACAAGAAATCAGCCCTCAAAAACTTAACCGGCAGAAAATATTTTTTTGAAAAAATCCCTAAGCCCCGGGGTCACAATTTCAGCAAAAATCTGACCTTTGGCAATTCTCTCAAAAATGGTGCCAGAAGCTTGCAAATGATCCCCTGAAAGCTTTGGCGATGGAAACAGAAGGCTTTTTATCACAGGACAAGAAATCAGCCCTCAAAAACGTAACCGGCAGAAAATATTTTTTTCAAAAAAATCCCTAAGCCCCGGGGTCACAATTATAGCAAAAATCTGACTTTTGGCAATTCACTCAAAAATGGTGCCAGAAGCTTGCAAATGATCCCCTGAAAGGTTTGGCGATGGAAACAGAAGGCTTTTTATCACAGGACAAGAAATCAGCCCTCAAAAACTTAACCGGCAGAAAATATTTTTTTGAAAAAATCCCTAAGCCCCGGGGTCACAATTTCAGCAAAAATCTGACTTTTGGGAATTCTCTCAAAAATGGTGTCAGAAGCTTGCAAATGATCCCCTGAAAGCTTTGGCGATGGAAACAGAAGGCTTTTTATCACAGGACAAGAAATCAGCCCTCAAAAACTTAACCGGCAGAAAATATTTTTTTGAAAAAATCCCTAAGCCCCGGGGTCACAATTTCAGCAAAAATCTGACTTTTGGCAATTCTCTCAAAAATGGTGCTAGAAGCTTGCAAATGATCCCCTGAAAGCTTTGGCGATGGAAACAGAAGGCTTTTTATCACAGGACAAGAAATCAGCCCTCAAAAACTTAACCGGCAGAAAATATTTTTTTGAAAAAATCCCTAAGCCCCGGGGACACAATTTCAGCAAAAATCTGACTTTTGGCAATTCACTCAAAAATGGTGCCAGAAGCTTGCAAATGATCCCCTGAAAGCTTTGGCGATGGAAACAGAAGGCTTTTTATCACAGGACAAGAAATCAGCCCTCAAAAACTTAACCGGCAGAAAATATTTTTTTGAAAAAATCCCTAAGCCCCGGGGTCACAATTTCAGCAAAAATCTGACTTTTGACAATTCTCTCAAAAATGGTGCCAGAAGCTTGCAAATGATCCCCTGAAAGCTTTGGCGATGGAAACAGAAGGCTTTTTATCACAGGACAAGAAATCAGCCCTCAAAAACTTAACCGGCAGAAAATATTTTTTTGAAAAAATCCCTAAGCCCCGGGGTCACAATTTCAGCAAAAATCTGACTTTTGGCAATTCTCTCAAAAATGGTGCCAGAAGCTTGCAAATGATCCCCTGAAAGCTTTGGCGATGGAAACAGAAGGCTTTTTATCACAGGACAAGAAATCAGCCCTCAAAAACTTAACCGGCAGAAAATATTTTTTTGAAAAAATCCCTAAGCCCCGGGGTCACAATATCAGCAAAAATCTGACTTTTGGCAATTCACTCAAAAATGGTGCCAGAAGCTTGCAAATGATCCCCTGAAAGCTTTGGCACTCGAAACAGAAGGCTTTTTATCACAGGACAAGAAATCAGCCCTCAAAAACTTAACCGGCAGAAAATATTTTTTTGAAAAAATCCCTAAGCCCCGGGGTCACAATTTCAGCAAAAATCTGACCTTTGGCAATTCACTCAAAAATGGTTCCAAGAGCTTAAAAATGCTCCCCTGAAAGGTTTGGCACTCGAAACAGAAGGCTTTTTATCACAGGACAAGAAATCAGCCCTCAAAAACTTAACAGGCAGAAAATATTTTTTTGAAAAAATCCCTAAGCCCCGGGGACACAATTTCAGCAAAAATCTGACTTTTGTCAATTCACTCAAAAATGGTGCCAGAAGCTCGCAAATGATCCCCTGAAAGCTTTGGCGATGGAAACAGAAGGCTTTTTATCACAGGACAAGAAATCAGCCCTCAAAAACGTAACCGGCAGAAAATATTTTTTTGAAAAAATCCCTAAGCCCCGGGGTCACAATTATAGCAAAAATCTGACTTTTGGCAATTCACTCAAAAATGGTGCCAGAAGCTTGCAAATGATCCCCTGAAAGGTTTGGCGATGGAAACAGAAGGCTTTTTATCACAGGACAAGAAATCAGCCCTCAAAAACTTAACTGGCAGAAAATATTTTTTTGAAAAAATCCCTAAGCCCCGGGGTCACAATTTCAGCAAAAATCTGACTTTTGGGAATTCTCTCAAAAATGGTGCCAGAAGCTTGCAAATGATCCCCTGAAAGCTTTGGCGATGGAAACAGAAGGCTTTTTATCACAGGACAAGAAATCAGCCCTCAAAAACTTAACCGGCAGAAAATATTTTTTTGAAAAAATCCCTAAGCCCCGGGGTCACAATTTCAGCAAAAATCTGACTTTTGGCAATTCTCTCAAAAATGGTGCCAGAAGCTTGCAAATGATCCCCTGAAAGCTTTGGCGATGGAAACAGAAGGCTTTTTATCACAGGACAAGAAATCAGCCCTCAAAAACTTAACCGGCAGAAAATATTTTTTTGAAAAAATCCCTAAGCCCCGGGGTCACAATTTCAGCAAAAATCTGACTTTTGGCAATTCTCTCAAAAATGGTGCCAGAAGCTTGCAAATGATCCCCTGAAAGCTTTGGCGATGGAAACAGAAGGCTTTTTATCACAGGACAAGAAATCAGCCCTCAAAAACTTAACCGGCAGAAAATATTTTTTTGAAAAAATCCCTAAGCCCCGGGGTCACAATTTCAGCAAAAATCTGACTTTTGGCAATTCTCTCAAAAATGGTGCCAGAAGCTTGCAAATGATCCCCTGAAAGCTTTGGCGATGGAAACAGAAGGCTTTTTATCACAGGACAAGAAATCAGCCCTCAAAAACTTAACCGGCAGAAAATATTTTTTTGAAAAAATCCCTAAGCCCCGGGGTCACAATTTCAGCAAAAATCTGACTTTTGGGAATTCTCTCAAAAATGGTGCCAGAAGCTTGCAAATGATCCCCTGAAAGCTTTGGCGATGGAAACAGAAGGCTTTTTATCACAGGACAAGAAATCAGCCCTCAAAAACTTAACCGGCAGAAAATATTTTTTTGAAAAAATCCCTAAGCCCCGGGGTCACAATTTCAGCAAAAATCTGACTTTTGACAATTCTCTCAAAAATGGTGCCAGAAGCTTGCAAATGATCCCCTGAAAGCTTTGGCGATGGAAACAGAAGGCTTTTTATCACAGGACAAGAAATCAGCCCTCAAAAACTTAACCGGCAGAAAATATTTTTTTGAAAAAATCCCTAAGCCCCGGGGTCACAATATCAGCAAAAATCTGACTTTTGGCAATTCACTCAAAAATGGTGCCAGAAGCTTGCAAATGATCCCCTGAAAGCTTTGGCGATGGAAACAGAAGGCTTTTTATCACAGGACAAGAAATCAGCCCTCAAAAACGTAACCGGCAGAAAATATTTTTTTCGAAAAAATCCCTAAGCCCCGGGGTCACAATATCAGCAAAAATCTGACTTTTGGCAATTCACTCAAAAATGGTGCCAGAAGCTTGCAAATGATCCCCTGAAAGCTTTGGCGATGGAAACAGAAGGCTTTTTATCACAGGACAAGAAATCAGCCCTCAAAAACTTAACCGGCAGAAAATATTTTTTTGAAAAAATCCCTAAGCCCCGGGGTCACAATTTCAGCAAAAATCTGACTTTTGGCAATTCACTCAAAAATGGTGCCAGAAGCTTGCAAATGATCCCCTGAAAGCTTTGGCGATGGAAACAGAAGGCTTTTTATCACAGGACAAGAAATCAGCCCTCAAAAACTTAACCGGCAGAAAATATTTTTTTGAAAAAATCCCTAAGCCCCGGGGTCACAATTTCAGCAAAAATATGACTTTTGGCAATTCACTCAAAAATGGTGCCAGAAGCTTGCAAATGATCCCCTGAAAGCTTTGGCCATGGAAACAGAAGGCTTTTTATCACAGGACAAGAAATCAGCCCTCAAAAACTTAACCGGCAGAAAATATTTTTTTGAAAAAATCCCTAAGCCCCGGGGTCACAATATCAGCAAAAATCTGACTTTTGGCAATTCACTCAAAAATGGTGCCAGAAGCTTGCAAATGATCCCCTGAAAGCTTTGGCACTCGAAACAGAAGGCTTTTTATCACAGGACAAGAAATCAGCCCTCAAAAACTTAACCGGCAGAAAATATTTTTTTGAAAAAATCCCTAAGCCCCGGGGTCACAATTTCAGCAAAAATCTGACCTTTGGCAATTCACTCAAAAATGGTTCCAAGAGCTTAAAAATGCTCCCCTGAAAGGTTTGGCACTCGAAACAGAAGGCTTTTTATCACAGGACAAGAAATCAGCCCTCAAAAACTTAACAGGCAGAAAATATTTTTTTGAAAAAATCCCTAAGCCCCGGGGACACAATTTCAGCAAAAATCTGACTTTTGTCAATTCACTCAAAAATGGTGCCAGAAGCTCGCAAATGATCCCCTGAAAGCTTTGGCGATGGAAACAGAAGGCTTTTTATCACAGGACAAGAAATCAGCCCTCAAAAACGTAACCGGCAGAAAATATTTTTTTGAAAAAATCCCTAAGCCCCGGGGTCACAATTATAGCAAAAATCTGACTTTTGGCAATTCACTCAAAAATGGTGCCAGAAGCTTGCAAATGATCCCCTGAAAGGTTTGGCGATGGAAACAGAAGGCTTTTTATCACAGGACAAGAAATCAGCCCTCAAAAACTTAACCGGCAGAAAATATTTTTTTGAAAAAATCCCTAAGCCCCGGGGTCACAATTTCAGCAAAAATCTGACTTTTGGGAATTCTCTCAAAAATGGTGCCAGAAGCTTGCAAATGATCCCCTGAAAGCTTTGGCGATGGAAACAGAAGGCTTTTTATCACAGGACAAGAAATCAGCCCTCAAAAACTTAACCGGCAGAAAATATTTTTTTGAAAAAATCCCTAAGCCCCGGGGTCACAATTTCAGCAAAAATCTGACTTTTGGCAATTCTCTCAAAAATGGTGCCAGAAGCTTGCAAATGATCCCCTGAAAGCTTTGGCGATGGAAACAGAAGGCTTTTTATCACAGGACAAGAAATCAGCCCTCAAAAACTTAACCGGCAGAAAATATTTTTTTGAAAAAATCCCTAAGCCCCGGGGTCACAATTTCAGCAAAAATCTGACTTTTGGCAATTCTCTCAAAAATGGTGCCAGAAGCTTGCAAATGATCCCCTGAAAGCTTTGGCGATGGAAACAGAAGGCTTTTTATCACAGGACAAGAAATCAGCCCTCAAAAACTTAACCGGCAGAAAATATTTTTTTGAAAAAATCCCTAAGCCCCGGGGTCACAATTTCAGCAAAAATCTGACTTTTGGCAATTCTCTCAAAAATGGTGCCAGAAGCTTGCAAATGATCCCCTGAAAGCTTTGGCGATGGAAACAGAAGGCTTTTTATCACAGGACAAGAAATCAGCCCTCAAAAACTTAACCGGCAGAAAATATTTTTTTGAAAAAATCCCTAAGCCCCGGGGTCACAATTTCAGCAAAAATCTGACTTTTGGGAATTCTCTCAAAAATGGTGCCAGAAGCTTGCAAATGATCCCCTGAAAGCTTTGGCGATGGAAACAGAAGGCTTTTTATCACAGGACAAGAAATCAGCCCTCAAAAACTTAACCGGCAGAAAATATTTTTTTGAAAAAATCCCTAAGCCCCGGGGTCACAATTTCAGCAAAAATCTGACTTTTGACAATTCTCTCAAAAATGGTGCCAGAAGCTTGCAAATGATCCCCTGAAAGCTTTGGCGATGGAAACAGAAGGCTTTTTATCACAGGACAAGAAATCAGCCCTCAAAAACTTAACCGGCAGAAAATATTTTTTTGAAAAAATCCCTAAGCCCCGGGGTCACAATATCAGCAAAAATCTGACTTTTGGCAATTCACTCAAAAATGGTGCCAGAAGCTTGCAAATGATCCCCTGAAAGCTTTGGCGATGGAAACAGAAGGCTTTTTATCACAGGACAAGAAATCAGCCCTCAAAAACGTAACCGGCAGAAAATATTTTTTTCGAAAAAATCCCTAAGCCCCGGGGTCACAATATCAGCAAAAATCTGACTTTTGGCAATTCACTCAAAAATGGTGCCAGAAGCTTGCAAATGATCCCCTGAAAGCTTTGGCGATGGAAACAGAAGGCTTTTTATCACAGGACAAGAAATCAGCCCTCAAAAACTTAACCGGCAGAAAATATTTTTTTGAAAAAATCCCTAAGCCCCGGGGTCACAATTTCAGCAAAAATCTGACTTTTGGCAATTCACTCAAAAATGGTGCCAGAAGCTTGCAAATGATCCCCTGAAAGCTTTGGCGATGGAAACAGAAGGCTTTTTATCACAGGACAAGAAATCAGCCCTCAAAAACTTAACCGGCAGAAAAATTTTTTTTAAAAAAAATCCCTAAGCCCCGGGGTCATAATTTCAGCAAAAATCTGACTTTTGGCAATTCACTCAAAAATGGTGCCAGAAGCTTGCAAATGATCCCCTGAAAGCTTTGGCGATGGAAACAGAAGGCTTTTTATCACAGGACAAGAAATCAGCCCTCAAAAACGTAACCGGCAGAAAATATTTTTTTGAAAAAATCCCTAAGCCCCGGGGTCACAATTTCTGCAAAAATCTGACTTTTGGCAATTCTCTCAAAAATGGTGCCAGAAGCTTGCAAATGATCCCTTGAAAGCTTTGGCGATGGAAACAGAAGGCTTTTTATCACAGGACAAGAAATCAGCCCTCAAAAACTTAACCGGCAGAAAATATTTTTTTGAAAAAATCCCTAAGCCCCGGGGTCACAATTTCTGCAAAAATCTGACTTTTGGCAATTCACTCAAAAATGGTGCCAGAAGCTTGCAAATGATCCCCTGAAAGCTTTGGCGATGGAAACAGAAGGCTTTTTATCACAGGACAAGAAATCAGCCCTCAAAAACGTAACCGGCAGAAAATATTTTTTTGAAAAAATCCCTAAGCCCCGGGGTCACAATTTCTGCAAAAATCTGACTTTTGGCAATTCTCTCAAAAATGGTGCCAGAAGCTTGCAAATGATCCCTTGAAAGCTTTGGCGATGGAAACAGAAGGCTTTTTATCACAGGACAAGAAATCAGCCCTCAAAAACTTAACCGGCAGAAAATATTTTTTTGAAAAAATCCCTAAGCCCCGGGGTCACAATTTCTGCAAAAATCTGACTTTTGGCAATTCACTCAAAAATGGTGCCAGAAGCTTGCAAATGATCCCCTGAAAGCTTTGGCACTCGAAACAGAAGGCTTTTTATCACAGGACAAGAAATCAGCCCTCAAAAACTTAACCGGCAGAAAATATTTTTTTGAAAAAATCCCTAAGCCCCGGGGACACAATTTCAGCAAAAATCTGACCTTTGTCAATTCTCTCAAAAATGGTGCCAGAAGCTTGCAAATGATCCCCTGAAAGCTTTGGCGATGGAAACAGAAGGCTTTTTATCACAGGACAAGAAATCAGCCCTCAAAAACGTAACCGGCAGAAAATATTTTTTTGAAAAAATCCCTAAGCCCCGGGGTCACAATTATAGCAAAAATCTGACTTTTGGCAATTCACTCAAAAATGGTGCCAGAAGCTTGCAAATGATCCCCTGAAAGGTTTGGCGATGGAAACAGAAGGCTTTTTATCACAGGACAAGAAATCAGCCCTCAAAAACTTAACCGGCAGAAAATATTTTTTTGAAAAAATCCCTAAGCCCCGGGGTCACAATTTCAGCAAAAATCTGACTTTTGGGAATTCTCTCAAAAATGGTGCCAGAAGCTTGCAAATGATCCCCTGAAAGCTTTGGCGATGGAAACAGAAGGCTTTTTATCACAGGACAAGAAATCAGCCCTCAAAAACTTAACCGGCAGAAAATATTTTTTTGAAAAAATCCCTAAGCCCCGGGGTCACAATTTCAGCAAAAATCTGACTTTTGGCAATTCTCTCAAAAATGGTGCCAGAAGCTTGCAAATGATCCCCTGAAAGCTTTGGCGATGGAAACAGAAGGCTTTTTATCACAGGACAAGAAATCAGCCCTCAAAAACTTAACCGGCAGAAAATATTTTTTTGAAAAAATCCCTAAGCCCCGGGGTCACAATTTCAGCAAAAATCTGACTTTTGGCAATTCTCTCAAAAATGGTGCCAGAAGCTTGCAAATGATCCCCTGAAAGCTTTGGCGATGGAAACAGAAGGCTTTTTATCACAGGACAAGAAATCAGCCCTCAAAAACTTAACCGGCAGAAAATATTTTTTTGAAAAAATCCCTAAGCCCCGGGGTCACAATTTCAGCAAAAATCTGACTTTTGGGAATTCTCTCAAAAATGGTGCCAGAAGCTTGCAAATGATCCCCTGAAAGCTTTGGCGATGGAAACAGAAGGCTTTTTATCACAGGACAAGAAATCAGCCCTCAAAAACTTAACCGGCAGAAAATATTTTTTTGAAAAAATCCCTAAGCCCCGGGGTCACAATTTCAGCAAAAATCTGACTTTTGGGAATTCTCTCAAAAATGGTGCCAGAAGCTTGCAAATGATCCCCTGAAAGCTTTGGCGATGGAAACAGAAGGCTTTTTATCACAGGACAAGAAATCAGCCCTCAAAAACTTAACCGGCAGAAAATATTTTTTTGAAAAAATCCCTAAGCCCCGGGGTCACAATTTCAGCAAAAATCTGACTTTTGACAATTCTCTCAAAAATGGTGCCAGAAGCTTGCAAATGATCCCCTGAAAGCTTTGGCGATGGAAACAGAAGGCTTTTTATCACAGGACAAGAAATCAGCCCTCAAAAACTTAACCGGCAGAAAAAATTTTTTTTAAAAAAATCCCTAAGCCCCGGGGTCATAATTTCAGCAAAAATCTGACTTTTGGCAATTCACTCAAAAATGGTGCCAGAAGCTTGCAAATGATCCCCTGAAAGCTTTGGCGATGGAAACAGAAGGCTTTTTATCACAGGACAAGAAATCAGCCCTCAAAAACGTAACCGGCAGAAAATATTTTTTTGAAAAAATCCCTAAGCCCCGGGGTCACAATTTCTGCAAAAATCTGACTTTTGGCAATTCTCTCAAAAATGGTGCCAGAAGCTTGCAAATGATCCCTTGAAAGCTTTGGCGATGGAAACAGAAGGCTTTTTATCACAGGACAAGAAATCAGCCCTCAAAAACTTAACCGGCAGAAAATATTTTTTTGAAAAAATCCCTAAGCCCCGGGGTCACAATTTCTGCAAAAATCTGACTTTTGGCAATTCACTCAAAAATGGTGCCAGAAGCTTGCAAATGATCCCCTGAAAGCTTTGGCACTCGAAACAGAAGGCTTTTTATCACAGGACAAGAAATCAGCCCTCAAAAACTTAACCGGCAGAAAATATTTTTTTGAAAAAAATCCCTAAGCCCCGGGGTCACAATTTCAGCAAAAATCTGACCTTTGGCAATTCTCTCAAAAATGGTGCCAGAAGCTTGCAAATGATCCCCTGAAAGCTTTGGCGATGGAAACAGAAGGCTTTTTATCACAGGACAAGAAATCAGCCCTCAAAAACGTAACCGGCAGAAAATATTTTTTTGAAAAAATCCCTAAGCCCCGGGGTCACAATTATAGCAAAAATCTGACTTTTGGCAATTCACTCAAAAATGGTGCCAGAAGCTTGCAAATGATCCCCTGAAAGGTTTGGCGATGGAAACAGAAGGCTTTTTATCACAGGACAAGAAATCAGCCCTCAAAAACTTAACCGGCAGAAAATATTTTTTTGAAAAAATCCCTAAGCCCCGGGGTCACAATTTCAGCAAAAATCTGACTTTTGGGAATTCTCTCAAAAATGGTGCCAGAAGCTTGCAAATGATCCCCTGAAAGCTTTGGCGATGGAAACAGAAGGCTTTTTATCACAGGACAAGAAATCAGCCCTCAAAAACTTAACCGGCAGAAAATATTTTTTTGAAAAAATCCCTAAGCCCCGGGGTCACAATTTCAGCAAAAATCTGACTTTTGGCAATTCTCTCAAAAATGGTGCCAGAAGCTTGCAAATGATCCCCTGAAAGCTTTGGCGATGGAAACAGAAGGCTTTTTATCACAGGACAAGAAATCAGCCCTCAAAAACTTAACCGGCAGAAAATATTTTTTTGAAAAAATCCCTAAGCCCCGGGGTCACAATTTCAGCAAAAATCTGACTTTTGGCAATTCACTCAAAAATGGTGCCAGAAGCTTGCAAATGATCCCCTGAAAGCTTTGGCGATGGAAACAGAAGGCTTTTTATCACAGGACAAGAAATCAGCCCTCAAAAACTTAACCGGCAGAAAATATTTTTTTGAAAAAATCCCTAAGCCCCGGGGTCACAATATCAGCAAAAATCTGACTTTTGGCAATTCACTCAAAAATGGTGCCAGAAGCTTGCAAATGATCCCCTGAAAGCTTTGGCGATGGAAACAGAAGGCTTTTTATCACAGGACAAGAAATCAGCCCTCAAAAACTTAACCGGCAGAAAATATTTTTTTGAAAAAATCCCTAAGCCCCGGGGTCACAATTTCAGCAAAAATCTGACTTTTGGCAATTCACTCAAAAATGGTGCCAGAAGCTTGCAAATGATCCCCTGAAAGCTTTGGCGATGGAAACAGAAGGCTTTTTATCACAGGACAAGAAATCAGCCCTCAAAAACGTAACCGGCAGAAAATATTTTTTTGAAAAAATCCCTAAGCCCCGGGGTCACAATTTCAGCAAAAATCTGACTTTTGGCAATTCACTCAAAAATGGTGCCAGAAGCTTGCAAATGATCCCCTGAAAGCTTTGGCGATGGAAACAGAAGGCTTTTTATCACAGGACAAGAAATCAGCCCTCAAAAACTTAACCGGCAGAAATTTTTTTTTTTAAAAAAATCCCTAAGCCCCGGGGTCACAATTTCAGCAAAAATCTGACTTTTGGCAATTCACTCAAAAATGGTGCCAGAAGCTTGCAAATGATCCCCTGAAAGCTTTGGCGATGGAAACAGAAGGCTTTTTATCACAGGACAAGAAATCAGCCCTCAAAAACGTAACCGGCAGAAAATATTTTTTTGAAAAAATCCCTAAGCCCCGGGGTCACAATTTCTGCAAAAATCTGACTTTTGGCAATTCTCTCAAAAATGGTGCCAGAAGCTTGCAAATGATCCCTTGAAAGCTTTGGCGATGGAAACAGAAGGCTTTTTATCACAGGACAAGAAATCAGCCCTCAAAAACTTAACCGGCAGAAAATATTTTTTTGAAAAAATCCCTAAGCCCCGGGGTCACAATTTCTGCAAAAATCTGACTTTTGGCAATTCTCTCAAAAATGGTGCCAGAAGCTTGCAAATGACCCCTTGAAAACTTTGGCGATGGAAACAGAAGGCTTTTTATCACAGGACAAGAAATCAGCCCTCAAAAACTTAACCGGCAGAAAATATTTTTTTGAAAAAATCCCTAAGCCCCGGGGTCACAATTTCAGCAAAAATCTGACTTTTGGCAATTCACTCAAAAATGGTGCCAGAAGCTTGCAAATGATCCCCTGAAAGCTTTGGCGATGGAAACAGAAGGCTTTTTATCACAGGACAAGAAATCAGCCCTCAAAAACTTAACCGGCAGAAAATATTTTTTTGAAAAAATCCCTAAGCCCCGGGGTCACAATTTCAGCAAAAATCTGACTTTTGGCAATTCTCTCAAAAATGGTGCCAGAAGCTTGCAAATGATCCCCTGAAAGCTTTGGCCATGGAAACAGAAGGCTTTTTATCACAGGACAAGAAATCAGCCCTCAAAAACGTAACCGGCAGAAAATATTTTTTTGAAAAAATCCCTAAGCCCCGGGGTCACAATTTCAGCAAAAATCTGACTTTTGGCAATTCACTCAAAAATGGTGCCAGAAGCTTGCAAATGATCCCCTGAAAGCTTTGGCCATGGAAACAGAAGGCTTTTTATCACAGGACAAGAAATCAGCCCTCAAAAACTTAACCGGCAGAAAATATTTTTTTGAAAAAATCCCTAAGCCCCGGGGTCACAATTTCAGCAAAAATCTGACTTTTGGCAATTCACTCAAAAATGGTGCCAGAAGCTGGCAAATGATCCCCTGAAAGCTTTGGCGATGGAAACAGAAGGCTTTTTATCACAGGACAAGAAATCAGCCCTCAAAAACGTAACCGGCAGAAAATATTTTTTTGAACAAATCCCTAAGCCCCGGGGTCACAATTTCAGCAAAAATTTGACTTTTGGCAATTCACTCAAAAATGGTGCCAGAAGCTTGCAAATGATCCCCTGAAAGCTTTGGCCATGGAAACAGAAGGCTTTTTATCACAGGACAAGAAATCAGCCCTCAAAAACGTAACCGGCAGAAAATATTTTTTTGAAAAAATCCCTAAGCCCCGGGGTCACAATTTCAGCAAAAATCTGACTTTTGGCAATTCACTCAAAAATGGTGCCAGAAGCTTGCAAATGATCCCCTGAAAGCTTTGGCCATGGAAACAGAAGGCTTTTTATCACAGGACAAGAAATCAGCCCTCAAAAACGTAACCGGCAGAAAATATTTTTTTGAAAAAATCCCTAAGCCCCGGGGTCACAATTTCAGCAAAAATCTGACTTTTGGCAATTCACTCAAAAATGGTGCCAGAAGCTTGCAAATGATCCCCTGAAAGCTTTGGCGATGGAAACAGAAGGCTTTTTATCACAGGACAAGAAATCAGCCCTCAAAAACGTAACCGGCAGAAAATATTTTTTTGAAAAAATCCCTAAGCCCCGGGGTCACAATTTCAGCAAAAATCTGACTTTTGGCAATTCACTCAAAAATGGTGCCAGAAGCTTGCAAATGATCCCCTGAAAGCTTTGGCGATGGAAACAGAAGGCTTTTTATCACAGGACAAGAAATCAGCCCTCAAAAACTTAACCGGCAGAAATTTTTTTTTTTAAAAAAATCCCTAAGCCCCGGGGTCACAATTTCAGCAAAAATCTGACTTTTGGCAATTCACTCAAAAATGGTGCCAGAAGCTTGCAAATGATCCCCTGAAAGCTTTGGCGATGGAAACAGAAGGCTTTTTATCACAGGACAAGAAATCAGCCCTCAAAAACGTAACCGGCAGAAAATATTTTTTTGAACAAATCCCTAAGCCCCGGGGTCACAATTTCTGCAAAAATCTGACTTTTGGCAATTCTCTCAAAAATGGTGCCAGAAGCTTGCAAATGATCCCTTGAAAGCTTTGGCGATGGAAACAGAAGGCTTTTTATCACAGGACAAGAAATCAGCCCTCAAAAACTTAACCGGCAGAAAATATTTTTTTGAAAAAATCCCTAAGCCCCGGGGTCACAATTTCTGCAAAAATCTGACTTTTGGCAATTCTCTCAAAAATGGTGCCAGAAGCTTGCAAATGACCCCTTGAAAACTTTGGCGATGGAAACAGAAGGCTTTTTATCACAGGACAAGAAATCAGCCCTCAAAAACTTAACCGGCAGAAAATATTTTTTTGAAAAAATCCCTAAGCCCCGGGGTCACAATTTCAGCAAAAATCTGACTTTTGGCAATTCACTCAAAAATGGTGCCAGAAGCTTGCAAATGATCCCCTGAAAGCTTTGGCGATGGAAACAGAAGGCTTTTTATCACAGGACAAGAAATCAGCCCTCAAAAACTTAACCGGCAGAAAATATTTTTTTGAAAAAATCCCTAAGCCCCGGGGTCACAATTTCAGCAAAAATCTGACTTTTGGCAATTCTCTCAAAAATGGTGCCAGAAGCTTGCAAATGATCCCCTGAAAGCTTTGGCCATGGAAACAGAAGGCTTTTTATCACAGGACAAGAAATCAGCCCTCAAAAACGTAACCGGCAGAAAATATTTTTTTGAAAAAATCCCTAAGCCCCGGGGTCACAATTTCAGCAAAAATCTGACTTTTGGCAATTCACTCAAAAATGGTGCCAGAAGCTTGCAAATGATCCCCTGAAAGCTTTGGCACTCGAAACAGAAGGCTTTTTATCACAGGACAAGAAATCAGCCCTCAAAAACTTAACCGGCAGAAAATATTTTTTTGAAAAAATCCCTAAGCCCCGGGGTCACAATTTCTGCAAAAATCTGACTTTTGGCAATTCACTCAAAAATGGTGCCAGAAGCTGGCAAATGATCCCCTGAAAGCTTTGGCGATGGAAACAGAAGGCTTTTTATCACAGGACAAGAAATCAGCCCTCAAAAACGTAACCGGCAGAAAATATTTTTTTGAACAAATCCCTAAGCCCCGGGGTCACAATTTCAGCAAAAATCTGACTTTTGGCAATTCACTCAAAAATGGTGCCAGAAGCTTGCAAATGATCCCCTGAAAGCTTTGGCACTCGAAACAGAAGGCTTTTTATCACAGGACAAGAAATCAGCCCTCAAAAACGTAACCGGCAGAAAATATTTTTTTGAAAAAATCCCTAAGCCCCGGGGTCACAATTTCAGCAAAAATCTGACTTTTGGCAATTCACTCAAAAATGGTGCCAGAAGCTTGCAAATGATCCCCTGAAAGCTTTGGCCATGGAAACAGAAGGCTTTTTATCACAGGACAAGAAATCAGCCCTCAAAAACGTAACCGGCAGAAAATATTTTTTTGAAAAAATCCCTAAGCCCCGGGGTCACAATTTCAGCAAAAATCTGACTTTTGGCAATTCACTCAAAAATGGTGCCAGAAGCTTGCAAATGATCCCCTGAAAGCTTTGGCCATGGAAACAGAAGGCTTTTTATCACAGGACAAGAAATCAGCCCTCAAAAACTTAACCGGCAGAAAATATTTTTTGAAAAAATCCCTAAGCCCCGGGGTCACAATTTCAGCAAAAATCTGACTTTTGGCAATTCACTCAAAAATGGTGCCAGAAGCTGGCAAATGATCCCCTGAAAGCTTTGGCGATGGAAACAGAAGGCTTTTTATCACAGGACAAGAAATCAGCCCTCAAAAACGTTACCGGCAGAAAATATTTTTTTGAAAATACCCCTAAGCCCCGGGGTCACAATTTCAGCAAAAATCTGACTTTTGGCAATTCACTCAAAAATGGTGCCAGAAGCTTGCAAATGATCCCCTGAAAGCTTTGGCGATGGAAACAGAAGGCTTTTTGACACAGGACAAGAAATCAGCCCTCAAAAACGTAACCGGCAGAAAATATTTTTTTGAACAAATCCCTAAGCCCCGGGGTCACAATTTCAGCAAAAATCTGACTTTTGGCAATTCACTCAAAAATGGTGCCAGAAGCTTGCAAATCATCCCCTGAAAGGTTTGGCACTCGAAACAGAAGGCTTTTTATCACAGGACAAGAAATCAGCCCTCAAAAACGTAACCGGCAGAAAATATTTTTTTGAAAAAATCCCTAAGCCCCGGGGTCACAATTTCAGCAAAAATCTGACTTTTGGCAATTCACTCAAAAATGGTGCCAGAAGCTTGCAAATGATCCCCTGAAAGCTTTGGCGATGGAAACAGAAGGCTTTTTATCACAGGACAAGAAATCAGCCCTCAAAAACGTAACCGGCAGAAAATATTTTTTTGAAAAAATCCCTAATCCCCGGGGTCACAATTTCAGCAAAAATCTGACTTTTGGCAATTCACTCAAAAATGGTGCCAGAAGCTTGCAAATGATCCCCTGAAAGCTTTGGCCATGGAAACAGAAGGCTTTTTATCACAGGACAAGAAATCAGCCCTCAAAAACTTAACCGGCAGAAAATATTTTTTTGAAAAAATCCCTAAGCCCCGGGGTCACAATTTCAGCAAAAATCTGACTTTTGGCAATTCACTCAAAAATGGTGCCAGAAGCTTGCAAATGATCCCCTGAAAGCTTTGGCGATGGAAACAGAAGGCTTTTTATCACAGGACAAGAAATCAGCCCTCAAAAACGTAACCGGCAGAAAATATTTTTTTGAAAAAATCCCTAAGCCCCGGGGTCACAATTTCAGCAAAAATCTGACTTTTGGCAATTCACTCAAAAATGGTGCCAGAAGCTTGCAAATGATCCCCTGAAAGCTTTGGCACTCGAAACAGAAGGCTTTTTATCACAGGACAAGAAATCAGCCCTCAAAAACTTAACCGGCAGAAAATATTTTTTTTTTGAAAAAATCCCTAAGCCCCGGGGTCACAATTTCTGCAAAAATCTGACTTTTGGCAATTCACTCAAAAATGGTGCCAGAAGCTTGCAAATGATCCCCTGAAAGCTTTGGCGATGGAAACAGAAGGCTTTTTATCACAGGACAAGAAATCAGCCCTCAAAAACGTAACCGGCAGAAAATATTTTTTTGAAAAAATCCCTAAGCCCCGGGGTCACAATTTCAGCAAAAATCTGACTTTTGGCAATTCACTCAAAAATGGTGCCAGAAGCTTGCAAATGATCCCCTGAAAGCTTTGGCACTCGAAACAGAAGGCTTTTTATCACAGGACAAGAAATCAGCCCTCAAAAACGTAACCGGCAGAAAATATTTTTTTGAAAAAATCCCTAAGCCCCGGGGTCACAATTTCAGCAAAAATCTGACTTTTGGCAATTCACTCAAAAATGGTGCCAGAAGCTTGCAAATGATCCCCTGAAAGCTTTGGCGATGGAAACAGAAGGCTTTTTATCACAGGACAAGAAATCAGCCCTCAAAAACGTAACCGGCAGAAAATATTTTTTTGAAAAAATCCCTAAGCCCCGGGGTCACAATTTCAGCAAAAATCTGACTTTTGGCAATTCACTCAAAAATGGTGCCAGAAGCTTGCAAATGATCCCCTGAAAGCTTTGGCCATGGAAACAGAAGGCTTTTTATCACAGGACAAGAAATCAGCCCTCAAAAACTTAACCGGCAGAAAATATTTTTTTGAAAAAATCCCTAAGCCCCGGGGTCACAATTTCAGCAAAAATCTGACTTTTGGCAATTCACTCAAAAATGGTGCCAGAAGCTTGCAAATGATCCCCTGAAAGCTTTGGCACTCGAAACAGAAGGCTTTTTATCACAGGACAAGAAATCAGCCCTCAAAAACGTAACCGGCAGAAAATATTTTTTTGAAAAAATCCCTAAGCCCCGGGGTCACAATTTCAGCAAAAATCTGACTTTTGACAATTCACTCAAAAGTGGTGCCAGAAGCTTGCAAATGATCCCCTGAAAGCTTTGGCGATGGAAACAGAAGGCTTTTTATCACAGGACAAGAAATCAGCCCTCAAAAACTTAACCGGCAGAAAATATTTTTTTGAAAAAATCCCTAAGCCCCGGGGTCACAATTTCAGCAAAAATATGACTTTTGGCAATTCACTCAAAAATGGTGCCAGAAGCTTGCAAATGATCCCCTGAAAGCTTTGGCCATGGAAACAGAAGGCTTTTTATCACAGGACAAGAAATCAGCCCTCAAAAACTTAACCGGCAGAAAATATTTTTTTGAAAAAATCCCTAAGCCCCGGGGTCACAATTTCAGCAAAAATCTGACTTTTGACAATTCACTCAAAAGTGGTGCCAGAAGCTTGCAAATGATCCCCTGAAAGCTTTGGCGATGGAAACAGAAGGCTTTTTATCACAGGACAAGAAATCAGCCCTCAAAAACTTAACCGGCAGAAAATATTTTTTTGAAAAAATCCCTAAGCCCCGGGGTCACAATTTCAGCAAAAATATGACTTTTGGCAATTCACTCAAAAATGGTGCCAGAAGCTTGCAAATGATCCCCTGAAAGCTTTGGCCATGGAAACAGAAGGCTTTTTATCACAGGACAAGAAATCAGCCCTCAAAAACTTAACCGGCAGAAAATATTTTTTTGAAAAAATCCCTAAGCCCCGGGGTCACAGTTTCAGCAAAAATCTGACTTTTGGCAATTCTCTCAAAAATGGTGCCAGAAGCTTGCAAATGATCCCCTTAAAGCTTTGGCGATGGAAACAGAAGGCTTTTTGACACAGGACAAGAAATCAGCCCTCAAAAACGTAACCGGCAGAAAATATTTTTTTGAAAAAATCCCTAAGCCCCGGGGTCACAATTTCAGCAAAAATCTGACTTTTGGCAATTCACTCAAAAATGCTGCCAGAAGCTTGCAAATGATCCCCTGAAAGCTTTGGCGATGGAAACAGAAGGCTTTTTATCACAGGACAAGAAATCAGCCCTCAAAAACGTAACCGGCAGAAAATATTTTTTTGAAAAAATCCCTAAGCCCCGGGGTCACAATTTCAGCAAAAATCTGACTTTTGGCAATTCACTCAAAAATGGTGCCAGAAGCTTGCAAATGATCCCCTGAAAGCTTTGGCGATGGAAACAGAAGGCTTTTTATCACAGAACAAGAAATCAGCCCTCAAAAACGTAATAGGCAGAAAATATTTTTTTGAAAAAATCCCTAAGCCCCGGGGTCACAATTTCAGCAAAAATCTGACTTTTGGCAATTCACTCAAAAATGGTGCCAGAAGCTTGCAAATGATCCCCTGAAAGCTTTGGCGATGGAAACAGAAGGCTTTTTATCACAGGACAAGAAATCAGCCCTCTAAAACTTAACCGGCGGAAAATATTTTTTTAATAAAATCCCTAACCCCGGGGTCACATTTTCAGCAAAAATCTGACTTTTGGCAATTCTCTCAAAAATGGTGCCAGAAGCTTGCAAATGATCCCCAGAAAGCTTTGGCGATGGAAACAGAAGGCTTTTTATCACAGGACAAGAAATCAGCCCTCAAAAACGTAACCGGCAGAAAATATTTTTTTGAAAAAATCCCTAAGCCCCGGGGTCACAATTTCAGCAAAAATCTGACTTTTGGCAATTCTCTCAAAAATGGTGCCAGAAGCTTGCAAATGATCCCCTGAAAGCTTTGGCCATGGAAACAGAAGGCTTTTTATCACAGGACAAGAAATCAGCCCTCAAAAACTTAACCGGCAGAAAATATTTTTTTGAAAAAATCCCTAAGCCCCGGGGTCACAATTTCAGCAAAAATATGACTTTTGGCAATTCACTCAAAAATGGTGCCAGAAGCTTGCAAATGATCCCCTGAAAGCTTTGGCCATGGAAACAGAAGGCTTTTTATCACAGGACAAGAAATCAGCCCTCAAAAACTTAACCGGCAGAAAATATTTTTTTGAAAAAATCCCTAAGCCCCGGGGTCACAGTTTCAGCAAAAATCTGACTTTTGGCAATTCTCTCAAAAATGGTGCCAGAAGCTTGCAAATGATCCCCTGAAAGCTTTGGCGATGGAAACAGAAGGCTTTTTGACACAGGACAAGAAATCAGCCCTCAAAAACGTAACCGGCAGAAAATATTTTTTTGAAAAAATCCCTAAGCCCCGGGGTCACAATTTCAGCAAAAATCTGACTTTTGGCAATTCACTCAAAAATGCTGCCAGAAGCTTGCAAATGATCCCCTGAAAGGTTTGGCGATGGAAATAGAAGGCTTTTTATCACAGGACAAGAAATCAGCCCTCAAAAACGTAACCGGCAGAAAATATTTTTTTGAAAAAATCCCTAAGCCCCGGGGTCACAATTTCAGCAAAAATCTGACTTTTGGCAATTCACTCAAAAATGGTGCCAGAAGCTTGCAAATGATCCCCTGAAAGCTTTGGCGATGGAAACAGAAGGCTTTTTATCACAGAACAAGAAATCAGCCCTCAAAAACGTAACCGGCAGAAAATATTTTTTTGAAAAAATCCCTAAGCCCCGGGGTCACAATTTCAGCAAAAATCTGACTTTTGGCAATTCACTCAAAAATGGTGCCAGAAGCTTGCAAATGATCCCCTGAAAGCTTTGGCCATGGAAACAGAAGGCTTTTTATCACAGGACAAGAAATCAGCCCTCAAAAACGTAACCGGCAGAAAATATTTTTTTGAAAAAATCCCTAAGCCCCGGGGTCACAATTTCAGCAAAAATCTGACTTTTGGCAATTCACTCAAAAATGGTGCCAGAAGCTTGCAAATGATCCCCTGAAAGCTTTGGCCATGGAAACAGAAGGCTTTTTATCACAGGACAAGAAATCAGCCCTCAAAAACTTAACCGGCAGAAAATATTTTTTTGAAAAAATCCCTAAGCCCCGGGGTCACAATTTCAGCAAAAATCTGACTTTTGGCAATTCACTCAAAAATGGTGCCAGAAGCTTGCAAATGATCCCCTGAAAGCTTTGGCGATGGAAACAGAAGGCTTTTTATCACAGGACAAGAAATCAGCCCTCAAAAACGTTACCGGCAGAAAATATTTTTTTGAAAATACCCCTAAGCCCCGGGGTCACAATTTCAGCAAAAATCTGACTTTTGGCAATTCACTCAAAAATGGTGCCAGAAGCTTGCAAATGATCCCCTGAAAGCTTTGGCGATGGAAACAGAAGGCTTTTTGACACAGGACAAGAAATCAGCCCTCAAAAACGTAACCGGCAGAAAATATTTTTTTGAACAAATCCCTAAGCCCCGGGGTCACAATTTCAGCAAAAATCTGACTTTTGGCAATTCACTCAAAAATGGTGCCAGAAGCTTGCAAATCATCCCCTGAAAGGTTTGGCACTCGAAACAGAAGGCTTTTTATCACAGGACAAGAAATCAGCCCTCAAAAACGTAACCGGCAGAAAATATTTTTTTGAAAAAATCCCTAAGCCCCGGGGTCACAATTTCAGCAAAAATCTGACTTTTGGCAATTCACTCAAAAATGGTGCCAGAAGCTTGCAAATGATCCCCTGAAAGCTTTGGCGATGGAAACAGAAGGCTTTTTATCACAGGACAAGAAATCAGCCCTCAAAAACGTAACCGGCAGAAAATATTTTTTTGAAAAAATCCCTAAGCCCCGGGGTCACAATTTCAGCAAAAATCTGACTTTTGGCAATTCACTCAAAAATGGTGCCAGAAGCTTGCAAATGATCCCCTGAAAGCTTTGGCCATGGAAACAGAAGGCTTTTTATCACAGGACAAGAAATCAGCCCTCAAAAACGTAACCGGCAGAAAATATTTTTTTGAAAAAATCCCTAAGCCCCGGGGTCACAATTTCAGCAAAAATCTGACTTTTGGCAATTCACTCAAAAATGGTGCCAGAAGCTTGCAAATGATCCCCTGAAAGCTTTGGCCATGGAAACAGAAGGCTTTTTATCACAGGACAAGAAATCAGCCCTCAAAAACTTAACCGGCAGAAAATATTTTTTTGAAAAAATCCCTAAGCCCCGGGGTCACAATTTCAGCAAAAATCTGACTTTTGGCAATTCACTCAAAAATGGTGCCAGAAGCTTGCAAATGATCCCCTGAAAGCTTTGGCGATGGAAACAGAAGGCTTTTTATCACAGGACAAGAAATCAGCCCTCAAAAACGTTACCGGCAGAAAATATTTTTTTGAAAATACCCCTAAGCCCCGGGGTCACAATTTCAGCAAAAATCTGACTTTTGGCAATTCACTCAAAAATGGTGCCAGAAGCTTGCAAATGATCCCCTGAAAGCTTTGGCGATGGAAACAGAAGGCTTTTTGACACAGGACAAGAAATCAGCCCTCAAAAACGTAACCGGCAGAAAATATTTTTTTGAACAAATCCCTAAGCCCCGGGGTCACAATTTCAGCAAAAATCTGACTTTTGGCAATTCACTCAAAAATGGTGCCAGAAGCTTGCAAATCATCCCCTGAAAGGTTTGGCACTCGAAACAGAAGGCTTTTTATCACAGGACAAGAAATCAGCCCTCAAAAACGTAACCGGCAGAAAATATTTTTTTGAAAAAATCCCTAAGCCCCGGGGTCACAATTTCAGCAAAAATCTGACTTTTGGCAATTCACTCAAAAATGGTGCCAGAAGCTTGCAAATGATCCCCTGAAAGCTTTGGCGATGGAAACAGAAGGCTTTTTATCACAGGACAAGAAATCAGCCCTCAAAAACGTAACCGGCAGAAAATATTTTTTTGAAAAAATCCCTAAGCCCCGGGGTCACAATTTCAGCAAAAATCTGACTTTTGGCAATTCACTCAAAAATGGTGCCAGAAGCTTGCAAATGATCCCCTGAAAGCTTTGGCGATGGAAACAGAAGGCTTTTTATCACAGGACAAGAAATCAGCCCTCAAAAACGTAACCGGCAGAAAATATTTTTTTGAAAAAATCCCTAAGCCCCGGGGTCACAATTTCAGCAAAAATCTGACTTTTGGCAATTCACTCAAAAATGGTGCCAGAAGCTTGCAAATGATCCCCTGAAAGCTTTGGCCATGGAAACAGAAGGCTTTTTATCACAGGACAAGAAATCAGCCCTCAAAAACTTAACCGGCAGAAAATATTTTTTTGAAAAAATCCCTAAGCCCCGGGGTCACAATTTCAGCAAAAATCTGACTTTTGGCAATTCACTCAAAAATGGTGCCAGAAGCTTGCAAATGATCCCCTGAAAGCTTTGGCGATGGAAACAGAAGGCTTTTTATCACAGGACAAGAAATCAGCCCTCAAAAACGTAACCGGCAGAAAATATTTTTTTGAAAAAATCCCTAAGCCCCGGGGTCACAATTTCAGCAAAAATCTGACTTTTGGCAATTCACTCAAAAATGGTGCCAGAAGCTTGCAAATGATCCCCTGAAAGCTTTGGCGATGGAAACAGAAGGCTTTTTATCACAGGACAAGAAATCAGCCCTCAAAAACTTAACCGGCAGAAATTTTTTTTTTGAAAAAATCCCTAAGCCCCGGGGTCACAATTTCTGCAAAAATCTGACTTTTGGCAATTCACTCAAAAATGGTGCCAGAAGCTTGCAAATGATCCCCTGAAAGCTTTGGCACTCGAAACAGAAGGCTTTTTATCACAGGACAAGAAATCAGCCCTCAAAAACGTAACCGGCAGAAAATATTTTTTTGAAAAAATCCCTAAGCCCCGGGGTCACAATTTCAGCAAAAATCTGACTTTTGGCAATTCACTCAAAAATGGTGCCAGAAGCTTGCAAATGATCCCCTGAAAGCTTTGGCGATGGAAACAGAAGGCTTTTTATCACAGAACAAGAAATCAGCCCTCAAAAACGTAATAGGCAGAAAATATTTTTTTGAAAAAATCCCTAAGCCCCGGGGTCACAATTTCAGCAAAAATCTGACTTTTGGCAATTCACTCAAAAATGGTGCCAGAAGCTTGCAAATGATCCCCTGAAAGCTTTGGCGATGGAAACAGAAGGCTTTTTATCACAGGACAAGAAATCAGCCCTCAAAAACGTAACCGGCAGAAAATATTTTTTTGAAAAAATCCCTAAGCCCCGGGGTCACAGTTTCAGCAAAAATCTGACTTTTGGCAATTCTCTCAAAAATGGTGCCAGAAGCTTGCAAATGATCCCCTGAAAGCTTTGGCGATGGAAACAGAAGGCTTTTTATCACAGGACAAGAAATCAGCCCTCAAAAACGTAACCGGCAGAAAATATTTTTTTGAAAAAATCCCTAAGCCCCGGGGTCACAATTTCAGCAAAAATCTGACTTTTGGCAATTCACTCAAAAATGGTGCCAGAAGCTTGCAAATCATCCCCTGAAAGCTTTGGCGATGGAAACAGAAGGCTTTTTATCACAGAACAAGAAATCAGCCCTCAAAAACGTAACCGGCAGAAAATATTTTTTTGAAAAAATCCCTAAGCCCCGGGGTCACAATTTCAGCAAAAATCTGACTTTTGGCAATTCACTCAAAAATGGTGCCAGAAGCTTGCAAATGATCCCCTGAAAGCTTTGGCGATGGAAACAGAAGGCTTTTTATCACAGGACAAGAAATCAGCCCTCAAAAACGTAACCGGCAGAAAATATTTTTTTGAAAAAATCCCTAAGCCCCGGGGTCACATTTTCAGCAAAAATCTGACTTTTGGCAATTCTCTCAAAAATGGTGCCAGAAGCTTGCAAATGATCCCCTGAAAGCTTTGGCCATGGAAACAGAAGGCTTTTTATCACAGGACAAGAAATCAGCCCTCAAAAACTTAACCGGCAGAAAATATTTTTTTGAAAAAATCCCTAAGCCCCGGGGTCACAATTTCAGCAAAAATATGACTTTTGGCAATTCTCTCAAAAATGGTGCCAGAAGCTTGCAAATGATCCCCTGAAAGCTTTGGCGATGGAAACAGAAGGCTTTTTATCACAGGACAAGAAATCAGCCCTCAAAAACGTAACCGGCAGAAAATATTTTTTTGAAAAAATCCCTAAGCCCCGGGGTCACAATTTCAGCAAAAATCTGACTTTTGGCAATTCACTCAAAAGTGGTGCCAGAAGCTTGCAAATCATCCCCTGAAAGCTTTGGCGATGGAAACAGAAGGCTTTTTGACACAGGACAAGAAATCAACCCTCAAAAACGTAACCGGCAGAAAATATTTTTTTGAAAAAATCCCTAAGCCCCGGGGTCACAATTTCAGCAAAAATCTGACTTTTGGCCATTCACTCAAAAATGGTGCCAGGAGCTTGCAAATGATCCCCTGAAAGCTTTGGCGATGGAAACAGAAGGCTTTTTATCACAGGACAATAAATCAGCCCTCAAAAACTTAACCGGCAGAAAATATTTTTTTGAAAAAATCCCTAAGCCCCGGGGTCACAATTTCAGCAAAAATCTGACTTTTGGCAATTCACTCAAAAATGGTGCCAGAAGCTTGCAAATGATCCCCTGAAAGCTTTGGCGATAGAAACAGAAGGCTTTTTAGCACAGGACAAGAAATCAGCCCTCAAAAACGTAACCGGCAGAAAATATTTTTTTGAAAAAATCCCTAAGCCCCGGGGTCACAATTTCAGCAAAAATCTGACTTTTGGCAATTCACTCAAAAATGGTGCCAGAAGCTTGCAAATGATCCCCTGAAAGCTTTGGCGATGGAAACAGAAGGCTTTTTATCACAGGACAAGAAATCAGCCCTCAAAAACTTAACCGGAAGAAAATATTTTTTTGAAAAAATCCCTAAGCCCCGGGGTCACAATTTCAGTAAAAATCTGACTTTTGGCAATTCACTCAAAAATGGTGCCAGAAGCTTGCAAATGATTCCCTGAAAGCTTTGGCGATGGAAACAGAAGGCTTTTTATCACAGGAAAAGAAATCAGCCCTCAAAAACTTAACCGGCAGAAAATATTTTTTTGAAAAAATCCCTAAGCCCCGGGGTCACAGTTTCAGCAAAAATCTGACTTTTGGCAATTTTCTCAAAAATGGTGCCAGAAGCTTGCAAATGATCCCCTGAAAGCTTTGGCGATGGAAACAGAAGGCTTTTTATCACAGGACAAGAAATCAGCCCTCAAAAACGTAACCGGCAGAAAATATTTTTTTGAAAAAATCCCTAAGCCCCGGGGTCACAATTTCAGCAAAAATCTGACTTTTGGCAATTCACTCAAAAATGGTGCCAGAAGCTTGCAAATGATCCCCTGAAAGGTTTGGCACTCGAAACAGAAGGCTTTTTATCACAGGACAAGAAATCAGCCCTCAAAAACGTAACCGGCAGAAAATATTTTTTTGAAAAAATCCCTAAGCCCCGGGGTCACAATTTCAGCAAAAATCTGACTTTTGGCAATTCACTCAAAAATGGTGCCAGAAGCTTGCAAATGATCCCCTGAAAGCTTTGGCGATAGAAACAGAAGGCTTTTTAGCACAGGACAAGAAATCAGCCCTCAAAAACGTAACCGGCAGAAAATATTTTTTTGAAAAAATCCCTAAGCCCCGGGGTCACAATTTCAGCAAAAATCTGACTTTTGGCAATTCACTCAAAAATGGTGCCAGAAGCTTGCAAATGATCCCCTGAAAGCTTTGGCGATGGAAACAGAAGGCTTTTTATCACAGGACAAGAAATCAGCCCTCAAAAACTTAACCGGCAGAAAATATTTTTTTGACAAAATCCCTAAGCCCCGGGGTCACAATTTCAGTAAAAATCTGACTTTTGGCAATTCACTCAAAAATGGTGCCAGAAGCTTGCAAATGATCCCCTGAAAGCTTTGGCGATAGAAACAGAAGGCTTTTTAGCACAGGACAAGAAATCAGCCCTCAAAAACGTAACCGGCAGAAAATATTTTTTTGAAAAAATCCCTAAGCCCCGGGGTCACAATTTCAGCAAAAATCTGACTTTTGGCAATTCACTCAAAAATGGTGCCAGAAGCTTGCAAATGATCCCCTGAAAGCTTTGGCGATGGAAACAGAAGGCTTTTTATCACAGGACAAGAAATCAGCCCTCAAAAACTTAACCGGAAGAAAATATTTTTTTGAAAAAATCCCTAAGCCCCGGGGTCACAATTTCAGTAAAAATCTGACTTTTGGCAATTCACTCAAAAATGGTGCCAGAAGCTTGCAAATGATTCCCTGAAAGCTTTGGCGATGGAAACAGAAGGCTTTTTATCACAGGAAAAGAAATCAGCCCTCAAAAACTTAACCGGCAGAAAATATTTTTTTGAAAAAATCCCTAAGCCCCGGGGTCACAGTTTCAGCAAAAATCTGACTTTTGGCAATTTTCTCAAAAATGGTGCCAGAAGCTTGCAAATGATCCCCTGAAAGCTTTGGCGATGGAAACAGAAGGCTTTTTATCACAGGACAAGAAATCAGCCCTCAAAAACGTAACCGGCAGAAAATATTTTTTTGAAAAAATCCCTAAGCCCCGGGGTCACAATTTCAGCAAAAATCTGACTTTTGGCAATTCACTCAAAAATGGTGCCAGAAGCTTGCAAATGATCCCCTGAAAGGTTTGGCACTCGAAACAGAAGGCTTTTTATCACAGGACAAGAAATCAGCCCTCAAAAACGTAACCGGCAGAAAATATTTTTTTGAAAAAATCCCTAAGCCCCGGGGTCACAATTTCAGCAAAAATCTGACTTTTGGCAATTCACTCAAAAATGGTGCCAGAAGCTTGCAAATGATCCCCTGAAAGCTTTGGCGATAGAAACAGAAGGCTTTTTAGCACAGGACAAGAAATCAGCCCTCAAAAACGTAACCGGCAGAAAATATTTTTTTGAAAAAATCCCTAAGCCCCGGGGTCACAATTTCAGCAAAAATCTGACTTTTGGCAATTCACTCAAAAATGGTGCCAGAAGCTTGCAAATGATTCCCTGAAAGCTTTGGCGATGGAAACAGAAGGCTTTTTATCACAGGACAAGAAATCAGCCCTCAAAAACTTAACCGGCAGAAAATATTTTTTTGAAAAAATCCCTAAGCCCCGGGGTCACAGTTTCAGCAAAAATCTGACTTTTGGCAATTTTCTCAAAAATGGTGCCAGAAGCTTGCAAATGATCCCCTGAAAGCTTTGGCGATGGAAACAGAAGGCTTTTTATCACAGGACAAGAAATCAGCCCTCAAAAACGTAACCGGCAGAAAATATTTTTTTGAAAAAATCCCTAAGCCCCGGGGTCACAATTTCAGCAAAAATCTGACTTTTGGCAATTCACTCAAAAATGGTGCCAGAAGCTTGCAAATGATCCCCTGAAAGCTTTGGCGATAGAAACAGAAGGCTTTTTAGCACAGGACAAGAAATCAGCCCTCAAAAACGTAACCGGCAGAAAATATTTTTTTGAAAAAATCCCTAAGCCCCGGGGTCACAATTTCAGCAAAAATCTGACTTTTGGCAATTCACTCAAAAATGGTGCCAGAAGCTTGCAAATGATCCCCTGAAATCTTTGGCGATGGAAACAGAAGGCTTTTTATCACAGGACAAGAAATCAGCCCTCAAAAACGTAACCGGCAGAAAATATTTTTTTGAAAAAATCCCTAAGCCCCGGGGTCACAATTTCAGCAAAAATCTGACTTTTGGCAATTCACTCAAAAATGGTGCCAGAAGCTTGCAAATGATCCCCTGAAAGCTTTGGCGATGGACACAGAAGGCTTTTTATCACAGGACAAGAAATCAGCCCTCAAAAACGTAAGCGGCAGAAAATATTTTTTTGAAAAAATCCCTAAGCCCCAGGGTCACAATTTCAGCAAAAATCTGACTTTTGGCAATTCACTCAAAAATGGTGCCAGAAGCTTGCAAATGATCCCCTGAAAGGTTTGGCACTCGAAACAGAAGGCTTTTTATCACAGGACAAGAAATCAGCCCTCAAAAACTTAACCGGCAGAAAATATTTTTTTGAAAAAATCCCTAAGCCCCGGGGTCACAATTTCAGCAAAAATCTGACTTTTGGCAATTCACTCAAAAATGGTGCCAGAAGCTTGCAAATGATCCCCTGAAAGCTTTGGCGATGGAAACAGAAGACTTTTTATCACAGGACAAGAAATCAGCCCTCAAAAACTTAACCGGCAGAAAATATTTTTTTGAAAAAATCCCTAAGCCCCGGGGTCACAATTTCAGCAAAAATCTGACTTTTGGCAATTCACTCAAAAATGGTGCCAGAAGCTTGCAAATGATCCCCTGAAAGCTTTGGCGATCGAAACAGAAGGCTTTTTATCACAGGACAAGAAATCAGCCCTCAAAAACGTAACTGGCAGAAAATATTTTTTTGAAAAAATCCCTAAGCCCCGGGGTCACAATTTCAGCAAAAATCTGACTTTTGGCAATTCACTCAAAAATGGTGCCAGAAGCTTGCAAATGATCCCCTGAAAGGTTTGGCACTCGAAACAGAAGGCTTTTTATCACAGGACAAGAAATCAGCCCTCAAAAACGTAACCGGCAGAAAATATTTTTTTGAAAAAATCCCTAAGCCCCGGGGTCACAATTTCAGCAAAAATCTGACTTTTGGCAATTCACTCAAAAATGGTGCCAGAAGCTTGCAAATGATCCCCTGAAAGCTTTGGCGATGGAAACAGAAGGCTTTTTATCACAGGACAAGAAATCAGCCCTCAAAAACGTAACTGGCAGAAAATATTTTTTTGAAAAAATCCCTAAGCCCCGGGGTCACAATTTCAACAAAAATCTGACTTTTGGCAATTCACTCAAAAATGGTGCCAGAAGCTTGCAAATGATCCCCTGAAAGCTTTGGCGATGGAAACAGAAGGCTTTTTATCACAGGACAAGAAATCAGCCCTCAAAAACGTAACCGGCAGAAAATATTTTTTTGAAAAAATCCCTAAGCCCCGGGGTCACAATTTCAGCAAAAATCTGACTTTTGGCAATTCACTCAAAAATGGTGCCAGAAGCTTGCAAATGATCCCCTGAAAGCTTTGGCGATGGAAACAGAAGGCTTTTTATCACAGGAAAAGAAATCAGCCCTCAAAAACTTAACCGGCAGAAAATATTTTTTTGAAAAAATCCCTAAGCCCCGGGGTCACAGTTTCAGCAAAAATCTGACTTTTGGCAATTTTCTCAAAAATGGTGCCAGAAGCTTGCAAATGATCCCCTGAAAGCTTTGGCGATGGAAACAGAAGGCTTTTTATCACAGGACAAGAAATCAGCCCTCAAAAACGTAACCGGCAGAAAATATTTTTTTGAAAAAATCCCTAAGCCCCGGGGTCACAATTTCAGCAAAAATCTGACTTTTGGCAATTCACTCAAAAATGGTGCCAGAAGCTTGCAAATGATCCCCTGAAAGGTTTGGCACTCGAAACAGAAGGCTTTTTATCACAGGACAAGAAATCAGCCCTCAAAAACGTAACCGGCAGAAAATATTTTTTTGAAAAAATCCCTAAGCCCCGGGGTCACAATTTCAGCAAAAATCTGACTTTTGGCAATTCACTCAAAAATGGTGCCAGAAGCTTGCAAATGATCCCCTGAAAGCTTTGGCGATAGAAACAGAAGGCTTTTTAGCACAGGACAAGAAATCAGCCCTCAAAAACGTAACCGGCAGAAAATATTTTTTTGAAAAAATCCCTAAGCCCCGGGGTCACAATTTCAGCAAAAATCTGACTTTTGGCAATTCACTCAAAAATGGTGCCAGAAGCTTGCAAATGATCCCCTGAAAGCTTTGGCGATGGAAACAGAAGGCTTTTTATCACAGGACAAGAAATCAGCCCTCAAAAACTTAACCGGCAGAAAATATTTTTTTGACAAAATCCCTAAGCCCCGGGGTCACAATTTCAGTAAAAATCTGACTTTTGGCAATTCACTCAAAAATGGTGCCAGAAGCTTGCAAATGATCCCCTGAAAGCTTTGGCGATAGAAACAGAAGGCTTTTTAGCACAGGACAAGAAATCAGCCCTCAAAAACGTAACCGGCAGAAAATATTTTTTTGAAAAAATCCCTAAGCCCCGGGGTCACAATTTCAGCAAAAATCTGACTTTTGGCAATTCACTCAAAAATGGTGCCAGAAGCTTGCAAATGATCCCCTGAAAGCTTTGGCGATGGAAACAGAAGGCTTTTTATCACAGGACAAGAAATCAGCCCTCAAAAACTTAACCGGAAGAAAATATTTTTTTGAAAAAATCCCTAAGCCCCGGGGTCACAATTTCAGTAAAAATCTGACTTTTGGCAATTCACTCAAAAATGGTGCCAGAAGCTTGCAAATGATTCCCTGAAAGCTTTGGCGATGGAAACAGAAGGCTTTTTATCACAGGAAAAGAAATCAGCCCTCAAAAACTTAACCGGCAGAAAATATTTTTTTGAAAAAATCCCTAAGCCCCGGGGTCACAGTTTCAGCAAAAATCTGACTTTTGGCAATTTTCTCAAAAATGGTGCCAGAAGCTTGCAAATGATCCCCTGAAAGCTTTGGCGATGGAAACAGAAGGCTTTTTATCACAGGACAAGAAATCAGCCCTCAAAAACGTAACCGGCAGAAAATATTTTTTTGAAAAAATCCCTAAGCCCCGGGGTCACAATTTCAGCAAAAATCTGACTTTTGGCAATTCACTCAAAAATGGTGCCAGAAGCTTGCAAATGATCCCCTGAAAGGTTTGGCACTCGAAACAGAAGGCTTTTTATCACAGGACAAGAAATCAGCCCTCAAAAACGTAACCGGCAGAAAATATTTTTTTGAAAAAATCCCTAAGCCCCGGGGTCACAATTTCAGCAAAAATCTGACTTTTGGCAATTCACTCAAAAATGGTGCCAGAAGCTTGCAAATGATCCCCTGAAAGCTTTGGCGATAGAAACAGAAGGCTTTTTAGCACAGGACAAGAAATCAGCCCTCAAAAACGTAACCGGCAGAAAATATTTTTTTGAAAAAATCCCTAAGCCCCGGGGTCACAATTTCAGCAAAAATCTGACTTTTGGCAATTCACTCAAAAATGGTGCCAGAAGCTTGCAAATGATTCCCTGAAAGCTTTGGCGATGGAAACAGAAGGCTTTTTATCACAGGACAAGAAATCAGCCCTCAAAAACTTAACCGGCAGAAAATATTTTTTTGAAAAAATCCCTAAGCCCCGGGGTCACAGTTTCAGCAAAAATCTGACTTTTGGCAATTTTCTCAAAAATGGTGCCAGAAGCTTGCAAATGATCCCCTGAAAGCTTTGGCGATGGAAACAGAAGGCTTTTTATCACAGGACAAGAAATCAGCCCTCAAAAACGTAACCGGCAGAAAATATTTTTTTGAAAAAATCCCTAAGCCCCGGGGTCACAATTTCAGCAAAAATCTGACTTTTGGCAATTCACTCAAAAATGGTGCCAGAAGCTTGCAAATGATCCCCTGAAAGCTTTGGCGATAGAAACAGAAGGCTTTTTAGCACAGGACAAGAAATCAGCCCTCAAAAACGTAACCGGCAGAAAATATTTTTTTGAAAAAATCCCTAAGCCCCGGGGTCACAATTTCAGCAAAAATCTGACTTTTGGCAATTCACTCAAAAATGGTGCCAGAAGCTTGCAAATGATCCCCTGAAATCTTTGGCGATGGAAACAGAAGGCTTTTTATCACAGGACAAGAAATCAGCCCTCAAAAACGTAACCGGCAGAAAATATTTTTTTGAAAAAATCCCTAAGCCCCGGGGTCACAATTTCAGCAAAAATCTGACTTTTGGCAATTCACTCAAAAATGGTGCCAGAAGCTTGCAAATGATCCCCTGAAAGCTTTGGCGATGGACACAGAAGGCTTTTTATCACAGGACAAGAAATCAGCCCTCAAAAACGTAAGCGGCAGAAAATATTTTTTTGAAAAAATCCCTAAGCCCCAGGGTCACAATTTCAGCAAAAATCTGACTTTTGGCAATTCACTCAAAAATGGTGCCAGAAGCTTGCAAATGATCCCCTGAAAGGTTTGGCACTCGAAACAGAAGGCTTTTTATCACAGGACAAGAAATCAGCCCTCAAAAACTTAACCGGCAGAAAATATTTTTTTGAAAAAATCCCTAAGCCCCGGGGTCACAATTTCAGCAAAAATCTGACTTTTGGCAATTCACTCAAAAATGGTGCCAGAAGCTTGCAAATGATCCCCTGAAAGCTTTGGCGATGGAAACAGAAGACTTTTTATCACAGGACAAGAAATCAGCCCTCAAAAACTTAACCGGCAGAAAATATTTTTTTGAAAAAATCCCTAAGCCCCGGGGTCACAATTTCAGCAAAAATCTGACTTTTGGCAATTCACTCAAAAATGGTGCCAGAAGCTTGCAAATGATCCCCTGAAAGCTTTGGCGATCGAAACAGAAGGCTTTTTATCACAGGACAAGAAATCAGCCCTCAAAAACGTAACTGGCAGAAAATATTTTTTTGAAAAAATCCCTAAGCCCCGGGGTCACAATTTCAGCAAAAATCTGACTTTTGGCAATTCACTCAAAAATGGTGCCAGAAGCTTGCAAATGATCCCCTGAAAGGTTTGGCACTCGAAACAGAAGGCTTTTTATCACAGGACAAGAAATCAGCCCTCAAAAACGTAACCGGCAGAAAATATTTTTTTGAAAAAATCCCTAAGCCCCGGGGTCACAATTTCAGCAAAAATCTGACTTTTGGCAATTCACTCAAAAATGGTGCCAGAAGCTTGCAAATGATCCCCTGAAAGCTTTGGCGATGGAAACAGAAGGCTTTTTATCACAGGACAAGAAATCAGCCCTCAAAAACGTAACTGGCAGAAAATATTTTTTTGAAAAAATCCCTAAGCCCCGGGGTCACAATTTCAACAAAAATCTGACTTTTGGCAATTCACTCAAAAATGGTGCCAGAAGCTTGCAAATGATCCCCTGAAAGCTTTGGCGATGGAAACAGAAGGCTTTTTATCACAGGACAAGAAATCAGCCCTCAAAAACGTAACCGGCAGAAAATATTTTTTTGAAAAAATCCCTAAGCCCCGGGGTCACAATTTCAGCAAAAATCTGACTTTTGGCAATTCACTCAAAAATGGTGCCAGAAGCTTGCAAATGATCCCCTGAAAGCTTTGGCGATGGAAACAGAAGGCTTTTTATCACAGGACAAGAAATCAGCCCTCAAAAACGTAACTGGCAGAAAATATTTTTTTGAAAAAATCCCTAAGCCCCGGGGTCACAATTTCAGCAAAAATCTGACTTTTGGCAATTCACTCAAAAATGGTGCCAGAAGCTTGCAAATGATCCCCTGAAAGCTTTGGCGATGGAAACAGAAGGCTTTTTATCACAGGACAAGAAATCAGCCCTCAAAAACTTAACCGGCAGAAAATATTTTTTTGAAAAAATCCCTAAGCCCCGGGGTCACAATTTCAGCAAAAATCTGACTTTTGGCAATTCTCTCAAAAATGGTGCCAGAAGCTTGCAAATGATCCCCTGAAAGCTTTGGCGATGGAAACAGAAGGCTTTTTATCACAGGACAAGAAATCAGCCCTCAAAAACTTAACCGGCAGAAAATATTTTTTTGAAAAAATCCCTAAGCCCCGGGGTCACAATTTCAGCAAAAATCTGACTTTTGGCAATTCACTCAAAAATGGTGCCAGAAGCTTGCAAATGATCCCCTGAAAGCTTTGGCGATGGAAACAGAAGGCTTTTTATCACAGGACAAGAAATCAGCCCTCAAAAACTTAACCGGCAGAAAATATTTTTTTGAAAAAATCCCTAAGCCCCGGGGTCACAATTTCAGTAAAAATCTGACTTTTGGCAATTCACTCAAAAATGGTGCCAGAAGCTTGCAAATGATCCCCTGAAAGCTTTGGCGATGGAAACAGAAGGCTTTTTATCACAGGACAAGAAATCAGCCCTCAAAAACTTAACCGGCAGAAAATATTTTTTTGAAAAAATCCCTAAGCCCCGGGGGTCACAATTTCAGCAAAAATCTGACTTTTGGCAATTCTCTCAAAAATGGTGCCAGAAGCTTGCAAATGATCCCCTGAAAGCTTTGGCGATGGAAACAGAAGGCTTTTTATCACAGGACAAGAAATCAGCCCTCAAAAACTTAACCGGCAGAAAATATTTTTTTGAAAAAATCCCTAAGCCCCGGGGTCACAATTTCAGCAAAAATCTGACTTTTGGCAATTCTCTCAAAAATGGTGCCAGAAGCTTGCAAATGATCCCCTGAAAGCTTTGGCGATGGAAACAGAAGGCTTTTTATCACAGGACAAGAAATCAGCCCTCAAAAACGTAAGCGGCAGAAAATGTTTTTGTGAAAAAATCCCTAAGCCCCGGGGTCACAATTTCAGCAAAAATCTGACTTTTGGCAATTCACTCAAAAATGGTGCCAGAAGCTTGCAAATGATCCCCTGAAAGGTTTGGCACTCGAAACAGAAGGCTTTTTATCACAGGACAAGAAATCAGCCCTCAAAAACTTAACCGGCAGAAAATATTTTTTTGAAAAAATCCCTAAGCCCCGGGGTCACAATTTCAGCAAAAATCTGACTTTTGGCAATTCACTCAAAAATGGAGCCAGAAGCTTGCAAATGATCCCCTGAAAGCTTTGGCGATGGAAACAGAAGGCTTTTTATCACAGGACAAGAAATCAGCCCTCAAAAACTTAACCGGCAGAAAATATTTTTTTGAAAAAATCCCTAAGCCCCGGGGTCACAATTTCAGCAAAAATCTGACTTTTGGCAATTCTCTCAAAAATGGTGCCAGAAGCTTGCAAATGATCCCCTGAAAGCTTTGGCGATGGAAACAGAAGGCTTTTTATCACAGGACAAGAAATCAGCCCTCAAAAACTTAACCGGCAGAAAATATTTTTTTGAAAAAATCCCTAAGCCCCGGGGTCACAATTTCAGCAAAAATCTGACTTTTGGCAATTCACTCAAAAATGGTGCCAGAAGCTTGCAAATGATCCCCTGAAAGCTTTGGCGATGGAAACAGAAGGCTTTTTATCACAGGACAAGAAATCAGCCCTCAAAAACTTAACCGGCAGAAAATATTTTTTTGAAAAAATCCCTAAGCCCCGGGGTCACAATTTCAGCAAAAATCTGACTTTTGGCAATTCACTCAAAAATGGTGCCAGAAGCTTGCAAATGATCCCCTGAAAGCTTTGGCGATGGAAACAGAAGGCTTTTTATCACAGGACAAGAAATCAGCCCTCAAAAACGTAACTGGCAGAAAATATTTTTTTGAAAAAATCCCTAAGCCCCGGGGTCACAATTTCAGCAAAAATCTGACTTTTGGCAATTCATTCAAAAATGGTGCCAGAAGCTTGCAAATGATCCCCTGAAAGCTTTGGCGATGGAAACAGAAGGCTTTTTATCACAGGACAAGAAATCAGCCCTCAAAAACTTAACCGGCAGAAAATATTTTTTTGAAAAAATCCCTAAGCCCCGGGGTCACAATTTCAGCAAAAATCTGACTTTTGGCAATTCTCTCAAAAATGGTGCCAGAAGCTTGCAAATGATCCCCTGAAAGCTTTGGCGATGGAAACAGAAGGCTTTTTATCACAGGACAAGAAATCAGCCCTCAAAAACTTAACCAGCAGAAAATATTTTTTTGAAAAAATCCCTAAGCCCCGGGGTCACAATTTCAGCAAAAATCTGACTTTTGGCAATTCACTCAAAAATGGTGCCAGAAGCTTGCAAATGATCCCCTGAAAGCTTTGGCGATGGAAACAGAAGGCTTTTTATCACAGGACAAGAAATCAGCCCTCAAAAACTTAACCGGCAGAAAATATTTTTTTGAAAAAATCCCTAAGCCCCGGGGTCACAATTTCAGCAAAAATCTGACTTTTGGCAATTCTCTCAAAAATGGTGCCAGAAGCTTGCAAATGATCCCCTGAAAGCTTTGGCGATGGAAACAGAAGGCTTTTTATCACAGGACAAGAAATCAGCCCTCAAAAACTTAACCAGCAGAAAATATTTTTTTGAAAAAATCCCTAAGCCCCGGGGTCACAATTTCAGCAAAAATCTGACTTTTGGCAATTCACTCAAAAATGGTGCCAGAAGCTTGCAAATGATCCCCTGAAAGCTTTGGCGATGGAAACAGAAGGCTTTTTATCACAGGACAAGAAATCAGCCCTCAAAAACGTAAGCGGCAGAAAATATTTTTTTGAAAAAATCCCTAAGCCCCGGGGTCACAATTTCAGCAAAAATCTGACTTTTGGCAATTCACTCAAAAATGGTGCCAGAAGCTTGCAAATGATCCCCTGAAAGGTTTGGCACTCGAAACAGAAGGCTTTTTATCACAGGACAAGAAATCAGCCCTCAAAAACTTAACCGGCAGAAAATATTTTTTTGAAAAAATCCCTAAGCCCCGGGGTCACAATTTCAGCAAAAATCTGACTTTTGGCAATTCACTCAAAAATGGTGCCAGAAGCTTGCAAATGATCCC
Source organism: Podarcis vaucheri (assembly GCF_965113315.1). NCBI lineage: Eukaryota > Metazoa > Chordata > Lepidosauria > Squamata > Lacertidae > Podarcis > Podarcis vaucheri. The sequence goes on from NC_138749.1 coordinate 52,878,828, forward strand.
CTGAAAGCTTTGGCGAGGGAAAAAGAAGGCTTTTTATCACAGGACAAGAAATCAGCCCTCAAAAACTTAACCGGCAGAAAATATTTTTTTGAAAAAATCCCTAAGCCCCGGGGTCACAATTTCAGTAAAAATCTGACTTTTGGCAATTCACTCAAAAATGGTGCCAGAAGCTTGCAAATGATTCCCTGAAAGCTTTGGCGATGGAAACAGAAGGCTTTTTATCACAGGACAAGAAATCAGCCCTCAAAAACTTAACCGGCAGAAAATATTTTTTTGAAAAAATCCCTAAGCCCCGGGGTCACAGTTTAAGCAAAAATCTGACTTTTGGCAATTTTCTCAAAAATGGTGCCAGAAGCTTGCAAATGATCCCCTGAAAGCTTTGGCGATGGAAACAGAAGGCTTTTTATCACAGGACAAGAAATCAGCCCTCAAAAATGTAACCGGCAGAAAATATTTTTTTGAAAAAATCCCTAAGCCCCGGGGTCACAATTTCAGCAAAAATCTGACTTTTGGCAATTCACTCAAAAATGGTGCCAGAAGCTTGCAAATGATCCCCTGAAAGGTTTGGCACTCGAAACAGAAGGCTTTTTATCACAGGACAAGAAATCAGCCCTCAAAAACGTAACCGGCAGAAAATATTTTTTTGAAAAAATCCCTAAGCCCCGGGGTCACAATTTCAGCAAAAATCTGACTTTTGGCAATTCACTCAAAAATGGTGCCAGAAGCTTGCAAATGATCCCCTGAAATCTTTGGCGATGGAAACAGAAGGCTTTTTATCACAGGACAAGAAATCAGCCCTCAAAAACGTAACCGGCAGAAAATATTTTTTTGAAAAAATCCCTAAGCCCCGGGGTCACAATTTCAGCAAAAATCTGACTTTTGGCAATTCACTCAAAAATGGTGCCAGAAGCTTGCAAATGATCCCCTGAAAGCTTTGGCGATGGAAACAGAAGGCTTTTTATCACAGGACAAGAAATCAGCCCTCAAAAACTTAACCGGCAGAAAATATTTTTTTGAAAAAATCCCTAAGCCCCGGGGTCACAATTTCAGCAAAAATCTGACTTTTGGCAATTCTCTCAAAAATGGTGCCAGAAGCTTGCAAATGATCCCCTGAAAGCTTTGGCGATGGAAACAGAAGGCTTTTTATCACAGGACAAGAAATCAGCCCTCAAAAACTTAACCGGCAGAAAATATTTTTTTGAAAAAATCCCTAAGCCCCGGGGTCACAATTTCAGCAAAAATCTGACTTTTGGCAATTCACTCAAAAATGGTGCCAGAAGCTTGCAAATGATCCCCTGAAAGCTTTGGCGATGGAAACAGAAGGCTTTTTATCACAGGACAAGAAATCAGCCCTCAAAAACGTAAG